>NW_026892622.1:0-600000 GCF_033815535.1 Pezoporus flaviventris
AAGGAGTGAGAGAAGCAGCCCCTCCAACCTAAGAAGCAGGGGACTTGCTGCAGACAAGAACGCTTCCCTCCCCACTGCCCACTTCTAGACAGCCCTGTCTCCAGCAGCCCACTCCACGCCTGCCAGAACCACCAGTCCCCTCAACCGCCTGCAGGCAGGCAGAACAATGAGACTTCTGGATCAAACACAGACACTAGTAAATAAATAAAGGAATAAACAAGAAATCTAAGGTTGTCACAGTGCTGCGGCTGCTCTGCAGCACACTGCAGGCTCCCTGCCACACTGCAGCCTTCAGAGTTGAAACTGAAAAGATGTTTTGAACCAGTCCCCTGTAACCTCTCCACTGGTCCCAGCAGCACCATGATGGACACAAAGAGGAGACGAAAGTCACTGCCACTCCTTGCCAAGCCTTCACTTTGCTCCTTCGCACTATGAATGTAATGAATGGTTCTTTATTTTACAGCTGTACTAATGCCAGTGCAAAAAAACCCAATGACCGTGGGCAAACACATCACCAGTCATTGACAAAAGCTCAGACCAAACTTGGGGAGCAAAGGTGTTGGGATCCCACACCTGCTGGACTCACACAGGACATAGTTAGAAAATCAGAGCCCAGCTCTGAAGCAGGGTGCCTCCAGTGCAATAGCAGAACTGTGGTCTCAGCAGCATCAGGAGAGATTCTATTGATTTAGCAAGCAAGACAAATTCAACACATTCTCATCCTAAGAAATAAAAGAAATTAAACTAAAGGAGCTAAAGGCATGTGGGACTATCGTCTTCTCTCCCAAGCTGCTTAGCAGCTACATGAAACCCTTTGAACTCTGATACACTCACCACACTCAGAGTGCATCACACTCGGGTGTATTACCCAGCTGCAGGTTCCTCCCTGAAATGAGCAGGTACCAACGGCCCCTGCCTAAGCCCTGTCCTGCCCCTGCTCAGAGCCTGCCATGACTGAGGGTCCACAGCAGTACCTCTAACAAAGAACACCGTCTCTCACTTGGCTTGCTGGGGTTATCATCTCTCACTTCCCACCCTCCTCCTTCCTCCCAGCGTTCTCTTGAGTCAAGCTCATTCCAACACCTCCTTCCTCGACCTCACATTCTCTCTGTTTCAAGACAAGGAATTACAACCATTTAGATCCAAGCATCACAGTTTAAACGCTGTGGCACAGTTCAGCCACAGACCTGCTGAGCTTAAAACTGACACAAGTGTGCACACGTTAATTCTTGCATTCCTGTAATCCTGCTTTTTACCCCTCTTCCCATCAGACTCTGACCTTTCAGTTTTAGATTTAAGACAGAAAATATACTTAAATAAATAAATAAAACACCACACCAGGAACCAGGTGGATTTGTTTTACTAACACAGCAACCGGCTTCAAGCAGCCTGGGCTAGTGGAAGGTAGGTGGGGTGGAACTAGGTGAGCTTTAAAGTCCCTTCTAACCCAAATCACTGCGTGATTCTGTGAGGGGGAGACCCCCTCTGTGAGGCTGGAGACCCCCCTGCAGTCCTGATCCAGCTCTGGGGCAACAGCACAAGAGGGACGTGGAGCTGCTGGAGCGAGACCAGAGGAGGAAATGGAGATGATGCGAGGGCTGGAGCAGCTCTGCTCTGGAGCCAGGCTGAGAGAGCTGGGCTGGTTCCACCTGCACAAGAGAAGGCTCCTCAAGGGGAGACCTTAGAGCAGCTCCAGTGCCTAAAGGGGCTACAGGAAACCTGGAGAGGGGCCTTGGGTAACGGCCTGCAGGAACACCAAACAGGAGGGAAACCCTCGCCTTCTCGTGGCCCCATCCAGCAAAAAGTTCCAGGGCCTTTTAGGCCATGAAAGGCACACACTTTAAGAACACAATAATCAAGGGCTGGAGCCAGGACTAACAGAACCAGCGCTGAGGGAAAACCTTGGCAAGGCTGTCACACAGAAAGCCTGCCTGGCAGCAAGGAACACTGCTACAACATTCCCAGGGGAGCTCTTAAAGTTCATGGATTACACCAATGAAGAGCTCAAGTTCACACCCACGGAGCTCTGGAAGCAGTACTGCAGGGGCAAGAGGACAGCTACAAAAGCTGACAACTTGGCCCTTACTTCAGGCTCATCTGTCACTGACACCACAGGCAAGAACCACCTGGCTTGTTCAGAAAACTGGATTAGACCTCAGGCTGCCCACAGGAACAGCACTTGGCTCCTTGCAAAACAGCCTTCTGCAGGACTAAAACATACAGGAGAAACCGGCACAGAGAGCAGACCTCCACGCAGCTACTCCTGAACACAAGGCAAGAGGAGAACCCTGCTAGTGCACGTGGGCATCTTCCTGCTCCAGCTACAAAGTCTGCCTGCCACAACCCAGCTGAAGAGATGCTGACAGCGCTGCAGTTTGCTCAGCCCGCAGATGAAAGGCCCTGCCAGTCTTACACAGCACGGGATACTCTCACTGCTCTCAGTCACACGGAGAATGGCTTGGAGCATTTGCAAGTGAGCACAAAGACAAACACTGGAACCTTGGATTGAGTCATCTGTGAACCAGCAAACACCCCAACAGCAAGAAAACCTCCTTAGAAGTAGCTGCTAGTGTCAACAGAAACACAAGCCCCAGACCCCCTCCAGTGAAGCACAAAAGCCTGAAGCAAAAAGCAGACAGCGGTTGAAGCATGACAGCTGAGAGATGGCCATCTTGGCAATCCCTTACCCCTCAGCACTGCCAGAGGAAGCGTCCTGATCAAGAGCAAATCTCATGGCATGTATTTTCAGCAAGTGTCCCTGAAATGGGGAAGGCCCCTGAGAAGCTCTCTCGGAAGCGAGGCTTTTACTCCTGGAACAGAAACCTCTGTGACTATGCCAGAACCAGCTGGAAGGAAGTCTCCATCCACACATCCATCCCCACGCAGCAGAGTAACAGAAGGTCCCTCACGTTATGCTGAGGCAGCAGGTACTAGCTGCCAGCCAAAGGAAGGATGCTATTCAAGCAGACCTGCAGCTCAGCCTCCACAGGGGGAATCCTGCATTTTCTTTCCTGTCAAAAGTCAGTGCTGAGGGTTTTGGACGTACACAACAGCATTTGAAAACCCAAATTCATGCAGACACGTAATAAGGGAAGACTTGGGCTGCTATCCAACCACCTCACTCTGCCAGGGTGCTGCACATCTGGGAAATACAAGTGGCTAAATGATCCTACCAACATCCCATTTTCCTGTAGTTCAATATCAGCCAGAATCCTCATGGATAAAACAATTCCCACATCGCAACTCTAAAAATACATCTGCAGGGCTCCAGGGCTTGAAGGTTGCTTCCCCTAGCTAGAACATCCCTGCTGGGCTGGAGGGAAAGCTTTACAGCAGCTCATTAAACCACAGCTCCATCTGCTGCACAGTTCTGCCAAGGTTGGTTTGATTTGGGAAACTTCCTTCCACACACCATACAGATTGATTCCCAAAGGAAACAAAAGAGAACTAACGATGTGCCTGTCTCCGCCCAAAAGGCACTCCCTCACAGTTGAACATTGGGCCATACAGTCACACTTTTACTGCTTTCTTCCCTGCTAGGGTAATCACAACTAAAGTCCAGGTAAATGTGATTTAAGCAGCAACCCAAAGCCCCACTTGCCAAAAGCACAGGCCAGAAAGGATGGAGGAATTCGGCACTTCACCCTCTGAAGGGGGACACAGCCCAGTTCCATGCACACAACCACACCAACTGCTTTGCCACCAAAGCCTTGTGCTTCACACCTAGGCTTCTCCTGCATGTTTGTTCACAGCAGATGAGACATAACAGTTCTCTTCCTTTAAAACCTACCAACCCATCCTTGTTTGGCCACTGCTGATGGCTCACAGGGACCAGCCCAACTGAGCCCTACACAGGGAGCACAGATCCAGCCCCACGCTGCCACCACACACTGGCAAAGGCTCTGCCAGTGGCAAAGAGGAACATCATTTCCTTGGGCAAAAGCTTCACTGCATTATTACAAGAAAATGGTTTTCACAATTACATTGAAAAAAATCCAGATGGTTGGGAACACATGTTAGCACTCCATGCAACACAGAAACAGTTTCATGACATGTTATAGCATCCAGCTCTTTCTGTAGAGCTGAGAGAATGCTACTTCTGTTCTCTTAGTGCCACTCTCTTCTGTTGAGAGAGCTTTCTGGAAAGATTGCATCTCATCTGCACATCCACAGCACCTACCAAAATGCAGTCCCCATCTCATGCCAAGCCTCTGCAACCCAACAGCAAGAGAGGGACGTCAGAAGAGCACCTCTGACACACAAACGAGGACAGGTGAAGACTGGGCCTGATTTGGCAACACAAGTATCAGCAAAGGAAGCAAAACTGTGGCTCACCTTGTAGCAGGAAAGAAAAAGCAGCTCCCACTCTCCAAAGCTGCTCTTCACACAGAGCAGGGGGACACTGGACAAGGTGAGCATGTGCTGGCACTTGAGAGCCACCTACAAACTGCACTGACCACTGCAAGCAAGAACCTGGAGAGCTGCTGCAGCTGCAGGCCCAGCCTGCGGGGCTTGTCCCACAGAACACCAGTGCAGCCAAACACAAGCTCCAGCCTGAGCTTACCTTTAAAGGAACTTTGCTTTCTTCCGCCCTTATTTAGCAGGGACTCCCAAGTCCTACCCAGAAAAGGCAAGCCTCAAGAGCTCTTGTAATGTTATTTATGAATTATAACCCTTTTCAATGGACAAGATTTAGAGAAGAAAGATTTGAAGGAAAGGGACAAGTGTCCCTCTGACAAATCCAGATTTAATGAAGTTTCTTTTCTGAGCCACAGCAGCAGAGGTCAAAGCCCAGCCCAGCCCAGCCAAATGAGCTGCTGCAGATGAAAGCACAGGGCTCCTACAGGAATCTTTCACACCTTAAAAGTTCCAGGAAGTTTTTGGAGAGCTCTAAACCCCTGTATCAATTTTAGTTGATTTTAAATCTGACCGTTAAGTACCCCAGCCTCATGCAGGTAGCTTAAAATACAGCTAACAATTCTTGGGGACTCCAACAAGTTTCTGCCTGCAACTCAAAACTGCAGACAACCCTTTTTCTGTAAGCCTTATACCTTAAGCACCTTGTATCTTAACACTCACTGCCTCATTTCAAATAGGACTTCACCACAAGTTTCTTCATCCAGTGTCAGCATTGTTTGGTCTTCCACAGCCCTCACAGGCTCACAAAGGAGGTGATGGGCACTCCCAGGGCCCGTGAACAGCTTCCCATTGAGCGCCTTTTCAGGGGAGAGTGCCAAAGGGGATGAGGAAACATCCCCCCTGGCAAATGCACACAGAAGGAAACAAACTTCTTGACCATGTATTGTCTCCTGTAAACCCCATCTCAGTCTTGCTCTCTGTCTCTCTCACACACACACCCCTTTTTCTTTACATTGCAAATGTGACTCTCAGCATCATTACATTTTCCTTTGGGAAACCAAGAACATTAACCTCAAAACTGTGTCCAGAGAATATGCCCATTTGATGGCTTCCCAGCCCAGCAACAGAAAATTAGGGTATTACCATCACTATTACTCATGCCTGCAGTTTAGAAATACAAAGGTTAACAAAGCCATTTCATTCCCTGGAAACAAGTCTAGATTGAGCTGTCTTTCCAGTCTACAAGGGGGCCTCCAGTCTCTAGGGGGCCTCCAAGGATGCTGGAGGGGGACTCTTCACTAGGGACTGCAGTGATAGGACAAGGGGTAACGGCTTAAAACTTAAACAGGGGAAGTTGAGATTGGACAGAAGGAAGAAGTTCCTTACTTTTGCACAGATCCAACACGTGCAAATCTCTCGAGCCACAAAGCTCCATGGCAAGGGCCAAATCACCTCCAAGTGACAAAAACAGGAGAAAAGCAGGCCAAAATACCCCAAACAACCCCCAAAATAGGCCAAAACCACCCCAAAATCACCTTGTCCTGCTTCTCCTATGGGACACAGGTCAGAGCCCCAAAACTGGACAAAACCACCCCAAAACCACCTTGTCCTGTTTCTCCTGTGGGATACAAGTTTAGAACCCCAAAACTGGGCAAAACCACCCCAAAACCACCCCAAAACCACCTTGTCCTATTTCTCCTGTGGGATACAAGTTCAGAACCCCAAAACAGGCTCAAAAAAGGACAAAAACAACCAAAACCTATTTAAAACCACCCCCAAAACAACCCCAAACCACCCTAAAACAGAACAAAAAAACACCTTGTCCTGCTTCTGCTGTGGGATACAGGCTCAGAGCCCCAAAACAGACCCAAAATAGGCCAAAAAGAGGAAAAAAACACACCAAAACACCCAAAACCACCCCTAAAACAGCCCAAGCCAACCCCAAAACCACCTTGTCCTGCTTCTCTTACGGGATACAGGGTCAGAGCCTCAAAACAGACCCAAAACAGGACAAAACTAGCAAAATCAGCCACAAAACACCACCAAACGACCCCCAAACCACCCCAAAACCAACTTGTGAGGCTTCTCCTCTGGGATACAGGGTCAGACCCCAAAACAGCCCCAAAACAGGCCAAAACCACCCCAAAACATCCAAAACAGCCCCAAAACCACCCCCAAAAAACCTTGTTCTGCTTCTCCTATGGGATACAGGGTCAGAGCCCCAAAACAGGACAAAAACAAGCCAAAAGCAGGCCAAAACACCCAAAACAACCCCCAAAACAAGCCAAAACCACCCCAAAATAACCTTGTCCTGCTTCTCATGGGACACAGGTCAGAGCCCCAAAATAGGAAAAAAACAACCCAAAACCACCTTGAACTGTTTCTCCTGTGGGATACAGGCTCAGAGACCCAAAACAGACCCAAAACAGATCCAAAACACCCCAAAAACCACCCCAAGGAAACCTTGTCCTGCTTCTCCTATGGGACACAGAGTCAGAGCCCCAAAACAGCCCTAAAACAGGACAAAAACAACCCAAAACACCCCAAAAACACCTTGGCCTGCTCCTCCTACGTGATACAGGGTAAGAGGCCCAAAAGAGCCCCAAAACAGACCAAAACCAGGCGAAAAGCAGACCAAAACACCCAAAGCAAACCCCAAAACATGCCAAACCACCCCAAAACCACCGTGTCCTCCTTCTCCTAAGGGACACAGGGTCAGAGCCCCAAAACAGACCCAAAATAGCCCCAAAAGAGGTCAAAAACAGATGAAAACAAGGCCAAAACAAGCCAAAGCAAACCCCAAAACAACCCCAAACCACCCCAAAACCACCTTGACCTGCTTCTCCTATGGGATACAGGGTCAGAGCTTCCAAACAGACCCAAAACAGGACAAAAACAGTCATAAACCCCCAAAAGAGCCCCAAAACACCCCAAAACCACCTTGTCCTGCTTCTGAGATACAGGGTCAGAGCCCCAAAACACCCCAAAAACAGGACAAAAACCACACCAAAACCACACCAAAACCACCTTGTCCTCCTTCTCCTGTGGGATACAGGCTCAGAGCCCCAAAACAGACCCAAAACAGACCCAAAACACCCCAAAAACAACCCCAAAGCCACCTTGTCCTGCTTCTCCAATGGGACACAGGGTCAGAGCCCCAAAACAGACCCAAAATAGCCTCAAAACAGGCCAAAAACAGGCAAAAACAAAGCCAAAGCACCCAAAAACCACCCCAAAATCACTTTCTCCTGCTTCTCTTATGGGATACAGGGACAAAGCCCACCAAAAAAGACCCAAAACAGGCCAAAAACAACCCAAAACCACCTTGTCCTGCTTCTTCTAGTGCATACAGGGTAAGAGGCCCAAAACAGACCCAAAACAGGCCAATAACAGGCCAAAACACCCAAAGCAAACCCCCAAAACACCCCAAAACCACCTTGTCCTGCTTCTCCAATGGCATACAGGGTCAGAGCCCCAAAACAGGACAAAAACAGGAGAAAAGCAGGCCAAAACACCCCAAACAACCCCCAAAATGGGCCAAAACCACCCCAAAATCACCTTGTCCTGCTTCTCCTATGGGACACAGGTCAGAGCCCCAAAACTGGACAAAACCACCCCAAAACCACCTTGTCCTGTTTCTCCTGTGGGACACAAGTTCTGAACCCCAAAACAGGCTCAAAAAAGTACAAAAACCACCAAAAACTGTTGAAAAACACCCCCAAAACAACCCCAAACCACCATAAAAACACCAAAAAAACACCTTGTCCTGCTTCTGCTGTGGGATACAGGCTCAGAGCCCCAAAACAGACCCAAAACAGGCCAAAAAGAGGAAAAAAACACACCAAAACACCCAAAACCACCCCTAAAACAGACCAAGCCAACCCCAAAACCACCTTGTCCTGCTTCTCTTATGGGATACAGGGTCAGAGCCTCAAAACAGACCCAAAACAGGACAAAACCAGCAAAATCAGCCACAAAACACCACCAAACGACCCCCAAACCACCCCAAAACCAACTTGTGAGGCTTCTCCTCTGGGATACAGGTTCAGACCCCAAAACAGCCCCAAAACAGGCCAAAACCACCCCAAAACATCCAAAATAGCCCCAAAACCACCCCAAAAAAAACTTTGTCCTGCTTCTCCTATGGGATACAGGGTCAGAGCCCCAAAACAGACCCAAACCACCCCAAAACTGCCTTGTCCTGCTTCTCCTGCGGGATACATTGTCAGAGCCCAAAACCAGGCCAAAAAAAGGACAAAACCAGGCCAAAACCACCCCAAAACCAGCTCTTCCTGCTTCTTCTATGGGATACAGGATCAGAGCCCCAAAACAGCCCCAAAACAGCCCCAAAACAGGACAAAAATAAGCCAAAAGCAGGCCAAAACCAACCCAAAACAGACCAAAACCAGCCCAAAACCACCTTGTAGAGTTTCTGCTATAGATACATGGTCAGAGCCCCAAAACAGCTTCAAAACAGGACAAAAACACTCCAAAACCCCCCAAACAGCCCCAAAACAGGACAAAAACAACCCAAAACACACAAAACCACTCCCAAACCACTCCCCCAAACCACACCAAAACCACCTTGTCCTGCTTCTCCTACGGGATACAGGTTCAGAACCACAAACCAGCCACAAAACCCCAAACCAACCACAAAACCACCCTAAAACAACCCCAAAATCACCTTGTCCTGCTTCTCCTATGGGACACGGGGTCAGAGCCCCAAAACAGGCTTAAAACAGGTGAAAACACTCCCAAAGCAGTCCAAAGCACCTGTCCTGCTTCTAATATGGGATGCAGGGTCAGAGGCCCTAAACACCCCAAAACCAGTACAAAACTACCCCAAAACCACCTTGTCCTGCTTCACCTGTGGGATACAGGGTCAGAGCCCCAAAACAGACCCAAAACAGGACAAAACCACTCCAAACCACCCAAAACCACTCCCAAAACACCCCCAAAACACCCCCAAAACACCCCCAAAACACCCCAAACCACCTTGTCCTGCTGCTCCTATGGGTGGCACCCAGTGAGAACCCAAAACAGCCCCAAATCACCCCAACCCCCCCCAAAATGGAACCTTCTGGAGGTCGCTGTGGAGCTGCTTTAGCCTGGCCTCGAGCTGCGACACCTTCTGGGGTAGGTCCAAGGCTGGGGTGGGGGGGTTAAAGGGCAATGGAGGGGTGCACTGGGGCGTCCCCATATTGGGGGGGGGTCCCAGACCCACATGTGGGGGTCCCAGCCCCACATACAAGGGGGACATGAGGGGGGTCTCCATATAGGGGGGTCCCTGGACCTGATGGGGGGGCGCCCCCCCACGGCCTCTCCAGGGGTAGGGGGGGGGTCGGGGCTCAGCACCGGTTCCATAAGAGAGAACAGGGACACAACCCTTTGCACTGGGGGGTGGCACGTCAGCACCCCAAAACCAGACCAAACCAGCCTAAAATACCCCAAAGCCACCCCTAAACAGCCAAAATACCACAAAACCAGACCAAAACAGCCAAAATACACCCAAACCAGCCCAAAATATCCCCAAAACCATCCCAAAACACCCCAAAACATTCCAAGACACCCCTACAACACCCCAAAGCAGTCCAAAACACCCCCAGACCAGCCAAAAATATCTGCAAAACAGCCCAAAACATCCCAAAACACCCACAAAGCAGTCTCAAACACCCCAAACCACTCCAAAACCACTCCAAAACACCCCTGAAACAGCTCAAAACACCCCAAAACCACCCCAAACCCCCTCCACAACAGTTTAACACCCCCAAAGCACCCTGAAACAACCCCAAGCACCCTCAAAACACCAGAAAACACCCCAAAACACCCCTAAAAGAGCCCAAAACACCCAAAGCACCCTGAAAACCAGGCCAAAACAGCCCCAAAACTCATAGAGGAACCACACAGGGGTCACAGAGCAGTCACAGAGGTGTCAGAGTGTCATAGAGGAGTCATAGGGGAGTCAGAGAGGGGTCATAGAGGACTCAAATAGGGGTCAATGAATGGTCATAGATGGGCCAGAGAGGAGTCAGAGATGCCAGGGATGGGGCAGCCACAGCTCCTCTGGGCAAGAGTCTGCGACTCTCTCCCTAGCCTGGATATGAGGAATATTTTCCTAAGGTGATACGAAACAAAAAAAAAAAAATAATTGAAATTAAATCTTTTTCCACATGGAACCATTGTGAGTCCTTAAAAATTATCATCGATCTGAAAAAACCTCTGACATTTCAGGCAAATAACAGGCTCATAATTATCTGAATAATGCTCAGTGCACAGATTAAAAGGGAACAGCACAGCACCTCAGACTGCCTCACAGCTTAGCATAGCACAGCACGGCATGGCACAGAACAGCAGAGCACAGCACAGCTCTGGAGATCCTCCTGCTCTGATATCCCAGTATCTGGAGGTGAACTCACCCCCAGCCCGCAGTGCGGATCATCGGGCCCACGTTCTGGGGAGATGCTGTCTCAGGCAGTGGGCTGTGTCCCCTCTGCCTTGACAAACTGCCACCACAATCCACAAGTGGCCCGTGCCCACTGCGCCCAGAGCCTGGGATGCAAAGCACAGAATTACAAGGGTGTCCCGGTCACACGGGGAACCCCAAATGTGGTTTTACACAGGGTTCTCACGCCCTTCAAACGCTCACGTACCACACATTTGGACAAAGACCAGCGCCCTCACTACCAATGACCAGTCCTGGTCAAACTCTGCCAGGCGCTCACGCTACTTCTGCTGCACTCCTGCTCTTGGCTATTGATGCAGATGCCCCTGGGGCCCCATGGGGAACCATGAGGACATCATCCCCAACACCCATGGTATGAGTGCCTTGCTCAGTGCTCCCCTGATGTGCCTGAGAACGTGGGGGAAGGCAGCTGCCCCAAGGAGCCAGCAGCGGTGGCAGGGCTGGCAGACAATGAGGACACCATCCCCAACACCTATGACATGAGGGCACTCACAGACACTGAAAAGGAACTAATACTTAAAGCCGCCAGAACTCATGTTCAGGCATTAATCGCTGCACAGGCATTGCAAGGAAAGGCAGACGATTCTGACCCTGCAGTTAAACCACAATGGGATTAGAATAACCCCAACCATTATCAACTTCTCACAAGGTATCGAACACGGATTGCATTTAGATTGGAACAAGCAATTCCTAAGTCTGTCCGTGAATTGGGGAGCTTTATATGCTGTCAAACAAAACACAGGTGAAACTCCTACGGAATTTCTGGATAGATTACGGGAGGCAATGCAAAAATGAGCTACCCTGGACCCTTCCGGAGCCCTGGGAAGGCAGCAGCTGATACCCGTCTTTCGAGGACAATCCTCAGATGATATTAGAAAGAAACTAGAAAACCTTAGAGCAGAGCACCAGAAAGATATTGAAAGGCTTACTGAGGAAGCACGGAGGGTGTACCGCAACCGAGACGGTAATGAAAGGAAAAAGCTAAGTCAAGCAATTACTCATGCGACCACTGCGGCCTTAAGGTAAGGAAACTATCAGGGAAATGGGAAAACTCAAGGCACATGGGAAGATTGCTTTTGGGGTCGTAGAATGAGGGCCCCTAATAATAGGGTACGGCCTAATCAGTCTGCTTTTTGTAAACAGGCAGGGCACTGGAAAAGCCAGTGTCCCAGACTGAGAAGGGAGGAGGGACACCTCCCACGCCCTGCTGAATCAGAAATAGAATAGGGGGGACCAGAGGGTCGAACCCCGGCCAACCCCCTGCTTATAATGAAGCTGGGGAAAGAAGACACAAACTTAGCAGCATTTCTAGTAGACACCGGAGCTACGTTTGCTGTGTTAAATCAACAATTAGCTTTGATTGATAACGAATCTTTAAATGGGATTGGGGCGACAGGCCAGCCACAGAAGGTACCATACATGCAACCTCGCCGGTATAAAATGGGTAAAATGATAGGAACGCATGCATTTTTATATATGCCAAATGCCCCAAAATCATTCTTAGGAAGGGATCTATTAGAAAAATTGGAAGCAGAGATCAAGTTTAAAAATGGTGAAATACAAAGTAGAGACGATCACTTAATCGAAATGTTTAGTTCTAATCCAGCCACAGGTAACAAAACAGGTCCCCTTGGACATCCTGGATCACGTCTACCCAGGAGTGCGGGCCGACGGAATACCAGGTAAGGCAAAGCACGCCAAACCGATCCAAGTCAGGCTGAAGCCCCAGGCACAACTGGTAAGAATCAAACAATACCCCCTCAAACTAGGGGACCGGAAAGGAATTAAACCTGTAATAGATTCCTTTCTCAAATTTGGCCTTTTAGTAGAATGGAAACCTGAATATAACACCCCCGTTTTGCCAATCCACAAACCGGATGGGAAAAGTTAGGGATTAGTACAAGACCTAAGAGCTACCAATAAGATAACAGAAGACCTTTATCCTGCAGTGGCCAACCCTTATACTTTGTTAACAAAACTAAGAGAGAATCTTGTTTGGTTTACTGTTTTAGACTTAAAAGATACCTTCTTCTGCCTGCCCTTGGAGCCAGAGAGCCAAAAATTGTTTGCTTTTGAATGGGAAAATGCAGAGTCAGGTCGGAAACCCCAACTCACCTGCACTGTGTTACCCCAAGGCTTCAAAAATAGCCCAACCTTATTTGGAAATGAATGGGCAAAAGACCTTGAGGACTGGACGGCACCCACTGCAGAAGGACTTTTGCTCCAATATGTGGACGACCTGTGATAGCCACCGAAACCTCAAACAGCTGTGAGGAATGGACAGTATGCCTGTTAAATTTTCTGGGACTTAAAGGATATAAGGTATCTCAGCAGAAGGCACGAATAATGAAGCAAGAAGTCACCTACCTGGGCTATGAGGTCTCAGGGGGCAGCAGAGATTAGGACAAGAACGCAAAGAAACGATCTGCCAAACCCCTCAGCCCAAGACACCTAAGGAACTTGGGACATTTCTCGGCATGACACGTTTGTGTCGACTCTGGATCTAGAATTAGGGTACGGTAGGAAAACCCCTATACCAATTGCGGCAAGCACAAACAAGGGAATTACAGTGGACTGGGGAAGCAAAACAGGCATTTAAGGAATTAAAGAAGGAATTACTAGGGGGCCCCAGCCCTCGGACTGCCACATGTCACCAAACCCTTTTTGGGTTATTTTCACATGAGAGACAAGGCGTAGCCCTCGCAGTCCTAGCTCAAAATGCAGGACCCCAGAAAAGGGCTCTAGCTTACTTCTCAAAGCAACTAGATGAAGTAAGCAAAGGATGGCCTGGATGCTTACGGGCCGTAGCAGCCATAGTCCTAAATATCCAGGAAGCTCAAAGATGTACCATGGGACAAAAGATGACCGTCCTGGTATCACATCCCATATCTGCGCTGCTGGAACAAAGGGGGGCACTGGCTGTCTCCCTCTCCGTTCCTTGAGTACCAAGCGATATTGCTAGAACCAGATGACGTAGATACAGGCACTACTAATATTGTCAACCCAGCCTCTTTTCTCAGACAATTTCTCATTTGACATAAGGATACTTCTTCAGCTTCTTACAGAGCTGTCCGTATCTTGATTTGTCTGCTGTTGTGCTTGGGAAAAGTACTGCAAAAGGGGGCTTTGAATGTTAATAACATGAACACGTGGTTTTTATTAAGCAGAGGATAGTGAGAATAGTATGAGGAAGAGATTACTCAACAGTAATAAAAAAGCCCCCTGAAATTGACACTTGTAACTAGCTGGTTTTTAACTATTCTTTTTCACAAATCTGATTACAGATTTAGGTGAAAGTCCAGCCGATCCCTGAAGTATGTGTTTAACTTCAGCCACACACTGTACTTTAAATACATCCTTACCTATTTTAACTCCGGATTTAAAAAAAAAAAAAGCTAATGAATTTCCAGTGCACATAACCTTTAAAAAGTAAACCTTTGTGATCTTGCTTTTATATTTAAATTTTGATCAAATTCTTCACAAACCCCATGCAATTTCAAACAAGTAACAACCTGCAGGTAACGTTTGAAGTTTTCTTAAATGTTTTGCCAAGGTGATACTTCAGCTTTTAACTCTGCATGTTATTTAATCTTTCAGAAATTATTACAATAGATTTGCTGTAACAATGAAAGACTCTAGAATACATTCATGTGTTAAATAGGCAATCACTAGTCAGGATCTACTTAAAGTGAATATTTTTACAAGGTAATAATCTCACCGGCTCCATTTGAAGAAAAGGAAACACTTCTGTAACCTGAGGGTGACTGAGGACTGCTGCAGGTTGCCCAGAGGCGTTGTGGAAACCATCCTCGGATCCTCTAAAGCTGGCTGGGTATGGTTCAGTGAAATCAGATAAAATTAATAAAAACAAAGTCTATGATTGGACAAGACTTCCTTCAGAGCTCCCGTCCGACCTCAGCCACTGTGTGATTCTGGGATTCCACCAGACTCCATGGCAGTGCATTCTTTTTTGCCCACTTTCTTATTTAGATACCTAAAAAAAAAAACAAACAAACCAAGCAGACTGACTTTATACAGATATCAAAATAAAATCTATGAATCAGAGCCAAAAAGACATGTATTGCCTTCTTTGAGTATAAAGTGACCTGAGGTGACAACTTCACCTACAGATTTCCAGATTTAAAGCAGGGGGGATTTCACCTTACTAATCTTCTAAAAAAAAGGTCATAATTTTATATTTAAAAAAAAAAAAACAAACAAAATTGTAGACCTCAAAGAACGATTTGTGTTTGAAGGGGCTTTTAAAGATCATCTAGTCCAACCTTCTTACCACGAGCTTACCATTTCACTAGGTCAGGTTGTGCAAAGCTCATCCAACCTGACCTTGAACACTTCCAAAGATGGGGCATCAACAGCTTTTTGGGAAAGCTTTCCCAGTTTCTTACCACCCTTGTAAAAAGGTGTGTGTGTAAAACCTTTTAAAAAAAAAAAAAAAAAACAACTTGTGAAAAAACCTTGTAACACCTTGTGAAAAGGTGTGTGTAGGTCCTTGTAAAAACCATCTTCATTATATGCAATCTAAACCTACCCTCTTTCAGATAAAAACAAATTGCCCCTTGTCCTGTCACTTCAGGCTCATCAAAAAGCCTCTGTCTTTTGTATAAGCCCCCTTTAAGTACTGAAAAAGGGCAATAAAGTGTTCCCAGAGCCTTCTCTTCTCCAGGCTGAGCAAGCCCAACTCTCGCAGCCTTTTCTCGTAACAGAGGTGCTCCATCCCTGTGATTACTTTTGTGGCCCTCTGCTCTGGACCTGTACTGAGGACTCCAGAGCTGAACACAGTACTCTGGATGGGATCTTGCATGAGCAGAGTAGAGGAAGAATCACCCCTACCTGCTGGCCACACTTCTTTTTATGAAGCCCAGATAAGAGATGGCATTAAAAAAGGAAATGGAATTAACTTTAAACACAACTGACAATGAAACATAAATGTTATCAAAATTAAGAAAATATTTGTTCATTATTATTTAAAACAAAAAGAGCTCAATTGTTTGTACAAGTCTCAGAATAGAAGGATCTCTTATACTTTAGAAGGGAAAATACAGGAGTAGTAACCAAATTCAACAATAAAAATTGTGATTCATCTGTGACATATGGAAATTCAGCTACGTGAAACTAAATTCAAAACCTTGGATTGTAAGGTAATTAGAGCCTTACTCAAAAAAATGCAGGATACAAACAAAAAGGCATCTTCTATTTGGGCGTTTTGAAAAATAACCCTTTAAGTGAAAACAGTCTACTGATAAAAAAATAACACCCTTCAAAAATAACACTCATAAGCTTCTTTTTCTCTTTCCTTTTGTATTCCTGAAAGTACTTTTGTGTTAAAACATTACCTATGTCCTGAAGGTTACATGAAGCATTCAAGCATCAAACCTGCTTAACAGCAGGTCTTGAACTTTAGTGTGTACTATCTGCTATTTCTACACTAACAGAGAATTTAAACCCAGGTCAGAATAAATGTTTGACTCAGACTTTGTAGAGATATGTATTAAACCCAAGAAAGATGATAAAACATCAGGCTTGCTTATTTTCCCGAAAGCCCACAGTGCTCTATTTCATCTTCATACTTGGTTCTAGGAAAGACAGGCATGAATGCATCCTTTCTTAAAAATACCCTGTGACTGCAGAAGAGCTCTTTTAGCTTTTCTCAATTACTGTCTAGTCCAGGATCAAAGTTCTGCATACTTTTCTACTGCCATAATTCAGTGAATGTGCTGACGGCTCACAGTTAAAAAGGTAGTTAAGCCAAGTGAAAGAAAAGCATCATTACTGTTTTCCCAAATCTGTGAAGATATGAACTACCTCACCTAAAGGTCATAAAAATGTCATTCCTGCAGCCAATAGCATATATGTGTACATGCAACATTAGAAGGCTTTAGAGTATCATGCGATAATCATTCACACATGGGTTTTGGCCAAGCAGAAAAACGGAGCGCTGAAGCAAACCTAGCTCTTGAATGAAGCAGATTATCCCCCAGTTTTCTGAAAAGATTACATTGCAAGGTTTCTTGCAGAAGAGAAGAGCCCCAGACAACCGTTTACAGAGCATTTTGGATAAAGATGAGGTTGATGTAAAACAAGACTCATCATTTTGAAAATAACGCACACGATTCTTTCCAATTGCGATCACATCAGAACTGATTTATCTATATGATAAGAGAGAGCTGAGGCAGACATGAACCGTGCTCTTCAGAACTGCTCGTCCTCAATAAGGATTATTTAGCCCTCTAAGCACTGCCGGCTGCTCACCACACAGTGAAAGTTGTGCTGATGCAAAAGTAGCTCTGATGATGCCTCACGTACACATTCATGCGGATTCCTTTTCATTTTGCTGCTCATTGACTTCAGACATTTTGCACCATTTCTCTTAAGGAGATCAAAGCCCAGAAATGCTTTTTTTATCAAATTTCCAGCTACTCATTCTGTTTAATGACCAAGGTGATGAATATTTTCCTTGAGAAATCAATAGATTAGGAAAACTAGAAACAGGCTTCAATTTAGCTTCTGTGGTGAGGTGGTTTTCTCCCCCAGAATTTTCAGAGGGACATTCTAGAAGTTTTTTTAATATCCATTTTCTTACAATGTGAATTAATCGTGTCCAAACACTAAAAACACCACCAAAAGAATTAGTGACAAAGGCGTACTGTAAGCACACACAATTCATTCCAGATGTGAGACTAAATTTAGATTCAATTCAAACATGAAATTTATTAATCTTCATGTTCTTTGATATTTTATCAATATAAAAAATATCACACATATCCCTTATGTGTGAACATACACTACAGAAAGAGATGTCAAAGTTAAAAAAAAAAAAGGGGGCATAATAAATAAGAAGTAAGTTCCCACTGATTCCATCGGGAACAGAACTGACCACAGATCACAGGATTCAATTAAGTTTATGACATTTTACTGTATTTATAGGAAAAAATAGTAATTGCAGGAATGTAAGGTAGACATACATAAATAAACCTTATATTGAAATAAATGGAAAGATTTTTCTCTTTTTGTCTTTTCTTGTTGTCCTTTTGATGAAGGTTCTAAAGAAAGAACAATAAAGGCTGCATATTCTGCAGAAACTCTGGAATTCACTAGGATATTGTGAGGTTCTGTGAAGACGAGAACCGTTCTGTTGCCTAACGATGGCTATCTGCAGCCATCATATGAAACAGAAATGTATGTATATGCATGTATAACTGGCACGGGAGGGTAGCACTTACAGGAGCCCCACAGAAGAAGCAAGAGCTCAAGAATGAGAGCCAGAAATCCAAAGCCCTTTTAGATGTTCTATTTTTAAGTAACTTCCTTACACCTCGAGGTGCAAATTTCCAGCTGCTGAAGTGAAGGAAAGCTGTAACCTTATTTCTGTTTCAGATCTCATTTTAGTTCAAGATGCATAGTGATGGATTGGATAAGCAAATACGCAAACATTCTTTTTTTTTTGGCTCATCTGACATCTTCTTCTTCATACAATGAGAGTTTCACAGGAACATTGCTAAACATGCAGTGGCTGTCTGAACATCTTGGTTACAGTAAAAATGGATACCTGCACTTTAAAGATCACATTTTAAGGGAACATTTTAAGGAAAACAAGCAGGTTTTTGTTGGATTTATGATTTACTAGATATTTGTCTAAGCCCACAATACCATGATGGAATATTCTAGGATTTTTAGGCATCCAATTTATAGGTCTTGAGTTTCTGAGCTAATGACAAATATGGAGGTGCATGGATAGATAAACCACACAATTTATTCTGGAAGTTAGAACGTATGTGTAGTTCCTGTGTCTGAAGAAGTACATGGGAAAAAGTGGAAGATTAGGAAAAAAAAAATTGATGCTGTGCTACACTGATTTCAGGGAGATGTGTATTCATTTGTCCAAAATCTATAGTAGGCAAGAGCCATAGGAACTCAGATTTCCTTAAATAGATTGGAAAGCAAATAAGACAAGAAAGAGGTTTACTCTGGTTTACTCTACATTGAGCTTTTTTTGTTTGTGTTCTTTTTTTTTTACATTGGTCTCATCTAAAATGATGTGGGTGGAGTTTTTTTGAGCTGCAATAAATGAGACAGCCTAATTAATACATGTGCAATATATGCATGGATTTACCTCCAAGTAATGTTTGCCAAAAAATATAAAACAAGACTCAAGGCTAATTATCACACAGCTAACTAAAAAGCACTGTCGTAGTTAAAGCAACGTATCAATGACAAATAGAGTATAGAATGTACAGAAAGCAATTTTGTGCTTCACTTTCTTCTTATTTCT
Source organism: Pezoporus flaviventris (assembly GCF_033815535.1). Lineage (NCBI taxonomy): Eukaryota > Metazoa > Chordata > Aves > Psittaciformes > Psittacidae > Pezoporus > Pezoporus flaviventris. Next base: position 19,113 of record NW_026892622.1, read on the forward strand.
ACTAGATCTAACTACAGATAAGCAGTTAATCTCCTTCCAGGTGTCTCTGGATAATGTAGTTACTGAGTACAATACCACCTGCAGAAATGAGCCCAACCGAGAAGAGAGTGCCCTTCCAGGTAACTCCCCATTACCTCCCTGGGCATGACGGGCTGTGGTATGGAATACCTCTTTGGCCAGTTTGGGTCAGGTGTCCTGTCCCTTCTTTCTACCAGCCTCCCCCCCTCCCTAGCAGAGCATGAGACTCACAAAGTCCTTGGTCAGAGTAAGCATCAGTGTTACCAGCTCTGCTCCCAGGCTGAAAGTCAAAACACAGCTCTGCACCAGCTACTAAGGAGAAAAATTGACTGCCACTGCTAAACCCCGGACACAACTCTACACTGGAAACAACAATCCCTAAAAAGCAGTCCTTTAAAAGTCCTTTCACTGAAATTCAAAGAATGCATTGAGGGACCCTGCGGTACTCTCAGCCACAGAAGCAGGACACTGCCGACTACATACCCATGTCGTGTTTCGGGATATCCAAGCTATTCTGGTTTTGATCATTTACCAGTGCCATACCCACAGCATGCCCTTCTAAGCTCCAGAAAATGTATGGATTTAGTGCCCATGCGAGCTATTATGCTATTGTAGTTTCTCAAGCAGAACAGATAAGATAAATCAAATTTCTACAAGGACAACTTGTGAACTGCTTTTGAGGACTGCTGCCTATTTGATCGTGGCAAAATGTCCAGAAAGAAACCCAGAGACACTTTCCAGTTCAGATCTCTACACCACCAAAAGCTGCTTTACAGGCAAGCCTTTGAAAGCACAGAGCAAAAGATTTAATTATGAAAGGATGAAGTAGGGCAGTGGTTGAGAAAAATCCTCAAAAAGTACAAGAAAATAAACTTATCCGTCCTCCTCTAAGAGTGCAGTCACCATTAGCTTGGCAAAAGCCAGTCTGGTGTCACATTGTCTGCACAAACTCAAATGACTTTCAGAAGGCTTTTCTTCCAAGTAACACAGAGCTGGCAAATCCGTGTGGTTCTATCAAGCCATCTCCTTAAATGAAAGCTGTCTTGTTTGAAGCACTGATTATTTGTTGAAGCTGACACTCGTGCAGAAAGGGGAACTTCACAGTAGGAAACTCTTTACAGGCAAAAAAACCCCCAGTGTTCTGCAAGAGTGCAGTTTAAAAGGGCCTGAGCTGAAATCACTGACACACAGCAGTAACCCATCACCACTGATTTAAGGTGCATTTTTAAAGGGGTAACACAACTGCTGCACTAGAGCCACCACCCAAAAGACAATGTTCTGATAAAGCTAGAAAATTAATAAGGAAAACAAGAAATACTGTTGTTGAAAGGAACCTGCTCAAACTATATCACTATTTTATACAAATATAGAAAGAAGTGGAATCTGGGCAGTGGAAGTTTTCAGATTGCCCAAGCATGATGGAGAAACACCCAGCCTCATTCCTAGCTCTGCTCAGTCTTCAAGAAAGGGCTTTTAAAAACCACAAAAGTCTTGTGATTTGTGGAAGGACTTGCTTCCATGAACTCAAAGCAGGACAGAAGATATGAGAAGGGACTGTAGGACTGCTGCAGCAGGATGGCTTGTTCAGCCTGGAGAAGAGAAGGCTCAGGGGAGACCTTGTAACAGTCATCCCTAGAATGACTAGGTTTTGCAGGCCTGACTCTTCTCTCGTGGAGTTACTGGAGAACTCCAGATATAACTACATTTATCACAGAATCCCATTTGCCATAGGATTCCAACCTGCTCTGGGTTCATTCAGTTCCAAGCCCCTGCCAGGCAGGAACACCTACTAGACCAGGCTGCTCAAAGCTTGCATCTCTAAACTGAAATCTTTAAACATGGCTTTAACCTGCCAGAGAGGAGACTGAGATGAGCTCTTAGCCACAAGTTCTTCCCTGTGAGGGTGCTGAGGCACTGGCACAGGGTGCCCAGAGAAGCTGTGGCTGCCCCATCCCTGGTAGTGCTCAAGGCCAGGCTGGATGGGGCTTGGAGTAAGCTCCTCTAGTGGAAGGTGTCCCTGCCCGTGGCAGGGGGCTGGAACTGGATGAGCTTTATGATCCCTTGCAAGCCAAAGCAGGCTGGGATTCTATGATTTTAGGATAATGAACCAAACCAATACAGACACGGTCAGAAAGTGAACCGGTGTGAAACACCCCTGTGACTGCCACAGCACAATGCAGAGCCAGCACAGACCCTGCACCACAGAACAGCCAGGGCAGTCTCACCAGCCCATCTCAGGCCCCTCTGTGGCAAAGCAACACCTGAGCTGCCTGGGGGGACTTGGTGCACCCTTCCATAGGGGCAGCAGCCCCTCCAACCTAAGCAGCAGTGGACTTGCTGCAGACAAGAACACTTCCCTCCCCACTGCCCACTTCTAGACAGCCCTGTCTCCAGCAGCCCACTCCACGCCTGCCAGAACCACCAGTCCCCTCAACCGCCTGCAGGCAGGCAGAACAATGAGACTTCTGGATCAAACACAGACACTAGGAACTAAATAAATGAATAAACAAGAAATCTAAGGTTGTCACAGTGCTGCGGCTGCTCTGCAGCACACTGCAGGCTCCCTGCCACACTGCAGCCTTCAGAGTTGAAACTGAAAAGATGTTTTGAACCAGTCCCCTGTAACCTCTCCACTGGTCCCAGCAGCACCATGATGCACACAAAGAGGAGACGAAAGTCACTGCCACTCCTTGCCAAGCCTTCACTTTGCTCCTTCGCACTATGAATGTAATGAATGGCTCTTTATTTCATAGCTGTACTAATGCCAGTGCAAAAAAACCCAATGACCGTGGGCAAACACATCACCAGTCACTGACAAAAGCTCAGACCAATCTTGGGGAGCAAAGGTGTTGGGATCCCACAGCTGCTGGACTCACACAGGACACAGTTAGAAAATCAGAGCCCAGCTCTGAAGCAAGGTGCCTCCAGTGCAATAGCAGAACTGTGGTCTCAGCAGCATCAGGAGAGATTCTATTGATTTAGCAAGCAAGACAAATTCAACACATTCTCATCCTAAGAAATAAAAGAAATTAAACTAAAGGAGCTAAAGGCATGTGGGACTATCATCTTCTCTCCCAAGCTGCTTAGCAGCTACATGAAACCCTTTGAACTCTGATACACTCACCACACTCAGAGTGCATCACACTCGGGTGTATTACCCAGCTGCAGGTTCCTCCCTGAAATGAGCAGGTACCAACAGCCCCTGCCTAAGCCCTCTCCTGCCCCTGCTCAGAGCCTGCCATGACTGAGGGTCCACAGCAGTACCTCTAACAAAGAACACCGTCTCTCACTTGGCTTGCTAAAAGTCCACCACTAAGACTTCAAAGCCTGGGCCACCATCTGCTCTTTGCAGAACCTCACCTTGTCTTGTGAGCGCTTCTCTCAGAGCTGGGGTTATCATCTCTCACTTCCCACCCTCCTCCTTCCTCCCAGCGTTCTCTTGAGTCAAGCTCATTCCAACACCTCCTTCCTCGACCTCACATTCTCTCTGTTTCAAGACAAGGAACTACAACCATTTAGATCCAAGCATCACAGTTTAAACGCTGTGGCACAGTTCAGCCACAGACCTGCTGAGCTTAAAACTGACACAAGTGTCCACACGTTAATTCTTGCATTCCTGTAATTCTGCTTTTTACCCCTCTTCCCATCGGACTCTGACCTTTCAGTTTTAGATTTAAGACAGAAAATATACTTAAATAAATAAATAAAACACCACACCAGGAACCAGGTGGACTTGTTCTACTAACACAGCAACCGGCTTCAAGCAGCCTGGGCTAGTGGAAGGTAGGTGGGGTGGAACTAGGTGAGCTTTAAAGTCCCTTCTAACCCAAAGCACTGTGTGATTCTGTGATTTAGTAACATTCTCCAGGGCATGTTAAGAAACAAGCTGTTTGAATCTCATGTGAGGTTGAGTGGGACCCCAAAGGTTGAAGCCCAAGAGTTTCATGGCTTCACAATAACCTCATCTCTCCACAGAGCACAAACCAGAGGGAACAATACATTGCCTGGAGTGACAAGCATCTATAGTTCCAGTTATCTGGGACAGGTCAGGGGAGAAAACCACATCGCTACCACGACTCAGCCCAGGATAAGTGTCACTTCTGAGACTTTATGGGCATTTATTCTTTCACATCTGCACAAAGAAGCATGAAAGTGTAAATAATTAAATAATTTAATTCCAAAAATGGAATAAAACCTGCAAGAAATGAGCAAAAATAAGATAAGAATGACCAGCAATTGCTTAGAAACAGCCAAAAAAAGATTTTAAATGGGTCATAAAGAAGCAAAAATGGGTTAAACCAAGTCAGGAAAGGGCAAAACAGGTTAGAAATAGAAAGAAATTTGTAAGAAATGGAGAAAAAATCCTTTGAAAATAGCCAAAATGGCTTAAAAAGAGGCAGTATTGCGCAAAAAAGGGTTAGAAATAGCTCAAGACAGTTTAGAAATAGGTAAGAAAAGCTTAAACCAGACTAGAAACTTCCATAAATAGTTGACATTTAGCCAAAAATGGAACAAAACCTGCAAGAAAAAATGGGCAAAAATAAGACAAGAATGACCAGCAATTGTTTAGAAATAGCCAAAAAAAACTTAAAAAGAGTCAGAAAGAGCCAAAAATGGTTTAAACCTGGTTAGAAACAGGCAAAAATGGTATAGAAACAGAAAGAATTTGGTAAGAACAGGAAAAAAATGGCTTGGAAATGTCCAAAATGACTTAAGAAGAGTTAGAATTGGGCAAACAAGGGTTAGAAATAGCTCAAGCCAGTTTAGAAATAGCTAGGAAAAGGTTAAACCATGCTGGAAATGGCAAGAAACAGTTCAGACTTAGTCAACAATGCATAAAATTACTAAGAAATAGGAAAAATAGATAAGAATGTCCAGCAATTGTTTAGAAATAGCCAAAAAAGAATTAAAAGGAGTTAGAAAGGGCCAAAAATGATTTAAACCAAGTCAGGAAAGGGCAAAACCAGGTTAGAAATAGAAAGAAATTGGTAAGAACTGGACAGAAAGGGTTTGGGAATGGCCAAAACGGCTTAAAAAGAGGCAGTATTGTGCAAAAAGAGGGTTAGAAATAGCTCAAGCCAGTTTAGAAATAGCTAAGAAAAGCTTAAACCAGGCTAGAAACTTCCATAAATAGTTCAGATTTAGCCAAAAATGGAATAAAACCTGCAAGAAATGGACAAAAATAAGAATGACCAGCAATTGCTTAGAAATAGCCAAAAAAAAGATTTGAAATGGGTTATAAAGAACCAAAAATGGTTTAAACCAAGTCAGGAAAGGGCCAAAACGGGTTAGAAATAGAAATAAATTGGTAAGAAATGTTGAAAAATGGATTAAAATGGCCAAAATGGCTTAAAAAGTGTCAGTATTGCGCAAAAAAAGTGTTAGATATAGCTCAAGCCAGTTTAGAATATTCAGTTCAGTATAGTTCAGAATAGTTCAGAAATTGCCATAAAATGGCTTAAAACAGGCAAGAAATGGGCAAAAATCAGATAAGAATGACCAGCAATTGCTTAGAAATAGACAAAAAAGCCTTAAAATGGTTTAGAAAGGGCCAAAAATGGTTTAAACCAAGTCAGGAAAGGGCAAAAGCTGTGTTACGAACAGAAAAAAAATTGGTAAGAACTGGACAGAAAGGGCTTGGGAATGGCCAAAATGACTTTAAAAGAGTCAGTATTGCGCAAAAAAAGGTTAGAAATAGCTCAAGCCAGTTTAGAAATAGCCAGGAAAAGGTTAAACCAAACTAGAAACTTCCATAAATAGTTCAGAAATTGCCATAAAATGGCTTAAAACTGGTAAGAAGTTGGCAAAAATAAGATAAGAATGACCAGCAATTGTTTAGAAATAGCCAAAAAAGACTTAAAAAGGGTTAGAAAGGGCCAAAAATGGTTTAAACCAAGGGAGGAAAGGGCAAAACCAGGTTAGAAATAGAAAGACATTGGTAAGACCTGGACAGAAAGGGTTTGGGAATGGCCAAAAAGGCTTAAAAAGAGTCAGTATTGCGCAAGAAAATGGTTAAATATAGCTCAATCCCGCTTAGAAATAGCAAGGAAAAGGTTAAACCAGGCTAGAAACTTCCATAAATAGTTCAGATTTAGCCAAACAAGGAATAAAACCTGCAAAAAATGGGCAAAAATAAGGTAAGAACGACCAGCAATTGTTTAGAAGTAGCCAAAAAAAGACTTAAAATGCATTAGAAATGGCCAAAAATGGTTTAAACCAAGTCAGGAAAGGGCAAAACCAGGTTACAAATAGAAAAAAATTGGTAACAACCTGACAGAAGTGGTTTCGGAATGACCAAAATGGCTTAAAAGGAGTCAGTATTGTGCAAAAAAAAGGGTTAGAAATAGCTCAAGCCGGTTTAGAAATAGCTAAGAAATGTTTAAACCAGGCTAGAAACTTCCATAAATACTTCAGAAATTGCCATAAAATGGCTTAAAACTGGTAAGAAATGGCCAAAAATAAGAATGACCAGCAATTGTTTAGAAATAGCCAAAAAAGACTTAAAAAGGGTTAGAAAGGGCCAAAAATGGTTTAAACCAAGGGAGGAAAGGGCAAAACCAGGTTAGAAATAGAAAGACATTGGTAAGACCTGGACAGAAAGGGTTTGGGAATGGCCAAAAGGGCTTGAAAAGAGTCAGTATTGCGCAAAAAAAGGGTTAGATATAGCTCAAGCCAGCTTAGAAATAGGTAAGAAAAGCTTAAACCAGGCTAGAAACTTCCATAAATTGTTCAGAAATTGCCAAAAATGGAATAAAACCTGCAAGAAATGGGCAAAAATAAGACAAGAATGACCAGCAATTGCTTAGAAATAGCCAAAAAAAGATTTTAAATGGGTTATAAAGAAGCAAAAATGGGTTAAACCAAGTCAGGAAAGGGCCAAAACAGGTTAGAAATAGAAAGAAATTTGTAAGAAATGGAGAAAAATCCTTTGAAAATGGCCAAAATTGCTTAAAAAGAGGCAGTACTGCACAAAAAAGTGTTAGAAATAGCTCAAGCCAGTTTAGAAATAGGTAAGAAAAGCTTAAAGCAAACTAGAAACTTTCATAAATAGTTGACATTTAGCCAAAAAAGGAATAAAACCTACAAAAAATGGGCAAAAATAAGACAAGAATGACCAGCAATTGTTTAGAAGTAGCCACAAAAGACTTAAACCAGGCTAGAAACTTCCATAAATAGTTCAGATTTAGCCAAAAAAGGAATAAAACCTACAAAAAATGCGCAAAAATAAGGTAAGAATGACCAGCAATTGTTTAGAAATAGCCAAAAAAGACTTAAAATGGGTTAGAAGGGGCCAAAAATGGTTTAAACCAAGTCAGGAAAGGGCAAAAACTGAGTTAGGAACAGAAAAGAAATTGGTAAGAACTGGACAGAAAGGGTTTGGGAATGGCCAAAAAGGCTTAAAAAGAGTCAGTATTGCACAAAAAAAAAAGGGTTAGATATAGCTCAAGCCAGTCTAGAAATAGGTAAGAAAAGCTTAAACCAGGCTAGAAACTTCCATAAATAGTTCAGATTTAGCCAAAAAAGGAATAAAACCTACAAAAAATGGGCAAAAATAAGGTAAGAATGACCAGCAATTGTTTAGAAGTAGCCAAAAAAGACTTAAACCAGGCTAGAAACTTCCATAAATAGTTCAGATTTAGCCAAAAATGGAATAAAACCTGCAAGAAATGGCCAAAAATAAGACAAGAATGATCAGCAGTTGCTTAGAAATAGCCAAAAAAAGATTTAAAATGGGTTAGAAAAAGCCAAAAATGGTTTAAACCAAGTCAGGAAAGGGCAAAAATGGGTTAGAAATGACAGGAAATTAGTAAGAAATGGACAGAAATGGTATGGAAATGGCCAAAATGACTTAAAAAAAGATATAACTGGGCAAAAAAGGGTTAGAACTAGTCTAAACCAGTTTAGAAATAGCTACGAGAAGATTAAACCAAACAAGAAATGGCAAGAAACTGTTCAGACTTAGTCAAAAATGGCATAAAACTGGTAAGAAATTGGCAAAAATAAGATAAGAATGACCAGCAATTGTTTAGAAATAGCCAAAAAAGACTTAAAATGGGTTAGAAGGGGCCAAAAATGGTTTAAACCGAGTGAGGAAAGGGCAAAACCAGGTTAGAAATAGAAAGACATTGGTAAGACCTGGACAGAAAGGGTTTGGGAATGGCCAAAAAGGCTTAAAAAGAGTCAGTATTGCACAAGAAAATGGTTAGATATAGCTCAATCCAGCTTAGAAATAGCAAGGAAAAGGTTAAACCAGGCTAGAAACTTCCATAAATAGTTCAGATTTAGCCAAACAAGGAATAAAACCTGCAAAAAATGGGCAAAAATAAGGTAAGAACGACCAGCAATTGATTAGAAATAGCCAAAAAAAGACTTAAAATGCATTAGAAAGGGCCAAAAATGGTTTAAACCAAGTCAGGAAAGGGCAAAACCAGGTTAGAAATAGAAAGAAATTGGTAACAACCTGACAGAAGTGGTTTCGGAATGGCCAAAATGGCTTAAAAAGAGTCAGTATTGTGCAAAAAAAAGGGTTAGATATAGCTCAAGCCAGTTCAGAAATAGGTAAGAAAAGCTTAAACCAGGCTAGAAACTTCCATAAATAGTTCAGATTTAGCCAAAAATGGAATAAAACCTGCAAGAAATGGCCAAAAATAAGATAAGAATGACCAGGAATTGCTTAGAAATAGCCAAAAAAGACTTAAAATGGGTTAGAAAGAACCAAAAATGGTTTAAACCAAGTCAGGAAAGGGCAAAACCAGGTTAGAAATAGAAATAAATTGGTAAGAAATGTTGAGAAATGGTTTGGGAATGGCCAAAATGACTTAAAAAGAGTCAGTATTGCGCAAAAACGGGTTAGATATAGCTCAAGCCGGTTTAGAAATAGGTAAGAAAAGCTTAAACCAGGCTAGAAACTTCCATAAATAAATCAGAAATTGCCATAAAATGGCTTAAAACTGGCAAGAAATGGGCAAAAATAAGATAAGAATGACCAGCAATTGTTTAGAAATAGCCAAAAAAGACCTAAAATGTGTTAGAAAAAGCCAAAAATGGTTTAAACCAAGTCAGGAAAGGGCAAAACCAGGTTAGGAACAGAAAAAAATTGCTAAGAACTGCACAGAAATGGTTTGGGAATGGCCAAAATGACGTTAAAGAGTCAGTATTGTGCAAAAAAGGGTTAGAAATAGCTCAAGCCAGTTTAGAAATAGGTGAGAAAAGCTTAAACCAGGCTAGAAATGCCCATAAAAAAGTGAAGCATTAGCCAAAAATGGCATAAACCAGGTAAGAAATGGGCAAAAATAAGGTGAGAATGACCACCCATTGTTTAGAAATAGCCAAAAAAAAAGTTAAAGTGGGTCAGAAAGGTCCAAAAATGGGTTAAACCAAGTTAGGGAAGGCCAAAAAAAGGGGTAGAAAGAAATTGGTAAGTACAGGACAAGAACAGTTTGGAAATGGCCATAATGGCTTAAAAAGAGTTAGAATTGGGCCAAGAAATAGCTCAAGCCAGTTAAGAAATAGCTAAGAAAAGCTGAAACCAGGCTAGAAATGGCCATGAATTCTTTAGGAATTGCCAAAAATGGCTTAAAACTGGTAAGACATGGGCAAAAATAAGATAGAAATGGTCATCAATTGTTTAGAAGTGGTAAAAAATGCTTCAAACAGGGGACAAGCAGGCAAGAATGGACTAGGAATAGCCAAAAAAAAGCTTAAAACTGGTAAGAAATGACCAAAATTAGGATACAAATGGACATAATTCTTTTAGAAATAGCCAGACTTAAAATGGGTTAGAAATTGGCAACACTGGGTTAGGAATTGCCAAAAATGGCTCAAACTGAGTCAGGAAAGAGCAAAAATTGGTTAGAAATGGCAAGAAATTAGTAAGAAATGGACAAAAAACGTTTGGAAAAGGTCAAAATGGTTCAAAAAGTTTTAGAATTGGGGAAAAAAGGGTTCGAAACAGCCTGAACCAGTTAAGAAATAGCTAGGAAAAGCTTAAAATAGGCTAGAAACTTCCATAAATAGTTCAGATTTAGCCAAAAATGGAATAAAACCTGCAACTCAATCATGCACCAAGGAAAGAGTCAGGGCATTTTCGGCTCTGTCTTGAACACTGCCAGCCATGGGGCAGCCACAGCTTCTCTGGGCACCCTGTGCCACTGTCCCACCACCCTCACAGGGAACAACTTCTAAGATCTCATCTCAATCTCCCCTCTCTGTCACGTTAAAATCGTTCCCCCTTGGCCCATCCCCACAGGCCCTTGCTCTCCCCACAAGAAATGAGGGCAGATCCCAGGATCATCCCTCGGAAGCCGCAGCGCTCCGCTGCCGGCTCAGCCAGCCCAACTCACACACCGAGTCCAAAGCAGCCACTCTGGGGAAGTCTCTTGAGGGGTTCTGGCAACTCCTACAGCACCCCAAGATCGCCATCGCCACCCACCTCCTTCCACGCTCCTGTGTCCACAGGCGGCACCGGCTCCGAGACACCAAGACGGGAACCACCAGAGGAGCTGCTCTTGCCTCCTCCACCGGTAGCTTGTGTTCCGTGGGGCAGCTGTCGTCTCCCGGTGCCTCTGCTGGAGGGTTCCGTGGGGTTCCGTGACCTCACACACCTGAACATGGGGAGTTCCAGAATCAGCCACCCCTGTGGTCTCCATGTCCCCAAGGTCATTGTGATGCATGAGCTCTGACTGGGTCCATGGGGAGCTCTGGAGGTGCTGCAGGCATTCTCTGGGATTCTCTAGGGGTATCCCCAGGATGCCCTGGGAGTGCACAGAGACACAGGGCCGTGGAGCAAGCTGCTCTAGTGGAAGGTGTCCCTGCCCGTGCCTTTGGGGGTTGGAGCTGGCTGAGCTTTAAGGTCCCTTCCAGCCCACTCTGGGATTCCATGATTCTCTGCTGTGCCAACATCGGTCCCTCTCCACTCCTCGTAGGTGGCCGTGACGCCCTGTTCCCACGTTGAGCTGTGACCCCTCGCATGCTCCACCTCCGGACCAAAGGCACTGAGGAAGAGCAGCCCGTGAGGGACCTCCCCGAGCCGGCGGGGCAGAGGCTGCTCCCCCCGCAGCCACTCCCGGAGCACCCCTGGGTGCCCAGTGGCCATGGGCACGATGCTGCCGCCATCCCAAAGCCGTGGCGGTCGCTGTGGATTTGCCCATTGTGACGGGGCCCCCACGGTGAGCGTGGGCTCTTTAAGGAGGGAGAGCCCTGCAGTAACCGGTGCAGAGGAGAGCCCTCCCCTCCCTCGGGGCTTCATGTAACCAAAAACGGGGGTGGGGATCATTAAGTGCCTGTTGATGAGCTGTCTGTGGGGGAGGGGGGCGATGGGCCTCACCTCTCCCCCAGCACCCCAAAACGAGGGGGGTGGGGGAGGGTACCCAATGGACACAACCTCCCATCCCCCACCCGGGGGTGTTGGGGGGTGGCACCTCCCCCCCTCTTTATACCCCGGATGGGAGAGGGGAGGATAAAGGGGGGGATGGGGGGGGGTCTATCCGAAGCCTTATTGACACCGATGTAAATAGCGCAGGGGGGGGGGGGGGAGGGGAGGCGGGAGGGGTCACCTTAAGAATGTATAAAAAGGAAACTTAACCAATAAATAAAGATTTCACAGGAAATCGAGGCCCCCTCTCCCCCACGTGTTTCGGCCTTTCCCCATCCCCGTTCCGCGATGCTCTCCACACTTCCGGGTTTGTTGCCTCTGTTGCCTAGCAACGGGGTCTCCGCGTACCGCTTCCTGCGCGTTGCCAGGCTACGGCCCATGGGGCTGAATATGGGGCCTTTCCTCGCCCCTCCCCCTCATTTGTCCCCCTCTTCCCCTCCCCCACCGCATACCCATTTTCTCCCCTCCCCCCCTTATGCCCCCCATTCCCCCTCCCCCTTTTTCCCACCCCCATTCCCCACATTCCTGCCATTTCTCCCCCTCTCTCTCCATCCCTCCCCATTTCTCATCCCACCATCGTTACCCCCCCCTTATTTACATGCAATTAGCGTAGGACCTGCTTTATCCACACGCACTTCATGTAGGGCTGACCTTATTTACACGTTACTTCCTTATTTACATGTTATTAATGTGGGGCCTACTTAATTTGTGTCCTTTTAGTCCAGCATGCTCAGCGCTTCCAGCAGCCCCTGCCCTTCTCCCTACGGCCTGAAAGGGGCGTGGCCAAAGGGGTGAGGCCACGCCCCCCCCCCGCCCCTCCCTCTATCTCCCCGTCTTTGCTCACCTGGGCCTGCAGGGGGCGCAGCTGCGCCTGGAGCTTCCCATTGGATGCGCCCAGAGCCCGGAGCTGGATCCAGCGACGGGACTGGAAGGGATGGAGGGGGGGGACACAAGGAAATGAGGGACCCCAAAGCCATGGGAGGGACCCAAATACCCCCCAAGACCCCCAAACACCTTAAATATCGCCCCATATTTCCCCACAAGCCTCTCCCTTAACCCCAAACCCATCCATAACCCCCAGATCCCCCTCCCAGCACCCCCAAAATTCCCCCTAAAGCCCCGAACTCCCCCATGTCATCCCCTATAGACCCAAAATCCCCCTCCAGGACCCCCACATATCCCTCATCCCTCCCAAAAAGCGGCGCTGGGACCCTTTAGGGACCCCAACCCCTCCCCATAACCATCAAATTCCACTTCCCAGACCCCCCCAAGCCCATCAGGACCCCCCCAAATCCCCATATTCCCCCGTTGGCACCCACCAGCCGCTGCTTCCCCTCCTGCAGCTGCCTCCTCAGTGGCCCCAGGGCAGTTTCTGGGGAGTCCATGGGGCTGCCCCGTAGCTCTGGGCCCTGCTGGATCTGGGCCCCCCGAGCCCCTGAGAGCCCCGTGGCCTCCAGCATCAACCTGGTGGCAAGGGGGGCCCCAAAGCCAAACGTTGAGGGGAGTCTGGGGGGCCCAAAGGGGTCCAGATCCCATTTTGGGGACCCCAAAAGGGCTGCAGGGACCATGGAGGTTGGGGGGGGGCACCCCGAAAGGTGTCAGTACTGGGTTTAGGGAGAGTGGGGGGGGCTTGAAGGACCCCTATGAGCCCAGCACCCACTTCAGAAGAAAACCCAGGGGGGTTTAAAGTATAGAGGGGGTCCCTAAAGGGTTCTGGGGTTCAGGAGTGGGGAGGAAAAGATCATGGGGGAGGGCCCAGGGCAGTTTTGGGTTGCAAGGGGGGAAACCAGGCTGCAGGATGCATTCGGGGGGGGTCCTTGAGAGGGTTCTGGGTGCATGGGGGAATCCATAGGGTGGTTTTGGGGCGCAGAGGGGTTGTTTTGGGGTGCACAGTGGGTGCTTTTGGGGTGCAGGGGGGTGTTTTGGGGTGCAGGGGGGCGGTTCTGGGGTGCCATAGGGCTTCTGGTATGCATGGGGGTGGTTTTAGGGTGCAGGGGTTGTGTTTTGGTGTGCAGGGGGCATGGTTTTGGGGTGCGGGGGTGGCGTTTTGGGATGCAGGGGGTTGTTTTGAGGTGCAGGGGGGATGGTTTTGGAGTGCAGAGGGGGTGTTTTCGGATGCAGGGGGGATGGTTTTGGGGTGCAGAGGTGTGTTTTGGTCCCTGTGGGATCCCCCAAAACCCCACAGAGCCCCCCCAAAACCCTCTAACGCTCCCCACCCCACCCCCCAAACCTGAATCTCCTTGAGGTGCTGGTACCTGAGCCCCGAGTTAAGGAGGAAACCTGGGGGGGGGGTTAAAGGAAGGGTTGGGGGGGGGGTCGGGGAGGATCATGGGAGGGAACTGGGGGTTCCTGGGGATCCCAATGGGATTTGGAGGGGTCCTAAAGAATTTGGGCTCCTGTGCATGGATCTGGGAGAAGGGGCTGGGGGGGGTCACGAGGGCGAATTGGGGGGTGCTGGGGGTTTGTTGGGATCCCAATGGAATTTTGGGGGGGTCCTAACAGGCAAAGGCGTTTGGGGGGGTCCTGAGGGGTTTTGGAGGCTCCCCAATGAGCTTGGGGGTCCCCCCCCATTTTGGGGTGCAGCAGATACCACAGCAGGTTCCCTTTGATCTTCTTCACATTCCTACAGGAACACCCCCACCCCCCCCCGCCATGTATTTTAGGGACCGATCCGAGGTTTGGGGTCCCTCCAGATGTTGCAGTTCCTCCCCCCCAGATGTTGGGGTGCCCCCCTCACCGCGGGTGCCGCACGTGGCCCATGATGTACTCCCGGATGGGGGCACAGGGCCCCGTGCACAGCCTGGAGGTGGGGGGGAGACAAAGAGAGGGGGTCAGGAGCACCCCAACCCCCCCAGGACCCCAAAAGCCCCCACTGGGGGGTCCCGCGGGCTCCAACCTGCGCAGGTCGGGATCGGAGGGGAGCTCCAGCTCCGCCATGATGGGCGAAATTGGCGGGAACCGGACGGGACCAAACTGGGGCGGGCGCGGGGGGGATGGGGGGAGGGGGCGGGGTCGGGGCCCGGGCCCGATCCTGGCCCCTGCGCGCCCCCCCCCCCCAGCCCCCTCCCCCCCCTCCGCGTCACGTGGTCATCACCCAGCACCGCCTCCTGCCCCACCCCCGCGGGCTCTTCGCCCTTTAGGTCACCTCGGGTCACGTGGGGCGGGGCCTCAGCACCCCCGCACTATAGGGGTGCCCCATAACTTTGAGGGGGGCACAGAGGGGGTGCCCCATAACTTGGGCGGCTCCATAGGGGGGACCCCGACCCCGCCCCATAACTTGGGGGGCTCCACAGGTGGGGAGCCCCATAACTTGGGGGAGGGCACAAAGGGGGACCCTCAGACCCCACCCCATAACTTGGGGGCACAAAGGGGGCCTCCATAGTGGGGACCCAGACCCCGCCCCATAACTTGGGGAGCACAAAGGGGAGCCCCATAACTTGGGGGTCCCAGTGCCCGCCCCCCAACACCCCATAGCTCGGGTCCTGGCCGCCCGCTTGGGGGCGCTGTTGCACCGGGCCCCGGTGCTGCTACGGGAGCGGCGCCGCTCGGTGCTGGGGGCGCTGCTCCGTGGGGGGGGGGCACCGGGGCTTCCCCCTCCGGCTCTCGCCGCTGCTCCGGGGGCACCGGGGCTCGAACCCGGGAGCTCGGGGCTCGAACCGGCGGCCCCTGGAGCCTCAATGGGAGCCGCAACCGGATGCGCGGCGGGACCGGGGCATCCCCAGCCCCATCTTTGGATCCAGTGCGGAGCAGTGGGAAGTGAGTTGGGAATGGGGGTAAGGGGTGGCAATGGCGTAATGGGGGGTAATGGGGTAACAGGGGCAATTGTGGTAATTAGGGGTAATGGGAAATGGGGGGCAATAAGGTCAATGGAGATAATGGGGGGCAATGGTGGGCAATGGTGACTCTCCCCCCCATCCCTGAGCCCCCCCTCCTGGGGCCCGGTTCCGCTCTTCCAGCCCCATGGAATTTCGTGTCTGTGTCAGCGCTCTCCCCCGCAACCGGATCCGGACCTGGATCCGTGTCCATGTGTGGAGCATCCGGATCCAGATCCCATAGGATCTGCTCCCAAGCACCAGGAGCTGCGATACCAATGGGATCCAGTGCTCCCAGATGATCCAGGGCTCTGGAATGAGGGGGAGCTGCAGCATGAGCTGGTGCTTCAGGATGATTCCATGCTCCCAGAGAGCCTGGTGCAGCTCCGGCATGATCCAGGGATCTGGGATGATCCAGGGATCCGGAATGATCCAGGGATCTGGGATGATTCAAGGATCCGGAATGATCCAAGGTTCCAGAATGATCCAGGGATCCAGGATGATGCAGGGATCCAGAATGATCCAGAGCTCTGGAATGATCCATGGCTCCAGAATGATCCGGGAATCCAGGATGATCCAGTTTGTCTCCATTGTGATCCAATGCTCCGGAATGATCCAATATCCCGGCATGATCCGGTTCGGCTCCATCAGGATCCGTTTGTGTTCCAACAGGATCCAGTGTTCTGGCATGATCCACAGCTCCGGAATGACCCAGTTCGGTCCCATCCCAATCCCACTCGGCTCCATTCAGATCCAATTCAATCCCATTCCAATCCTGTTCGGCTCCATTTGGACCCAATTCTGCTCCATCCCAATCCCATTCAGCTCCAGTCAGACCCAATTCGGCTCCATCCTGATCTGGTTCAGTCCCATCCCAATCCCATTCCTCTCCATTCAGACCCAGTTCGGCTCCATCCCAATTCAGTTCCCCTCCATTTCGACCCAGTTCAGTCCCATCCCAATCCTATTCAGCTGCATCCCAATCCATTTCGGTCCCATCCCGATCCAGTTCCGCTCCTTTTGGACCCAGTTCAGCCACATCCCAATCCCATTCGTCTCCATTCAGATCCAATTCGGTCCCATCCCGATCCCATTCATCCCTATCCTGACCCCATTCAGCTCCATTTGGACCCAGTGCAGTCCCATTCCAATCCCATTCGTCTCCATCCCAATATGATTCATCCCTATCCCAACCCAATTCAGCTCCATCCCGATCCCATTCGGCCCCATCCGGGTCCGGTCCGCCTCCAACCAGACCCAATCCAGCTCCATCGGGGCTCAACACGGCTCCATCTGGACCCATCCCGGCCCCATCCGGATCCAATCCGGCTCCATCCAGATCTAATCCGGTTCCATCCGGACCCATCCTGGCTCCATCCAGCCCCAGTCCAGCTCCATCTGGATCCGCCCCAACTCCGCTGCTGCTGCCCCGACCCGGCACCCTGGAGCTGCTGCGGGCGCTGGGCCTGAGAGCCCACCCCGCCACCATTAAAGGCTCCTTTGCTATCAACATCATTTTGGGGTGAAAACAGCACTTTTAGGGTCATATACTGGGTTATAATGGGGTATAATTGGGTTATAATGGGGTATAATGGTTGTATAAGAGGGTATAATGGGTTGTAATAAGGTTATAATTGGGTATAATGGGTTATAATGGGGTTACAATGGGGTATAATGGGGTTATATTGGATTATAATGGCCTATAATAGGGTATAATGTGGTTACAATGGGGTATAATGGGTTATAATGTGGTATAATGGGTAATAATGGGGTATAATGGGGTTATAATGGGGTATAATGTGGTTATAATAGGGTGCAACGGGGTATAATGGCGGTATAATAGGGTATAATAGATTAAAATGCGTTGTAATAAAGTTATAATTGGGTATAATGTGTTATAATGGCGTATAAAGGGGTTACAATGCGGTTATAATGTGGTTATGATAGAGTATAATGGGGTATATTGGGAGATAATGGAGTATAATGGAGTTACGATGTGGTTATAATGGATTATAATGCGGTTATCATGGGGTATAATGGGGTTATACTGGGGTTATCTCTTTCATGGACACCCCCCTGTGGTGGGGGAAGAGCCTGCATGCCCCAGTGAGGTTGGGAGCTACGCTGGTGGTGGCTCATGCTTCCCGTAGGGTCTCCCATTCCAGACCGGTCTCAACTGAAGGGGCAGACAAAGTGTGTCCATGGCAGGATGGGCTCACCAGCCTTGGGCAACCATCCTAGGAGAAGGACAGCTCTAACTTCAAACCGGGCAGGCGGAGCTCGTTGGGCCCTGTAAGGCCATCCATCTCAGAAAAGGACACTCTAACCAAGCCTGCGACCGGAGGACTTTGCTGTCACCGTCCAAGCTCGCTAGGCCCTGGCAGACAAACATCAGGCGTAAAGGACGGGGCCAGTTCTGCGCATGCTGTGCCTCACCTAAAAAACCCACTGCTCCTTGGCTTTTTAGTCATCAGCGCGCTTGTAGTAAGCGTGGGTAAAGCCCCTCCCAAATGAAGTCAAGCCATCATCATAATAGTTGCTAACAAAGCCTAACGTCCTTGAAGTTAATCATTTACAACCCCATACATCACTCAACCCCAGTCACAAATCAACCCCATCCTTCAATCAAACCCATTCTTCAGTCAACACTATCCTTCAGTCAACCCCACCCTTCTGGCAACCCCGTTCTTCAATCAACTCCATCCTTCAATCAACCCCAGTCGCAAATCAACACCATTGTTCAATCAAAACATCTTCAATCAACCCCAGTCTTCAATCAACCCCAGCCTTCAATCAACCACCATCACCAATCAACCCCGTTCTTCGATCAACCATATCCTTCAATCAACCCCATCATTCAATCAATCATAGAATCATAGAATAATAAGGGTTGGAAAGGACCTTAAGATCATCCAGTTCCAAACCCCTGCCATCAGCAGGGACACCTCACACTAAACCATATCACCCAAGGCCTCGTCCAACCTGGTCTTGAACACTGCCAGGGATGGAGCATTCACAACCTCCCTGGACAACCCATTCCAGTGCCTCACCACCCTCACAGGAAAGAATTTCCTCCTTAGATCCAATCTAATCTTCCCCTGTTTCAGTTTTAAGCTGTTACCCCTTGTCCTGTCACTACAGTCTCTAATGAAGAGTCCCTCCCCAGCATCCCTATAGGCCCCCTTCAGATACTGGAAGGCTGCTATGAGGTCTCCATGTAGCCTTCTCTTCTCCAGGCTGAACAGCCCCAACTTCCTCAGCCTGTCTTCATATGGGAGGTGCTCCAGCCCCTGAGCATCCTCGTGGCCTCCTCTGGACTTGTTCCAACAGTTCCATGTCCTTTTTATATTGAGGACACCAGAACTGCACACAATGCTCCAGGTGAGGTCTCACAAGAGCAGAGTAGAGGGGCAGGATCACCTCCTTTGTCCTGCTGGTCACGCTCCTTTTGATGCAGCCCAGGATACGGTTGGCTTTCTGGGCTGCAAGCGCACACTGCGGGCCCATGTTCATTTTCTCATCAAATAATAATGGGGTTCTGTGGGGCTATAATGGGGCTCTATGGGCTTATAATGGGGCAATATGGGGCAATAATGGGGCTCTATGAGGCTATAATGGGGCTCTATGATGCAATAATGGGGCTCTATGATGCAATAATGGGGCTCTATGAGGATATTATGGGACTCTATGATGCAATAATGAGTCTCTATGAGGCAATAATGGGGCTCTATGAGGCAATAAGGGGGCTCTATGAGGCAATAATGGGGCTCTATGAGGCAATAAGGGGCTCTATGAGGCGATAAGGGGGCTCTATGAGGTTATAATGGGGCTCTATGAGGCAAAAATGGATCTCTCTCTATGAGGCAATAATGGGGCTGTGTGAGCCTATAATGGGGTCTATGAGGCTATAATGGGGCTCTATGGTGAAATAATGGGCCTCTATGAGGCAATAATGGGGCTCTAGGAGGCAATAATGGGGGTTTATGAGGCAATAGTGGGGCTCTATGAGGCAATAATGGGGCTCTATGGGGTTAAAATGGGGCACTATGATGCAAAAATGGGGCACTATGATGCAATAATGGGGGTTTATGAGGCAATAATGGGGCTCTATGAGGTTATAATGGGGGACTATGATGCAATAATGGGGCTCTAAGAAGCAATAATGGGGCTCTATAGGTCTATAATGAGGCCCTATGAGGCAATAACGGGGGTTTATGATGCAGTAATGGCTCTCTATGAGGCAATAAGGGGGCTCTATGAGGATATAATGGGGTCTATGAGGCAATAATGAGGCTCTGTGACGCAATCATGGGGCTCTGTAAGGTAATAATGGGGCTCTTTGAGGCAATCATGGAGTTCTATGGGGCAGTAATGGGCTGTATGATGCAATAATGGGGCTCTATGGGGTTATAATTGGGCACTATGACGCAATAATGGGGCTCTATGAGGCAATAATGAGGTGCTATGATGCAATAATGGGGCTCTATGAGGCAATAATGGGGCACTATGACGCAATAATGGGGCTCTATGAGGCAATAATGGGGCACTATGACGCAATAATGGGGCTCTATGAGGCAATAATGGGGCACTATGATGCAATAATGGGGCTCTATGAGGCAATAATGAGGCACTATGACGCAATAATGGGGCTCTATGACACAATAATGGGGCTCTATGAGGATATTATGGGGCTCTATGAGGCAATAATGGCTCTATGATGCAATAATGGGTCTCTATGAGGCAAAAATGTGGCTCTATGGGGCTATAATCGGGTCTATGGGGTTATAATGGTGATCTATGAGGCAATAATGGGGTTCTATGGGGCTATAATAGCCTGTATGATGCAATAATGGGGCTCTATGGGGCTCTATGAGTCTATAATGGGGGCTCTGAGGCAATAATGGATCTCTCTGAGGCAATAATGGGGCTCTGTGACGCTATAATGGGGCTCTATGAGGCAATAATGGGGCTATGAGACAATGGGGCTCTATGAGGCTATAAGGGGGCTCTATGAGACAATAATGGGGCTCTATGAGGCTATAATGGGGTCTATGAGGCAATAATGGGGCTCTATGACGCAATAATGGGGCTCTATGGGACTATAATGCGGCTCTATGAGGGTATAATGGGCTTGAATGGGGCAATAATAGGCCTCTATGAGGCTATAATGGGGATATAGTAGGGCTCTATGAGGCAATAATGGGGATCTATGAGGCAATAATGGGGCTCTATGAGGCAATAATGGGGTTCTATGGGTCAGTAATGGGCTGTATGATGCAATAATGGAGCTCTATGAGGCTGTAATGGGGTCTATGAGGCAATAATGGGGCTCTATGAGGCGATAATGGGGTCTATGAGGCAATAATGGGGCTCTATGAGGCAATAATGATGCTCTATGAGGTAATAATGGGGCTCTATGGACTTATAATGGGTCTCTATGACGCAATAATGGGTCTCTATGAGGCAGTAATGGGGCTCTATGATGCAATAATGGGGCTCTAGAGGGCTATAATTGGTCTCTATGAGGCAGTAATGGGGCTCTATGATGCAATAATGGGGCTCTATGACCCACTAATGGGGCTCTATGAGGCAAAAATGGGGCTCTATGACGCAATAATGTGGCTCTATGGGGTTATAGTGGGGCTCTATGAGGCAATAATGGGGCTCTATGGGGCTATAATAGGGTTCTATGCGGCTACAATGGGGCACCATGATGCAATAATGGGGTCTATGAGGCTATAATGGGGCTCTATGGGGCAATAATGGGGCTCTATGGGGCAATAATGGGGCTCTATGGGGCTATAATGAGGCTTTACGAGGCTATAATGTGGCTCTATAGGGCAAAAATGGGGCTCTATTAGGCAATAAAAGGGTTCTATCGGGTTATAATGGGGCTCTCTGATGCAATAATGGGGTTCTATGGCGGTATAATGGGGTTCTATGGGACTATAATGGGGCACTATGAGGCAATAATGGGGCTTTATGAGGCTATAATGGGGTTTATGAGTCAATAATTGGGCTCTACGAGGCAATATTGAGGTTCCATGGGGCTATAATGGGCTGTATGATGCTATAATGGGGTTCTATGGGGCTATAATGGGGCTCAATGGGGCTATAATGGGGCTCTATGAGGCAATAATTATAGAAAGGGTTGGAAAGGACCTTAAGATCATTCAGTTCCAACCCCCCTGCCATGGGCAGGGACACCTCACACTAAACATGTAAGTTCCTCCGTTCTTCATCTTACCACTGCTTTGTAAATGGAGGCTGGCCTTTGCTCTCCACACTAGAATGATGTATTGGAGATAAGGTAAGAAGAGATGATCCAGCTGATCAAAGAACACGAGACACAAACTTGTTGCCCAAGGATGCTCTGGAACTGGAATCCTTTAACTGCTATCTATGCGAATCACCCAGAATTTGTTTTACAACCTGCAGTTTAGCGAGAATTAAAGTCCTTTTTCTTGGGTATCACAGTATCACAGTATGTTAGAGATTGGAAGGGACCTCGAAAGATCATCTAGTCCAATCCCCCTGCCGGAGCAGGAACACCTAGATAAGGTTACACAGGAATGTGTCCAGGCGGGTTTTGAATGTCTCCAGGGAAGGAGACTCCACAACCTCCCTGGGCAGCCTGTTCCAGTGTTCCGTCACCCTCACTGAGAAGAAGTTTCTTCTCAAGTTTAAGTGGAACCTCTTGGGTTCCACTTTGTACCCATTACCCCTTGTCCTATCATTGTTTGCCACTGAGTAGAGCCTGGCTCCGTCCTCGTGACACTCCCCCTTTATATATTTATAGACACCTATAAGGTCAGCCCTCAGTCTCCTCCAAACTATAGAGACCCAGCTCCCTCAGTCTTTCCTCATAAGGGAGATGCTCCACTCCCTTAATCATCTTCGTTGCCCTGCGCTGGACTCTCTCCAGCAGCTCCCTGTCCTTCTTGAACTGAGGGGCCCAGAACTGGACACAATACTCCAGATGGGGTCTCACCAGGGCAGAGTAGAGGGGAAGGAGGACCTCTCTCGACCTACTAACCACCCCCCTTCTAATACACCCCAGGATGCCATTGGCCTTCTTGGCCACAAGGGCACAGTGTTGGCTCATGGTCATCCTGTCGTCCACTAGGACCCCCAGGTCCCTCTCCCCTACACTGCTCTCTAACAGGTCGTTCCCCAGCCTAGACTGGAACCTGGGGTTGTTCCTGCCCAGATGCAGGACTCTACACTTTCCCTTGTTATATTTCATCAAGTTATTCCCTGCCCAACTCTCCAGCCTGTCCAGGTCTCGCTGGATGGCAGCACAGCCTTCTGGCGTGTCAGCCACTCCTCCCAGCTTAGTGTCATCAGCAAACTTGCTGATAGTACACTCAATTCCCTCATCTAAATCCTTGATGAATATGTTAAATAATACTGGTCCCAGTACTGACCCTTGAGGCACTCCACTAGTTAAAGGCCTCCAACTAGACTCAGCCCCATAGACTACAACTCTCTGGCTTCTCTCCTTCAGCCAGTTCACAGTCCACCTCACTACCTGATCACCCAGACCACACTTCCTCAATTTAGCCATGAGGATGCTGTGGGAGACTGTGTCAAATGCTTTGCTGAGGTCAAGGTAGACCACATCCACCGCTCTGCCATCATCCATCCACCGTGTTATTTCCTCATAAAAGGCTAAGAGATTGGTCAAACATGATTTCCCCTTGGTGAAGCCATGTTGACTGCCCCTCATAACCTTCTTATCCTTGATATGCCTTAAGATGGCACCAAGGATAAGGTGTTCCATCACTTTCCCAGGGATGGAGGTGAGGCTGACCGGTCTATAGTTACCCGGGTCCTCCTTCTTGCCCTTTTTGAAGACTGGAGTGACATTTGCTTTCCTCCAGTCCTCAGGCACCTCTCCCGTTTCCCAAGACTTGACTCCCATCAGATGAAGCCTGTAAGCAAGCACTACAGGTACGTGCTGAGGCAAAGGGGCAGCACCATGGGTCAGCCCCCAGGGAGCTGAGCCTAATCCTGCTGCATCCCCATCCCTGCGTGGCTGGGGCTGCTCCCCCATTAACGGCGTCCATCAATGGATGGGGCTTCCCGTGGCAAAGGGGCTGGAGGCTCCTCCCCTGCCAAGGTCCACCTGGAAATGCACAAGAGCGAGCTCTGGGGCTGCTTGCAGGGATGGATCCATCAAAGCACAGGAAATGCAGGAAGATGCTCAAGTTCTCCTGCTCACATTGCCACCTCAGGGCACCTGAGCTCCCAGAGCTGATTGTGACGTCACCCATGGTTTATGACATCACAAAGCACCGGCGCCTACGTAACGCAGCCGGGCATAAAAGCAGGGCCGTTGCTGTGCCTCTCCTCTCAAAAAACATTATGTCATATCATATCTTATCATATCATATCGTATTATATCTTATCATATCGTATCATATCATAATCTATCATATCTGATCATGTCATACCGCACTGTGCCACACCATCATATATCATATTGTAGCATATCATAGCATATCTTCTCTATCATAGAATATCATGCTTACTGTACCGTACCCTACCCTACCATACCATACCATATTATATAATTTGATTAATTTAATTTCATTTCATTTCCATTTCATGTCCGTCTGGTGTCATTTCGTTTAATTTCATTTCATCCTCCTCATCTCATAGCATATCTTGCATCATATCATGTAACATATTATGTTTTATCAAGTTATATCATGTTACGTCATAGCATCACATCCTATAATTTCATTTCATTTTCATTTCCATTTCATGTCCGTCTGGTGTCATTTTGTTTAATTTCATTTCATCCTCCTCATCTCATAGCATATCTTGCATCATATCATGTAACATATTATGTTTTATCATGTTATATCATGTTACATCATGTTATAGCATCACATCCTATAATTTCATTTCATTTTCATTTCCATTTCTCCATCCCCACTCTTCTCAGCCTGGCTCTCAGCAGCTTCCTTCAAGGGCCTTCCATCACCTGCAGGAGCTCTGCAGATGCAGCACCCTCCATGGGCACCCCAGACCCATGGGGCCTGATGCCCACCCTACAGCTCTGCCACCCCCGCAGACCCACAGCTCCCGTGTCCTCACATGAGGGTCCTGGTTCACCTCAGTCCCAGGCACCTGCATCACACCCAAAGTTCCCACTCCTCCCAATAGCCCTGGTACCCTTAAAGCATCCCATAACCCATCTGGTAGCCAGAAACCCACCATGCCCCAGCCACCTCCATCCATCCCAGTAGCCCTAAGCCACCCCAAAAGTACATGGTACCTCAAAACCCAACCAACCCCAGGCATCTCCATCCCTTCCAATCCTCATGTTACCCCTAAACTACCCCAAAACTGCATGGTACCCCAAAATCCAATCAACCACAGGCATCTCCATCCCTCCCAACACTGCTGGCACCCCTATATGACCCCAAACCCCATCTTTATTGAGCCCCATAAGGAAGGGTGCCGACACCCAGCATGTTGGGGTGCAGGGATGCTGCTTTGGGTGACAGCCCCAGTTCATGGCCCTGCAGCAAGTTCTTCCACAGCCTCAGTCTAGAACCCAGGTGGGTCACCATGGCAACAGGTCAAAACGGGGCCCTTTGTGACCTCATTTGTGTCACCCTACTTGAGTGCTTTGCTCAGGGGAGCAGACAGTGACAGGAAAGAGCAGGAGGAAGGAGCCACTGGGTTGCTTCTGAGCTCAAGCCCTGTTACGTTTGGTCCAAGCTTTCCCCTTCACTATCCCGATCCCTTTCCTGCATCCCGCGGGATAATGGAGAGAGCCCCCAGATCCCGCCGGCAGGCTTGGGAGAGGGATGAAGCTCCTGAGGGATGCATCTCTTCACTGGAGTCCTGTGAGGAAACCCTGGTCGTGCCATTGAGGACTGGTGAGCGTTGGTCTGGGAGCAGGACAAGGGGAGATGGGTTCAGACTGGAACAGGGGAAGTTCCGCTTGGATAGAAGGAAGTTGTTCCCTATGGAGGGGGTGAGGTGCTGGCACAGGGTGGATGCTCCATCCACGGCCAGGTTGGACACAGCCTTGGTGACATCGGACCATAGAGCCATAGAAGGGGTTGGGTTGGAAGACCCAATGGATGATCTCCGGGTCCTTTCCAACCCAACCCATTCCATGATTCCATGACTTTATGACCAGCACCACTTTCCTTGGATGCTGGCGGGGGGCAGAGCTTCCTCTGCTCTCCAAACCTCTCCTCTTCCTCCGTTAGATGCCAGCTGGTTACCCGTGTACGTACTGGAGCGGGACAACGTGGAGCGCATCGAGGCCTTTGTCAACAGGCCAGCCATGGTGAGCACGGCCATTGCGATGCCGATGGGTGCTGTTGGGTGCTGTCTTCACCCCTAGTGCTCCAGTACCCCGTCCCCTCTCATACTCCCTGTTTGTGCCTCCATCCTCCCTGGTTTCCAGTCTGAGTATGAAACGGTTGGATTCCTTGAGAGCGTCTGCTCCCTGCTGAGCACAGCCAGGTTCTGCGGCTTGCAACAGGGCCTGGATGTCTTCTGCCATAAGACCCAGCTCACAGAGATCGTCCAGGTGAAGGGACCCCCATGGGGATGCTATGGGGCGAAGGCCTCCAGCACCCGGTGAGGGCAGCATTGGTGGACTCCCAGGTCCCTTATCCCCATTGTGCTCTATAGACACTGCTCCAAGAGCAGCCCAGGAGCCAGCTGCGCACGAAGTTGCGGCATCTCACCATGGATGCGATAGCAGAACTGAGGTACCACAACTGCACATCCCTCCTGGGGACCCCACTGCTCCCATCACCAGCATCCAACCGGAGCCTTCTTCCCTTTGCAGCTCAGTGCAGTCAGGGCTTGCGGACCAAGGGAGACACATCGTAGAGACCTGCTGCAGGAGCGTCTTCTTCCTGCCTCTGAATGAGGAGCTTTCGGTCCTGGATGCCTACTACTACTACCGAGTAAGGCGCTCCAGGAGCCCGCAGCTCCCTTTGGAGCGCTGGGGCTGCGGGATGCCCGCGGTTGAAGCCCATAGGTACCTGAAGGGCTCTGCTCTGTCCCTGCAGGCACTGGAGTCCATGGATAACATGTTGCGGAGCCTGGTGCTCAACTCTCCTGACCCCAGGGGCAGCAAGGAGCTGCAGAGCATCCTGCAGGTCTGGCCTGTGCAGAGCGGGGTGCACGGGGGCTGCTCCTCACCCATGGGGCCCCCCGGAGCCATGGGCCCTCCCTCCCCTGGGTAACCCAAGGCCCTCCTGGAGCACGGGGGTTGCAGGGGGTGGCGGTCGCTGCCCGCAGAGCTCAGGGCAGGGACACCACATCAGGAGGCTGAGCCCCCCCCGGGATAGGGTCTTTGCTGCCTCCTGGCACCATGGGCTGGGACCAGGCTGCTGGGGCCCATGGACTGGTTCCCTTGCCCTGAACTGTTGCCTGAAGAGGTCTTTAGAGGAGGAATTTGTCTGTTATAGATATGTGTATATATATGTATATATATGCATACATGTGTGTGTATATATGTATGTATACATATGTATGTGTCTATATGTGTGTGTATGTATGTATGTGTGTATATGTGCATATATGTATACGTGTATATATATTTGTATCTACTTATATATTTAGATATATTTTTATCTATTTATATCAATATATTTAACCCAATATCTATATATTTCTATTTATATCTATTTCTATTTCTATATAGATATCTACAATTAATATTAAAAAATTAATGAAAGCAATATTGATGAATATCAACATTTATATTTAACTATATCTATATTAATACCGATATTAATATTAATATCTACGTTTATAAGTAGATATTTATATTAATTATTAGTATTTTCATTTTAACTTATATTAATATCTGTACCTGTATTTATATCTAACCCTATATTTATTTATATTTATATGTGTTAATATTCGTATTTATAGTTATGTTCATATCTATATTTTTATATTTCTATATTCATATTTATGTTTATAGTTATATGAATATTTATATATCTATATCTCTGTTCATAATTATAATTCTATGATATTTATACTTACCCTATATCTATTTAGCTCTATGGCTCTATTCCTATTCCTATTCAGCTCTATGGCTCTATTCCTATACATTCCTACGTATTTACACGTACACTGTAATCGGAGAAGCACAGAGAGGGTTGGGTTGGAAAGGACCCAAAGCCCCTGCAGCCCCAGGGCAGGGGCAGCAGTGAGGCACTGATTTTCACCGCCAGCTCCAGCCCAGCCCTGGAAGCGGGGCCGTGCCTCGGTCCTTGCAGCCGGGGCATCACCCACAGCGGGGGGACCAAGCCCTCACCCCCTGCATCCCTTCCCGTGCCGCTGCCTCCATCCCTGCCCGCCCCGCGGTGATGCTCAGCGGGAGCTGCAATGGAAGCGGGGCAGGTCCAGCCCCTGCCGCAGCTCCGGGGCTCACCTGCGGCTTCTCCCCCTGCCCAGGTCCTGCTGCGCTTCAGCGGCTCCCGAAGCCCCGCCGTGAGGGAGAGGGCCCTGGGCAGGATCGCGGCCCTGACCCAGCTGCTGCGGCACCACCGCACACTGAGGGTAAGGACCCGGCAGGACCGGGGCGGGCGAGAGCGACCCCTGCACGGGGAGACGGGGACCTGCAGAGCATCCTGAGTCTGCTCCTGCTCCTGCTCCTGCTCCTGCTCCTCCTCCTGCTCCTGCTCCTGCTCCTGCTCCTGCCCCTGCTCCTGCTCCTGCTCCTGCTCCTGCTCCTGCTCCTGCCCCTGCTCCTGCTCCTGCCCCTGCTCCTGCCCCTGCTCCTGCTCCTGCCCCTGCTCCTGCTCCTGCTCCTCCCCTGCTCCTGCCCCTGCTCCTGCTCCTGCCCCTGCCCCTGCTCCTGCTCCTCCTCCTGCCCCTGCCCCTGCTCCTGCTCCTCCTCCTGCTCCTGCCCCTGCTCCTGCTCCTGCCCCTGCTCCTGCTCCTGCTCCTGCTCCTGCTCCTGCCCCTGCCCCTGCCCCTGCTCCTGCCCCTGCTCCTGCTCCTGCTCCTGCCCCTGCTCCTGCTCCTGCTCCTGCCCCTGCTCCTGCTCCTGCTCCTGCCCCTGCTCCTGCTCCTGCCCCTGCTCCTGCTCCTCCTCCTGCCCCTGCCCCTGCCCCTGCTCCTGCTCCTGCTCCTGCCCCTGCTCCTGCTCCTCCTCCTGCTCCTGCTCCTGCCCCTGCTCCTGCTCCTCCTCCTGCTCCTGCTCCTGCTCCTGCCCCTGCCCCTGCCCCTGCCCCTGCTCCTGCCCCTGCTCCTGCTCCTCCTCCTGCTCCTGCCCCTGCTCCTGCTCCTGCCCCTGCTCCTGCTCCTGCTCCTGCTCCTGCTCCTGCCCCTGCCCCTGCTCCTGCCCCTGCTCCTGCCCCTGCTCCTGCTCCTCCTCCTGCTCCTGCTCCTGCCCCTGCTCCTGCTCCTGTCTCTTCCCCTGCTCTTGCTTCTGCTCATGCTCCTTTCTTCTTCTCCCTCTCCTTTTCCTTTCTTCTTCTTTCTTCTTTCATTCTCCTTCAGGTTCTTCTGGTCTTTCTCTTTGTTTCTCCTTCTCCTCCTCCTTCTCTTTCTTCATTCTTCCTTCTTCTTTTGTTGTCCTTCAGGTTCTTCTTCTAGTCCTTCTCCTCCTCCTTCTCCTCCTTTTCTCCTCCTTCTCCTCCTTCTCCTCCTTTTCTCCTCCTTCTCCTCCTTGTCCTCCATCTCCTTCTCCTCCTCCTCCTTCTCTTTCTTTTTCTCCTACTTCTCTTTCTCCTTTTCCTCCTTCTCCTTCTCTTTCTCCTTCTCCTCCTTCTCCTTCTCTTTCTCCTTTTCCTCCTTCTCCTTCTCTTTCTCCTTCTCCTTCTCTCTTTCCCCTTCTCCTCTTTCTCTTTCTCCTTTCTTTCCTCCTTTGGGTTCTTCACCTTTTGTTCCTGTTCTTTCTCCCTCCCCAGAACCTGCACCTGACCAGGAAGAGACACTTCAGCTCCCGCCCCGCTGAGGAGCTCCTGGGCCATCTCCTGGGCCATCTCCTGGGCCACCTCCTCCTCTTCTGCTTTGCCGAGGACAGGACAAGCTCCCCAGCCCTGGGTGCTCTTCGCAGCCTCCATCAGTACCTCCTGGAGCAGGAAGGTACCAGAGGCCGTGATGGGCTCCCCCCGACCCCTCCCATTGACTCTCCTGTATCCCATTGACACCCCTGTGTCCCATTGACTCCCCTGTGTCCCATTGACTCCCCTGCATCCCATTGACTCCCCTGTGTCCCATTGACTCCCCTGCGTCCCATTGACTCCCCTGTGTCCCATTGACTCTCCTGTGTCTCATTCACTCTCCTGTATCCCATTGACTCCCCTGTGTCCCATTGACTCCCCTGCGTCCCATTGACTCTCCTGTGTCTCATTCACTCCCCTGTGTCCCATTGACTCTCCTGTATCCCATTGGCTCTCCTGTGTCCCACTGACTCTTGCGTATCCCATTGACTCCCCTCTGTCCCATTGACTCTCCCGTCTCCCACTGGCTCTCCTGTACTCCATTCACTCTCCTGTGTCCCATTGATTCCCCTCTGTCCCATTTACTCTCCTGTATCCCATTGACTCCCCTCTGTCCCATTGACTCTCCTGTGTCCCCCTTGCTCTTCAGAAAGGCCAAAGCCAGAGCATGAAGTGGAAAAGCTCAGATGGGATGAAGAAACCAGCCCCCGAGACCTCACCATGGTAATGGAGCTTCCCCCATTGCTTGACCCTTTGGTGGGATGCTTCCCCAAGCACGGGCAACGCCGCTCCCATGCTCCCAACCTTCCTCCATAGAGGTTTGCAGGCTCCCTTTATCCATGGGAGAGGACGGACATGGTCTGCGTGGTCATCAAGGCCATGAAGGACTCGAGCATCTTCGACAGCAGGGTGGCAGAGGACATCCTGGAGCTGGTCATGAGCGACCTCAACTCCTGGTTGGCGGAGGTGGGTGCCCCATGGCTGTGTGCCCATCCCCTTCGGTCCTTCCTCCTCCATCCTAAACCTAGGAGGGCTCTTGGGTACCAAGATGCAGCAGAGAGGGGTGGGGAATCCGGTCCCAGCACCATCCTCGCCCCTGCTCCCGCTTCCAGATGCCGAGTGTCGTGAGGAGCATCCGCGATTGCCTGCGGATTAGCAGCGGGAAAGCGACGTGGGACAGGATGGACATGCTCCTCACCCTGATGGCCATCAAGCACCCGAGGGCATTGACGATCAGCATGGTCCTCAACGTGCCCTTGAGATACAGGTACCAGCCTTGAGGGCTTGGTCCTTATGGCCACCAGGCCCAAGGACCCATGGCAATGGATGATCTTAAGGCCCTTTCTATGATGCTGAAGAGCAGGTGTCTGCATCCCACCCCATAGCGTTGGGGCTGGAATTGGAGGATCTTAAGGTCCTTTCCACGATGCTGAGGATCAGGTCCGTCCATCCAGACCCATGGCGTAGGGTCTGGAACTGGAAGATCTTAAGGCCCTTTCCATGATGCTATGATACCCCTGAGGAGCAGGTCCCCCCATCCCACCCCATGGCATTGGAGTTTTAATTGGATGAACTTGAGGCCCTTTCCATGATGTTATGACATCCCTGAGGAGCAGGTCCCTGCATCCCACCCCATGGGGAGCACCACCACTAACCCCCATAGGGCATCCCATGGGATGCACAGACCACGCTGACTCAGTGCTCTGCCTTCCAGTGCTGACGCGGACATCTGGGAGGTGTTCTTGACCATATCCAAGACTTCAGAGGCCCTACAAGAGCTGCTGGGGATGCTCCAGGACACCCGGGAAACCTCCATCCCCAACTTGGTTGTGAGTCCCAAAGGGCCCTGATGAGTCCCATGAGCCCTGCAGGCTCATGGGGTCTCAATGCCTGTGTTTGCCTTAGACCATGGCCTCCGGTGCTGGTGGTGCTGAGGGAGCTGAGGACCCCCAGAACCTGGTGACAGCGGCCGTGCTGCTGGAAAGACTCTTGGAGCTCTCAAAGAAACGTGTCTTGGTGAGCGGGTCATGGCCATGGGGCAGGACACAACCATGGAGAGCCCTCTTGGCTATGGGGCAGGGCATGGGCATGGGGGGCCCTCTTGACCATGGCTCATGGGGAGCCCTCTTGGCCAAGGGGAAAGGCATGGGCATAGGGAACCCTTTGGCCATGGTTCATGGGGAGCCCTCTTGGCCATGGGGCAGGGCATGGCCATAGGGACCCCTCTTGGCCATGACCTTGGTGACCATAGCCTTGGGTCAAGGCTTCCCCAGAAGGAGCCCCCACCTCTTCCTGCAGGCAAGGAAACTGCAGCGACTGCTGCCCCACATGGTGCGCTGGCTCTGGGACGCTGAGGACGAGCTCAGGATAAAGGCCCTGATGATCCTACGGAACGTGATGGGTCGCCTCCCGCGTGAGGAGGCCAGCCCCATTGCCGTGGGGCTGGTGCAGGACCTCTGGCCCCTCTTTGATGGAGTAAGGGCTGCGTGGGACCCCTGCGGTGATTTGGAGCTCGCATGGGGATGGCTCCAGGGCTTCACATCCCATCAGGATCTGCCCAAGTGCCCCCTTTTCCTCCTTCCCTTCAGGGATGCAGCCGGCTCCGCGAGCTCTCCATCCGCCTGTTCCGGGTCCTGCTGCAGTCGGTGCTTGGTGGTGACAGGAGGAGGATGAGGAGAAAAATCTGGGATCTGCTGCTCCCGCTCTTCTTCCGCATGAGCGACCAAAGCTGCAACGTGGCCGAGGTACAAACACCCTTCCCCCCACCTCGGGTATCCCACATTCCCGAGGGTGGGATCATCCCCAAGGTGCCATCTCCCATCCCATCCTGTGCAGGCTTCCTGGGAAGCTCTCCTTGCTGCGGCGACGCTCCTGGGATGGGAAGAGCTTCGGCGCCTATTGGACACGAGGCAGACGTGGAGGGTTGCAGAGTGCTTGGTATGGGTCCTGCATCCGTCCCTATTCCCCTTGGAACCCCTTGGACCGCTCTGCTCATTCCACATGCGGATGGGAAAGGGAGCGTTGGGACTGCTCCGGCCAATGGGGGCCTTCCATAGCATCCCATTCCTTCTGCAGCTGGAGCGGAGCAGGAAGAGGGCTAAGGGATACCTGGACCAGAGCCTGCGGTACCTGCAGGATGCTCAGGTCTCCTTGCAAGAGGCAGCCGTCAGGTTCATTGGTGAGTCCCTGCGGTCCCCAACCCGGTTCCCACTGCTGCATCCCTGATGGATCCCGATGGATGCTGACGGATCCCAATGGATCCCTGTGTGCCCAGGATTGGCTGCACGGCCCCTAAGAGGGAAAAGCCCAAGGAAGCTGGAGCAGATCTGCAGAGGTGAGGAGGGAGCAGGGGCTGGGGGGATGCTGGAGGCTACGGAGGGACTCATCCCGGTCTCTTTGGATCACAGCCCTGGAAGCGCTGCTGGATGAGGATGATCCCGGCCTCCGTTCCCTGACAGCACAGACCCTGCTCATCCTCAGGAAAGCACCGGAGCGGCGGAGCCTGGGATACTGCCTGCGGGTGCTCTCCTGCTGCGGATGCGCAGTTATCGTTTAGGGGAAAGGATGGCGGAGACAAACCTGGACCAAGGGGCTCCGGAGACCAAAGGGCATCGCCTCCGCTGTCCCATTCCCTCCCCTCCATCTCCGATAGCATCCAGGCAGCACGCACTCCAAACATGACTCCCCGTTATCCCGCAATGAAGTTGCAGTGATTCCTTCTGGGCTTCCCTGCTTCCATGGATCAGCAAAAGGGGTGCCGCTGGGGAAGGAAACGGTGTTCCCAAGGGAATTTGGTCCATTATAGCGCTAAAAGTCACTCAGCAGCACTGCAGTCTCCCCCCCCCAGCTTCCATTGAGGGCACCCGGGTACCCCGGTGCAGTCCTCCTTGCTCCGCCTCTTGGTACCGCCCACTGGACAAAGCCACGCCCCCAAGCGGGCCCAGACAATCAGAACCGGCCCCATCCGGCTTGGCCACGCCCCTCCTGTGGGTGGTCTCATCGGGCACAAAAGGAGGGAGGTCACCAACCCTACCCAAAATGGGGGACACACCCCCAAAATGGGATCCCAGCACCCCAAAATGGGGCAGACCCCAACACCCAAAATGGCTTGGACCCCCCCAGCCCCTCAAAATGGTTGCGAACCCGCTTTTCTACCCCTCCGTTATGGAACAAACCACTGTGGGGAAGGGGGGGACAGCAGTTTTATTCCTATCAGCATCACAACGGGGGGCGGGATAATTAAATAAGATCATGGGGACAT
Source organism: Pezoporus flaviventris (assembly GCF_033815535.1). Lineage (NCBI taxonomy): Eukaryota > Metazoa > Chordata > Aves > Psittaciformes > Psittacidae > Pezoporus > Pezoporus flaviventris. The sequence goes on from NW_026892622.1 coordinate 52,527, forward strand.
ATAAAATAATAGGCACAATGGGGGGGGATTATTTTGGGGAGGGCAATGGGGGGTCACACTGAGGCCCCTCCCCCTCCCCCCCCGTGGAGAAAATGGGTGGAATAAGGTAAGACTTGGGGTTGGAAAGGCACCATTTATACAAATATAGTGATTTATAAAGGGGGGGGGGGAAGGGGGGGGGTTAAACCCATTGATTTCCACTAGGAAATAATTTAGGGGGAGAAAGTGCTGGAAGAGCCTAATTATTAATTGGCATATTATTATGATTATTAAGGATTTGGCCTCAAAATGAGGGGCTGGGAGGGGCTCCTGCAACCCCTTACTGTCTTGAATGCTATCGTCCCATTCCGCCCACCCCCTCCCCAGGGATATGGGGGAGACAAAGGAGATGTATGGGGGTGGGCGGGAGACCTATAAGGAAGCCTCAGCCCTATAGAAGACCTCAGCCCCATAGAGAAAGCTTGAACCCCCTAGCGAAAGCTCAGCCTATAGGGAACGCCTGAATCCCATAGGGAAGCCCCCAGCCCCATAGAGATGGATATTCTCAGTCCCCTGTAGAGGTTTGTGGCCCCATAAGAGCTGGTCCTCAGCCCCATAGAGATACTCTACCCCCTTATAGCCCTCTGCCCTATAGGGAAGGTGCTCAGTGCCATATGGATGCATATATGGTCCCATAGAGTTGCATTTGATCCCATACAGAGGCCCCATGTCATATATGGAAACCCATGGCCCCATATGGAAGCTCATGGCCCCATGTGGAAGCCCTCAACCCAACGCAGATGCTCATGGTCCCATCTGGAGGCCCCATGTCACATATGAAGTTCATAGTCCCATACGGAGGCCCTTGCTCCTATATGCTCATATAGAGGCCCATAGCTACATATGGAGTTCCTCAGCCCTAAGCCCTAGATGGATGCTTGTGGTCCCATATGGAGGTCCCATGTTGTATATGGATACTCCTAGCCCCATATGGATGCTCCTAGCCTCATATAGAGGCCCTCAATCCCATATGGATGCTTGTGGTCTCATATGGAGGCCCCTGGTCTGATACGGATGCTGCTGGTCCCATGTTGTATATGGTTGCTGCTCATAGGACCATATAGAGTCCCTCAGCCCCATATAGAGGCCCTCAGCCCTAGATGGATGCGGGTGATCCCGTGTGGAAGCCCCATGTCCTATATGGGCGTTCCTAACTCCGTAAGGATGCTCCTAACCCCATGTGGATATCCTTGGTCCCATATAGACCCCTTCAGCTCCATATGGTGGTCCATAGGAGGACACAGCATCCCCTATACAAGTCCCATGAAGCATCTCCTGTGGCTCCATCCACTCCAGGAAGTGGAGATGTCAAGTGTCCCTTATGGAATCCCAGTGCCTCCCTATGGAATCCCAGTGCTCCCTGTGGAATCCCAGTGTCCAAGGGGGGGGCCTGTGTGCTATGTGGGGGTCACAGCTCCTATTTGTCCACAGTACCAGAGAAGATCCAAGATGCTTAGTGTCCCTTACGGAACCGCAGCGTCCCCATATGGAATCACAGCATTCCCTATGGAATCCCGACATTCCAATGAGGGTCACAGCTCCTCTTTGTCAACGGTGCCAGAGAAGACACAAGATCCTCAGTGTCCCTTATGGAACTGCAGCTTCTCCCTATGGAATGGCGCATTCCCTATGGAATGACTGTGTTCCCTATGGAATGCCATTGGCCTTGGGGGGGGGATCACAGCTCCTCCGATGGGATACAGGGTCAGACCCCCAAAACAGACCCCAAATGGCTCCAAAACAGCCCAAAACCACCACCAAAACACCACAAAACCATCTCAAAAGCACCCCAAAAAAACCCAACACCACCTTCTCTTGATTCTCCTACGGGATACACGGTCAGAGGCCCAAAACATACCATAAACACCCCAAAAACACACTAAAACACCCCAAAACAAACTTATCCTTCTTCTCCTACAGGATACAGGTTCAGAAGCCAAAACAGCTCCAAAACCGCCCAAAACATCCAAAAAACACCCCCAAACTGAGACAAAGGGGGGGCACTAAGTGGAATATAGAAATCTTTAGAATCAGTTTTAAGTAATGTTAAGTTTGATGGTTTTGTACCAGTAGCAATGGAAAATTACTGAGGTGCGTGACACAGAGAGAAAAAGATCCCATAGAGTGCAGCTGGAGAACACACTGAGAATTCTCACAAGAGAAATCCTTACAGCTGTGACACAGTTTAAGAAAAACAGTCCAGAAGAACAGGACACAGGATAAGGAGTATCTGGAACCGCAGGAGCCCAGGATGGGCTGCAGTTAAACCACCTGAGCAGTGGGAGGATGGGAGGATTGCTCCGTCTCTGGTGCTAACGAACCAATTAAGCTGGTGTGAGCATCTACTGCGCGTGCTTCAAGGGCTGCCAGCAGTGATGAAGATCGTTGGAGGAAGCAAACGACCCCCAGAGACCACCCCCACAGTTCTGTCCGCATGCGGGGAACTCTCTGGAAAAGGATGTTCATGGAGAGCCGTTATGGCTCCGGCCAGGAGGGGACTACAACTCCCATCATGCCACGCGGCACCCAGCGAGCCCCGTCATGGCGTCGCCCAGCCTGGACTACAACTCCCATGATGCACTGCGACATCCATAAGGCACCATTAAGGTGCCGCCCGGCTTGGACTACAACTCCCGTCGTGCCGCGCGGCGCTCCCAGCGCGCCAATTTCGCCCATCATGGCGGAGCTGGAGCTCCCCTCCGATCCCGACCTGCGCAGGTTGGAGCCCGCGGGACCCCCCAGTGGGGGCTTTTGGGGTCCTGGGGGGGTTGGGGTGCTCCTGACCCCCTCTCTTTGTCTCCCCCCCACCTCCAGGCTGTGCACGGGGCCCTGTGCCCCCATCCGGGAGTACATCATGGGCCACGTGCGGCACCCGCGGTGAGGGGGGCACCCCAACATGGGGGGGGGGAGGAACCGCAACATCTGGAGGGACCCCAAACCTCGGATCGGTCCCTAAAATACATGGCGGGGGGGGGGGGGGGGTGTTCCTATGGGAATGTGAAGAAGATCAAAAGGGACCTGCTGAGGTATCCGCTGCACCCCAAAGTGGGGGGGGGGACACCCAAGCTCATCGGGGAGCCTCCAAAACCCCTCAGGACCCCCCAAACCCCTTTGCTTGTTATAACACCCCCAAAATTCCATTGGGATCCCAACAACCCCCCAGCACCCACCAATTCCCCCTTGTGACCCCCCCCCAACCCCTTTTCTTCTCCCAGATCCATGCACAGGAGCCCAAATTCCTTTAGGACCCCTCCAAATCCCATTTGGATCCCCAGGAACCCCCAGTTCCCTCTCATGATCCTCCCCGGCCTCCCCCAACCCCCTCAGGTTTGGGGGACCGGGTGGGGAGCGTTAGAGGGTTTTGGGGGCCTCTATGGGGGTTTGGGGGGTCCCCCAGGGACCAAAACACCCCCCTGCACCCCAAAACCATCCCCCCTGCAGCCAAAAACACCCACTCTGCACTCCAAAACCATCCCCCCTGCACCTCAAAACAACCCCCTGCATCCCAGAATGCCCCCCTGCACACCAAAACCATGCCCCCTGCACCCCAAAACACAACCCCTGCACCCTAAAACCACCCCCATGCATCCCAGAAGCCCCACGGCACCCCAAAGCCGCCCCCCTGCACCCCAAAACACACCTCTGCATCCCAAATCTACCCCCACTGCACCCCAAAACAACCCCTTGCACCCCAAAAGCACCCACTATGCACCCCAAAACCGCCCTATGGATTCCCCCATGCACCCAAAACCCTCTCAAGGACCCCCCCCGAATACATCCTGCAGCCTGGTTTCCCCCCCTGCAACCCAAAACTGCCCTGGGCCCTCCCCCATGATATTTTCCTCCCCACTCCTGAACCCCAGAACCCTTTAGGGACCCCCTCTATACTTTAAACCCCCCTGGGTTTTCTTCTGAAGTGGGTGCTGGGCTCACAGGGGTCCTTAAAGCCCCCCTCCCCTCTCCCTAAACCCAGTGCTGGGACCTTTTGGGGTGCCCCCAACCCCTCCATAGTCCCTGCAGCCCTTTTGGGGTCCCCAAAATGGGATCTGGACCCCTTTTGGCCCCCAAAACTCCCCTCAACATTTGGCTTTGGGGCCCCCCTTGCCACCAGGTTGATGCTGGAGGCCACGGGGCTCTCAGGGGCTCGGGGGGCCCAGATCCAGCAGGGCCCAGAGCTACGGGGCAGCCCCATGGACTCCCCAGAAACTGCCCTGGGGCCACTGAGGAGGCAGCTGCAGGAGGGGAAGCAGCGGCTGGTGGGTGCCAACGGGGGAATATGGGGATTTGGGGGGGGTCCTGATGGGCTTTGGGGGGGTGGGAAGTGGAATTTGATGGTTATGGGGAGGGGTTGGGGTCCCTAAAGGGTCCCAGCGCCGATTTTTGGGAGGGATGAGGGATATGTGGGGGTCCTGTGGGGGTATTTTGGGTTTATAGGGGATGACATGGGGGAGTTTGGGGCTTTAGGGGGAATTTTGGGGGTGCTGGGAGGGGGATCTGGGGGTTATGGATGGGTTTGGTGTTAAGGGAGAGGCTTGTGGGGAAATATGGGGCGATATTTAAGGTGTTTGGGGGTCTTGGGGGGTATTTGGGTCCCTCCCATGGCTTTGGGGTCCCTCATTTCCTTGTGTCCCCCCCTCCATCCCTTCCAGTCCCGTCGCTGGATCCAGCTCCGGGCTCTGGCCGCATCCAATGGGAAGCTCCAGGCGCAGCTGCGCCCCCTGCAGGCCCAGGTGAGCAAAGACGGGGAGATAGAGGGAGGGGCGGGGGGGGGGGCGTGGCCTCACCCCTTTGGCCACGCCCCTTTCAGGCCGTAGGGAGAAGGGCGGGGGCTGCTGGAAGCGCTGAGCATGCTGGACTAAAAGGACACAAATTAAGTAGGCCCCACATTAATAACATGTAAATAAGGAAGTAACGTGTAAATAAGGTCAGCCCTACATGAAGTGCGTGTGGATAAAGCAGGTCCTACGCTAATTGCATGTAAATAAGGGGGGGGTAACGATGGTGGGATGAGAAGTGGGGAGGGATGGAGAGAGAGGGGGAGAAATGGCAGGAATGTGGGGAATGGGGGTGGGAAAAAGGGGGAGGGGGAATGGGGGGCATAAGGGGGGGAGGGGAGAAAATGGGTATGTGGTGGGGGAGGGGCGAGGAAAGGCCCCATATTCAGCCCCATGGGCCGTAGCCTGGCAACGCGCAGGAAGCGGTACGCGGAGACCCCGTTGCTAGGCAACAGAGGCAACAAACCCGGAAGTGTGGAGAGCATCGCGGAACGGGGATGGGGAAAGGCCGAAACACGTGGGGGAGAGGGGGCCTCGATTTCCTGTGAAATCTTTATTTATTGGTTAAGTTTCCTTTTTATACATTCTTAAGGTGACCCCTCCCGCCTCCCCTCCCCCCCCCCCCCCTGCGCTATTTACATCGGTGTCAATAAGGCTTCGGATAGACCCCCCCCCATCCCCCCCTTTATCCTCCCCTCTCCCATCCGGGGTATAAAGAGGGGGGGAGGTGCCACCCCCCAACACCCCCGGGTGGGGGATGGGAGGTTGTGTCCATTGGGTACCCTCCCCCACCCCCCTCGTTTTGGGGTGCTGGGGGAGAGGTGAGGCCCATCGCCCCCCTCCCCCACAGACAGCTCATCAACAGGCACTTAATGATCCCCACCCCCGTTTTTGGTTACATGAAGCCCCGAGGGAGGGGAGGGCTCTCCTCTGCACCGGTTACTGCAGGGCTCTCCCTCCTTAAAGAGCCCACGCTCACCGTGGGGGCCCCGTCACAATGGGCAAATCCACAGCGACCGCCACGGCTTTGGGATGGCGGCAGCATCGTGCCCATGGCCACTGGGCACCCAGGGGTGCTCCGGGAGTGGCTGCGGGGGGAGCAGCCTCTGCCCCGCCGGCTCGGGGAGGTCCCTCACGGGCTGCTCTTCCTCAGTGCCTTTGGTCCGGAGGTGGAGCATGCGAGGGGTCACAGCTCAACGTGGGCCATGGAACAGGGCGTCACGGCCACCTACGAGGAGTGGAGAGGGACCGACGTTGGCACAGCAGAGAATCATGGAATCCCAGAGTGGGCTGGAAGGGACCTTAAAGCTCACCCAGCTCCAGCCCCCAAAGGCACGGGCAGGGACACCTTCCACTAGAGCAGCTTGCTCCACAGCCCTGTGTCTCTGTGCACTCCCAGGGCATCCTGGGGATACCCCTAGAGAATCCCAGAGAATGCCTGCAGCACCTCCAGAGCACCCCATGGACCCAGTCAGAGCTCCTGCATCACAATGACCTTGGGGACATGGAGACCACAGGGGTGGCTGATTCTGGAACTCCCCGTGTTCAGGTGTGTGAGGTCACAGAACCCCACGGAACCCTCCAGCAGAGGCCCCGGGAGACGACAGCTGCCCCACGGAACACAAGCTACCGGTGGAGGAGGCAAGAGCAGCTCCTCTGGTGGTTCCCGTCTTGGTGTCTCGGAGCCGGTGCCGCCTGTGGACAGAGGAGCGTGGAAGGAGGTGGGTGGCGATGGCGATCTTGGGGTGCTGTAGGAGTTGCCAGAACACCTCAAGAGACTTCCCCAGAGTGGCTGCTTTGGACTCGGTGTGTGAGTTGGGCTGGCTGAGCCGGCAGCGGAGCGCTGCGGCTGCCGAGGGATGATCCTGGGATCTGCCCTCATTTCTTGTGGGGAGAGCAAGGGCCTGTGGGGATGGGACAAGGGGGAACGATTTTAACGTGACCGAGAGGGGAGATTGAGATGAGATCTTAGAAGTTGTTCCCTGTGAGGGTGGTGGGACAGTGGCACAGGGTGCCCAGAGAAGCTGTGGCTGCCCCATGGCTGGCAGTGTTCAAGACAGAGCTGAAAATGCCCTGACTCTTTCCTTGGTACATGGTTGAGTTGCAGGTTTTATTCCATTGTTTGCTAAATCTGAACTATTTATGGAAGCCTATTTTAAGCTTTTCCTAGCTATTTCTTAACTGGTTCAGGCTGTTTCGAACCCTTTTTTCCCCAATTCTAACACTTTTTGAACCATTTTGACCTTTTCCAAACGTTTTTTGTCTATTTCTTACTAATTTCTTGCCATTTCTAACCAATTTTTGCTCTTTCCTGACTCAGTTTGAGCCATTTTTGCCCATTCCTAACCCAGTGTTGCCAATTTCTAACCCATTTTAAGTCTGGCTATTTCTAAAAGAATTATGGCCATTTGTATCCTAATTTTGGTCATTTCTTACCAGTTTTAAGCTTTTTTTTGGCTATTCCTAGTCCATTCTTGCCTGCTTGTCCCCTGTTTGAAGCATTTTTTACCACTTCTGAACAATTGATGACCATTTCTATCTTATTTTTGCCCATGTCTTACCAGTTTTAAGCCATTTTTGGCAATTCCTAAAGAATTCATGGCCATTTCTAGCCTGGTTTCAGCTTTTCTTAGCTATTTCTTAACTGGCTTGAGCTATTTCTTGGCCCAATTCTAACTCTTTTTAAGCCATTATGGCCATTTCCAAACTGTTCTTGTCCTGTACTTACCAATTTCTTTCTACCCCTTTTTTTGGCCTTCCCTAACTTGGTTTAACCCATTTTTGGACCTTTCTGACCCACTTTAACTTTTTTTTGGCTATTTCTAAACAATGGGTGGTCATTCTCACCTTATTTTTGCCCATTTCTTACCTGGTTTATGCCATTTTTGGCTAATGCTTCACTTTTTTATGGGCATTTCTAGCCTGGTTTAAGCTTTTCTCACCTATTTCTAAACTGGCTTGAGCTATTTCTAACCCTTTTTTGCACAATACTGACTCTTTAACGTCATTTTGGCCATTCCCAAACCATTTCTGTGCAGTTCTTAGCAATTTTTTTTCTGTTCCTAACACAGCTTTTGCCCTTTCCTGACTTGGTTTAAACTATTTTTGGCTTTTTCTAACACATTTTAGGTCTTTTTTGGCTATTTCTAAACAATTGCTGGTCATTCTTACCTCATTTTTGCCCATTTCTTGCCAGTTTTAAGCCATTTTATGGAAATTTCTGATCTATTTATGGAAGTTTCTAGCCTGGTTTAAGCTTTTCTTACCTATTTCTAAACTGGCTTGAGCTATATCTAACCCGTTTTTGCGCAATACTGACTCTTTTTAAGTCATTTTGGCCATTCCCAAAACCATTTCTCAACATTTCTTACCAATTTATTTCTATTTCTAACCTGGTTTTGCCCTTTCCTGACTTGGTTTAAACCATTTTTGGTTCTTTCTAACCCATTTTAAGTCTTTTTTGGCTATTTCTAAGCAATTCCTGGTCATTCTTGTCTTCTTTTTGGCCATTTCTTGCAGGTTTTGTTCCATTTTTGGCTAAATCTGAACTATTTATGGAAGTTTCTAGCCTGGTTTAAGCTTTTCTTACCTATTTCTGAACTGGCTTGAGCTATATCTAACCCTTTTTTTTTGCACAATACTGACTCTTTTTAAGCCATTTTGGTCATTCCGAAACCACTTCTGTCAGGTTGTTACCAATTTCTTTCTATTTGTAACCTGGTTTTGCCCTTTCCTGACTTGGTTTAAACCATTTTTGGCCCTTTCTAATGCATTTTAAGTCTTTTTTTGGCTATTTCTAAACAATTGCTGGTCGTTCTTACCTTATTTTTGCCCATTTTTTGCAGGTTTTATTCCATTTTTGGCTAAATCTGAACTATTATGGAAGTTTCTAGCCTGGTTTAACCTTTTCCTTGCTATTTCTAAGCTGGATTGAGCTATATCTAACCATTTTCTTGCGCAATACTGACTCTTTTTAAGCCCTTTTGGCCATTCCCAAACCCTTTCTGTCCAGGTCTTACCAATGTCTTTCTATTTCTAACCTGGTTTTGCCCTTTCCTGACTTGGTTTAAACCATTTTTGGCCCTTTCTAACCCATTTTAAGTCTTTTTTGGCTATTTCTAAACAATTGCTGCTCATTCTTATCTTATTTTTGCCAATTTCTTACCAGTTTTATGCCATTTTTGACTAAGTCTGAACAGTTTCTTGCCATTTCTAGTTTGGTTTAATCTTTTCGTAGCTATTTCTAAACTGGTTTAGACTAGTTCTGACCCTTTTTTGCCCAGTTCTATCTCTTTTTAAGTCTTTTTTGCCATTTTCATACCATTTCTGTCCATTTCTTACTAATTTCCTCTCATTTCTAACCCATTTTTGCCCTTTCCTGACTTGGTTTAAACCATGTTTGGCTTTTTCTAACCCATTTTAAATCTTTTTTTGGCTATTTCTAAGCAACTGCTGGTAATTCTTGTCTTATTTTTGGCCATTTCTTGCAGGTTTTATTCCATTTTTGGCTAAATCTGAACTATTTATGGAAGTTTCTAGCCTGGTTTAAGTCTTTTTTGGCTACTTCTAAACAATTGCTGGTCATTCTTACCTTATTTTTGCCCATTTTTTGTAGGTTTTATTCCTTTTTTGTCTAAATCTGAACTATTTATGGAAGTTTCTAGTCTGGTTTAAGCTTTTCTTACCTATTTCTAAACTGGCTTGAGCTATTTCTAACACTTTTTTGTGAAATACTGCCTCTTTTTAAGCCATTTTGGCCATTTTCAAAGGATTTTTCTCCATTTCTTGCAAATTTCTTTCTATTTCTAACCTGTTTTGGCCCTTTCCTGACGTGGTTTAACCCATTTTTGCTTCTTTATAACCCATTTAAAATCTTTTTTTGGCTATTTCTAAGCAATTGCTGGTCATTCTTGTCTTCTTTTTGCCCATTTCTTGCAGGTTTTATTCCATTTTTGGCAATTTCTGAACATTTTATGGAAGTTTCTAGCCTGGTTTAAGCTTTTCTTACCTATTTCTATTTCTAACCTGGTTTTGCCCTTTCCTGACTTGGTTTAAACCATTTTTGGCCTTTTCTAACTCCTTTTAATTCTTTTTTGGCTATTTCTAAACAATTGCTGGACATTCTTATCTATTTTTCCTATTTCTTAGTAATTTTATGCATTGTTGACTAAGTCTTAACTGTTTCTTGCCATTTCCAGCCTGGTTTAACCTTTTCCTAGCTATTTCTAAACTGGCTTGAGCTATTTCTAACCCTTTTTTGCCCAATTCTATCTCTTCTTAAGTCATTTTGGCCATTTCCAATCCATTTTTTTCCTGTTCTTACCAATTTCTTTCTGTTTCTATACCATTTTTGCCTATTTCTAACCAGGTTTAAACCATTTTTTGGCTCTTTCTGACTCTTTTTAAGTCTTTTTTTTGGCTATTTCTAAACAATTGCTGGTCATTCTTGTCTTATTTTTGCCCATTTTTTCTTGCAGGTTTTATTCCATTTTTGGCTAAAGGTCAACTATTTATGGAAGTTTCTAGTCTGGTTTAAGCTTTTCTTACCTATTTCTAAACTGGCTTGAGCTATTTCTAACCCTTTTTTTGCGCAATACTGCCTCTTTTTAAGCCATTTTGGCCATTTTCAAAGGATTTTTCTCCATTTCTTACAAATTTCTTTCTATTTCTAACCTGTTTTGGCCCTTTCCTGACTTGGTTTAACCCATTTTTGCTTCTTTATAACCCATTTTAAATCTTTTTTTTGGCTGTTTCTAAGCAATTGCTGGTCATTCTTATCTTATTTTTGCTCATTTCTTGCAGGTTTTATTCCATTTTTGGAATTAAATTATATAATTATTTACACTTTCATGCTTCTTTGTGCAGATGTGAAAGAATAAATACCCATAAAGTCTCAGAAGTGACAATTATCCTGGGCTGAGTCGTGGTAGCGATGTGGTTTTCTCCCCTGACCTGTCCCAGATAACTGGAACTATAGATGCTTGTCACTCCAGGCAATGTATTGTTCCCTCTGGTTTGTGCTCTGTGGAGAGATGAGGTTATTGTGAAGCCATGAAACTCTTGGGCTTCAACCTTTGGGGTCCCACTCAACCTGACATGAGATTCAAACAGCTTGTTTCTTAACATGCCCTGGAGAATGTTACTAAATCACAGAATCACACAGTGCTTTGGGTTAGAAGGGACTTTAAAGCTCACCTAGTTCCACCCCACCTACCTTCCACTAGCCCAGGCTGCTTAAAGCCGGTTGCAGTGTTAGTAGAACAAATCCACCTGGTTCCTGGTGTGGTGTTTTATTTATTTATTTCAGTATATTTTCTGTCTTAAATCTAAAACTGAAAGGTCAGAGTCCGATGGGAAGAGGGGTAAAAAGCAGAATTACAGGAATGCAAGAATTAACGTGTGGACACTTGTGTCAGTTTTAAGCTCAGCAGGTCTGTGGCTGAACTGTGCCACAGCGTTTAAACTGTGATGCTTGGATCTAAATGGCTGTAATTCCTTGTCTTGAAAGAGAGAGAATGTGAGGTCGAGGAAGGAGGTGTTGGAATGAGCTTGACTCAAGAGAACGCTGGGAGGAAGGAGGAGGGTGGGAAGTGAGAGATGATAACCCCAGCTCTGAGAGAAGCGCTCACAAGACAAGGTGAGGTTCTGCAAAGAGCAGATGGTGGCCCAGGCTTTGAAGTCTTAGTGGTGGCCTTTTAGCAAGCCAAGTGAGAGACGGTGTTCTTTGTTAGAGGTACTGCTGTGGACCCTCAGTCATGGCAGGCTCTGAGCAGGGGCAGGAGAGGGCTTAGGCAGGGGCTGTTGGTACCTGCTCATTTCAGGGAGGAACCTGCAGCTGGGTAATACACCCGAGTGTGATGCACTCTGAGTGTGGTGAGTGTATCAGAGTTCAAAGGGTTTCATGTAGCTGCTTTGGGTTAGAAGGGACTTTAAAGCTCACCTAGTTCCACCCCACCTACCTTCCACTAGCCCAGGCTGCTGTAAGCTGGTTGCTGTGTTAGTAGAACATTAAACCCCAAAGGGTTTAATGTAGCTGTTTAATGTAGCTTGGGAGAGAAGATGATAGTCTCACATGCCTTTAGCTCCTTTAGTTTAATTTATTTCTTAGGATGAGAATGTGTTGAATTTTTCTTGCTTGCTAAATCAATAGAATCTCTCCTGATGCTGCTGAGACCACAGTTCTGCTATTGCACTGGAGGCACCTTGCTTCAGAGCTGGGCTCTGATTGTCTAACTATGTCCTGTGTGAGTCCAGCAGCTGTGGGATCCCAACACCTTTGCTCCCCAGGATTGGTCTGAGCTTTTGTCAATGACTGGTGATGTGTTTGCCCACGGTCATTGGTTTTTTTTGCACTGGCATTAGTACAGCTATAAAATAAAGAGCCATTCATTTCATTTGTAGTGCGAAGGAGCAAAGTGAAGGCTTGGCAAGGAGTGGCAGTGACTTTCGTCTCCTCTTCGTGTCCATCATGGTGCTGCTGGGACCAGTGGAGAGGTTATAGGGGGTGGTTCAAAACATCTTCTCAGTTTCAACTCTGAAGGCTGCAGTGTGGCAGGGAGCCTGCAGTGTGCTGCAGAGCAGCCGCAGCACTGTTACAACCTTAGATTTCTTGTTTATTCATTTATTTAGTTACTAGTGTCTGTGTTTGATCCAGAAGTCTCATTGTTCTGCCCGCCTGCAGGCGGTTGAGGGGACTGGTGGTTCTGGCAGGCCTGGAGTGGGCTGCTGGAGACAGGGCTGTCTAGAAGTGGGCAGTGGGGAGGGAAGTGTTCTTGTCTGCAGCAAGTCCCCTGCTTGTTAGGTTGGAGGGGCTGCTGCCCCTATGGAAGGGTGCACCAAGTCCCCCCAGGCAGCTCAGGTGTTGCTTTGCCACAGAGGAGCCTGAGATGGGCTGGTGAGACTGCCCTGGCTGTTCTGTGGTGCAGGGTCTGTGCTGGCTCTGCGTTGTGCCGTGGCAGTCACCGGGGTGTTTCACACTGGTTCACTTTCTGACCGCATCTGTATTGGTTTGGTTTTGGGCAGTGAATGAAACTGTGCTTTTCTGATGGTCTGTAGAAGTGGCCACTTGGAGAAGGAAAGCAATGCTGGAGGGATGGTCACCTTCCTACCCTATTTTTTTTTGACACAAAGGGCAGCTCCCCAGAGAAGTTGTGATGTTCCAGGGACAGAATTCATTATCCTAAAATCATAGAATCCCAGCCTGCTTTGGCTTGCAAGGGACCATAAAGCTCATCCAGTTCCAGCCCCCTGCCATGGGCAGGGACACCTTCCACTAGAGGAGCTTACTCCAAGCCCCATCCCACCTGGATGTGGTGGAAATTTGATAAAAAAAAGCATTTCTGGGCTTTGATCTCCTTAAGAGAAATGGTGCAAAGTGTCTGAAGTCAATGAGCAGCAAAATGAAAAGGAATCCGCATGAATGTGTACGTGAGGCATCATCAGAGCTACTTTTGCATGAGCACAACTTTCACTGTGTGGTGAGCAGCCGGCAGTGCTTAGAGGGCTAAATAATCCTTATTGAGGACGAGCAGTTCTGAAGAGCACGGTTCATGTCTGCCTCAGCTCTCTCTTATCATATAGATAAATCAGTTCTGATGTGATCGCAATTGGAAAGAATCGTGTGCGTTATTTTCAAAATGATGAGTCTTGTTTTACATCAACCTCATCTTTATCCAAAATGCTCTGTAAACGGTTGTTTGGGGCTCTTCTCTTCTGCAAGAAACCTTGCAATGTAATCTTTTCGGAAAATTGAGGGATAATCTGCTTCATTCAAGAGCTAGGTTTGCTTCAGCGCTCTGTTTTTCTACTTTGCCAGAACCCATGTGTGAATGATTATCGCATGATACTCTAAAGCCTTCTAATGTTGCATGTACACATATATGCTATTAGCTGCAGCAGTGACATTTTTATGACCTTTAGGTGAGGTAGTTCATATCTTCACAGATTTGGGAAAACAGTAATGATGCTTTTCTTTCACTTGGCTTAACTACCTTTTTAACTGTGAGCCGTCAGCACATTCACTGAATTATGGCAGTGGAAAAGTATGCAGAACTTTGATCCTGGACTAGACAGTAATTGAGAAAAGCTAAAAGAGCTCTTCTGCAGTCACAGGGTATTTTTAAGAAAGGATGCATTCATGCCTGTCTTTCCTAGAACCAAGTATGAAGATGAAATAGAGCACTGTGGGCTTTTGGGAAAATAAGCAAGCCTGATGTTTTATCATCTTTCTTGGGTTTAATACATATCTCTACAAAGTCTGAGTCAAACATTTATTCTGACCTGGGTTTTAAATTCTCTGTTAGTGTAGAAATATCAGATAGTACACACTAAAGTTCAAGACGTGCTGTTAAACAGGTTTGATGCTTGAATGCTTCATGTAACCTTCAGGACATAGGTAATGTTTTAACACAAAAGTACTTTTGGGAATACAAAAGGAAAGAGAAAAAAAAGCTTATGAGTGTTATTTTTGAAGGGTGTTATTTTTTTATCAGTAGACTGTTTTCACTTAAAGGGTTATTTTTCAAAACGCCCAAATAGAAGATGCCTTTTTGTTTGTATCCTGCATTTGTTTGAGTAAGGCTCTAATTACCTTACAATCCAAGGTTTTGAATTTAGTTTCACGTAGCTGAATTTCCATATGTCCCAGATGAATCACAATTTTTATTGTTGAATTTGGTTACTACTCCTATATTTTCCCTTCTAAAGTGTAAGAGATCCTTCTATTCTGGGACTTGTACAAACAATTGAGCTCTTTTTGTTTTAAATAATAATGAACAAATATTTTCTTAATTTTGATAACATTTATGTTTTATTGTCAGTTGTGTTTAAAGTTAATTCCATTTCCTTTTTTAATGCCATCTCTTATCTGGGCTTCATAAAAAGAAGTGTGGCCAGCAGGTGGGGGTGATTCTTCCTCTACTCTGCTCATGCAAGATCCCATCCAGAGTACTGTGTTCAGCTCTGGAGTCCTCAGTACAGGTCCAGAGCAGAGGGCCACAAAAGTAATCACAGGGATGGAGCACCTCTGTTACGAGAAAAGGCTGCGAGAGTTGGGCTTGCTCAGCCTGGAGAAGAAAAGGCTCTGGGAACACTTTATTGCCCTTTTTCAGTACTTAAAGGGGGCTTATACAAAAGACAGAGGCTTTTTGATGAGCCTGAAGTGACAGGACAAGGGGCAATTTGTTTTTATCTGAAAGAGGGTAGGTTTAGATTGCATATAATGAAGATGGTTTTTACAAGGACCTACACGCACCTTTTCACAAGGTGTTACAAGGTTTTTTCACAAGGTTTTTTTTTTACAAGGTTTTACACACACACACACGCACACACACCTTTTTACAAGGGTGGTAAGAAACTTGGAAAGGTTTCCCGAAAAGCTGTTGATGCCCCATCTTTGGAAGTGTTCAAGGTCAGGTTGGATGAGCTTTGCACAACCTGACCTAGTGAAATGGTAAGCTCGTGGTAAGAAGGTTGGACTAGATGATCTTTAAAAGCCCCTTCAAACACAAATTGTTCTTTGAGTCTACAATTTTGGTTGTTTTTTTTTTTAAATATAAAATTATGACCTTTTTTTTAGAAGATTAGTAAGGTGAAATCCCCCCTGCTTTAAATCTGGAAATCTGTAGGTGAAGTTGTCACCTCAGGTCACTTTATACTCAAAGAAGGCAATATATGTCTTTTTGGCTCTGATTCATAGATTTTATTTTGATATCTGTATAAAGTCAGTCTGCTTGGTTTGTTGTTGTGTTTTTTTTTTAGGTATCTAAATAAGAAAGTGGGCAAAAAAGAACGATTGCACTGCCATGGAGTCTGGTGGAATCCCAGAATCACACAGTGGCTGAGGTCGGACGGGAGCTCTGAAGGAAGTCTTGTCCAATCATAGACTTTGTTTTTATTAATTTTATCTGATTTCACTGAACCATACCCAGCCAGCTTTAGAGGATCCGAGGATGGTTTCCACAACGCCTCTGGGCAACCTGCAGCAGTCCTCAGTCACCCTCAGGTTACAGAAGTGTTTCCTTTTCTTCAAATGGAGCCGGTGAGATTATTACCTTGTAAAAATACTCACTTTAAGTAGATCCTGACTAGTGATTGCCTATTTAACACATGAATGTATTCTAGAGTCTTTCATTGTTACAGCAAATCTATTGTAATAATTTCTGAAAGATTAAATAACATGCAGAGTTAAAAGCTGAAGTATCACCTTGGCAAAACATTTAAGAAAACTTCAAACGTTACCTGCAGGTTGTTACTTGTTTGAAATTGCATGGGGTTTGTGAAGAATTTGATCAAAATTTAAATATAAAAGCAAGATCACAAAGGTTTACTTTTTAAAGGTTACGTGCACTGGAAATTCGTTAGCTTCTTTTTTTAAATCCGGAGTTAAAATAGGTAAGGATGTTTTTAAAGTACAGTGTGTGGCTGAAGTTAAACACATACTTCAGGGATCTGCTGGACTTTCACCTAAATCTGTAATCAGATTTGTGAAAAAGAATAGTTAAAAACCAGCTAGTTACAAGTGTCAATTTCAGGGGACTTTTTTATTACTGTTGAGTAATCTCTTCCTCATACTATTCGCACTATTCCCTTTGCTTAATAAAAACCACGTGTTCATGTTATTAACATTCAAAGCCCTCTTCTGCAGAACTTTTCCCAAACACAACAGGAGACAAATCAAGATATGGACAGCTCTGTAAGAAGCTGAAAAAGTATCCTTATGTCAAATGAGAAATTGTCTGAGAAAAGAGGCTGGGTTGACAATATTAGTATTGCCTGTATCTACGTCATCTGGTTCTAGCAATATCGCTTGGTACTCAAGGAACGGAGAGGGAGACAGCCAGTGCCCCCCTTTGTTCCAGCAGCGCAGATATGGGATGTGATACCAGGACGGTCATCTTTTGTCCCATGGTATATCTTTGAGCTTCCTGGATATTTAGGACTATGGCTGCTACGGCCCGTAAGCATCCAGGCCATCCTTTGCTTACTTCATCTAGTTGCTTTGAGAAGTAAGCTAGAGCCCTTTTCTGGGGTCCTGCATTTTGAGCTAGGACTGCGAGGGCTACGCCTTGTCTCTCATGTGAAAATAACCCAAAAAGGGTTGGGTGACATGTGGCAGTCCGAGGGCTGGGGCCCCCTAGTAATTCCTTCTTTAATTCCTTAAATGCCTGTTTTGCTTCCCCAGTCCACTGTAATTCCCTTGTTTGTGCTTGCTGCAATTGGTATAGGGGTTTTCCTACCGTACCCTAATTCTAGATCCAGAGTCGACACAAACGTGTCATGCCGAGAAATGTCCCAAGTTCCTTAGGTGTCTTGGGCTGAGGGGTTTGGCAGATCGTTTCTTTGCGTTCTTGTCCTAATCTCTGCTGCCCCCTGAGACCTCATAGCCCAGGTAGGTGACTTCTTGCTTCATTATTCGTGCCTTCTGCTGAGATACCTTATATCCTTTAAGTCCCAGAAAATTTAACAGGCTTACTGTCCATTCCTCACAGCTGTTTGAGGTTTCGGTGGCTATCACAGCTCGTCCACATATTGGAGCAAAAGTCCTTCTGCAGTGGGTGCCGTCCAGTCCTCAAGGTCTTTTGCCCATTCATTTCCAAATAAGGTTGGGCTATTTTTGAAGCCTTGGGGTAACACAGTGCAGGTGAGTTGGGGTTTCCGACCTGACTCTGCATTTTCCCATTCAAAAGCAAACAATTTTTGGCTCTCTGGCTCCAAGGGCAGGCAGAAGAAGGTATCTTTTAAGTCTAAAACAGTAAACCAAACAAGATTCTCTCTTAGTTTTGTTAACAAAGTATAAGAGTTGGCCCCTGCAGGATAAAGGTCTTCTGTTATTTTATTGGTAGCTCTTAGGTCTTGTACTAATCCCTAACTTTTCCCATCCGGTTTGTGGATTGGCAAAACGGGGGTGTTATATTCAGGTTTCCATTCTACTAAAAGGCCAAATTTGAGAAAGGAATCTATTACAGGTTTAATTCCTTTCCGGTCCCCTAGTTTGAGGGGGTATTGTTTGATTCTTACCAGTTGTGCCTGGGGCTTCAGCCTGACTTGGATCGGTTTGGCGTGCTTTGCTTTACCCGGTATTCCGTCGGCCCGCACTCCTGGGTAGACGTGATCCAGGATGTCCAAGGGGACCTGTTTTGTTACCTGTGGCTGGATTAGAACTAAACATTTCGATGAAGTGATCGTCTCTACTTTGTATTTCACCATTTTTAAACTTGATCTCTGCTTCCAATTTTTCTAATAGATCCCTTCCTAAGAATGATTTTGGGGCATTTGGCATATATAAAAATGCATGCGTTCCTATCATTTTACCCATTTTATCCTGGCGAGGTTGCATGTATGGTACCTTCTGTGGCTGGCCTGTCGCCCCAATCCCATTTAAAGATTCGTTATCAATCAAAGCTAATTGTTGATTTAACACAGCAAACGTAGCTCCGGTGTCTACTAGAAATGCTGCTAAGTTTGTGTCTTCTTTCCCCAGCTTCATTATAAGCAGGGGGTTGGCCGGGGTTCGACCCTCTGGTCCCCCCTGTTCTATTTCTGATTCAGCAGGGCGTGGGAGGTGTCCCTCCTCCCTTCTCAGTCAGGGACACTGGCTTTTCCAGTGCCCTGCCTGTTTACAAAAAGCAGACTGATTAGGCCGTACCCTATTATTAGGGGCCCTCATTCTACGACCCCAAAAGCAATCTTCCCATGTGCCTTGAGTTTTCCCATTTCCCTGATAGTTTCTTTACCTTAAGGCCGCAGTGGTGGCATGAGTAATTGCTTGACTTAGCTTTTTCCTTTCATTACCGTCTCGGTTGCGGTACACCCTCCGTGCTTCCTCAGTAAGCCTTTCAATATCTTTCTGGTGCTCTGCTCTAAGGTTTTCTAGTTCCTTTCTAATATCATCTGAGGATTGTCCTCGAAAGACGGGTATCAGCTGCTGCCTTCCCAGGGCTCCGGAGGGGTCCAGGGTAGCTCATTTTTGCATTGCCTCCCATAATCTATCCATAAATTCCGTAGGAGTTTTGTTTGACAGCATATAAAGCTCCCCAATTCACGGACGGACTTAGGAATTGCTTGTTCCAATCTAAATGCAATCCGTGTTCGATACCTTGTGAGAAGTTGATAATGGTTGGGGTTATTCTAATCCCATTGTGGTTTAACTGCAGGGTCAGAATCGTCTGCCTTTCCTTGCAATGCCTGTGCAGCGATTAATGCCTGAACATGAGTTCTGGCGGCTTTAAGTATTAGTTCCTTTTCAGTGTCTGTGAGTGCCCTCATGTCATAGGTGTTGGGGATGGTGTCCTCATTGTCTGCCAGCCCTGCCACCGCTGCTGGCTCCTTGCGGCAGCCGCCCTCCGCCGCATTCTCAGTCGGGTCAGGGAGTGCACTGAGTAAGTCAGTCAAATCGTAGACATCAGGGACATTGTCCTCGCTGTTCTCCAGCGCCGCCGCCGCTGCTGCTGGCTCCTTGGGGAGCTGCTGGACTTGGGCAGGCTCAGCAGAGACTGGCAGCCCCGGGACAGAGGGCAGCACACAGGCACGCACAGGAGGCGGCATGGCCGGAGCGGTGAAGCTCACGCCGGGTACCTCCGATGCCGTGGGCAGCTGGAGAGGGAGCCTCTCTGTTGGGAGAAGCAGAGAGGTGCTGGGGTGAGAGTTTGGCAGGCAGAGCCGGCTGGGGTTTACCTGTAGGGCAGGAGCACCAGGAGGAGCGGGAGCTGCTGCTGTACCTGCCCCGGCAGTTGGTCAGTGCCGGTTGGGCGGGGGCCAACTGCCCCCTCCCTCGGGTTCCGCCCCAGTTCCACGAGTCCTGGCTGCTTCAGCAGCCTCGCGGGGCTTTGCTTTGTCAGCCCCAGCAGCTGCCCCTCGCAATGCTTTCCTGCCCTGCTGGTGATCTCCTGGCCTAAACGAGGCTTTCCTGTGCCGGCTGTGGTTTGGGGGAGGTGAATTTCATGTGCGAGGGGAAGGGATGGGGCCGACACCGCCGGCCCTGGGATGCTGATGTGCGTGTTTCCCAATCTTCCCCAGTGGTGGAAGTGGGAAGGGGGCTTGTGGCACTTCTGGCAGAGTTTGACCAGGACTGGTCATTGGCAGTGAGGGTGCTAGTGCTTGGTCCAAATGTGTGGTACATGACTGTTTGAAGGGCGTGAGAACCCTGTGTAAAACCACATTTGGGGTTCCCCGTGTGACCGGGACACCCTTGTAATTCTGTGCTTTGCATCCCAGGCTCTGGGTGCAGTGGGCACGGGCCACTTGTGGATTGTGGTGGCAGTTTGTCAAGGCAGAGGGGACACAGCCGACTGCCTGAGACAGCATCTCCCCAGAACGTGGGCCCGATGATCCGCACTGCGGGCTGGGGGTGAGTTCACCTCCAGATACTGGGATATCAGAGCAGGAGGATCTCCAGAGCTGTGCTGTGCTCTGCTGTTCTGTGCCATGCCATGCTGTGCTGTGCTATGCTAAGCTGCGAGGCAGTCTGAGGTGCTGTGCTGTTCCCTTTTAATCTGTGCACTGACCATTATTCAGATAATGATGAGCCTGTTATTTGCCTGAAATGTCAGAGGTTTTTCAGATCGATGATAATTTTTAAGGACTCACAATGGTTCCATGTGGAAAAAGATTTAATTTCAATTATTTTTTTTTTTGTTTCATATCACCTTAGGAAAATATTCCTCATATCCAGTCTAGGGAGAGAGTCGCAGACTCTTGCCCAGAGGAGCTGTGGCTGCCCCATCCCTGGCATCTCTGACTCCTCTCTGGCCCATCTATGACCATTCATTGACCCCTATTTGACTCCTCTGTGACCCCTCTCTGACTCCCCTATGACTCCTCTATGACACTCTGACACCTCTGTGACTGCTCTATGACCCCTGTGTGGTTCCTCTATGAGTTTTGGGGCTGTTTTGGCCTGGTTTTCAGGGTGCTTTGGGTGTTTTGGGCTCTTTTAGGGGTGTTTTGGGGTGTTTTCTGGTGTTTTGTGGGTGCTTGGGGTTGTTTCAGGGTGCTTTGGGGGTGTTAAACTGTTGTGGAGGGGGTTGGGGCTGGTTTTGGGGTGTTTTGAGCTGTTTCAGGGGTGTTTTGGGGTGGTTTTGGAGTGGTTTGGGGTGTTTGAGACTGCTTTGTGGGTGTTTTGGGATGTTTTGGGCTGTTTTGCAGATATTTTTGGCTGGTCTGGGGGTGTTTTGGACTGCTTTGGGGTGTTGTAGGGGTGTCTTGGAATGTTTTGGGGTGTTTTGGGATGGTTTTGGGGATATTTTGGGCTGGTTTGGGTGTGTTTTGGGCTTGTTTTGTGGTATTTTGGCTGTTTAGGGCTGGTTTTGGGGTATTTTAGGCTGGTTGGTCTGGTTTTGGGGTGCTGACGTGCCACCCCCCAGTGCAAAGGGCCGTGTCCCTGTTCTCTCTTATGGAACCGGTGCTGAGCCCCGACCCCCCCCTACCCCTGGAGAGGCCTTGGGGGGGCGACCCCCCATCAGGTCCAGGGACCCCCCTATATGGAGACCCCCCTCATGTCCCCCTTGTATGTGGGGCTGGGACCCCCATATGTGGGTCTGGGATCCCCCCCCAATATGGGGACACACTGGTGCCACCCCACATTGCCCCTTGCCTTCCCCACAATCCCCCCCCAAGCCTTGGACCTACCCCAGAAGGTGTTGCAGCTCGAGGCCAGGCTAAAGCAGCTCCACAGCGACCTCCAGAAGGTTCCATTTTGGAGGGGGTTGGGGTGATTTGGGGCTGTTTTGGGTTCTCACTGGGAGCCACCCATAGGAGAAACAGGACAAGGTGGCTTGGGGTGGTTTTTGGGGTGTTTTGGGGCAGTTTTGTGTCTCTTTTGGGGCTCTGACCCTGTATCCCACAGGAGAAGCAGGACAAGGTGATTTTGGGCTGGGTTGGTTTTGCCCTGTTTTAAGGCTGTTTTGGAGTTCTGACCCTGTATGCCATAGGAGAAGGAAAACAAGGTGGTTTTGGGGTGTTTTGGGGGGTTTGGAGCTGGTTTTGGGGTTTTTGGAGTGTTTTTGTCCTGTTTTGGGTCAGTTTCAGGGCTCTGACCCTGTATCCCACAGGGATGGTTTAGGGGAGTTTAGGGTGGTTTAGGGGAGGTTTTGAATGGTTTGGTTTTTTTTTTTTGTCCTGTTTTAGGGCTGTTTTGGAGTTCTGACCCTGTGTCCCATAGGAGGAGAAGGAAAATGTGACCTTAGGGTCGTTTTGGATTTTTTTGGGGTTGTTTTTGTTCTGTTTTGTCTTCTTCAGGGCTCTTTGTATCCCTCAGGAGAAGCAGGAGAAGGTGATTTTGGGGTGGTTTTGGCCTGTTTTGGAGTTTGCTTTGTGTGTTTTGGTCTGGTTTGGGTCTGTTTTGGGGCTCTGGCCCTGTATCCCATAGCAGAAGCAGGACAAGGTGGTTTTGGGCTGGGTTTTGGGGTGTTTTGGTTTTTTTGGCCGTTTCTGGGGCTGTTTTGGGGCTCTGACCCTGTATTCTTCATGAGAAGCAAGAGAAGGTGGTTTTGAGATGTTTTTGTCCTTTTTTGGTTCTGTTTTGTTGCTCTGACCCTGTGTCCAATACGAGAAGCAGGACAAGGTGGGTTTGAGGCTGTTTTGGGGGCTGTTTTGGGGGTTTTTGACTGATTTTGTCCTGTTTTGGGGCTGTTTGGGGGCTCTGACACTGTATCCCATAGCAGAAGCAGGACAAGGTGGTTTTGGGCTGGGTTTTGGGGTGTTTTGGGTTGGATTTGGCCTGTTTTGGGTCTGGTTTTGGGCTCTGATGCTGTATCCCACAGGAGAAGCAGGAGAAGGTGATTTTGGGGTGGTTTTAGGGTGGTTTCGGGGTGGTTTTGAATGGTTTGGGGTTGGTTTTGTCCTCTTTTAGGGCTGTTTTGGGGTTCTGACGTCCCATAGGAGAAGCAGAACAAGGTAGCCTTGGGGTGGTTTTTGGGGTGTTTTGAGACTGTTTTGGGTCTCTTCTGGAGCTCTGATCCTGTATCTCATAGAAGAAGCAGGACAAGGTGGTTTTGGTGTGTCTTGGGGTTGTTTTGGTGGGTTTTGACTGGTTTTAGTCTGTTTTGTGGCTGTTTTGAGGCTTTGACCCTGTATCCCATAGGAGAAGCGAGACAAGGTGGTTTTGGGGTGTCTTGGGGCTGTTCTGGTGGGTTTTGACTGGTTTTAGCCTGTTTTGTGGCTGTTTTGAGGCTTTGACCCTGTATCCCATAGGAGAAGCGAGACAAGGTGGTTTTGGGGTGTTTATGGGGTCTGACACTGTATCCCATAGGAGAAGCAGGACAGGGTGGTTTTGGGGTGGTTTTGCGCTGTTTTAGTGGTTTTTGACTGGTTTTGGCCTGTTTTGGAGCTGTTTGGGGGCTCTTACCATGTATACCATAGGAGAAGCGAAACAAGGTGGTTTTGGGGTGTTTTGCGGTGTTTGGGTTATTTTTGGTCTGTTTTGGGTCTCTTTTGGGGATCTGACCATGTATCCCATAGGAGAATCAGGACAAGGTGGTTTTTGGTTGGTTTTGGGCATGTTTTGGCTTGCTTTTTCCAGTTTTGGGTCTGTTTTGGGTCTCTGACACAGTATCCTACAGGAGAAGCAGGACAAGGTGATTTTGGGCTGGTTTTAGCGTGGTTTGGGGGTGGTTTTGAATCGTTTTGGGTTGCTTTTGTCCTGTTTTAATGCTGTTTTGGGGTTCTGACCCTGTGTTCCATAGGAGAATCAAGACAAGTTGCCCTTAGGGTGGCTTTTGGGGTTTTTTGGGTCGGTTTTGGTTTGTTTTGGGTCTGTTTTGTGGCTCTGACCCTGTATCCTGCAAGAGAGGTGATTTTGGGGTGATTTTAGCGTGGTTTCGTTGTGATTTTGAAGGTTTGGGGTTTTTTTTGTCCTCTTTTAGGGCTTTTTTGGGGTTCTGACCCTGTGTCCCATAGGAGAAGCAGGAAAATTTGACCTTGGGGTCGTTTATGGGGTGTTTTAGCTTGTTTTTGGTCTGTTTTGTGTCTTTTTTAGGGCTCTGACCCTGTATCCCATAGGACAAGCAGGACAAGGTGGGTTTGGGGTGGTTTTGGGGTGTTTGGGGGGGGTTTGGAGTGTTTTTGACCTGTTTTGGGTCTGTTTTCGGGCTCTGACCCTGAATCCCACAGCAGAAGTAGGACAAGGTGGTTTGGGCTGGTTTTAGGTTGGTTTTGTCCTGTTCTGGGGCTCTGACCTGTGTTCCATAGAAGAAGCAGGACAAGGTGATTTTGGGGTGCTTTTGGCCTGTTTTGGGGGTTTGCTTTGGGGGTTTTTGCTTGGTTTTGGCCTCTTTTTTTTTCTATTTTGGGTTGTTTTGGGGGCTGTGACCTTGTATCCCATAGGAGAAGCAGGACAAGGTGGTTTTGGGGCACTTTTGGCCTGTTTTGGGGTTTGTTTTGGGTTTTTTTGCTTGGATTTGGCCTCTTCCTGTCCTGCTTTGGAGCTGTTTTGGGACTCTGACCTTGTATCCCATAAGGAGAAGCAGGACAAGGTGTTTTTTTAATGGTTTTGGTGTGGTTTTGTCCTGTTTTGGGGCTCTGACCCTGTATCGCATAGAAGCAGGACAAGGTGTTTTTTGGGTCTATTTTGGGGGTGGTTTGGTTTTTTTTGAGTGATTTTGGCCTGTTTTGGAGATGTTTTAGGCCTCTGACCCTGAATCCCACAGCAGAAGCATGTGAAGGTTGTTTTGGGGTTGTTTTCGGCTGGTTTTTGTGGTGTTTTTGGGCTTTTTTGGGTCTGTTTTGGGGCTCTGAGTTTGTATCCCACAGGAGAAACAGGACAAAACGGATTTCGGGTGGTTTTGGGGTGGTTTAGGGGTGTTTTGGGAGTGGTTTTGTGATGTTTTTGTCCTGTTTTGGGGCTGCAACTCTGTATCCCATAGGACAAGCAGGACAAGGTGGTTTTGGGATGGTTTTTGGGGTGTTCTGGGTTGTTTTTGTCCTGTTTTGTGTCTGTTTTAGAACTCTGACCCTGTATCCCAGAGGAGAAGCAGGACAAGTTGGTTTTGGGGTAGTTTTGTCCTGTTTTGGGGGTGTTTAGGGCCTCTGACCCTGTATCCCATAGGAGAAGCAGGAGAAGGAGGTTTTGAGATGTTTTGGAGCTGTTTTGGGGGTTTTGGCATTTTTTTGTCATGTTTTGGGTCTGTTTTGGGGCTCTGACCCTGTGTCCCATAGGAGAAGCAGGACAAGGTGGTTTTGGGGTGGTTTGGCCTGGTTTTGGCCATTTTGGGGCTCTGACCCTGTGTTCCATAGCAGAAGGAGGACAAGGTGGTTTTGTCCTGGTTTTGGGGGTGTTGTGGGCTGTTTTTTGGCCTGTTTTGGGTCTGTTTTGAGGCTCTGACCCTGTATGCGATAGGAGAAGCAGGACAGGGTGGTTTTGGGCTGTGTCGGGGGTGTTTTGGGTTGTTTTTTTCCTGTTTTGGGTCTGTTTTGGGGTGTCCCACAGGAGAAGCAAAAGAAGGTGGTTTTGGGGTTGTTTTGGGGTGGTTTTGTTCTGTTTTAGGTCTTTTTTGGGGCCCTGACACTGTATTCCATAGCAGAAGGAGGACAAGGTGGTTTTGTCCTGGTTTTTGGGGTGTTTGGGGCTTTTTTTGGCCTGTTTTGGGTCTGTTTTGAGGCTCTGACCCTGTGCTGACCCTGTGTCCCATAGGAGAAGCAGGACAAGTTGGTTTTGGGGTGGTTTGGCCTGGTTTTGGCCTGTTTTGGGGCTCTGACCCTGTGTTCCATAGGAGAAGCAGGACAAGTTGGTTTTGGGTTTGTTTGGGGGTTTTGGAGATGGTTTTGGGGTGGTTTGGGTCTGACCTTGTATCCCATAGGAGAAGCAGGACAGGGTGGTTTTGAGGTGTTTTGGGGCTGTTTTAGGGTTTTGGGGTATTTTTTTCTCTTTTTGGTGGATGTTATGGGGCTCTGACCCTGTATCCCACAGCAGAAGCAGGACAAGGTGGTTTTGGGGTGTTTTGGGTTGTTTTCATCCTGTTTTTGGTCTGTTTTGAGGGTCTGACCCTGTATCCTATAGGAGAAGCAGGACAAGGAGGTTTTGGGGTGGTTTAGGTCCTGTTTTGCTGGTTTTTGACTGGTTTTGGCCGGTTTTGAGCTCTTTTGGGGCTCTGACCCTTTATCCCATAGTAGAAGCAGGACAAGGTCGTTTTGGGGTGTTTTGGGTTGTTTTTGGCCTTTTTTTCTGTCTGTTTCTGGGCTCTGACTCTGTATCCCACAGGAGAAACAGGACAAGGTGGTTTTGGGGTAGTTTTAGGGTGGTTTGGGGTGGTTTTGAATCGTTTTGGGTTCTTTTTGTCCTGTTTTAGGGCTGTGTTGGGGTTCTGACCCTGTGTCCCATAGCAGAAGCAGAATAAGGTGGCCTTGGGGTGGTTTTTGGGGTGTTTTGAGGCTGTTTTGGATCTGTTTTGGAGCTCTGACCCTGCATCCCATAGGAGAAAGAGGACAAGGTGGTTTGGGGGTGGGGTTTGGCGTGTTTTGGGTTGTTTTTGGCCTGGTTTTGGTCTGTTTTGGGGCGCTGACCCTGTATCCGGCAGGAGAAGGTGATTTTGGGGTGGTTTTAGGGTGGTTTAAGGTTGGTTTGGAATGGTTTTGTGTTTTGTCCTGTTTTAGGTCTGTTTTCGGGTTCTGACCCTGTGTCCCAGTGGAGAACAGGAAAATGTGACCTTGGGGTCGTTTTGGGTGTGTTTTGGGTGTGTTTCGGGGCTCTGACTTTGTATCCTACAGGAGAAGGAGGACAAGGTGATTTTGGGCTGGTTTTGGCCTGTTTTGGGGTTTACTTTGTGTCTTTTGGGCTGGTTTTCGCTTGTTTTGGGGCTGTTTTGGAGCTGTTTGGGGGCTCTGACCCTGTATCCCATAGCAGAAGCAGGACAAGCAAACCACCATAGGGGTGGTTTTGGGGTGTTTTTGGTTGTTTTTGGCGTTTTTTAGGGCTGTTTTGCAGCTCTGACCCTGTATCCCATAGGAGAAGCAGGACAAGGTGGTTTTGAGGATGTTTTGTCCTGATTTTGGGATGTTTTGGGGCTCTGACCCTGTATCCCAAAGGAGAAGGAGGACTACGTGGCTTTAGGGTGGTTTTGGGGGTGTTTTGTGTTGTTTTTGTCCTGTTTTGGGGCTGTTTCTGGGTTCTGACCCTGTGTCCCATAGTAGAAGCAGGAGAAGGTGGCCTTGGGGTGGTTTTTGGGGTGTTTTGAGGCAGTTTTGGGTCTGTTTGGGGCTCTGACCCTCTATTCCAAAGGAGAAGCAGGACAAGGTGGTTTTGGAGTGGTTTTGTCCTGTTTTGGGGTTTTTTTTTTGAGTCTGACCCTGTATCCCATAGGAGAAGGAGGACAGGGTGGTTTTGGGGTATTTTGGGGCTGTTTTAGTGGTTTTGGAATGCTTTTTTCTCTTTTGGGGGGCTTTTGGGGAGCTCTGACCCTGTATCCCATAGCAGAAGCAGGACTAGGTGGTTTTGGGCTGGGTTTTGGGGTGTTTAGGGTTGTTTTTGTCCTGTTTTTGTTCTGTTTTGATGCTCTGACCCTGTATCCCATTGGAGAAGTAGGACAAGGAGGTTTTGGACTGTTTTGGGTCTCTTTTGGTGGGTTTTGAGTGTTTTTGGCCTGTTTTGGGTCTGTTTGGGGGCTCTGACCCTGTATCCCATAGGAGAAGCAAGACAAGGTGATTTTGGCCTGTTTTGGAGTTTGCTATGTGTGTTTTGGGCTGGTTTTTTCCTGGTTTTTTGTCATGTTTTGTGGCTGTTTTGGGTCTGTTTTGTGGCTCTGACCCCATATCCACAGGAGAAGCAGGACACGGTGGTTTTGGGGTGGTTTTGTCCTGTTTTGGGGCTGTTTTGGGGCTGTTTTGAGGCTCTGACCCTGTATCTCCTCGGAGAAGCAGGACAAGTTAGTTTTGGGGTGTTTTGGGGCTGGTTTTAGAATCACAGACTCATAAAATAGTTAGGGTTTTAAAGAACCTTAAGATCATCCAGTTCCAACCCCCCTGCCATGGGCAGGGACACCTCACATTAAACCATGGCACCCAAGGCCTCGTCCAACCTGGTCTTGAACACTGCCAGGGATGGAGCATTCACAACCTCCCTGGGCAACCCATTCCAGTGCCTCACCACCCTCACAGGAAAGAATTTCCTCCTTAGATCCAATCTAAACTTCCCCTGTTTAACTTTTAACCCGTTACCCCTTGTCCTATCACTACAGTCTCTAATGAAGAGTCCCTCCCCAGCATCCCTATAGGCCCCCTTCAGATACTGGAAGGCTGCTATGAGGTCTCCATGCAGCCTTCTCTTCTCCAGGCTGAACAGCCCCAACTTCCTCAGCCTGTCTTCATACGGGAGGTGCTCCAGTCCCTGATCATCCTTGTGGCCTCCTCTGGTCTTGTTCCAACAGTTCCATGTCCTTTTTATGTTGAGGACACCAGAACTGCACACAATGCTCCAGGTGAGGTCTCACAAGAGCAGAGTAGAGGGGGCAGGATCACCTCCTTGGACCTGCTGGTCACGCTCCTTTTGATGCAGCCCAGGATACGGTTGGCTTTGTGGGCTGCAAGCGCACACTGAAGCTGGCTCATGTTCATTTTCTCATCAACCAACACCCCCAAGTCCTTCTCCGCAGGGCTGCTCTGAATCTCTTCTCTGCCCAACCCGTAGCTGTGCCTGGGATTGCTCCGACCCAGGTGTAGGACCTTGCACTTGGCATGGTTAAACCTCATGAGGTTGGCATCAGCCCACCTCACAAGCGTGTCGAGGTCCCTCTGGATGGCATTCCTTCCCTCCAGGGTATCAACCGAACCACACAGCTCGGTGTCATCGGCAAACTTGCTGAGGGCGCGCTCAACCCCACTGTCCATGTCAGCGACGAAGATGTTGAACAAGACCGGTCCCGACACCGATCCCTGAGGGACACCACTCGTTGCTGGTCTCCAGCCGGACATTGAGCCATTGACCACAACTCTTTGTGTGCGGCCATCCAGCCAGTTCTTTATCCACCCAGTGGTCCGTCCATCAAATTGATGTCTTTCCAATTTAGAGACAAGGGTGTCGTGTGGGACGGTGTCGAACGCTTTGCACAAGTCCAGGTAGATGCCATCAACTGCTCTACCCCTGTCCATCAGTTCTGTAGCCCCATCATAGAAGGCCACCAAATTGGCCAGGCAGGATTTCCCCTCAGTGAAGCCCTGCTGGCTGTCACCAAGCACCTTGTTGACTTTCATGTGCCTTAGCATGCCTTCCAGGAGAATCTGCTCCAAGATGTTGCCAGGCTCAGGGGTGAGACTGACTGCTCTGTAATTCCCCGGGTCATCCATTTTCCTCTTCTTGAAAATGGGGGTTATATTTCCCTTTTTCCAGTCATCGGGAACTTCACCTGACTGCCATGATTTCTCAAATACGATGGCCAGCGGCTTCGCAACTTCATTCTCCAGCTCCTTCAGGACCCGCGGATGGATCTCATCAGGACCCAGGGACTTGTGCACGTTCAGATTTTTAGGATGGTCTCAAACCAGTTCCTCTCCTACAGTGGGCGCAAGGTCTTCATTCTCACAGTCCCTGCGTCTGCCTTCCAAGACTCGGGTGGTGCGGTCAGAGCCTTGGCCAGTGAAGACTGAGGCAAAGAAGTTATTCAGAACCTCAGCCTGCTCCAAATCCTGTGTAGCCAGTTCTCCTGAGAGCTTCCTGAGTCTGTTTTTTGTTTGCTACGTACCTGAAGAATTCCTTCCAGTTTTCCTTAACTTCCCTAGCCTATTTTAATTCTAACTGGGCCTCAGCTTTTCTAACCTGGTCCCTAGCTTCCTGGACAAATTGTTCCTCAGCTCCATCTAAACCTCCTCTGGTGCAGCTTGAGGCCGTCTCCTCTTGTCCCATCCCTTGTTCCTTGGGAGCAGAGCCCAGCCCCTCTTGGCTCCATCCTACTGTCAGGCAGTTGTAGGGAGCAATCAGGTCCCCCCTGAGCCTTCTCTTCTCCAGACTGAACCCCTCAGGTTCCTCAGACCTTCCCCATCACCCCTGTGCTCCAGGCCCTGCACCAGCTCCGCTGCCCTTCTCTGGCCCCCCTCCAGCACCTCAATGTCTCTCTTGTAGTGAAGGACCCAGAATTGAACCCAGGATTCGAGGTACGGCCTCAGCAGTGCTCAGTGCAGGGGCACAACCACTGCCCCGGCCCTGCTGCCGCACTGGTGCTGATCCAGGCCAGGATGCTGGGAGCTTCCTGGCTGCCTGGGCACAAGCTGCTCATGTTCAGCTCCATCAATCAGCACCCCCAGCTCCTTTCCCATGAGCAGTTTTCAGCCCCTCTTCCCCAAACCTGGAGCATTGCAGGGCGTTGTTGTGGCCCAAGCGCAGGACCCTGCACTTTGCCTTCTTGACCCTCAACACATTGGCCACAGCCCATGGATCCAGCCTGCCCAGATCCCTCTGCAGAGCTTCCTACCCTCCATCCCCCACCACACCTCCTTGGTCTTTTGGTGGGACATCCCAAATTAGGCAACCCCCACTCTGGGGCTGGCACCCCCAACTCCCTGATACCAGAGACGGGGGAGCTGGGATGCCCCATGAGGTGTGGTTTGGGAGCAACAAGAAGCAATTTGGGGCTGGGTGGCATTGGAGGGGGGGAGCAGCTTTTCTGGGGTACCCTCAGTTGGGGGTGGGTGTTTGGTAGAGCCCCTCCAGGATTTTGGGTCTCTGGGTTCATCTGGGGGGGCCAGGGTGATGGAAGGGTGTGGGTGACTTTTGTGCTGCCCCAGGCCCCCACTTGGGGGTCCTGCCTGCTTTTGTGCTGCTTCAGGGAGATTTGGGGTTACCCTAGGATTTAGGGGGCACCACGATTGCTTTGGGTGCTTCCAGGGCCCTTTTGGGGTGCAGCGTGGTTTTGGTTTGCCCCTTCATTGGGGTGCCCCTTTTGGGGGATCCACCCCCTCTGGCCCATTTCATTCACTACTGAACCAAAAGCAATGTTGGGGTCCCCCCAGTGTGTTCACATCTTGATGGGCCCCCAGGGCAGGTGTTGGGGGAACACCACTTGTTGGGACACCCCTTTTTTAGCAAGTCTGTGCCACTGTGCTGAGCCGGGGCGGCTTTGGAGCTGTGGGCTTTGGGTCTGGGGGGATGCAGGGAGGATTTTGGGATTCAGGCTGGTCCCCAGAACTCTTCAGGATGGCTCAGTTTTCGGAGGGACTCCCCGTCTACCAAGAATGGGGGGTCCATCAATCCCAGGGCAGCCGATTCTCTTTGAATGCATTGTAACCTTAAATCTTACACTAACAACAGTGTGTGCGCCTCTAGCATAGGAGAATAGGCCAAATTGTTCTACCTTACTAACATGTAGAGAGAAAGGAAGGTTTGGCTGATGGGAGAAGAAACATCATGGGACTGGTAACACCTAAGGAGACAGTAAATAAGACCACGGATGCCAGCCTTCAAGACAGCAGAGCGGTGCCCAGCGTGGGGCGAGACTGGAACAGAGCAGAAGCAAGGACATAGCAACTGCTAACTGGGCACTAGGACCTTGCGAGCTTGAGCAAGCACTGAGGTCATTCAGTAAACACAGTGAGGAAGACTATCGGTGCCCACCAAAGACCCCACTCAGCAAGAAAGCGCATGCGTAATTAGGATGCAAATATTAGAACCAGTTGCTGGAAAAGCTGTGAATATGCATGAGTATGTTAAATATAGAGCTGCTGTCGGCAAGTACCAGGTGTGCTCACCCTTGTGAAAGGATTCGTGTGTGCGCCCAGCGCTGCAATAAAGAATGCTGCTTTCTGAAAGTCCAAATTGAGCCTTAGAGAGTTTCTCTGACCGACTTTTAGGGTAACAATTTGGCGCCTGAACAGGGACACTCAGCCGTGTTTCCCATGGATCCGGGGAGTCCCTGGGACCTTCACGCTGGCATCGGGGGAGTTTGCCTGAAGGACCAACGCGGGACCTCGGGGAGACCCCGATTTAATGTCTTTAAAAAGGCATTCTTTTTGGCCCCTTTCCACGTAAGGCAGAGAGGGACGCCCTGCGCGGTGGGTAAAAGGCAGTTTAGTTTTGGTTGTCTGGACTTTGGTATTTGGTGGAGGTCAGGATCATGGGTACCACTGCCTCCAAAGGGGGGTTTGAAGAAATCCCCACTGGGTTGCATTTCACAACACTGCAAACAAATCGGTGAACCCCTGCGTAGTTCAGTCACTCGGGAGACCGGAACAAAGCGGTGGAGCCCCGAGGGGTTCGGTTACTCAGGAGACTCTGGTAAAATACTGTCACATGTCATTCTTGAGACGAGAAGGAAAGTGGGATGAAGTAGCTTATGCAGAAATGTTTTCTACTTTGAGATATCATCTGGAACAGCAAAAGGATTGCAGTTTTCATTTTGCGCTCCAGGACCTGTCAGTATTGTCCTTGGAGAAAGACACTAAAATTTGCTTAAATGCCATTGGTCTTTGTGCACCACAGGGCAGTTATGCACTAAACATCTGAGGAATGTGGAGGAGGATTTGGATTTGATGGTAGGCCCCTGGTGAAGGGGTATTGTGAATAATGGGGCTGAAGGTGCTGACAATGAGGATCAAGCACAAGCACCAGCACAGGCACCTGAGATATAGGGGGGTCGGGCTGAAGGATTTTGCCTTACAGCAAGGCAAACTAGGGGAAAATGAGGCGAAACTGTGATTGCACCTTTAAGACAAGCTGTGCGTAATGATGGTCTGCTCATGATGAAGATTCCCTTTACCATTATAGATTTGAAGAGTTGGAAACAAGTGGCTGGTAATTACACATCATGCTTTCAGAGTGTTGACAGAAATACGATTATTCGTACGGCTCGGACCGCAGTAGAGCAACAAATAACAGCAGGCACAGCGATAGGTACAGTGAATCTTCACATTCCTACCCCCAATCCTAACTGGGACAGGCAAGCTTTGAAACAATATCGGAGGTAGATTTTAGTCAGTACTAGGAATGCAGTCCCCAAGGCAGTGAGCTGGTCTAAGCTATATGAAATAGAGCAAGATGTAAATGAATCAACTGCTGGATTCATGGGAAGATTAAAAGAGGTGATGTCTAAATACACTAATATTGATCCTGAATCAGAGGAAGGAAGGAAAGAGTTAGGCCAGTTAACAAAAAGTCAATCCATGGAAAACATAAGGAAAAAGGTACAAAAGCTTAAGGGGGAGGACCAATGTGATCTGGTAAAAATAATGGATGTGGCTTTGGAGACTTATCACAATCGGACCAATATTGCTCTGGTGCAAGTTCTCTGCAATGGTTCAAATGGTTCAATGGTACTGGGGAGGGATTTCAGTCCCTGATTATTAATATATCTATTATTGATAGAATTAAAATAATTATTAATATAATACAATATTGCGTTTTGTGGGTTATAGTGTGTCAGGTTTCAACTAGGAATCTGTTAATATATATGTGGGAGCATAAGATAAGCTCCAGAGTAAAACTGGAATCTTTAGGGGAAAGAAGAGAGAGAAAAATTGCTGCCTGTAGCTATCCCCCAAGAAAGGGAGGGGAGGAAACAAGGATTACATGGAAAGGTTTGTGAACAGACTCCACAGGTTGCACTCAAAGGGAAAATGCCCTCAGAATCAAAATAAACAGCGGAGATTTAGTGGAACGTCAGGACAGGCAGAGAGAATTATTACTTTAGAGGAAGACTGAGGAGGAGCGGGGGAAGATTTGAATCCCAGCCCAGCAGAGCCCCTGGCTACAGTTAGGTTGGGGAATGAGAAGGTAAAAGTTCTTGTAGAAACAGAAACTACTTATTCTGTTATAAATACTTGTAAAGGGCAATTAAGCAAACAAACAGCTTCAGGCACTGGTGCCACAGGTGGACAGGAACCCGGCCTTCCTTTACATTTGAGAAACTGGCAAACAGATGTTGACCCATAAATTCCTTTGCATGCCTGAGTGCCCTGTGCTGCTATTGGATAACAGCACACTGAGTAAATTACATGCAGCAATTAGGGTTAAAGAAAGAAAATTCAGGTACATGTTCCTGATGAAAAGGCTGTGGAGGCCCGAGTTTATATGTTACAGAAACCAGGTACTGAGCCGGATATCCCAGAGGAAGCGGGTGTATCTGCAAATATGGGCTGCCAGAGCACCAGGACAATCACGAGATGCAGCAGCAGTAACTATTCTTCTAAAACCAAACATCACACTGCTAAGACAGAAACAGTATCCTATAAAACTGGAAGCAAGAAAAGAACTAGAGCCTCTAACAGAAAAATGTATTGAATACATTGGGACAAAAATGGTCTGTATTTGTACTTCACATGCTAATAACCATTCTGGAACAGAAAAGTAGTCAGGGGCTTTCCCCAGGCAGGCTGCGCTTCTATGACAAGAGGACGTAGAGTTGAAAGTATCAAACCTGTAGAACCAGCAGTGGTTTTGACAACAGATCCAGAAGCAGGAGAGCTGACTCACAACTGTTTACAGACCATAACATAATAGAGCTAAACCAAACATAAGAGACACTAAAGCCCTGCATTCCTCCTCCCCCAACACATCAGCACAGAAAGTTGAGCTGGTGGTGCTACTGAGACTTCTGAAATTGTCAGAAAGTCAAAATTTGCTTTTAAGGCACATCAGTTTGATAACACTCCAGTGAATATCGGTAATCACATTGCTGACAAAGCAGCCAAAGAAGCTGTGGGTGGGGACCTTTCATTAATATTGCCTCATCAGTATCAGAGCTTGGATAATGAAGTTCCAAGTTATCAAACAGAGGATGGAAAATTACCTAGTCTGAGGAGCCAAGAAACACGATGAAGGATGGTGGGTTACACCAAACAGGCAAGTGATAGCTGCCCAACCTCTTATGAGAAGAAAACCACCAGGCAGCACAAGGGGGAACAAAATCAATGACTGAGGCTTTAAAGCTCCAAGTTCTGAGTATGCAAATGACTGGAATTATAAAAGTGTTATAAAGAAGTGTGAACCTCGTTTACGATGCTAAGAGGCCCCCCACCTGGAACAACAAAGGCAATTGTCCACAAGACTGCTGGCAAGTGGACTTTACAGAACTGCCACAGCGTTACAGGCTCAGACATATATATGTGTGTGTGTGTGTGTGTGTATGTGTCTTAGTTTTTCTGAATGACTTTAACGGTAACATATGTATTGTCATTACAAATTATACACACTAATATAAATGCTTTTAAGCCCGGTGGGCCCTGACACCTTCTCATCTCCTCTGACACCAGCAGCTCCTGCACACAGACGGCTCCTGCTTTGCACCCACAATGTGTTTGAGGCCAACACTAAAACAGGATTGCAAAGTCAAAGAACACGTACCTGGATGCGCAGGGCAGCCACGGGAGATGCAGCCTCCTGAGAGAGGGGTCTCTTCTGCAAGGCTCTCGCTCCTTAAAGAGCCCACGCTCACCGTGGAGGCCCCGTCACAACGGGCAAATCCACAGCGACTGCCACGGCTTGGTGATGGCGGCAGCATCGTGCCCATGGCCACTGGGCACCCAGGGGTTGGGACTGGGTGAGCTTTAAGGTCCCTTCCACCCCAAACCAGGCTGTGACCGCGTGACTGCAAAACACGATCCCCATTTGGCTGCAGAAGAGCTCTCAGCACCGAGTCAGGCCCAGGATCAAGGGCAGACATTTGTGCAGAACATCCTGTCTCTGCTGCTGGCCTCGGCAGAGGCCCCTGCAGCCCCCTGAGGGCAGGTCAGGCCTGGAGAACAGCCAGGATGGAGGGCAGCACCGCCACCTCCTCTGAAGGAAGCCCAAGGGCTGAGGCTCTGCAGTCTTTTTCCTTTCCTCTCCTCTCCTCTCCTTTCCCTTCCCTTCCTTTCCCTGCAGCACCCTTGGCTTTCAGCCCCACAGCAGAGCCCTTCTGCAGCCGCTTCTCAGCTCTCGTTGCTCGCTGGCAGCTTCCCGAGGCAGTTGTGCCTCTGCCGGAGCCAGAGCAACGGCCCAGCCCGTGCTGCGCTGTGTGGGGCGCTCCGATGGCACCATCGAGTGAGTGCAGGGCTCGGCAGCGCTGGCAGGAGCAGAGCTGTGGGGCCTGACCCTGCTCCCGGGGCAGACGCGGGGGAGCTCCAGCCCTCGACAGGATCCTCCGCCTGCACCGCCGCCATGACAGCGGGCGGCGCGGGGGGATGACGTCAGAGCCGGCGCCACGGAGGGGACGGCGGGAAGGGGCCGGGCGCGCCGAGACTGGGGGGAGCGGAGGGGGGGGGATGTGGAAAGGAAAACGTGGGATGGGAGCGGGATGGGAGCGGGATGGGAACGGGATGGGAGAGGGATGGGAGCGGGATGGGAGAGGGATGGGAACGGGATGGGAGAGGGATGGGAACGGGATGGGAGAGGGATGGGAGAGGGATGGGAACGGGATGGCAGCGGGATGGGAGCGGGATGGGAACGGGATGGGAGAGGGATGGGAACGGGATGGGAGAGGGATGGGAGAGGGATGGGAACGGGATGGCAGCGGGATGGGAGCGGGATGGGAACGGGATGGGAGAGGGATGGGAACGGGATGGGAGAGGGATGGGAGAGGGATGGTGATGCGCGGACAAACTCCACAACTTGTTAGAATTTGTAAAGTAGGTATGCTTTTATTCAGCGCTGAGACGCACGGGGATAATTCCTCAAAGTCATGCGTACCTCAGTGTTGTTTCCCTCTACATTTATCCTCTAAAGTTATACATATTCAGAAGGTTGCACAACACGCCTGTACATATTCATATCCTATCCCCGCTTCGTATTATAATGAGCCAGAAGGTCCTCTGCGCCTGCGCATCGCCTCCTCTGGTCATGGGCAGGGGTCTCAAGATGAAGTAACTGAGTCTTCCTCCTGTGGGTAGGGGTCTTCAAGATGAAGTAAATGAGTCTTCCTCTCCTTGCACTTTTCACCTTTCAGTCTTCACATATGGCCTCAGGGTTTGGCCCGGTATCCCAGCCATAAACCATCTGCTTCTCCCCTTGTTAGTAGATTCAGGCGTCTGCTTTTCCTTATCAATAGCTGCTTATCAATAGGACCAGGTGTCTGCTTTTCCTTATCAATAGCTGCTTACCAATAGGACCAAGTGTCTGCTTTTCCTTATCAATAGCTGCTTACCAATAGGACCAAGTGTCTGCTTTTGCTTATCAATAGGACCAAGTGTCTTCTTTTCCTTATCAATAGCTGCTTACCAATAGGACCAGGTGTCTGCTTTTGCTTATCAATAGGACCAGGTGCCTTTGTTCTGCTTAGCAGCATTTACAACAGACAATACTTTTGTTTAAGCAAGCAAATTCCTCTAACCCCCTTGTACAACCCCCCTGTACAACCCCCTTGTACAATATCCCTGTACTACCCCCCTGTACATTGGTCAACCCTCTGTATCAATGGGAACGGGATGGGAGCGGGATGGGAACGGGATGGGAACGGGATGGGAGCGGGATGGGAGCGGGATGGGAACGGGATGGGAATGGGATGGGAGCGGGATGGGAACGGGATGGGAACGGGATGGGAACGAGATGGAGCGGGATGGGAACGAGATGGGAGCGGGATGGGAGTGGGATGGGAATGGGATGGGAGCGGGATGGGAACAGGATGGAGCCGGGATGGGAGCAGGATGGGAAAGGGATGGGGCCGGGATGGAACGGGATGGGAGCGGGATGGGAGCGGGATGGGAACGGGATGGAGCGGGATGGGAGCGAGATGGAGCCGGGATGGGAGCGGGATGGGAACGGGATGGGAGCGGGATGGGAGGGGGATGGGAGCGGGATGGGGCCGGGATGGAGCAGGATGGGAACGGGATGGGAGGGGGATGGGAGCGGGATGGGGCCGGGATGGAGCAGGATGGGAACGGGATGGGAGCGGGATGGGGCCGGGATGGGAATGGGATGGAGCGGGATGGGAGCGGGATGGAGCTGGGATGGGAACGGGATGGGAGCGGGATGAGAGGGGGATGGGAGCGGGATGGGGCCGGGATGGAGCGGGATGGGAACGGGATGGGAGCGGGATGGAGCGGGATGGGAGCGGAATGGGAGCGGGATGGAGCTGGGATGGGAGCGGGGTGGGAGCGGCATGGGAGCGGGGTGGGAGTGGGATGGAGCCGGGATGGGAGCGGGATGGGAACGGGATGGGAGTGGGATGAGAACGGGATGGGAGCAGGATGGGAACGGGATGGCAGCGGGATGGGAGCGGGATGGGAACGGGACGGAGTCGGGATGGGAACGGGATGGGAGCCGAGATGGGAGCGGGATGGGAGCGGGATGGGAGTGGGATGGGAACGGGACGGGAGCGGGATTGGAACGGGATGGAGCCGGGATGGGAGCAGGATGGGAACAGGATGGGGCCGGGATTGGAACGGGATGGAGCGGGATGGGAACGGGATGGGAGCGGGATGGGAACGGGATGGAGCGGGATGGGAGCGGGAAGGAGCCAGGATGGGAGTGGGATGGGAATGGGATGGGGGCAGGATGGGAGGGGGATGGGAGCGGGATGGGAACGGGATGGGAGCGGGAAGGAGCCAGGATGGGAGTGGGATGGGAATGGGATGGGAGCGGGATGGGAACGGGATGGGAGCAGGATGGGAGGGGGATGGGAGCGGGATGGGAGCGGGATGGGGCCGGGATGGGAACGGGATGGAGCGGGATGGGAGCGGGATGGAGCCGGGATGGGAGCCGGATGGGAACGGGATGGGAGCAGGATGGGAGGGGGATGGGAGCGGGATGGGGCCGGGATGGAGCGGGATGGGAGTGGGATGGGAGGGGAATGGTAGCGGGATGGGGCCGGGATGGAGCGGGATGGGAACGGGATGGGAGCGGGATGGGAGCGGGATGGGAGCGGGATGGGAGCAGGGTGGGAACGGGGTGGGAGCGGGATGGGAACGGGATGGGAACAGGATGGGAGCAGGATGGTAGCGGGATGGGAGCGGGATGGAGCCGGGATGGGAGCGGGATGGGAGTGGGATGGAGCCAGGATGGGAGCGGGATGGGAACGGGATGGGATCGGGATGAGAACGGGATGGAGCCGGGATGGGAGCAGGATGGGAACGGGATGGAGCCAGGATGGGAATGGGATGGGAGCGGGATGGGCCCGGGATGGGAACGGGATGGAGCGGGATGGGAGCGGGATGGAGCCGGGATGGGAGCGTGATGGGAACGGGATGGGAGCAGGATGGGAGGGGGATGGGAGCGGGATGAGGCCGGGATGGGAACGGGATGGAGCGGGATGGGAGCGGGGTGGGAAGGGGGTGGGAGCGGGGTAGGAGCGGGATGGGAACGGGATGGGAACGGGATGGGAGTGGGATGGGAGCGGGATGGAGCTGGGATGGGAACGGGATGGAGCGGGATGGAGCTGGATGGGAGCGGGATGGAGCTGGGATGGCAGCAGGATGGAGCCAGGATGGGAACAGGATGGGAACGAGATGGAACGGGATGGGAGCGGGACGGGAATGGGATGGGAGCGGGATGGAGTTGGGATGGGAATGGGATAGCAATGGGATGGCAACGGGATGGGAGCGGGGTGGGAGCGGGATGGGAGCGGGGTAGGAGCGGGATTGCAACGGGATGGGAGCAGGATGGGAACGGGATGGGAAAGGGATGGAGCGGGATGGAGCGGTGGGATGGGAACGGGATGGGAGCGGCATGGAAGCGGGATGGGAGCTGGATGGGAGTGGGATGGGAACGGGATGGAGCCGGGATGGGACCGGGATGGGAACGGGATGGAGCCGGGACGGGAGCGGGATGGGAACGGGATGGGAATGGGATGGAGCCAGGATGGGAGAGGGATGGGAACAGGATGGAGCTGGGATGGGAGCGGGATGGGAACGGGATGGGAACGGGATGGGAGCAAGATGGAGCGGGATGGGAGCGGGGTGGGAATGGGATGGGAACGGGATGGGAGCGGGGCAGTGAGGGGCAGTTGTGGGTGTTGGGGATCACTTGGGGAGCACATGGGGCAGTTGTGGGTCTGGGGCTGACTGGGGTGTCAGCTGGGAAACAGTTGTAGCTCAGGGAGATCTCTTGTGGGGACGTTGTGGGTCTGGGGAGTCATTTGGGGGTCACTTGGGAGGCAGGTGTGGGTCTGGGGAGTCACTTGGGGGTCACTTGGGAGGCAGGTGTGGGTCTGGGGAGTCACTTGGGAGGCAGGTTTAGGTCTGGGGAATCACTGGGGGGTCATTTGGGAGGCAGTTGTGGGTCCGGGAGGCCACTAGGGGGGCAATTTTAGGGCTGAGGGGATCATTTGGGGGCAGTTATGGCTCTGGGGGTCACTGGGTAAACACTTGGGGGGCAGAGGTAGGTCTGCGAGCTCTCTTGGCGGGCAGGTGTGTGTCTGGGGGGTCACTTGGGGGCAGTTGTGTGTCTGGGCGGTCACTTGGGGGCAGTTGTGGGTCTGGGGGGTCACTTGGGGGCAGTTGTGGGTCTGGGGGGTCACTTGGGGGCAGTTGTGGGTCTGAGTGGTCACTCGGGGGGCAGTTGTGGGGCTGTTGTAAGTCTGGGAGATGACTGGAGGGCAGCTCTGGGTCTTTGGGGGCACTTGGAGGGCACTTGTGGGTCTGGGATTTCATTTGGGGGACACTTGGGGAACTGTTTTTGGTCTGGGGGTCACTTGGGGGTCACTTGGAAGCAGTTTTGGGTGTAGAAGGTTACTTGAGGGTCACCTGGGGGGAGTTGTGGGTATGGGGAGTACCCACAGAGCATGAGGCTTGGTTTAGAGAAGCCTCACTGCTCATCAATGAGGTTGCAGTAGCGGCAGTGTCTGTCTCAGGCATTGGAGTAGCCCCGTTGCTGTGGCTGGCACTGCAGCAGCTGCTGTGCTTGTTGCAGTGGCTGGAATAGCTGCAGTGTTTATGCCTATTGTTGCCATGTAGTAGCCACAGTCCCAATCACTGGGGTTGCAGTAGATGCAGGGCTTGTGGCTGGCAATGAGAAGACGCAGGTCTTGTGCCTGGCAGTGAGAAGCCACAGTGCTTGTGGCTCGCACTGGAGAAGCCTCACTGCTTGTTGATGTGGTTGGAATACCTGCAGTGCCCATCACTGGAGTTGTAGCAGCCGCAGCACCTGTCCTTGGCATTGGAGTAACCCATGGGCCTGCTGCCATGGTTCTTAGGGCTTGGGTTGGAGAAGCCTCACTGCTTGTCGATGGCATTGGAGGAGCAGCAGTTTTTGTCAGTGGCGTTGGAGAAGGCACAGTGCTTCTGGGTAGGGTTGATCTAGGCACTGCCTATGTTGCAGGCCTTAGTGTAGCCCCATTGCATCTTCCTAGAGTCGGAATAGCTGCAGAGCTTAAAACTGGTGGTGGAGCAACTGCAGTGCTTGTGCCTGGGGTTGGATTAGTCACAGTGCTTGTTGATGGGGCTGGAGTAGCCACAGTGCCTGTCCTTTGCATTCGAGTGGCTGATGTGTCTGTCACGGTACTTTGAGTACCCGCAGAGCATGAGGCTTGGGTTGGAGAATCCTCACTGCTCATCAATGAGGTTGCAGTAGCGGCAGTGTCTGTCTCAGGCATTGGAGTAGCCCCATTGTTCTGGCTGGCACTGCAGTAGCTGCTGTGCTTGTTGCAGTGGCTGGAATAGCTGCAGTGTTTATGCCTATCGTTGCCACGTAGTAGCCGCTGTCCCAGTCACTGGGGTTGCAGTAGCCGCAGGGCTTGTGGATGGCAGTGAGAAGCCGCAGTGCTTGTGGCTCGCACTGGAGAAGCCTCGCTGCTTGTTGATGGGGCTGCAGGAGCAGCAGTGTGTGTCACTGGCGTTGGAGAGGCTGCAGTGGTTGTGGCTTGCACTGGAGTAGCTGCAGTGTTTGTGGCTGGGGTTGACGTAGCCACTGTATACATAGCAGGCCTTACAGTAGCGCCATTGCTCCTTCCCAGAGATAGAGTAGCTGCAGAGCTTAAAACTGGTGGTGGAGTAACTGCAGTCCTTGTGCCTGGGGCTGGATTAACTGCAGGGCATGTTGAATTGGGTGGCACCAGCCACAGTGCCTGTCCTTTGCATTCAAGTGCCTGATGTGTCTGTCGCTGTACTTGTAGTACCTGCAGTGCTTGTGGCTTGGGTTTGAGAAGCCTCACTGCTTGTTGATGGGTCACTGGTGTTGGAGAGGCTGCAGTGGTTGTGGCTGGCACTGGAGTAGCTGTAGTGCTTCTGGTAGGATTTGCAGTAGCCACAGTGTTTGTGCCTGGGGTTGATCTAGCCACTGCAAACGTTGCAGGCCTTAAGAGTAGCGACAGTGCTCCCTCCTAGAGTTGGAATAGCTGCATACCTGGAAACTGGTGGTGGAGCAACTGCAGTGCTTGTGCCTGGGGTTGGATTGTCCAAAGCGCTTCTTGATGGGGCTGGAGTAGCCACAGTGCTTGTCCTTTCCATTCGAGTGGCTGATGTGTCTGTCACGGTACTTTGAGTACCAGCAGTGCATGTGGCTTGGTTTGGAGAAGCCTCACTGCTCGTCAATGAGGTTGCAGTAGCAACAGTGTCTGTCTCAGGCATTGGAGTAGCCCCGTTGCTGTGGCTGGCACTGCAGCAGCTGCTGTTCTTGTTGCAGTGGCTGGAATAGCTGCAGTGTTTATGCCTATGGTTGCCATGTAGTAGCCACTGTCCCACTCACTGGGGTTGCAGCAGCCGCAGGGCTTCTGGCTGGCAATGAGAAGCTGCAGTGCTTGTGCTTGCACTGGAGAAGCCTCACTGCTTGTCGATGGCATTGGAGGAGCAGCAGTGTTTGTCAGTGGCGCTGGAGAAGCCACAGTGTTTGTGCCTGGGGTTGATCTAGCCACTGCAAACGTTGCAGGCCTTAAGAGTAGCGGCAGTGCTCCCTCCTAGAGTTGGAATAGCTGCATACCTGGAAACTGGTGGTGGAGCAGCTGTAGTGCTTGTGCCTGGGGTTGGATTGTCCAAAGTGCTTCTTGATGGGGCTGGAGTAGCCACAGGTCCTGTCCTTTGCATTCGAGTGGCTGATGTGTCTGTCATGGTACTTTGAGTACCCACAGTGCATGTGGCTTGGTTTGGAGAAGCCTCACTGCTCGTCAATGAGGTTGCAGTAGCGGCAGTGTCTGTCTCAGGCATTGGAGTAGCCCCGTTGCTGTGGCTGGCACTGCAGCAGCTGCTGTGCTTGTTGCAGTGGCTGGAATAGCTGCAGTGTTTATGCCTATTGTTGCCATGTAGTAGCCACTGTCCCAGTCACTGGGGTTGCAGTAGCCGCAGGGCTTGTGGATGGCAGTGAGAAGCCGCAGTGCTTGTGGCTCACACTGGAGAAGCCTCACTGCTTGTTGATGTGGTTGGAATACCTGCAGTGCCCATCACTGGAGTTGTAGCAGCCACAGCATCTGTCTATGGCATTGGAGTAGCCCACGGGCCTGCTGCCATGGTTGCAGTAGGCACAGTTCTTAGGGCTTGGGTTGGAGAAGCCTCACTGCTTGTTGATGGGGCTGCAGGAGCAGCAGTGTGTGTCACTGGTGTTGGAGAGGCTGCAGTGGTTGTGGCTTGCACTGGAGTAGCTGCAGCGTTTGTGGCTGGGGTTGACGTAGCCACTGTATACATAGCAGGCCTTACAGTAGCGCCATTGCTCCTT
Organism: Pezoporus flaviventris; assembly: GCF_033815535.1. Lineage (NCBI taxonomy): Eukaryota > Metazoa > Chordata > Aves > Psittaciformes > Psittacidae > Pezoporus > Pezoporus flaviventris. The sequence goes on from NW_026892622.1 coordinate 95,805, forward strand.
CCCAGAGATAGAGTAGCTGCAGAGCTTAAAACCGGTGGTGGAGTAACTGCAGTCCTTGTGCCTGGGGCTGGATTAACTGCAGGGCATGTTGAATTGGGTGGCACCAGCCACAGTGCCTGTCCTCGGCGTTTGAGTGGCCGATGTGTCTGTCGCTGTATTTGTAGTACCTGCAGTGCTTGTGGCTTGGGTTTGAGAAGCCTCACTGCTTGTCACTGAGTCTGGAGTAGCCACACTGCTTTTTTTGCCCTGGCTGGAATAGCAGCAGTGCATGTTGCTGGAGTTGTAGCTGCAGTGACAGTCCTTGCCATTGGAGTAGCCACGGTGCCTGTCGCTATTGTTGGTGTCACCGCAGTGGTTGTGGCTGGTGTTGGAGTAGCTGCAGTGCTCGTGGCGGGTGTTGGAGTAGCCGCTTTGTCTGTTGCTTTGCTGTCAGAACTTGTCTCTCCTCACTGCAGAGCGTGAGAGACTGAATCAGCCTTGCTCGGGGTAAGTGCTAATCAGAAACCACTATACAATCGGTGTGTTACCAGCGTTATCCTCAGACTAAAGCCCAACCTCACCACTGCCCCAGCTACAAGGAGGAGACATAACTCTTATGAGGTGTCCCTCTGACACCTATTGCTCTCCAAAGAACCCAGAAACCAATCCCCACAAGCCCCCCAAAAACTGCAAAAGTACCCCCAAAACACCCAACCTCACCAAACTCCCAAACACCCAAAACCACCCGCTCTCCGCAAAACCCAACCTGCCAAAACCCCCAAACCCCACGCTCCCCCCAAGAGGCACCCCCAGCTTACTTGCCCAGCTGCTGGCTCAGGCTGTGAGGGTGGAGGGCGGCTGTCTCCTGGGGCAGTGGATGTTTGCAGCCAAGGGTGGTTGAACACATCGTCCAGGGATGGCCTGTCGCGAGCTCTCATGGACAAGCACCACCTGATGAGGTGCTGGCATTCTGGGGAGAATCCGGGAACTGCCGCTCAGTTGCAGGAGGCTCCTGCCTACCTTGTGCCACCGTCCGCAGCGCCCAGGCCTGGGTGCGCTCAGAGCTGCACCCAGACCTCCTGATCCATGACTCGGTTTGGAGGAGAGCAGGATGGCAGGACATGGGCCACCTCCTCCAGCTGACCAAGGGCGATCAGCTGCCACCCCCTAAACCCCGACCTTCCCCTGCTGCTGCGAAGCCAGGTACCTACCGACAGAGATCCGGCGCTGGAAGAAGAGCTGCCCGCTGACGATGTCCTCGCAGCACCGGAAGGGGAGGACCCCGCACACCATCTCATACAGCAGCACGCCCAGGGACCAGATCGCCGCCGGACGGCCGTGGTAGCAGCGCCAGCGGAACCACTCCGGCGGGTAGTACAAAGGTGTTCCTACAACAGGATACGGGCGCACCTCATTAGGCAGATGCCGCCTGCTCCTGGATTCTCGCCCGCGGATCCCCAGGGATGCAGGGGCTGCACCGGTGGCGCCACGGACGTGGGGATGCACACTCGGTGTGACCCGCCACCTCGTCATCAGCACGTGACTCTTGTTCACAAACTGCCCGGTACCGGAAGCACCCTGGGCTGTGGGCTCACCGCTAAATTTGGTGTAGACCGTGTCCCTGAGGAGGGTGCTGCAACCAAAGTCAATAAGCTTGACCTCTCTGGTGGCCAAGTTGATGATGATGTTCTGGGGCTTGATATCCCTGTGCAGGACACCGCGGCTGTGGCAGTGCCGCACAGCCACCAGCACCTGGAGGAAAATGCCCCGCGCCAGATCCTCGGGCAGGAACCTCCATTTTTTGATGAAGTCGGAGAGGTCCTGCGATGGCTCCGGACGCTCCAGAACCAGCACAAAGGAGTGGGGCAGCTCAAACCAATGGAGGAGCTGGATGATGGCACTGCAGCCGGAGCGCACCTTCCTCAACATGGCTATCTCCAAGGGAATGCGAGTGCCGCTGGGCTGCAGGGGGACCACGGCACCGTCAGTAGGGCCGATGCTGGCCCGGGGCTCCTGTGCCTCCCTGCCTGGGATGCTCTGATGCCCTCCTGCAGGTGCCCCCCGCAAGCCCCAGGGATGCTCTGGTGCACCCCTACCCGGCCCGTGTCCCCTGGTGACTCCACACCCACTCCCCTCTCGCCGTCCCACTTTCCCCCCCGCCGGCCCCACCGGCTCACCCCCACCCGCTCTGCCCCGCACTGTCCCGGTGGCCCCGCGCACTCACCCGCTCGCCCCACGAGGAGATGCGCTCCCGAGCCACTTGTTTGATCGCCACCTGCGAGCCAAGGGCAGCGCTGGGCTGAGCTGAGCTGAGCCGAGCCCCGCCGCCTCCCCGGCCCGCCGCCGGGCCCGCCCTTACCGGGCTGTTGTCACACAGGCGGAGCCCCGAGTACACGGACGCGAAGCCGCCTCTCCCCAGCAGCGGTCCCACGCGGTAAAGCCGCTCGAAGCTCTCCTTGTCGTGCCCCGTGCGACAGACGCGGCCGCTGTCGCTGCGCGCGGGGTCCCCGCCGGCCCCCACCGGGCGCTCCGGGCCGAGCGGAGCCGCATCATTCCCGGCCTTTCCCGGCCGAGGCTCCACGGCGCGCCGCTCCCCGCCGGTCCCGGAGCGCAGATAGGCCGACGGGTCAATGCGGGTCAGGAGGAGCACGGGCACCTTGCCCGACCGCGCTGCCGGTGACGGCACCCCCGCAGCAGCACCGCGCTCCGGGGTCTCGGGGGTCGCGGCTGCCGGGAGGCTGCGGGGCGGGGAGGGAGCGGGCGCTCCGCCGCCGGTCCGCGCTCCGCCGGGCACCTGTGGATGGTGGCGGCCCCCGGCCGGCCCCAGGCGGGGCGGGGCCTGGGGGCGGGCCGGGGAGCGCCAGGGGCCGGCGCTGCCTCGCCAGACCCAGACCCAGCGGCGGCGGCTCGCCCAGCGCCGCCACTGCCAGTACCGGGAGAGGGGAGCGGTGCCGCGAGCCCCTGCGGGGGGACGCTGGGGGGACGGGGGAGGCACCATCGCGGGGAGCGGCGGAGGGCGGGCTCCGGACCGCCGAGAGCTGCCGCCGCCGCCTCACCTGGTGCTGCTGCCGCTGCTCCTGCCCAAGCCGCTGCCGCTCAGAAGCCGCTGCCGAAGCCGCTGCCGCTCAAAAGCCGCTCAGAAGCCGCTCAAAAGCCGCTGCTGCCGCCGCCGCCGCAGCCTCGCTGTCAACGGCTCTGTCCACGCGCGCCCCGGGCGCCCGCTGCCACCGGGCGGAGCGGCCGGCGGGGGGGGTCTCGCGGCCGCGGGAGCCCGGGGAACGGCGGAGCGGGCCCTGCCCAGCCCCGCGGCCGGGCTCGTGCGCCCCCCGCCCGGCAGCAGCATCCCCGCGGCCGAGCCTTTGGAAACTGAACCTGAGCCTTGGGACCCTGCGAACGAGGCTTTAGAACTGAAACCGGAGGCTTTGGGAAGTCACAAGGAGGCTGCGATTTACTGCTTATTTTATCCCCTTTTTCCTTTCCACAGAGGTGGATTGAGGTGAGATTGTGATGAACACATAAATGTACTGGCTTTCTCAAATCATAGGTGTGCTCACGTGCAGGATGTAACTGTACGAGTTTACAGTAACAGAAACAAAACACGCTAAAGATACCAGACTAGACAGCAAGTTAAAAAGGTTCAGATCTCTTGATCTAAATGGAGTCACATAGCAAAAGAATTTGTAAAGGTAAGAGAAGGTGGGGGGTGAAGCTTGGTATAAGGAAAGCTAGTGCCTGGAAAATATAGGGTTAAAGTACTGTTTAGCTTAACTTAGGCTGTAGAAAGAGAACAGTGTTTATGTTGTAAGTCTGGGGGATGTCGTGGCCCCACTTAAACATGAGTTAATTGTTTCACGCTGGTCTCCTAAAGTAGTTTTAAAGAGCAATATTTGTGTTGTAAGTCTGTGGTGAGATAACAGGCTTTAGTGGCCCCACTAAAAACGAATGAGTTATTTCACACCATCCTTATCAGTTCGTTTGGAGACAGAGCCTCCCAAGGCTCTGCTAGCTTGGGATACTCCTTGTCTGCCCATCCTGCAACAGATTTTGCAGGAAGGTCACACTGTTTTAAATCCTTGCTAGTTATCAGAATAATTACAGATATAGCTGGTTGTGTGGTTGCCGGGGGGTCCAGCTGTGCCAGAGGTGAAAAGTACACCGTGAGGAAGACTGCTTACTGCATCTTGAAGACCCCTGCTCACAAGAGGAAGACTGTTTACTTCATCCTCAGGCCCCCTGCTCACAATCACCACAGAGCAGTGCGCAGACGCCAAGAGGAGGAGACTTGTGATAATAAATTCTTGAAGCTCGTTCTAATATCCCCCGCCTATATGCGGGAATTATGAATATGCATATAACTGATGTAATACTGAAAGTATATAAACTTGTACCAAATGCTAATCCCTTGCGCCTCTGGCTGCGGTCAGGCGCCCAGCGCTGTCGCTTTTGCTTTCTTGACTTTGTCCCTCACTAAACCCTCGTTACCTCGTTTAGAGGAGTGAGTTCGTATTTCACAAGCTCTCAGGAAGCTCTTCCCTGTGAGGGTGCTGAGGCGCTGGGTGCCCAGAGGAGCTGTGGCTGCCCCATCCCTGGCAGCGTTGGAGGCCGGGTTGGACACAGGGGCTCGGAGCAAGCTGCTCCTTCCATGTGGAAGGTGTCCCTGCCCGTGGCAGGGCTTGGAGCTGGAGGAGCTTTAAGGTCCCTTCACCCCAGCCCATCCGGTGCCTCTGGGATCCCATGGGGGGCGGCTCCTCCATGAGGAAAGGCCCCGCCCCTCACGGGGGTCCCGCTGCCCCGTGCGCATGTGCAGGAGGCCGGACTACAGGTCCCTGCGTGCCCCGCGCGGGGGAGCCGTGCGCTGATTGGCTGCGGCGGAGGCGGGCCCAGGGCGTGAGGCGGAGCTGCAGCCGGCAATGGCGGCGGCAGAGCGGGAGGAGGTGAGGGTGAGCGGGCGCGGCGCGGGTCTGGGGGGCGCTGCAGAGCCCGGGGAGCGGGGCTGGGGGTCTGCGGCCCCCCGAGGCTCTGGGCAGTGGGGCCGGGCGCTGCGGGGGAATGCGGGGGGCGGGTGCGAGCGCTGGGCAGTGGGGCTGCGAGATGGCTGGGAGTGTGGGGTGCTGCGAAGCCGGGGCATGGGGGGCTGGGAGCTGTGGGGGTCCCGCACCTTTCCGGCCCTGGGGATGGAGCGGGGCTGTTGTGGGGGGCCCTGGGGGCTGTTTCCCCCCGGGGGGGGAGGTGCTGCTGGGGCAGCCGATCCCCGGCACCCGGGGGGGGGGGGGTAGGGGGGGGGGGATGGGGCAGAGGTGTCGTTGACTCTGAGCTGGGTTTTGGCTCCTGGAGCGGGATGGGGAGCAGGAAGGGAAGGATGAAAAACCCGAGGGTGGAGATAAGAACAGTTTAATAACCGAAGCACAATGTACTAGTGCTGGTAATAGTGAATGATGATAAGGGAAATAATAAGAAGAGGAAAAAAAAAAGGGAAAGGGAAAAAAAAAAACGCAATAAACACAAGTGATGCCCAATACAATTGCTCAGCACCCACTGAGTGATACCCAGCCCGACCCGAGCAGTGATCCTTCCCTTCCAGATAACTCCCCCCAGTTTATGTACAACTAAAACGTCAGTGTGTTGTCAGCATTGCTCTCGGAATAAAGCCAAAACACAGCAGAGCACCAGGTGCTAGAAAGCAAACGAGCACTGTCCCAGCCACAACCAGGACAGTATCCACCCCTTATTCCATACCATTTATGTCATGCCAGGCCTCACACTTCCCACTGTCATCCTTCCTGTCTTTTGAGACTTATACCTATACACGCGCACACACACACACACACACACACACACACACAGTTATCATTCCCTTAGTCTATGGACCGTCCATACAAAAGTCCGTTGAATTCATTCAGGCCCTGACCTGGGGCTCCATCTGCCATAGCAGTGTCTCCAGGCAGGAAAGATGGATGGTGTGTGGTGTTGGGTTGTTGGATGCTGAAGCCAGTTCCGATTCCATCACTGCGACCCTTGTCCAGTTTGATCAAAGTCCATTCTTCATTAATGGTGATCAAGGGAGTCAGGTTCAGATCCTCAGACCCACAGTGGTGGGGACAGGGGCCGCGAGGTGTCCCGCGCAGTGATGGGTGTTCAGCCGCCATGGAAGCGATCACGGAATTCAGTATTACACAGCATCATAAAGTTCAATTCACTGGCTCTTTTCACCCCAAATCAGATCTCCTTCAGGTACACGCCGGACTTCCCCACCCTCCCGCAATACCCACCAAATGCCCCCAGCTCTTTGAGCAAAAGCAATCCCACGAGCGGGTTTTCTTTTGCCTGAATCGTCAATAACCCAGACACATCCTTTATGTGCCCCAGCACATCCTTTATGTGCACCCCAGGAACTTCATCTCCCTCTATGGTATGTAAAATTTGTAATTGGGCTGGGTCAGCCCTGTTGGCAGATCCTCTGGTGTTGAGCAAGCAGGTGGCCTTTGCTAAGTGTATCCCAGTGTTTGAAAGTCCCACCACCCGTTGCTCTCAGTGTGGTTTTCAGCAGCCCATTGTACCATTTGCATTTCAAGTCTCAGTGTGTTGAGAAGGGCCAGAACCTTTATTTGCCCTGCTGCTGATTTACTGTGGTCATCGAGCTGAAGGCTTTAGATGTGGGAGCAGTTGATCTAGGGCTTGTTCATGTAATTTTATGCCATCTAAAAACTAAACGGAGTTTCTCTCATTAAAGCTCTACAAATGCCTTTTAAATCCTAGCGCTTTTAATGTATGAGATAGCTGTGGATGGCCTGGTACACAGGCTACGCGTACAGCACCCTACAGTACAAAATATGTATGACCTTCCTGGTCAGTGCGTGCGGCTGAAAATGAGTGTGGTGTCACAGGAGGTTATTTGAGGATGAACTGAAAATGTTCCAGGCCTTGTTTCTGGGGAAGTCTCTCGTTCCCAGGTTGTCCTGGTGCTCTGTGGACAGGCTTCTGGCCATGTGTTGTCTGTGCAGGTGTCCGGGAGGCTCCGTGCTTCGTCACGGAGTCGCGTCCTGCACTGAGGTGACTCTTAGTTACTGCCGTAGCTCAAGCACAGGTTCTCGCCAACGGCTGCAGTCGCTGTGAGTGCTGGTTTTTGTAAACACGTTTTCTTGCAGGGGATTGTCTCTTCTGTGAAACGTTTGCATGGGATTTCTGTAGTTAAAAAAATACACAACTGCTTTGTTTTCCCCCTCTGCTTGCCTGCGGTGAGTAGGAAGGAGAAGGAGAATGCCTGGCAGAGACGGGTAAAGAAGAGAAAGGGGAAGAAACGAGCCCAGAGAAGCAGTGCGGAAGGTGCCAGTGAAGAGCAGGGAGAAGAGAAGCAGCAGCCTCCAGCAGGTCAGGCGAGAAAGTGCCCCTCCCAGAGCAGCGTCCCAGAAAAAGGAAGGCGGCGAGAAGTTGGAGTCTCAGGTGAGCCTCCTGCTGAGGGAATGGGTCGTGGGTTTTGGTGACTGATAAGTTGAAGGGTGAGAAGCAGTCTCTAGGTTCAGGCAGGCCTCGGTCAGACACAGCAGTGGAGCAGCTATTTATTTAACGTTTGTGCACAAACGGGTGTCCTGGCAAGCAGGCACACACAGCAAAGGCAGAACTTTGATTTGTATTTCCTTTCCCATCCTCAAGTTCCCTCCCTTGTTACCCCATTGGTTGGGGACTCCAAGGTTTACAGCCTCTCCGACGTGTATAATCTACGTGCTAACTGTCCCGCCTCTGGTTCCACCTCCCCTTACTCAGTTTCGTACACCCCTTCCTCTTACTTCTTTCTTTCTCTCCTTTTAGGGTTTGATTTCATAACTCTCTGGCAGGCACATGATACCCCAACTTACTGCTTAACTACAGCAGCGGTTTGCACCGGCTTAGCTTCATAGGCTGTACAAAGATAGAGTTCTTTTGCACCACAGAGCATGTCTGTTGCCCACAGATGCCGTTGTCTTTAAGCACAGAGTGTGCCTGTTTAAGTCACGGTATTTCAAACCCTATGTTTCGTTCCCTGAGTAACTTAGCCCCAGCCCCAATATTGCAAAGTCTTAGTATTACAAAACCTTAATATTGCAAAGCCTCATCCCGAATATGCAAACCCAACAGTGTTTCTCTCTCATGCGTGATTTTTCCCCATAGGGAGCCTGCCATTTTCTTTTCACAGAATCATAGAATGGTTTGGGTTGGAAAGGACCTTAAGATCATCCACTTCCAATTCCCCTGCCGCAGGCTGGGACACCACACGCTAGATCGTGTCGTCCAAGACTCCGTCCAGCCTGGCCTTAAACACTGCCAGGGATGGAGCATCCACAGCCTCTCTGGGCAACCTGTTCCAGGGCCTCCCCACTCTCACAGTAAATGCAGTTGTTTTCATCATTCAGAGAATCTTTTTGGTAACGGATCAGCGCAGCTTACAGATGGCATCACAGATGGCACAGCTTCTAAGTACCCAAGTTTGGATCATTAATTCTTTTCTCCACCTTGGAGCAAGAGTAGTCCTAAAGCATTGCTGCCTGGTTCTTAGTTGTTCTCAACATGCACCAAGTAACAGAAAAGACCCGAAGGAGAAGCTCTTGGGGTTTTATTTCTGGTGTTTAGGCAGTGCCATTCGAGAGGAGACTGAGAGGTCTGGGAGCAGGCAGCTGTAAGCACACCTTCCTGGGATACCTGCGGAGCGGCTTGCTTTGCTTATCTCTGTTTCCCAGTGGTTTTAAATCCTGAATTGTGAGAATTAAGTGAATCGGTTGATCTCAACAGAGCACTTCTGCATGGAAATAGCTGCTCAGGAGGGAAAGATGCCTCTTAGTCATGGTGCTTAAGAACTAGACGTACATTTGTTTGATTTTAAAATTCATACCCTTCCAAATGCACTGGCAAATGCATTGTGTCCCTTTCCAAATGCTGCAGTAAGCATTACTGAAGGCAATTCCATAGAACAGGGCAGTTTGGCAGGTGGCCTTTTTTCTTGCTTTCTGGTTGCACTGACTTTCCTTACCCTTCTCTACCCCCAGTGTGTCTTCTTTTCTTGCAGCTTATGTCTCACATTGCCCAGGCAGGTTTGTGACCTACATTGATATTCAGGCTTCCTACAGATACAAACCCGATCAGTGGAATTACTTGAAGCAGTTCTGCAGACCTGGTTTTAAGAGTCCTCACAAGGTCTGTGTGTATCAGGAGGAGATGGAATACATTTTGTTTCTTCAAGCAATGTGTAATAAGCATGGTTTTACTGAGCTACAGCAAAGCTTTGAATTATTCTGATCTCACCATATAAGGAGTTGTCCCATACATACGCTTTGACAGTGATTTGGTCAGGGATGAAGGTCTTGTATGCACATCCCATCTCTAACTCTTTCAGTGATTACTGTTTCCTTAAAGAGTATCTGCAGCTACCCATGTGGTTGCAGTACTGTGAGAAGTATCCTTTAGTACTTAAGTACCCCGCAGCAGTCGAGCAGAGTGTCTCAAAGCAGTTCTTAAGGCTCCTGTTGTGTAGAGCTCCTCAGTAATTTAGCTAGGCAAAGAAGTCTGTCTTTCATGGAACTGGTTTTGGACTCAAGTGTACTGTGTGATTTCTCCCATCTCTAAACCGCCTTGCACTAAAGCTGTGTTAGTTGTGTTAAATTCTTACTCTTCTTTAGGAGAAAAGTAAGGGGGAGGCAAGGAGCGATTGCCCAGTCATTGCTGCTTTACCTGCCGATCCAAAGTGAAGAGGTCTTTTCTTTCTTGTCACTAGAAAAGTAATGAATAGTCTTTTCCCAAATCCCATTGAGAGGCTGGATTCTCACATCATGAATGTGTCTTGCAGCTCCAGCAGTCATGTTTGGGGAGGAGGCTAGAGAGTCCAGTTTGGGGCATTTTCTCAGAGTGGGTGGGAAACAAAACCCACGTATTTAATTCTGCTGTGTATTCAGCATTCCCGGTTTTCCCCTTTTCAGTCTGTTGCTCAAGCTCTACGTGATGAAGGTTGTCCTTTGATGTTAATTCCAAGCAGGCCTTGTGAGTGGTTCTGTATCTTACACACATCTTAGCAGACTGTAAGCGTTCACATGAAATCACAGCTCCAGCCTGAAAAGTGTTCTGTGGCAAGACCACGAGGAGCTGGCTTTTACCTGGCAGTGGCCTCCATTCAGTTTTAAACAGTTTGAAAGTATGAAGCTTTATCATCATTTTTTCTAGAGAGCCATCCATGGACACTTGGAGTGTGATTGGGTCAAGCTGAGCTCTTTCTTGCTCTTGAATCATTACTGATAAGAAGTGGTTTACGGTGCAAACTGTTCCTTCCAAAACATGTGAGCACCCAACCGAACCCAAGCCAACCTGTTGTCAGGAAGGAAATGCCACGACTGTAGGAAAGCTCCTCTGGGCAGCTGTTGAAGTTCAGGTGGTGCTTGAGCCCAGTTAACCGGGCAGCTTGCTTTTCAGTGCTGCACATAGTGCTGCCTATGGAGAGCAGCAGAGGAATTAAGGGGACAAAAAGCTGGTTGTGTCACTGTGGTCAGCAGGTGCTTTTGAGTAGACAGGCAGAGGTCTCAGAGCTCAAGAGTATCTGTCACTGACCTAGAAGCTCATGCAAATAAGGAAGTGCTGTTACTTTTTTCCATGCTTTAAAATAGAGATTGTGTAAAGCAGGCCCAGGCTGTCAAAAAGAGAAAATAATGGATGAAGCACTAAAGAATTAAAAATCTGTATGAAAAATGATGTGCTGACCCAAAAGACAGAAAATCATTTGCAAAGAAGTTCTTACCTTCTTTTTGCCTACAGCCAGAGGTGAAGATCAGAGAGGGAAGAAAAGAGACATGTTAGTTAAGTGTTTCCTGAGAATAAGTGGGGGAGTAGATATTGCAGACTGAATATTGAGCCCAGGCATCAGTGCTTATTGGAACCTGATAAGGAAAGTGCAGAACCAGAAGATAAAGGTGACGTACAGCTGTGTAAGAGGACTGACCTACTCTTCCCTTTGGAATGAAACCTAGGATTTGGTGCAGCAAAGAGCAGGGCAACATAAATGAGCATGTGAACGTCTGTCCTTGTCTCTCTCTTTTATAAACTCCTCCTCTCTCTGTCTTACCCATAGTTTCTGTCTTTTTTTCCATTGCTTCCTTTTTCTATTGCTTTCCATTCCTGCTTTCTTTTGGTATTTTGAATAGTTCCGAAGAGATGCTTCCTGGACTTCTCCATGAAGAGTGGTGTGCTGGCTGTGGCAAATCAGACTACCTTCAAAGACGGAAGAGGGAAAACAAGAAACGTAACCGACCTCAGGGGAGCTGCAAAGTAGGTTTTACCCTTCTTAAGTGCTTGTGTGTTGGATTCTGAGACTGTGAAATAATTTAGGAATTGGAAAACAAAGATCAGAATCTGTTGTATCAAATGGCTGAGGGTACCCGGGCGAGACTTCCTGGTAGATGGTTTCTGTGCCTGAGCACTTGCAAAGTTCCAGTAGGGAAACCCAGCACTGTGTTATGCAGAAATGAACAAGGAGCCACAAGCTTTAGTGTTCCTCAGAATGACTGTCAGTTTTGAAAACATTCCACTTGGTTTTCCTAGCCAAAATTAATAGCAAGGAAAGTTAAAGGAGGTTCAAATTGAAGTCTTCATGCAGCAGGACTCGGGCCAGCCAGTGATGGCCTCAGCTCTTCCTTCCTACAGCAGCCTTCCTAGTACTGTGGATTGTCCTAGTACTTTTGCATCTCACCTCATCAGCATGCTCCTGGTTTTAGCACACGTCTGAAGGTCAAAAGGCAACGTCCTGGGCTCTGATGCCAGACAGCACCTCCCTTGCAGATGGACAGCAAGCATCTCCAATGCTGGGTAGCAACCAGCTACTCTCCATCCTCAGGCAGTCTGGAGCACAGGGGTACCTTTTCTTACCTCTCGATCTGAGGCTGCCACATTCTAGCACCTTCCCAGCAGTGCTAGCACCAGCACCTTAGGAAGTTTCCTTCTTCTGGCATCTACAGCTACATTGTTTGTTCTTTGACAAGATGATTCTTCATTTCTTCTTAGGAAACGTTAATATGGGCAAGCACTTTTCAGGACAGGAAAACAACTCCAGGAAGTCCTCCTTTTGCTTCACTGAGCAGTTTTCTGCTTCTCTGCTATTAGCAGTCTTGTCTTTTCTCAGCAGCATCAGTAATATCCTGGATGCAAGATCAATTGGAGTAAAAAGTTTTGAAGACTATGCTATTTCTTGGTACTGGATTTTAATGTAAGATTCTAATGGGTAATTTTATGTTTTTCCAAACTCACTATGGAATGTGTAGGGAATTGAAGAATTGATCACGTACGTGTTTGTTACCAAACCTACTTTTAAGCTTTGCCGTAATGTTGTTATGGTTCTGTATGTGAGGTAAGGATAGCACAGCATACATGCATACAGTATGGTCTGGAGTAGCTTTTGAATATCCTACCAGGCAGAAAGCCAAGAGGTGCTGCTGTCTTCTGTTGCAGGACCCATCTGCCTGGTAATTCCAAACCTAAAAATTCTGGATTACGAGACTTTCAAACCAATTGCAGTTGCTAAATGTCGTGAGTATCTCTATAAAACACATCCCAATTTCCAAATTGATACTAGCAATATGTAGTTAAATTCATTGTAATACACAAATCCAGTGCAGCAGGCAAAGCAACTTAAAGAACAAAAACTACTGAACAGAGTTAGCTTTATCTTGCAATTCTTACTCAATAATGAGCAATTAGTAAAAATGCAGCACCAAAACAAAAGAAGTAGCTATTTTGCTGCAGCAGATCTGTGAGTATATATGCCTAAATGGCCGTTCCCTCTAGATCTGTTATTGAAATCAGACTCATGGTGCAGATTCTCTCAAAGGAGATGCTGCTCAACAGATGGGCTGGAGAGAGACTTGACCATTTTCTGAACAGACTTTCTCCATACTGAAGCCAGTTTCCCCATTTCAAATAGGATACTTTTATAAGGGATTGTTGTTACTTTTAAAGTAGTTGGGTAGAATTTTCCTCACACTTTTCACCAAATGACAGCATGCATCCAGTGATTTCTGGGCAAGCATATGAAAGTTCCAGAGTTTGGGTGATGAGAGTGAAGGCCTGATGGTGAAAGGAGGTGGGATGAAAAATCTAATATGGAATTGCTCTGTTCTTTTTATCCTACTCCCAAAGAACTGCTGCTTTCAAGGCTCAGTTTAAGGGAAGCACTCTATTAATGACGGTTGTTACCATGTATTCATTCAGTTTTGGTGTTACTAGAGCAAATCTGAAGCTAACCGTAGATAAAGGTATCTTACTACCTTGAAGAAGAGATTCAGGAACTCCAAAATGACAGTGCTTTTTTTGAGGAATGCATTCTGAATTTCAAACAAGCCATTCAGAAAGGGAACACGCATCATGCTGGGAGGCCTCTAAGGGGCTAGGACTTAAGACCAGTTTACAAAGGCTTAACTAAATAAACTGATGTTCTTTTTCTTGTCCCTCTGCCCGTCTGGCTTAGTTTGCCCAAAACATCCGGTTTTGATTGTTTGTGGTCAGGGTGACCCTTTTGTTATCTTTAGTCACTGGCTAAATAAACTGGGAACGTTCAGAAGAGAAGTTCCTGACCACAGGGAAGAAAAGGGTTTCATTTCTTTTGTGGCTGTTCTAACACAAAATTCTGATGTAACACCTCAAAGTTCTCGAGAAATGAAATGTTCTGTGAATCGTCTGAGCGGGATCTTTGTTGGATGGAACCATTGTTCCCACTGCTTTATTTGCATTGCTTTAGAAGAAACCTGCTGAGTAAAGGCCTTTTGCAGTCATTCTTTCCTTTCTGACTTGCTTTCTGGGAGTGAAATGAAAGCAAATGTTTCCTTAGCACAGACTTGATAAAGACACTGGAGATGTCCATCCTAGGGGTCCCACTGATGGCTCTGAACAGGTTCTTTTTATGGCTCACTATGCCCTGATCATTTTCTTCTCCGATGGGTAGAAAGGATCACTGGTTTTCCTCCTCAAATGAGTTCTTTTTTTTCTAGGAAAGCTCCTCAAATGTTACTTTCCTAATATTGTTTCTGTGCAAGCAGGGATTTTAAATAGAGGACATAAACCAGTAACCTCCCCACACCCAGGTATTTCTCCCATTTAAGTTTGTGTGCTGTAGACTAGGCCATGGCCTGGAAAAGGCAGTGAGTTGGTCAGCCAGTGTAAATGACCAAACCAGACGTGTGCTGGTCCCATTCAGACACCCTGAGAACTCGGTGTACGCAGACAATTCTGGCTGTGTCCAGATCATCATATATAATCTGTCTGTTTCTAACAGCAGAGAGCCATGAGGAAATATTTCATAAGGAAGATTTTGAAATACATTTTTGCAAACCGTTCTCCTACATGAGGTGAAGGGACCCTCATTTGGAGTAAGAGGCGTGCAAGAAAGATGCTCACACTTGTTCTGCCTGGGTTTCTGTTTCTTGTCTTTCTAGTGGGCTGTTCGTTGCAATGATTGTGAGTCTGCTCTTCCTTGTGTTATTGAGGTTCACAGCTGGGATTCTCTTCTGGATTTTCATCTTTGGCGTGACTGGAATTATAGGTTATGGTAGGTGTAATCCTCCAGGCTCTGAGGCTGTTTTTCCTTATTGCTTGATTTTGGGCAAGGAAAGTAAGTGATTACATCAGTTAAATGCTGTAGTTGGGAGAACTAGTGCCTAGGTTTAGACTCAATTAAATGAGAAGGGCCTAAATGGCAGCGAAATTCAGTAAGAATCCAGCTGTGCTGATACTTAGCCCCAGATGTAGTAACCTGAACTATTTACCCCCAGTGTACTTAGTCCACTTGTTCTGATCTTTCTTATCTGTAGATGTGATGTTATAGCTGGCTAGTCTCGCAGTAACGCGTGTTTAGTTTTGCTTCCCTGACATGCTGAGGACAAAACGCTTCACTTGTCAAAGATTTAAATAACCCCAACCTTGTCTTGGCACTCTTCAAAAACGCTCATTTGATATTGATTGATTTTTAACAGGCATCTGGCATTGTCGCTGGGAGTACGACCATCTTAAAGGAATACCTGGATCTGAGCTCACTGTTTCTGGTACTGAATTCCAGACAGACTTGAGAGTGCACCTGCAGCTGAGGCAAACATGGTTAGCATTTAGTAAGTGCCCTTTAAACTTGGTATCCGTTAAGGGATGTTCAGAAGATTCAGTCGCTGTCTTGCTACAGTTTCTGCCTTGTTAAATCTCCTCCTCTACATATGTTGCTCATAGAAGTAATCAGAATTCACTTTCTTTGTATAGTACAAAAATCTACCTTTTCTGCAAAGCGACTAGCGTATGTGTAAGGGGCCAGAATGCAGTCGCACTAGTGATGAGAGTGAAAAAGGCTTGTGTTCCTAGCATTCTACTTCCCGTGTGTTCAGTCTTCACAATGAGGAAGCAGAAGGCAAGAACTAAGTCCCGATGAAGATAAGGAGGGGCATTTTTGTCTCAGTCTGTTTATGCCCCCTCCTGGAGGGCCCCAGAAATGAGACGAATAACTGTGCATCTTTTGTAGACCTGTTTACATTCAGGTGACTGCATTTTCTTGGAGGCTGTCCTGAGGCTGTGTAATGAACCATCACAAATGTCATCACTTCTGGTTTTCAGAAGTGCTTCAGTGCTTTCTCTTACAAGGGCAGTGTATTTAAAACAATCCTACTGGAACAAGACAAGGAGGGGCACAAGAGAGAACAAATACCTGTCAAATACTATTTGTGCTGCTGTTACTACTCTATGAGCAGGCCCGAAGGCACTAACTGATGATGAATGGCACATAGCCTAAAGCAGTGCTTCTCCCAATTGGTAGCTAAATGAATAGAGCAGTAGTTTACTCCTTTAGTCTGCTTTCTCTGCTTTGTGTCTTCAGGTAACTGTGTTGGATCATTGAGCTCAGGAGCTTCTTTGCATATTGTTGAGGCAGAGCTTTTTAGCATGCTGGCCCTAGAGAATATTAGGATTTTATTCCATCTTTCTGTGTAACTCCCCTGCCTGATACTTAGCAGCCAATGTACAGTTTATCCAGAGGTCAGTGTCACTTTCAGATGAGTGAATTGAGGTACTACTAATGGGGACAAGCTACCTTAACTTAAAAGGTCTGAACTGGGCTGAGACCAACTGCAAAGCAACCTGCCTATGTATTCCTTCATGGAGAAGCATATTAAAAATAGGTGCTGAAATGTGTGTAACAAAACCTTTGTTCTGAAGAAAGTCTGTGGCTCTGAGCACCACAGGGGTCACTTGCCACATTCAGTTCTGATGGCTAGGGGTACTGCTATCAGTACTGGGGATCGCAACTGAACATCATCTCTGACTATCTGGGTCTGGATTCTGAGGCTGTGTCAAAGCTGTGGGACCTGAAGCCAATTCCCCTGTCCCTGTGCAAACCTCCAGACGCCACGGCTGAGGGATACCTTCCCTTTGTCTTCCTCTCCCTCCACAGAACTCTTGGTTTCAGCTGGAGGAGACAGGGCCTGCTGTGTGTAACCATCCACCACTGCTGGGCTGGTTTAATTGTTGCCTAACCCTCTGAGGCACCCAGAATTAAGGGATGTGTCTCAGGGTGAGAGGAGGTGTGCTTCAGGCATTTAAGACTCTGCCTTCTCGAGGTGGAGTCCAGAGAATTCTTTTGCTTCCTATTGCAGCAGTAGGATTTGAAGTGACACAAATAAAAATCAGAGAGAAGCCAACTCTTTAAACAAGATCTGGGTTATGAATCAAACACTGCTCACAACTAAGAGAGGAAATGTTTCGGGACATGGTGCTCTCAGCTCTCTAACCTCAGAGCAAGTTTGTGTGATTCCAGCATCACAGCTGGAAGGTGAAAATCATTTGACCAAAACTGGACAAAAAAAAACCCAAAGCCCCTTTGTTTTCAGAAGTGCTTCACAAAGCCTCTTTGTTTTTTTTGACAGGAATGAGGGGAAAGGAGCTCACGCCAAGCTAACGCTCAGACGAGCCTGTTGATTTAAGTACACGTAAATGTTAAAGGAGTATGTATCAGAAAACTGCACTCTTCAGGCAAAGTTGACTCTTCATCTCCTTTTTATTTGTTGTATCTAAATACCACGGATGAGCAGCATTAGAGTATAAACGTGCAAAATGCTTGTTATGAAAAGCAGAATTTGTTAGGGGTGTACTGGCAGGGTGGTGCCCATTCTGACAAACTCTGGGCATGTAGAATTTCCCCCCCCAAAGCTATGAAATGGGGTTGATGATTGGCAGCTGCAGTGAGAGAAGGAAAGAGCTGCTCCAGCAGGGAATTCTATGGAGTTCATGAACAATAGTGCAAAACACAAGGGGTGGGGAGAGGGGGGAATTACAGAGGCAGCCTATTGGTTTGGTTCTTCATAAACCTAACTTTTGTGTGTTTCCAGGGGTAATACTTTATGGTGCTGAGGTCATAATCATACTGATGCTGATCTTCCTAAGGAGTCGGATCCTGATCGCCATTGCATGGTGCTTATAAGAGATTTCTTGTTTGCAGTAAGAGATTTCTTATCTCCCTTACTGCCTTAAGAGTACAGATGCTGTTAGCGGCCCCATGAATCCTGGGTGAAAGGAGGTGTGTGCCCAGTGTGGGGCACTGTTAATAGGAGCCTAAGAGCTACAGCTGCCAGCTTTGCTCTGTCATTGGATTGTCTCCAGAGAGACATATACTAGTGGTAGAGGAGTGGTGTTGTTTTGGCTGGGGCTTTTAATTTAGGAAAGACCTTTTTTTCTGGAAATGCATAAGTCTGCAGAGGGAAAAGGAGAATTCCACGAGTAGACATTGTGATGTGGTGTGGTCCAAGGCTCTTCTTTTCAGCTCTGCTTACAAAGGAAAGCAGAGCAGGATGTGAGAGTTGGGAGGCCTCTTCATTTTGTGTTTTCTGAAATCTGGATAGGCTTTATTCACAGTGGTTCCTGGTTTATCCAGTGCCAACTCTTAGTTGTGGTTTGAGTTTGGTTTAGGTTTGTTTTAATGGGAACATAAGAAAGGAGAAATGGATTTAACACGCCCTTGGATTTAATTGCAAATGAGCTAAGGCCTTGAGGGCCTCGGAAGTAGAGCTCTGTTAGAGCACATGGAGTTAGCTCTGAGTTTCTCTGTGTGCACTTGCTTGTAGTTTTCTGCCCTCTCTGTTGATGTTATGGTTCTCAGGAGTCAGGGTTTAGGATTTTTGTAATGGGATTGGGAAATGCTGAGGTTCTGCCTTCAGCCAAGTACCTGTTTCCTGTCTTACGCTACTGTGCAGTCAAAGCATTGCAATTAATTTTGGCAGGACTGAATTATCCTCTTCAGTTCCTGTTCATGACAATACAGGAACACTGTTAACGCTCTGCAGCACTTTTGTTCACAACCTTGACAGGTAGAAGGATTTCAGGAAGTTCATAAACTTCCTGCTGGGAAGTGCTAACATTCTGTAGTTTTTCAGCAGCAGGGAAAGGTCACTTGAGGGTGATGGTTTTACTCTCCTGCCTAATGCATGAGGTGAAGCTCTGTGTGCAATTCCTGGAAACCTAACAGCCCATGCCCTGTGTTCGGGAAGGTGCAAACCAAGCTGCTAATGACTGGAAATTAAATTGCATTTTTCAATACCTTTTAACTCCTCTTTCAAAACTACTGCAATTGTCTTGAAATCCATAGGGGCAAACAGTTAACAGTCGTTACTCCATCCATGGTGTCTGTGGAAACCAAGGGGCCTATCGTGACCTGCTGCACGCTGCTAGTACGTAGTGACTGTTTCTGCTGTGTACCTCTACTGGACTTCTGCATTTCCAGACTCAGACAGAAATGGATGTGTTGCTCTTCAGCTCCTGATTGCACATGAGGGTTTGCACATGGCAAATTGATAATGTTGATTGTAGTGCTGCTGATAAAAGCGGAGTGGTAGAAATGGCAAAGTGAAGATGTAAAGACATCTGAAGAAAGAGCCTGCAGTATTCTGAGATCCCAGCTCTAGATTATGCTGCCACTATCAATGAGTAGCTCAGAGTCAAAAGGATGATGCTAGAAGAGGACTGAAAAAAAAAGCTTCTTTCTTAAATTGCTGCAGCTTACTGACATGTTTTGTTTCTTTCACAGGACTGCTGGCTATATAATGTCTGTGTTGTTCTAGCCAATCGTCACCTTCATACTCATTGCAGTTTGTATTTCCTATGAGGCTGTGACAGCTGTGTATCCTTCTATCTGTGTACCTCTCTGGAGGAACAGTCTTCTGGTCTACAAGACCGGGTAAGTCTCTGCTTTCACCTTAGCCAAACCAGTGTTAAAAGGGCTATTTGGTCACTTGGCACTTGCTGCACAGGTGCACTCCTCCTCAGTGGCCATTTGCGTGTGATGTACCAACTGGATAGTGAATTCAATGTCATTAGAAAGAACTGGACTAAAACCCATGCCGAGGTAGAGGATCATACAAGGTCTTTTATACTACATAAGGTTGGCTTCAAGGGGTAAAAAAGGAACCTCAGCAAAGAGTGACTATGCCCTTTCTTGGCTGTATGCTCTGTGAACCTGATGTTAATGGTCGCTTAGTTATCTTGGGTGGGCTCCACGTGTGTTTTGTACAGAATAATGTAGGGAAGGAGTGAGAGAACACAGAGCGCCTGGAGTCCTCTGAATTGCCTGACAGGAGCCATTGTCTGTCCCTGGAAAGGCAAGGCTTTGGTAAAGTGTCAGAAAGGGGACAGTCATGTTTTGCAAGCAAATTGTTCTTTGTCATGCAAAGAGGGCCATGGCATACAGCTCTGGGATGAAGTCTGCCTGAGTTCTGTAAGTAATGAAAGTATTCAGTCTTGTCTGTGGCCCTTCATACCCATCTCTGCATAGCAAGAGCGTTTTTCTGTGAGCGGCACAAGTGTTTTAGAGCTTGTGGTTACCCCCTGCAGACTCCTGAGTTGCTCAAAGCCCACAGCTCTGGGATTCCTCCTTCAAAAACCTCATTCAGTTTTCTGGCTACATCAGGAGGACCTGTGTATAAAGTAATGGCTAATCCAACACCATGCAAGTATGCAAAGCTGACTTGTGACCCAGAGGGAGGTGTTACAAATACTTCCCTGCTGTGAGAGCTATCCTAATTGTATTTCTTAATCGCTGTTAAATGCAGTGTGAGAAAATGTGCGTACCTTAAGTAATGATTCCTCATGTTAAATCTGAAAATAGTGCTTCGTGTTCAGCTAAGACTCCTTTGTTCAAAGCAATTTAGAGCTATGAAGCATTTTCTTTCTGCAGTGTCCTGTTAGCAGGTGAGTATCAACCAGCCTCATTTTCTGGGTGAGAAAAGAAGACGCAGAAATAGAGGTTTATTTGGAAAAGTGTTCCTGAATTCATGAGGATTTCTGGTTTTGTGGTTCTCAAAAGGCAGTGGAAGAATTTGAAAGCTGTGCCTCAGACTTGCCCAAAGAGCAGCCAGGTTTCAAAGCAGAGGCTTGGCTGCTTTTGCACAGTGATGACCTTTATGGAGCTCCAGAAATACTTGTCTTTTGACTTGAGTGTGGGGTTGAATTGAAGTGTTTCTTGAAAACTAGAATTATTTATCAAATGTTATAGCAAGGTTATTTTCAGGTGTTTAAATGTCAATGCACTGCTGTGGTTAGGTACATCCCAGACAATTCCCCAGCATCCTGATGCCCGAACACTAAAAAGAAAGGGATTAGGAACTGACTGGTTTTATTTAACGCCCAAACTGAGCAAACGCATGAATTGAACAAGAGAAGTGAGGAAGAGTAATTTCATGTAAAGACTGCTCCTGTTTAAATACCGTGAGATGGGTAAGGGAAGCTGTGGCAGCTTGTACAGAATGGCTCAGCTCAGTTGATTTCAGGTCGGTTGTGCTGATTTGCACAAGCCTCTGGTTTTGACTTACCCTCTGGTTTTCAATTGTTCTTATTTCCTCAAAATTACTTTTTATGTGAGCAGCTTTTCTTTAATGAAACGGAAGCGTTTGTGTATCTTAAAAGTATATTTCTGACATTCAAATTCCATATCTCTAGGTTTCAGTCGTGTGGTAAGCAGCACTGTTTGCCAACCGTATAAACACCTGCATAGGACATGAGTCCTTATATATGCAAACGGGTTACATAGTACTGGAGTGCAGTGTTGAATGATCTAATGAGACATCAAGCAGAATGATGTGATTTGTATGAAGCTGCTAAATTTCAGAGCCTGTGGACACAGGATTCAGTGCTTATCATTGTGGTGTTGATTTCTCTTCCCGGACAGGCTTTTAGCACAACCAAGGTGACTGAACTGTGTGCAGGTGCTCAGCGTACTTTTGCTTTTTATGGAGGAGAAAGCCCGTACCTGAGTACCTCTTCATCTTCCAGGTAGCCGATGCCTTTGTCTTTCTCTGGCTGGTGAACTTTGCAGTTGCGCTGGGTCCACGGACCCTTGCTGGTGCCTTTGCCTCTTGTTCCTGGGCCTCTGGCAAACCAGCTGATGTTCCACTATGGCCACTCTTCATTGGAACAAGCAATGCGGTGAGACTGTGGGGCTGGACGTGAGCCCTGTCACATATCCAGCAAGTGCAGGTTTTACATGTAGGGAAGCCATTCTGCAGATGCTGCAGCCCCCCCGACCCGACTGCCGCCCCCGCAGCACGCGCACACACACGTGTGCACCTATGGTCTGAGGTGTCATGAGCCCAGAGGGCTGAAAAGCATTTCTCTTAGACTGTATGATTTATAATGGTAAGAGAGATATGTAAGCATTTCTATTATTATTATGGATAATTTTAATTATGTATATTTTTATATAATTATATATATTCTATAATTATAAAACCTTCCTTACGTGTTCATGTGAAACTTTGAGCCTTGAGACTTTTGTTTGCATTTCATGATTTTTATGAGGGCGCATTTCATTAAGGAGCCAACCCAAACCAGACTGGGATTCTGAGATTCTGTGATTTTGTTCCATACCTTTAGCACTGGATGTAATTCTTAAATAATGGGCAGAATGAACCACAGATTCCTTCCAGTGCCAGTTATGTTAGTAGGGGTAAGACTGGAAAAGTAAATTGTGTTTTCTTCACCAGTGTCAGGAAACATGACCAAATTCAGGTTCCTCTTCATGCTGCAACAACAACAACCACCGCATCTTCAGGACCTGCGCATGCATCTTGTTCCAGTGCTAAGTAGTGCAGTTAGTAACTACTGCTTGTGTCATAGCTACAGAAGATCCATCATGCCTCAAACCTTAAATGGTGCCAGGTGTGGGCATATATGTAAGAGCACCAAGTTTTTACAGTGATGCCTCTATCTTCTCTCTGGCTTTTTAATTTTACTGAGAACTAACTTAGTACCTTTCTGGCCTAGTTTTAGTTGTCAGTAAAGTCACTCTTTCCAGTTGTCTTCCTATTTTCTCAGTAGCCTTTGATCTGTAAGGATCCGTACCAGCAGCTGTGGCTATCAGCTTCAGTGTTTCTAGTGACTTTGCTGCTGCAGACTCTAACCAGGAAAATACTGAAAACCTCTTGATAGCCTTCATGACATGATGTGATGTGGCTTGTTCTTCAGGTGGCGCCATGTCTTGAATGCAGACATCTGCTGCCAGTGACTACACCCACTTGCATTGGATGGGAGTCACCAATAGCTCCACAGGTGCAGCCCCAAAGCAACATCTGCATAAAGGTAATTGAGAATAAATCTAACAAAAGAGCAATTTACCTCCTGGCATGCATGTTTCTAACAGGTGACTTCTGTAAAAATAGTTTGATCCAGCTGGGGTTTCTCTAATTGCATTGTGAGAGCTTTAAGGGTTAATAGGATTCAAACCACCTTGAATAGAAATAAGCATTAAAGGTAAACCACGTAAGCTGAGGAAGGCATCTTGAAGAGCACAGGAGGCAGTTGTGTGAAAGACAGGACACGTGCACTTGTGTTCAGTAGGGAGGTATTCTGTGATTCTATCATTTATGGCCTTAGTAGTACTGAGCATTTCATTAAATGCGTCCTCATTACTCTGCTTCCCTCAGTTGATTGTAAGTGCTTGGCACAGATGGGCTGGCAGGACTGGGGCAGTGGGGAGATGCCCAAAAGGCTCAAGCGCCGCAGTAGTCAGTGATCCAAAAGTGCTGGTGGGCTTAACTAGACAAAATCTACCCTCCAGAATGCTCCTTACCCAAGGAGCAGACTCATGATTCTCAGCTCTGGTGGAATCTGGCTTGTGAGATACAGTGACTGTGCTCGGGCACCCTCATGGGGATATGAATCATTTTCCTTGCAGACAGTGGTCTTGCTGCTTTGTGTGAGTGCAGTGGCTGTTCACAGTTTGCAGATACCATGTGAAACGCATTCTTTCTCTACTCAAAAGGGCAAAGTAATTTGTCAGGCGTGTGGCACGTGAAATCTTCACCATAAACACTGTGTGACTTGTGCAAGCAGGCTGCCTGAAATACAAGCGCTGAGGCTTCTTGCATCAATCACAGCAGGGTTAATCAAATCAAAGCACAACATTCTTTTTCTCTGGAAAACTGAAGTCATAGCCCTGTGTCCCTGTTATAAAAGCAGAGATGGCCTCCCTCATGGGGTATTCAGGGCCCATACTCCCACAGAACCTCCATCACAAATGTCCAGCTCAACAGAAGCGTACCTTTGAGTTCCTCCTGTGGAAGTCAGGACTGTGTGTGCCACTGTGAAAGCTGAGAAGGCTCTTAGAAAATGGGTAGTCTTGGCTCCAAGAGTTTTGTTTTGTTCAGATTATTTTCAGTTGCAGTAGAAAACTTGAGTGTCTGTATCAGGAAGACAATTTTGGTTGTTTTCCATTATTTTGTGAAAAGAAAATATTCTTTTACATTATTTTTCTTATCTCCATTTTCGTCTCCATCTCTATGTGCATACCACTCCTGTGCTTGGATTTGGCTGTGACTGTAACGGATGGGAACCTCGCTGAGAGTTGATTCCCTCTCCTGACTGAGAGACAACCCAGTGTGGGTTTTTCACAGTGTATTTGGCAGAGTCCATGTGTGTCTGTTCATGGTGACTGTTTGTCGGAAAGAGGCAGGAAACCATGAGGGTGCAGCTGTTCCGTGAGCTTCCTGCTTGGGCACGCTGGGCCACCTGGCCAGTGCTGTCAGTGTGACCAACACTGAGATGATGAGGAACTGCACGGGCCCACGAGTAAACAGTGGCAGAGCTGGCATAAAGCCCCTTGTGTTTCTAAGGGTACAAAAGCAGGAGCCTCTTGTAGCTGACTCCGAGGCCTCACCTATGTGTGGATGGACCTCGTAGGAACTTTCCTGATTACCTGAGTCTCCCGGCAATGGCTGCAATGGGGCTTCCCAGCTGAAGTGTGGGCCTGGAGGATGGTTTGATGATGGCTGGTGATGTCTTTCTTCTAAGTCTCTGGTCTCTCTATGCAGTATTGATTCGATGCACTGCTAATTGTCATCTGTACTTTACTTATATACATGTACACAATTTGTTTTACTGTACTTACTTACTGTATAGAATTATCTACCCACTTTGCTTTACTGTGCTTGTTTGCTTTAGTGTGCTGGTTTAATCCACTGTGCATGTTGTACAGCGAGTGTGTGATCATTTTGTTGAGTACCCTGCCTGTCAGCAGAACACTTGTGTACCCAGCAACCTCCCTGCCTCTCTTACAGACACCAGGTCCTGCTGCTTTCCCCAAGGTGGAACTGGACGTCTACGGAAAAGGACCTACCATGTACAGGATGGAACCAAAAGCATCCTTGGAGGAGACAAAACAGCGAAGGGAGGGCCAGCAGCCTGCCGCCCAGGCAAGGTAAGGCAGCCTGCCCACCTCTCCTCCTCTGCTTCGCAACTACCAGCCTTTGAGCATCCCCACCTTCTGTTGGGGCTTCTGAGAACACACGACCACCTTAGTGGAGTGACCAGCGACAGGACAGCAGGCCTGCTCCCCTGCCTTGGCCCAAAGCTGAGCAGAGGGAGGCCAAGCAACACATCTTTGCCTCTCCACTAGCTCAGCTGTTAATTAGTCTCAGCTATAAACATCATGCAGGCATGGGCTTAACTTTATTGAAGTTTGCACATAGACCTGCAACAAAATAAAGTGATTGAGATTGAGTGAAGTTTCCATCGAGTGACAACAAAACATAAAATGAAGCAGTGTGAGGAGGGGCATCTGTAGCAAAGATGGATTTTATTGTTTAAGTGAAAATTGGATGTTCTGGGCCAGTGGTGCCCTGTGGCAGCTTCTCACAGCTGCAGCTACATGACAGCTGACACAAAGGGCTGTGAGCAGCTGTAGCCTGTTAGGAGCAAGTGGAAGTGAAGCCGGAGTTAGTGTATGTAAGGAATGGAAGGAGAGCAGAGACAACTCCTAATTCAAGGGTATTGCCAAAGGTTAATGTTGCTAATTCAGGCTGTGGCTGATGACAAAGGCCGTGGAAGCAGTCCTGGCTCAGCTGGAGGAGTTCACCCTCTGGTTGCTCAAATGCATGGTGTATTTGGGTCACTGGTAATGCCGTCTTTTGTAAAGCCAGCTTGTTTCAGATGTCAAAGGGAGAAATAGAAATGTATGAGGACTTGAAAGGTGAACAGTGGCAGGGAACTCAAATTATCTACCTGTGAAAAAGATGAAAAGGTAAATATTAAGGTAACAAAAGATCCAAGAGATCTGAGGCTTTTTCTTTCTCCACCTGTGTTTCTCTGGGCAAATCATGTACTCCCCAATCTAGAGGTGTCATTGCACCAGTGAAAAATCCTAAGCTTGAGACAGTCAATGGTTAGTTGAGAAGCTTTCAAAGAAGTGTGTTGGTTAGCCAGTGCTTGGAACCAGCTGTGGAGTGTGGCAGACATGCAGGTATGACTAGCATAAGCAACTGTGGTTGATCAGAGAGTTTACTGTTTCTGCTTGAGTCATTCTTCTGGGTACTGTGAACCCAGGTGTAGCAGGGATGCTCTGTTGATATGAATCAACCCTACCAGTAGTTCAGTTTTATTAAAAATGAAGGTCACTGGACATTTGATGGTCAAGGGAATATTAGCTTCAAACTTGTCCAGACCTTGGGAAAACTTAGAATCATAGAATAGTTAGGGTTGGAAAGGACATTAACATCATCGAGTTCCAACCCCCCTACCATGGGCAGGGACACCTCCCACTAAACCATTCCACCCAAGGCTTTGTCCAACCTGGCCTTGAACACCGCCAGGGATGGAGCATTCACAGCCTCCCTGGGCAACCCATTCCAGGCCCTCACCTGGAATTTCTTCCCTATATCCAGTCTAAACTTCCTCTGTTTAAGTTTGAACCCGTTACCCCTTGTCCTATCATTACAATTCCTACTGAAGAGTCCCTCCCCAGCATCCCTATAGGCCCCCTTCAGATACTGGAAGGCTGCTCTGAGGTCTCCACGCAGCCTTCTCTTCTCCAGGCTGAACAGCCCCAACTTTCTCAGCCTGTCTTCATACGGGAGGTGCTCCAGTCCCCTGATCACCCTCTTGTCCCTCCTCTGGACTTGTTCCAACAGTTCCATGTCCTTTTTATGTTGAGGACACCAGAACTGCACACAATGCTCCAGGTGAGGTCTCACAAGAGCAGAGTAAAGTGGCAGGATCAGCTCCTTTGCCCTGCTGGTCACGCTCCTTTTGATGCAGCCCAGGATACGGTTGGCTTTCTGGGCTGGGAGTGCACACTGAAGTCAGCTCATGTTCATTTTCTCATCGACCAGCACCCCCAGGTCCTTCTCCACAGGGCTGCTCTGAATCTCTTCTCTGCCCAACCTGTAGCTGTGCCTTTACTTCATAAGTAGTGATCAAATTCTTGGCCGGTTCATATTTGCATGAGTGTACTGAACTCCCCAGCTGCAGGTCTATCCATAAATTACCCCTTGAGCTTTCCTTGATAATGAAATCAACACTTTAAATGTGGACTTTTTAACCATACCATATTGATGTTGTCAGATCTAACTGATATTCGTACACAAAGTGGATAGTTAGATAAAAACTGAGAGGACTTATTCTCTATTACTGGCAGTTTTTCCAAAAAAGGTTTGCTGGGTTTCTAGTGTAAGGAAAGCAGTAGAAAACACTGTTGGCATATGTTGCCCCTACTTTGCAGCACGTTGAACCCCCAGGCAACTCTTAAACGTCAATAGCAATAGAAATTACTACTAGAAAAACAGCACTAAGAGCCAAGTAGTGGTGTAGGAAACCCTCTTGATTCCAGAAACTGGTGATGTTTTCTCAAAGTTTTTAAGGTTTTCAGCAAATAATATATCAGATACCACAAATTGAGGAATGATAGTAAGGTAAATGTGAATTCCTGGATCAGAGAACCTGCAGTTTCTTGCAGGGCATGGAGAACTTTAATTTTGCATCCAAAAGGGATAGGAAGTTTTATATTTATTTTTCTTGAACTTTGATGCAAATTGTTATTGTTCCAGAGCTTTTTTCCGGATCATATGGTACCTTTTCCAAGTGAGCCCCATGCAGCTGTAAGCCACTCTGGGATATTACAGGTGTGTAATC
This sequence comes from Pezoporus flaviventris, assembly GCF_033815535.1. NCBI lineage: Eukaryota > Metazoa > Chordata > Aves > Psittaciformes > Psittacidae > Pezoporus > Pezoporus flaviventris. The sequence goes on from NW_026892622.1 coordinate 123,204, forward strand.
TTTGAATGAAGATGAGCCAGCATAGCTTAGAATTTCCCATTGCCTGTTTTTTTGTGAGCATAATTCTTTGCCACTGTTGGATCTGTTCCTAGGTTATGAATACCTCAAAATATGGTTACTACTTTTTTCCTTATGAGGTATGAAGTGGTGTGTCCCTGCCAGACAGTTACTGTATGACCGCACTTGGAAACTTAGGCATTCTTTCGGAGTGTCAAAACAGAAGATGAAGTAAAAATGGTTAATGCCTTTCTTGGGTATTTCAGGTGAAAGACCCTGTTTCCTTAAAAAGATGGAGTGCTGCAGTACTTGGCACATACTTAACAGCAGGCATTGGTAGGATAATGAGGAAATGGGAATGTGATACAACCCGCTAAAAAAAAAGGCTTAAAAGGTTAAACTTAATGAGTAGAAAATTCAGAGTGACTAGTATGATTTGTTAGCTGGAAGGCTACTGTAGCCTTTGGGGAAAAACAAGGTAGGTCACTCAGTGTTAGTCATCTTTAAGTGGACACAAGATTTTAACTTACAGTGGGAATAGACTCACAGAATGACCATATCAGGGATCATGGTCTTACTTCCCAAAGAGGGGAAAAATGAGTACTAAAGGTGGAAACATACTCATCACTCTCGCTTGCTTGTCACTAGAAAAATTAATTAATAGAAGAACTTTCAGTGGTCTTAAGACAACAAGCCTATGTGTGAGTTTGGGGGATAAAGACTGATTGGAAAGGCAGCATAAGAACTCAAGATTTTCAAGGTCAAACTAAAATATTAAAGCTAGGTTTTTTGAGTTTGTTTTTTAATTATATAATAAATTCTACTCTAGCATCCACCAGTAAAGGAAAAACATTAAATAAATAATTCTCAAAACATTCTTCTGTATTAAAAAGTTATAAAAATGGATGTTTAGTCAGGAGGTTAAGGTAACCCCAAATGGATTAAAAATGTTTCAAATTAAATATAATTGACACATACAGAACTAGATTCTGTAAATAATTTTTACAAACCTAAATAAAAAGAATTAATTTCTACAGATGCTGCATATCCAATGAAAATCGGTTCACTTTTGCTACCCAAATATCAAGTAGATTTTGCAGCGTAACATAAACATTTGATTTGGATGCTCTTGCCCATATACGATATACAGCGAATGTGCAGAGCTTGTGGGTAAGATTAAGAATCATTCTAAAGAGGTAATGGTTACACCCCATTTTGATAGATGGAAAAATCTGTTGTGAACGCTCCTCTGTTGCTGTTTTATGGTGTATTGTCTGTTTAATTGTATTTTGTTCAATAAAACTTAGGAGGCATGAGGCAGAGAATACCTTTGTGAACTGTGCAGTCCTCACGCACGTTTCAGCAGAAGCTGTTGGGTCAGTTGTTCACAGCCAGTCCCTATATCCTTGGAAACTTTCATTAAGACAAGTTAACAGTCTTGGTTATTATTTGTGATGTGCTTGGTCAAGTAGCAAGAGAGACATTAGTTTTACCAACTCAGTGCTTACAAGTGATTAAAAAATCACTTCTGATACTTTTATAGTTTTCTGTGGATTGAGCGGTGAGCGAGTAAAATATTTTTCAAGTATGTTTTTCTTGACTTTCATTGAAAGTGAGTATTTTGGCTGATGGCATTAAGTCAGAACATCTGAATAGCCTCAGAACAAAAACCAGTTAACTGCCTGCTATCCATTTAGCATGTGCTAAGTGGTATTACTGGGTCTGACCTACACCAGATGTCTGTGTGTACCGAAGAGAGGTTTGACCTATAGCCTAAAAATAAAGTGTGTCGCTATTAGAATTAGAAGCCATATCTATTAGAATATGGTTTCTCTGAGACAACACTGTATGTACATGTCTAGTGGTAGGCAGTGTGAATAATCTGGAAGTCTTGCTGTAGGCTATTTAAGCAAATCGGATGCTTAAAAGCATTTCAAGAAGGAAGGTAGCATGAAGCTCTTTATCTGAGGCCTCTCTTACTCATGACAGCATTTCCAATGAATGGACTGCACAGCCTAGAGTGTTGACAGAACTGAGTCGTTAGTAGGTGATATCCTACCCTCACTGAAGTCAATAAGGTGTTGGTGGTTTTTTTTTTTTAAATTCCTTTGAAGGGTCAAAATTTTATCCTAGATTTCTTTCTTTTTTCTCCCCCCCCCCCCTTTTTTTCTTTTTTTTTTTTGTTGTGGCTTGGGTTGTTTTTTGTCTGTGAATAACATTTCTGCAATTTTTAATGTTGGAGGTTTTATATTTAATTGTATTTGTAACTGATCTTTTTTCACTATGCAGTATGTCAGTGTTTTAAATTTAACAGTGACACCTTCAAAAACAGAAGATTGAAATTACTTGGGTAATTACAGTTCTTTCTGGTTTTGTTTTTAAGAATAAACCTATTCCCCTCCCACTGCCCACTGTTTAATAGATGCAACTGATATTCAGGTTTGGTCAGTAGTTCGGAGTTCTGTTGGCCAATTTCGCAGCTTCTTTCTAATAGCTTTTTACATGTAATGTGAATACGTTAGAAAAACCTATTGTAGACAGCACACGTCCAGCCTGTCTTCCAGAGGAATAAAAAGAACCTTGCACCTGATGTAGGATATGTTAAAGAAGAGAGCACATGCCTTTCCTAAATAAGCATAACAAAATAAATCTTATATATGCAAAAATTAAGTTAAAGACACAGCGGGCTTACCAAGACAGGCACTCATCCTTTTGTGAAAGGTAGAATTCCTGGTAGTGACTTTTCCTTTTGGCCTTCCCCATTGCCATCTCTTGCCCCACTCCCCCATGTTCTGAGTTGTTCTCATTCTCTGCCTTCACAGATTTCAGAGTTAAGCTTTCTTTCTCTAACCATTCTGCCACAGAAAGTCTCTCTGTCCCTGACCAGTTTCCCATCCGATTCTGTTCCAGATTTCAGGCTGAAATAGCCGTGCACAGAACTTCAGTCTCTTGTCAATCTCCTCGGCATGTCCAGTCTGCCTTTCCTCATTTTCCCTTCTAGGTTTTTCTGGCCTTTCTGCCAGTCTAAAGCTCTCAGACTGACTGAAGTCAACAGGAGACAATACTGAGAGTCAGTAACAGCTCTTCACTGGCACTGCTTGGGGCCCTAGAATTTGTCAGCAGGTTCAGGGCAAAATCCTGCTCATTCCCAGCAGCATTGGGCTGGATCACTGCCAACTGTCGTCACATCTTTGAAGAAATCAGTCATCAAATTCAAACTGGATTCACAGAGCCTTGGGAAAATGTTGGCTTCTTTGACTGTCAGAAATAGTGTGTAATGCTTGAGAAGCATCCACCTTAGCAAATATTTTCCATGCTACTGCAACCTGTCTTTCATTCAAAATGTTGCAGATGCAGACAGATAAAGTTTCTAGTTACGAGTATGGCTCTCAAACTTCATTGCATTTAGTGACATCTAGAGTTTCTGATTTTTGTTGTATTCATCTGAGACAGTGCAATGTTTTTTTCCTGTTCTGTTTTCTCACCTGTTGATTGATTTGTTTTTTTTACCAACAAAAGGCATTTATTTTGCTTTGGTTTTTGTTCAGATTGGTTTCCAATGGGTTGGCTTTGCAGTTAAGCAAATCATCATTGAGTCCTTGGTGCTGTCATACGCTACTCTCGGAAAGACATGGTGACGTTTGACACCAGCCTACAAATCATGTTCTATATTTCACTGCATGGGAGACAGGGTGCAAGTTTGTTTCTGTGTACCGTGTGACTGGTAATCCCTGCCTGCAGCATACCATCATTTAACTCTGCAATTCATCTTCCTATATTAAGGACTTATTTTTCTGATATTAGGCATATATTGGTTATCTGTTTGAAGAGGGATCCATTCCCCCAGTAGTAAATTTGCACATACCTCCGTTAAATAAAAACAACCAACCAACGAACAACCAAAACAACAACAGAAAACCCTTCCAAAACCAAGCCAGAACAAAAATCCCGAAGAAGGGATCTTTTCTCCTATCCTTAGTTCTAGGTGTTTATTGCATTCAGTTCTGACTCTGAAATATTTTTACTGCGCATTCCTTCTGACGTTTACTAGTTTAACTTCAGCTTGCTCAGGTTGTACTTTCTCACACAGTCCTCAGCTGTCTTAGAAAGAAAAAGATGGATCTGGGATTGCGTTTTTCCTAGCATTATTGCTCCTTTATTTTAATTGATAGCATGGGCACAACGATGACTGTTGAAGCTGAGCTTTGTATTTTGTATTCCACTTTGGTCTGCTGAGTAAGAAAAGCGTTTTTCATGACAGCACTTCTGGTTTGAAGCTCTTATGGCAGAAATCCTGGGAAAGACACTTGTGCAGGGTGCGAGCCAAGCACTCCTTTCGTGTTAAGCAGAGATACTAAAACCCAAAAAGATGCTGTTCTTTTTTTACCTAGATTGACTCGTTTAGATTTTCCTAAAGCTTCCATTTGACATTGTTTATGGAGTTAAAATACTTCTTCAACTCAGCCTTTATGTTTGCTACCAGTGAACCTGTTCATTGGTGGCAAATGGGGAGATGAACAGGCTGGAACACCTACCAGAACCTCCCCTTCTGCTTCAGTGTGGCTGAAATAGCTTAAACTGCATTTGCACCCAGCTGTGTGCCAGCAGCGCTGTAGACAGATGTACCTAGTCTTACTGTAACGTAACTGTTCAGGTGAACAGCGGTGAAGCTATGCATAATGCATTCTTTGGTGTGAGCTAGGACGCTCCCCTGTCAAGTGAAGCCTGCCCATGTTACTGCATTCACACCAGCTCAATTTAGACTGCAGGACAGGAGAACAATAGAAGCGAAAGCAACCTTGTGTTTCTTGGTTGAACTGCATTATTTAGTGTCTGAAGAACCTGGTGTGCTTCCAAAATCACATTCATTTCATTATTTTGCTGCAGTCCTGTAGTGTCCATTCTGTCTCTTGCCTGCTCAACTTTTGCTTTGTGTCCTCAAATCCGATTTTCTGGAAGTGGCAGTGGACAGGAGGAAAATGCAGCAGTGGCAACTGCAGGTATCAACCCGAAAAGCCTTTGTTGCCTATCTCTGTAGAAGTCTGGATAGAATTGATAATAGTACAGACCAGCCTGGGGCAATTTTCCTTTAAGAGCTTAGTAATGACATTGGTTCCTTTGCGTATATGGAAATTGAAGGATTCTAGGTTAGTATGCTTAGATGTGAGTCATTGTTCTGAGCAGTTTTATTGGAAGAAGAGGAATAAAAATGAATAATGCATTTCATGGAATGAGCATAAAGTTAATGTGGTTGCCAGCTTTTAATGGGTACTTCTGCAGTTTTGTCCTGCAGACTGAGTAGAACTGTGTACTTGCTCTTTGCTAAGATAACAGTGTCTTGCTAGGTAACAGTTGTGTTGCGCTCTGACAATGTCTGGTTGAAATGGCTAAAGCAAAGCCATTGAATATCTCGAGCAGCTGTCTCGACGATTGGCCCAGCTTCTGGTTTTGGCTCCTAAAGCTCCTGCTCAGGCACCCCTTCGGGTGGCTCCTTTGTCTCCTCCTTTTGAAAATGGTAACATCTACCTGACCTGCATGGGTTTGTGATTCAGTTTTTGTGAGTTCTTTGCTGAATTAATTTTAGCTCAGATCGGTTCCTTTACCTGGTTTGTAACACAGGAGGAAGGAGAGGTAGCTTTGTTTTGTTTCTTCTTCATCTGTTGGTAGCGTTCATTTGCAGTTTTCTATACGTAGGGTCTGAGGCATGGGATCAGAACTTCTTAACACTGGTTTTGTTGCTGAAGTCAACGTATTGCATAACTAATGCTCTCATTTCAAACCATACGTTCTATATAAATATGTAACTTGCTTAGCATACCTTGGAGTTGTGTAACATTCTACACATCTTAAGTCAGAAGTACTCTTAATGGGATTAGATGCAATCATAATTGAATTCCTGTGGTGTGATACTGGATTTAGGGGTTTATTCCCCTTAGTTCTGTCTGAGTATGTTAGTGAAATAGAAAGCTGGTTTCAGGTGGAAGGAGAAATGCATATCTGATGTTTTCTTTCAGATGTTCCTAAGCTCCAGCACATCCCCTGAGATTCACAGTTATTTGCATGCAAAGGAGCAGGGGGAAAAATCCCGGACAGAACTGTACTTTCTTTTGAGAAGATCTGGCCTTTATTTTTCCACTAAAGGTACATCTAAGGTAAGGGAAAATAAAAAAGGGAGAACATAATAACATAACGAAGTTAGAGCAAAGGTGTATGTATTTAAAATCTGTTCTAATAAGAAAAAATTGAATTTCAACTTCCACCGACAAAAAGGAAGAAAAATATTTATTCTAGATAAAATGTAGAGCGATATAAAATTGGAAAAGTATTGTCTTAGAGTAATTTCCTTTTGCCTAACTTTGCTTCATTCTGATCAATATTTTTCCAGTCAGTTAACAGCGTACTCTTTTAAAATCAATTTTCAGCTGGTAGTTAAAATGCTGAAGTGGAAGTAGGTGCTTTGAAAAGGGGTTGTCTTACTTCATGATGTAAAATAAAAAACCCCTGTGTATAAAGGGATTTTACAGGAAGATTTTGCGAGTTCTCACGTTCTGTCACTGTACAGTTTTCCATTTTACTACTTCAACTTTTTGGTGGCGGTTCTTGAAACCTGATAATGTTAAACAGGATACACTGGAGTTGAGACACCTTTTACGTAAAGCACTTAAAGATTTTTCTTGTTGTGAATTTTCTGTGCTAACTGCCAGAGTAATCATTGAGCTGCTTTTGTATCCTTCAGCAAACCTCTTTTGTTTTCTTCCTTAACTTGGTTCATCTTAGAGGATGGAGAGAATGGTTAGAAAGAGGAGTGGACAGTTTTCAGGTTATGAAAGTACCTTTTATTTTGATGTTTGAAATGCATACAGCTCTCAAAACGTGACTCCTACTGTAATATTATTGTGGCTTGAATTTAGCGGATGCTTTCCCAGAAGTGTCATCACTTGTACTTCGGTTTTTCTCCCTCTCTGACAGAATGAACCCTTTGACTAGTTTGATGTGGTTTTTCTCTGCATTATGAAATTGCTGCTGAGTTGTCTCTTTCTAGATTTCACAATGTCAAACGTACAGTATGTTAAGACTATTTTGGACCAGGATAACCACTACATCTCCTGATTTTCTTATCTGGAGGGGCTGGCTAAAAATAGTCTAACTATAGTACATTGCTCTTCTTTTTAGGAGCCAAGGCATCTGCAGTTTTTCTGTGAATTCAGCCTTAGTGATACGTACATGTCTTTGACAGGCAAAAAGATTTCTGGAGCACCAACAAACCATGGATTCTGCTTTAAGGTACAAGCTTATTATTCGGATACAGATTAAAGTAAACCACAATTTTTAAGTAAGCTGAAGATTCTTTAAGGTTTCTGAAAACAATATTCAGCTGTCTCTTATAAAATAAGACAATTAGTGGCTTTTATTTCAACAGGTATTGCGTTCAAGGTATGCATTAGTGCTAAAAAAATGTGCTGTGGCCGACTAGCCTAACAAATCAGGAGGAAACCGAGACCTGAAACAGCTCTGTGCAGATGAGGAACAAAGTAGGACCTGATGGATGACAGCAATTTGGTTGCTGAAGGTAATTTTTCTGTGTGGAGTTAGCTTCTTGCCTAAGTTTACTCTGTGAAATGTTGCTGTTGTGTGGTAGAGGAGTATCTAGGTTCCCATGCAATCGCAATCTCAACTTTAGTCGTGGTTTAAAACCCAGTCAGCCACGCAGTCTCGCTCGCTCACCTCCCCCCCCTACTTCTTCCCTTGCCCCCCGCTCCCGGAGGGATGGGGAGGAGAATCAAAAGAATGTACCTCCCCCGGGTTGGATAAGAACAGCCCAGTAACTAAGGTGTAACACAAACCACTGCTGCTACACCAATAATAATAACGGAAATAACAAGGGAAGAGAATACAATACCACCCGCCGACCGAGCCCGACCGAGCAGTGAGTGCCCTTCTGGGTAACTCCCTGTTACCTCCCGGGCATGACGTGCTGTGCTATGGAATACCTCTTTGTCTAGTTTGGGTCAGTTGTCCTGTCTCTGCTTCCTCCCGGCTTCCCTTCCTCCTCCCTCCATGGCAGAGCATGAGGCTCACAAAGTCCTCGGTCAGACTGAACGTTTGAGCAGCAACGAAAAGCATCGGTGTTATCAGCGCTGTTCCCAGGCTGAAAGTCAAAAACTCAGCCTGCACCAGGTACCAAGAGGGAGAAAAAATGACTGCTGCTGCTGAACCCAAGATAGATGCCCTGCTTGTGGGATGCTCTGAACACCTGTGGGATGCTCTGCTTGTGGGATGCTCTGAATCCCTATGGGATGCTGTGAATCCTTGTGGCATGCTCTGGAGCTCCCTTGTGCCACCAGCTCCTCCCTAAGGTCCCTACACCAGGGAACATTCACACTGCAGCACAGAGGTGTGGGATCATGGAGTCATGGAATCACGGAATGGGTTGGGTTGAAGGCACCTTAAAGCTCATCCAGCTCCAACCCCTGCCATGGGCAAGGACACCTTCCATGGAGCGGGATGCTCCAAGCCCCATCCAACCATGCCCACTTCCAGGAATACCACACAAACCCCATTCCTTCTGCACCAATCCCTTTCCAATCCCTTCTTTTCCCCACCCTCCCCCTCCTGGGCAAATTCCCTGGATTTGGCACCATTTGAACTCCCCCCCACCCCCCGCAAAGTGGCTTTTAACAAGAACCTGGGCCCCATTCCACCTCTTTTTGGCCCAAAGAAGAAGCTGGGAAGCTGCTTCTGGGGCAGCAGCCATGTCCTTGGATCCGGGCCTGCACGGAGGCTCCTGCTGCCAGATCCCGCTTCCAGGCTCTGGGATATAAGGACAACCCCTTCACCACTCCTTGCCCACCAAATCCCAGGATTTTGGGTGCTTTTGAGGGGCAAACAGTGGTGGTTTTGGGATCAATGTGGGATAAATCCTCACCAGGGACCTTGCTCCATGGGGATGCTGCTTCTGCCCCCTGCATCCCTCATCCTTGCGGTTCCTTGGGCACCTTCCTGGTCCTTTTGGTCAGCATCCAGTTCCCCACGGCCACCGGCTTCTCGCACATCTGTGGGGGGTCCCTCATCACCCCACAATGGGTCCTCACGGCCGCTCACTGCTTCGTCGGGCAAAAGTAAGGGGGAGAAGGGATTCCAGCCATAGGGAATAGCCAAGGAGCAGCTCCCATCCTGTCCCCTTCCCCATCCTGGATGCACTTGGAGGAGCGCTCAGGAGAAGGCTGCTTCCAGCTTGACAGCCCTTGAGCCTAAGGCGAGCTGGGGCAGTGCTTTCCTTTGGGCAGCAGCAGGAATGTGGCTCCTTCCCACCCCTCCATAGAATGGGATGGAATGGGATGGGATGGAATGGATCATGGAATGGGTTGGGTGGGAAAGGAGCTTGGGATCATCCAGTTCCAAGCCCTTGCCATGGGCAGGGATGCCTTCCATAGAGCAGCTTGCTCCAAGCTGGCCTGGAGCACTACCAGGGATGGAGCATCCAAACCTTCTCCATCCATCCCATCCCAGTGCCCTCATAGGGAATCCCTTCCTTATCTCCAACCTGCAATTCCCAGTCAGAACCCATCACCCCTTGTCCTATGGCTCCGATCCCTGCTCTTCCACTCCCTCCCAGCTTCACCACGGATTGGTACGTGATGGTCGGAATCACAGACCTGGCTTGGGCCAATTCCGAGACCCAGAAACGTTGGATCCAGAGGGTCGTGGTCCATGAATATTACACTAACGTCTCCGGCGGCTTCGACATCGCCTTGGTGGAGCTGGACCAGCCGGTGCAGTGCGGGTACCACGTGCAGCTCGCCTGCCTGCCCGATGCGACGCTCAGCGTGTCCCAGCTCTCCGAGTGCTTCATCAGCGGATGGGGCGCGAGGGAGGCCAGAAGTGAGTGCCCGACAGGCCCGTTGGCCTTGGGAAGCCGGGTCATGGATTCATGGAATGGGATGGAAGGGAGGGTAAAGCTCATCCACGTCTATTGGATGTTGCTCCGACTGGGGATGGAGCATCCCGACCTTCTCCATGCAAGCCATCCCAGTCTCCCACCACTTCCTTCTCTCCAACTTGAGCATCCCTGGTTCAGTTGGAACCCATCACCCCTTGTCCCATCGCTGAAGGTCCCTCCATGTCCTCCTTATGTTGAGGATGCAGAACAAAGGGGATGCAGCCCGTGCCATGGGGCGGTGTTGATGGCTCCCATTGATCTTTTCAGCCCCAAATACCCCCATATCCGTTCCTTCTCCCCCCAGTCCTGACCCCCTTTGTGTCCCCACAGCAGGGGCATCGTCCCCATCTGCCCTGCAGGAGGCCAAGGTCCGCCTCATCGATGCCAAGGTCTGCAACAGCAGCCTATGGTACCGAGGGGCCATCAAGAGCCACAACCTGTGTGCTGGGTACCCGCAGGGTGGCATCGACACCTGCCAGGTAAGGATGTGCCACTGGGGCTCCCTTCTCCTCTCCCACCTGCAGGGCCTTGCTCTGCATCCCCGTTTATCCCAGCTTTGGAAGCGCATCCAGCTCCTGCTCCATCATCCCTGCGCAGGGACCACAGAGATTGGAGCTTTAAGAGCATTGAGATTCCACCACTAAACCATGTCGTGAGCATGGATTCATGGAATGGGTTAGGTTGGGAAGGAGCTTAAAGCATCCAGTTCTAAGCAAGGGGCAAGGATGCCTTCCATTAGAGCAGGTTGCTCCAAGCCCCATCCATCCTTCTCCATCCAACCCATCCCAGTGTCCCACTGCCCTCATAGGGAACAATTTCTCCTTATCTCCAACCCATAGTCCCTCGTTCCAGTGGGAACCCATCACCCCTCGTCCTATGGCTCCAATCCATGCTGAAGGTCCCTCTCCACACCCAAATGATGAAGGAGAACCCTTCCATCCACATAGGGTAACAGCAGTGGTCCCCTCCGGCATTGCCATAGCGACCCATCCCCATCCTCATCCTCTCCCGTTCTCCTCCATAGGGTGGCAGCAGTCGTCCCCTCTGCTTTGCCATGGCGACCTATCCCCATCCTCATCCTCTCCCGTTCTCCTCCATAGGGTGGCAGCAGTTGTCCCCTCTGCGTTGCCATGGCCACCCCTCCCCATCCTCTCCCGTTCTCCTCCAAAGGGTAGCAGCAGTGGTCCCCTCAGGCGTTGCCATGGCCACCCATCCCCATCCTCATCCCCTCTCTGTTTCTCCTCCATAGGGTGACAGTGGCGGTCCCCTCATGTGCCGGGACAACCATGCCAACTTTTTCTGGGTTGTGGGGCTGACGAGCTGGGGCCGCGGCTGCGCCAGGGCCAAGCAACCGGGGGTCTACACCTCAACAAGGCACTTCCATGAGTGGATCCTCCACCAGCTGGGGACGTTCCACTCCGCGGGAGCCTCCGCGACGCCCCCGACATGGAGCCACCAGCACGGCTCGCATGTGCCCATCCAGCAGACGATGCCGGCTCCGACGGCCTCGAGCACCGGTGACATCTGCTCCTTCCCATACCGGGTGCTCCTGGAATTTGTCAGTCGGGTGCAGGAGTTGCTGCAGGCTCTAAGGGGGAAGAAGCCTTGAGGAGCGGCGTCGCTTGAAGTTGGCTTCAGCTTCAATACAGTTGCCTTATTTTCCCATAGAGAGGATGCTTTGCGTGCCCACCTCTTCTTCTGGTCCCTGCGCAGGGATGGGGATGAGGGATGGAGGGCAGGGAACAGTGGGAAGCGGGAGCTGGGAATCAGGGAATCAACCAGTTTGTGAAAGACTTTCAGGAGCATCAAGTCCAATCATTGCCCCACCATTAAAGCATGGCATGAAGAGGCAGGTGGGACAGCTTCCATTAGACCAGGTTGCTCCAAGCCCATCCATTCTTCTCCATCCCACCCATCCCAGTGTCCCAGCACCCTCACTTCCTTATCTCCAACCTGAACTTCGCTGTTCCAGTTGGAACCCATCACCCCTTGTTCTATGGCTCCAATCCATGCTGAAGGCTCCTCTCCACACCCAAATGATGAAGGAGAACCCAAACTTCCATGGTTCTGCTTCATCCCTGCATCCAGCTGGAGCATCCTGCTTCCAGGCTTGGGATCTTCCCTTAGGACCTCACAAGCTTCAAGGTTGTATCCATCCCAGCTCCCAACACCCATCCCAGCACTCTTTGGACCTCTCCCAGATGCCAGCACTGGGGTCCCCAGTGCCTGGAGCAGGGACTGGGGCCAGGGCTCACAGCACCCAGTGCACCCCCAGCACCCATAGAGCCCCCAGCACCCATAGCATGCATTGCACCCATACCACCCCCACCACTGCCAGCAACCACAACAGCTCCAGTGCACCCAGTCAGCCCAGCACCTATAGAAACCCCAGCACCCACAGAACCCCCAGCACCCTCAGCACTATATAGCTCCGGTATCGGGGTCCTAGTGCCCGCCCGCTGCCTCCTCCCTGTCAGGAGCCGGTCCCAGTGCCCGCCCCCTCTAGCGCCGGAATCAGGGTCCTAGTGCCCGCCTGCTGCCTCCTGCCCCCCCCCAATAACTCCGTGCCGCAGAAAACACATGGACTCAGTCAGAGATCAATATGATCAGACAAAAGCCATTTTTTACAAAGCCGTAACTCCTTATATACTATTTCTTACATGCACTTACAGTGATTTGGCATATTATGATTGGATACGTGTCTTGATTTGGCATATTATGATTGGATACATGTCTCAAAGACCCTTTGTAACTAACATATAATTGGTTAAGCACAGGTGTGAGAACTTGACCTCGAAAACTTGCCAACAGTCCACAGTTCTCATTACCTCAGTGAATTCCAGCTTCTTCTTATCTTGCTTGTTCAGGCTTCCTCGGGCCTCTCACGGCCTTGCTGCATCTTTCAGGATTATTCAGAATTTATGTACCAATTATCCACTCTCCTGTGAGAACACTGCCTCCACATCTCCCCCTTTTTGTTTTATATATGTTTTGGGTGACCCTACTTGAGCAGGGGATTTGCCCTAGATCATATCTCCAATATATGCCAACTACAGGCTGCTGGGCCTGCCCCTTTTTTCTGCTGTATGGCTCTCTGGTAACAGGGGAGGCCATCCTTCACATCAAGGTCTGGCATGGCATGTGTCCCCACTGCCAACAGCGGAGCCCAAACAGCCCAAAAGCAGGACAGAAACACCCCAAAACCACCCCAGAACGACCCCAAAACCACCCTGTCCTGCTTCTCCTAGGGGACACAGGGTCAGAGCCCCAAACTAGCCCCAAAAGAGGCCACAAATACACCAAATACACCCCAAAACACCCTAAAACCACCCCCAAAACCACCTTGTCCTGCTTCTCCCATGCAATACAGAGCCCCAAAATAGCCCCAAAACAGGACAAAAACACCCCAAAACACACCAAAACCCTTGTCCTGCTTCTCCTATGGGACACAAGGTCAGAACCCCAAAACAGGACATAAACAAACAAAAACCACCCCAAACCACCCTAAAACCACCCCAAAACCTCCTTGTCCTGCTTCTCCTATGGGATACAGGGTCAGAGCCCCGAAACAGACCCAAAACAAGACAAAACCAGGCCAAAACAAACAAAAGAACCCCCAAAACAGGCCAAAACCACCCCAAAACCACCTTGTCCTGCTTCTCCTATGGGACAAATGTCAGAGATCAAAAACAGCCCTGAAACAGCCCAAAATCAGGACAAAAACACCCCGAAACGACCCCAGAATGACCCTGTATTGCTTCTCCTAGGGATACAGGGTCAGAGCCCCAAAATAGGACAAAAACAGAATAAAACCACCCCAGAAAACCACCTTGTCCTGCTTCTCCGAGGGATAAAGGGTCAGAGCCCCAAAATAGCCCCAAAACAGGACAAAACCACCCCCAAAAAACCTCAGGATGACCCGAAAACCACCTTGTCCTGCTTCTCCTATGGAATACAGCATCAGGGCTGTCCCAGCCCCACATACAAGCGGGACATGGGGGGGGGGGTCTCCATATAGGGGGGTCCCCGTACCTGAAGGGGGGGGGCGACCCCCGCGGCCTCTCTGGGGGTAGGGGGGGGTCAGGGCTCAGCACCGGTTCCGTGAGGGAGAACAGGGACACGGCCCTTTGCACTGGGGGGTGGCACGTCAGCACCCCAAAACCAGACCAAACCAGCCTAAAATACCCCAAATCCAGCCCAAACCACCCCAAAATCCCCCTCCAGGACCCCCACATATCCCTCATCCCTCCCAAAAAGCGGCGCTGGGACCCTTTAGGGACCCCAACCCCTCCCCATAACCATCAAATTCCACTTCCCAGACCCCCCCAAGCCCATCAGGACCCCCCCAAATCCCCATAGTCCCCCGTTGGCACCCACCAGCCGCTGCTTCCCCTCCTGCAGCTGCCTCCTCAGTGGCCCCAGGGCAGTTTCTGGGGAGTCCATGGGGCTGCCCCGTAGCTCTGGGCCCTGCTGGATCTGGGCCCCCCGAGCCCCTGAGAGCCCCGTGGCCTCCAGCATCAACCTGGTGGCAAGGGGGGCCCCAAAGCCAAACGTTGAGGGGAGTCTGGGGGGCCCAAAGGGGTCCAGATCCCATTTTGGGGACCCCAAAAGGGCTGCAGGGACCATGGAGGTTGGGGGGGGGGCACCCCGAAAGGTGTCAGTACTGGGTTTAGGGAGAGTGGGGGGGCTTTAAGGACCCCTATGAGCCCAGCACCCACTTCAGAAGGAAACCCAGGGGGGTTTAAAGTATAGAGGGGGTCCCTAAAGGGTTCTGGGGTTCAGGAGTGGGGAGGAGAAGATCATGGGGGAGGGCCCAGGGCAGTTTTGGGTTGCAAGGGGGGAAACCAGGCTGCAGGATGGATTCGGGGGGGGTCCTTGAGAGGGTTTTGGGTGCATGGGGGAATCCATAGGGTGGTTTTGGGGTGCAGACGGGTTGTTTTGGGGTGCACAGTGGGTGCTTTTGGGGTGCAGGGGGTTGTTTTGGGGTGCAGGGGGAGGTTTTGGGGTGCCGTGGGGCTTCTGGGATGCATGGGGGTGGTTTTAGGGTGCAGGGGTTGTGTTTTGGTGTGCAGGGGGCATGGTTTTGGGGTGCGGGGGTGGCGTTTTGGGATGCAGGGGGTTGTTTTGAGGTGCAGGGGGGATGGTTTTGGGGTGCAGAGGTGTGTTTTGGTCCCTGTGGGATCCCCCAAAACCCCACAGAGCCCCCCCAAAACCCTCTAACGCTCCCCACCCTGCCCCCCAAACCTGAATCTCCTTGAGGTGCTGGTACCTGAGCCCCGAGTTAAGGAGGAAACCTGGGGGGGGGTTAAAGGAAGGGCTGGGGGGGGGTCGGGGAGGATCATGGGAGGGAACAGGGGGTTCCTGGGCGAATTGGGGGGTGCTGGGGGGTTGTTGGGATCCCAATGGAATTTTGGGGGGGTCCTAACAGGCAAAGGGGTTTGGGGGGGTCCTGAGGGCTTTTGGAGGCTCCCCAATGAGCTTGGGTGTCCCCCCCCCACCTTGGGGTGCAGCGGATACCTCAGCAGGTTCCCTTTGATCTTCACATTCCTACAGGAACACCCCCCCCCCCATGTATTTTAGGGACCGATCCGAGGTTTGGGGTCCCTCCAGATGTTGCAGTTCCTCCCCCCCAGATGTTGGGGTGCCCCCCTCACCGCGGGTGCCGCACGTGGCCCATGATGTACTCCCGGATGGGGGCACAGGGCCCCGTGCACAGCCTGGAGGTGGGGGGGAGACAAAGAGAGGGGGTCAGGAGCACCCCAACCCCCCCAGGACCCCAAAAGCCCCCACTGGGGGGTCCCGCGGGCTCCAACCTGCGCAGGTCGGGATCGGAGGGGAGCTCCAGCTCCGCCATGATGGGCGAAATTGGCGGGAACCGGACGGGACCAAACTGGGGCGGGCGCGGGGGGGATGGGGGGAGGGGGCGGGGCCCGGGCCCGATCCTGGCCCCTGCGCGCCCCCCGCAGCCCCCTCCCCCCCCCCCGCGTCACGTGGTCATCACCCAGCACCGCCTCCTGCCCCACCCCCGCGGGCTCTTCACCCTCCAGGTCACCTCGGGTCACGTGGGGCGGGGCCTCGGCACCCCCGCACTATAGGGGTGCCCCATAACTTTGAGGGGGGCACAGAGGGGGTGCCCCATAACTTGGGGGGCTCCATAGGGGACTTCCAGAGCCTGCCCCATACCTTGGGGGCCACAAAGGGGGTGCCCCATAACTTGGGGGAGGGCACAAACGGGGACCCCCAGACCCCGCCCCATAACTTGGGGGCACAAAGGGGGCGCCCCATAACTTGGGGGTCCCAGTGCCCGCCCCCCAACACCCCATAGCGCGGGTCCTGGCCGCCCGCTTGGGGGCGCTGTTGCACCGGGCCCCGGTGCTGCTACGGGAGCGGCGCCGCTCGGTGCTGGGGGCGCTGCTCCGTGGGGGGGGGCACCGGGGCTTCCCCCCCCCGGCTCTCGCCGCTGCTCCGGGGGCACCGGGACTCGAACCCGAGAGCTCGGGGCTCGAACCGGCGGCCCCTGGAGCCTCAATGGGAGCCGCGACCGGATGTGCGGCGGGACCGGGGCATCCCCAGCCCCATCTTTGGATCCAGTGCGGAGCAGTGGGAAGTGAGTTGGGAATGGGGGTAACGGGTGGCAATGGGGGTAATGGGTAATGGGGGGTAATGGGGGCATTGGGGGTAATGGGCAATGGGGGTAATGGGGAGGGCAAAGGGGGTAATGGGGGCCAATAGGGTCAATGGAGACAATGGTGGGCAATGGTGTCTCTCCCCCCCACCCCAGAGCCCCCCCTCCTGGAGCCCGGTTCTGCTCTTCCAGCCCCATGGAATTCCGTGTCCGCGCTCCCCCCTACAATCGGATCCGGACCTGGATCCGTGTCCATGTGTGGAGCATCCGGATCTGGATCCAGATCCCATAGGATCTGCTCCCAAGCACCAGGAGCTGTGATGCCAATGGGATCCAGTGCTCCCAGATGATCCAAGGCTCTGGAATGAGGCAGAGCTGCAGCACGAGCCGGTGCTTCGGGGTTGGCTTGGGCTGTTTTAGGGGTGGTTTTGTGTGTTTTGATGTGGTTTTTTCCTCCTTTTGGCGTGTTTTGGGGCTCTGAGCCTGTGTCCCACAGGAGCAGCAGGACAAGGTGTTTTTTTGGTGGGTTTAGGGTGGTTTGGGGTTGCTTTGGGGGTGGTTTTGAATAGTTTTTGTTGTTTTTGTGCTTTTTTGAGCCTGTTGTGAAAAACTAGGGACTATGGTATTGTTTATTAAGATTTATGCTAAGCCTGATGTAAAGATTAGACAACAAAAGAAAAGATAACCGTGGTCGCTTGTGCAGATTAAACCAGACACCGCTTGCGCAAGTTTTGAGGAAACATCTGCAAGTTTTGAGGAAATATCTGCAAGTTTTGAGGAAATATCTGCAAGATGTTCTAAAAAAAAAAAACTGGCAGACATATGGGTGGGGGCAACTATTGCTTTGCTTAAGTGCTTTACTTGCATAAATTGACACCAAAATTACTTACAAACCGCAAGACGCTTACTAAGGGCTTTTGCAAAACAATTCTAAAAATTATTGCACAGCAAGTTGAAGACCATATATGGAAAAGGATATCTAAAGGTAACCGAGGAGGACTTCAAGCCTTCAGCCTCAAGCAACTGGGGCATGCGCAGAGTACTCCGTTGAAGATACGAATGCGGAACTGGAGGACTGATAAAAAGGGACTGTTAGAACTGTTCAGCACGGCAGTTGTCGGAGCGCAGACTCCCCTGTCGTCCAGCGCTGTCTTTGCTCATATTCTACTTGCTATAATTAATAAAATTTCAATTGGATTATGATCCGTTGTGGTCTTAATTTATAACAATTTCTTGGTGCCGTGACTCGGATAAGGAACGGTGGGCTTTGGTCCTCCGGGGAGGCGCCCCGCGACATTTCGCGGCCCCGCGACCAACAGCTCACCCCAACCTTACCGACGAACCTAAATTCTAGAATAATGAGCAAAGGAGAAACCGGTAAAATCCCATAAAATTCTGTGCACAGGAGTCCGGACGAAGACGCAGGACGCGTAAGTATATTGCGAAGTTGTTCGCGGGTTTGCCGTTCGGGCGGGATTGGGTTTCCTGGAATATAACAAATGAGAGGTTCGATATACTGAACCAAGCGAGTGTGGACCCTTAAGTACTGCGTTTTCCATCTCCCGCGAGGGACTGGGCCAGGAACAAGGGGAGTGACTGAGTGTGTGTTTGTGGATATTCCAGAAGATGGGGGCGAAGGGCAGCAAGCCTTCGGCTCCCATGGGAAGGGTACCTACTGTACCTAAGAATACCCCTCTGGCGTATATCTTAGATAATTGGAGATATTTCCCTGGAACCCAAGGGAAAGATAAGCAGAAGATGATAGAATATTGTACTAAGATATGGGGAGGGAAGAAGATTTTTAAAAAATGTCTTTTGGCCAGTCTATGGGTCAGAAGAAGATTGGGTAAGACAGCAATTAAACCTCTGGGTTAATAGTAAAAAAACCCCTTAACCCGGAGGAGAGTCAATATGCAGAAGTCTGGCTGGAAAAACCAGGAACTAGACTTTATCCATTGAATGAACTGAAAACTAAATTAAAGAAAAAGAAGGAAGAATTGGATGAAACCCTTCTGACCCCCCCTCCTTATATTCCTCCTCCTGCTCCCACAGCCCCTCCAGAGGCCCCCAGAGCATCCACTCCCCCACCAGAGTCGGAACAAGAGTCTCCCCCTCCTCCTAGACGCGTAACTAGAAGTCAAAAAGGGGCAGCTCAGATGTACCCTCTAAGGGAAATACCCATGGGGGGACCTCAACCTGTGATCGGATATATTTCCGTACCTTTAAATTCGGCTGACCTACGAGATTTTAAAAGAACCGAGATGGGAAACTTAATTGAGGACCCACTCGGAGTGGCAGAAAGATTAGATCAATTTTTGGGACCAAACCTTTATACTTGGGATGAGATGCAATCTATCCTTGGTCAATTATTTACTACTGAGGAAAGAGATATGATTAGACGAGCAGGAATGAGACTGTGGGATGCTCAACATGTCCAGGGACCCCAAGCAGATATTAAATGGCCACTCCAAAGACCTAATTGGGATAATCAAGATCCGGTACATAGAACTCATATGCAGGATCTGAGAACTATAGTAATTCAGGGAATTAGAGAAGCAGTACCCCGTGGCCAGAATATCAATAAAGCATTTAATGAAATGCAAAAGAAAGATGAAAGCCCTACTGAGTGGCTAGAACGACTGAGGAAAGCCCTTCAACTGTACTCTGGGGTAAATCCAGACGACCCTTTAGGGCAAGCGCTCCTCAAAACTCAGTTTGTGGCAAAATCATGGGAAGATATCAGAAAGAAGATTGAAAAGTTAGAAGACTGGCAGAATAGAGGGCTGGATGAATTACTGAGAGAAGCTCAGAAAGTTTATGTAAGGCGGGAAGAAGAGAGCAGCAAGCGACAAGTAAAAATGATGGTAGCAGTGGTCAGAGAGGATCGCAAAGGGCGAACTGGTGAACACAGATCTGCTGGAACGAAACAAGGGAACGTAGTAGTAGAGAAGGAACAGAGATATTGTTTTTACTGTGGAAAGAAGGGACATATAAAGAAGAATTGCAGACAAAGGATCAGGGATGAGGAAATGTTGAAAACAGAATAGGAGAGTCAGGGGCTCTATATCTTAGGGGACCGGAGTCATCATGAGCCCTTGATAAAATTAAGAATAGGTCCCCATAAACAAGAGTTCACCTTTTTAGTAGACACTGGGGCTGAGAAATTAACTATTAAACAATTACCTGAGGGATGTAAAGTTTCCCCTGAAAAAGTACAGGTAATTGGGGCAAAAGGAGAACCCTTTAAAGTAAACAAAATCAAGAATGTGGTATTCAAAACTGAAAATAAATTTGGAATGGGTGAACTCTTGCTCGTCCCTGAAGCAGAATTTAATCTGTCAGGACGAGATTTAATTGTTGAATTGCAATTAGAAATTAAAGTAAAAAATAATGAACTAACAGTGTCTACTTATCCTTTGACCGTGGATGATCAAAAACAAATTAACCCCGATGTCTGGTACTCTCCGGATACAATAAGTAGACTGGAAATCCCACCAATTAAGATCCAGATTTCCGAACCCCACATACCTGTGAGGGTGAAACAATATCCCATCTCCCTAGAAGGACGGAGAGGATTAAAACCAGAAATCGATCGATTGTTGGCAAAAGGAGTCTTAGAGCCTTGTATGTCACCCTTTAATACTCCCATTCTGCCTGTAAAGAAACCAAATGGGAAGTATCGGCTCGTACATGATTTAAGAGAAATAAACAAAAGAACTATTACCCGGTTCCCTGTAGTAGCAAACCCATACACATTGTTAAGTAAACTAGGACCCCATAATTCCTGGTATAGTGTAATTGATTTGAAGGATGCTTTTTGGGCCTGTCCACTGGCAGAGGAATGTCGTGATTATTTTGCTTTTGAATGGGAGGACATAGAGACAGGCCGTAGACAACAATTGAGATGGACCGTGCTTCCCCAAGGGTTTACGGAGTCCCCTAATTTGTTTGGACAAGCCCTGGAAGAGCTCTTAAAGGAATACCAGGTCCAAACGGGAAATGTGTTGTTACAATATGTAGATGATCTACTCATAGCAGGGAATAATAAGGAGGATGTAAGAAAAGAAAGCATTCGACTCCTAAACTTTCTTGCACAAAAAGGACTACAGGTATCACAGGAAAAGTTACAATTTGTGGAGGAAAAGGTGAAGTATTTGGGACATTATTTGTTTAATGGCAAGAAGATATTGGATCCAGAACGCATTAAAGGAATTCTGGAATTACCTATGCCTGTCACTAAGAGGCAAATTAGGCAGGCATTAGGGCTATTTGGGTATTGTAGGCAGTGGATAGAGAACTACAGCTTTAAAGTTAAATTCTTATATGAACAACTATCTAAAGACAAACTACCCAAATGGACCCCACAAGATCAAGAGCAGTTTGCCAATCTCAAAAGGGAACTAAGCCAAGCACCGGTTTTAAGCTTACCAGATTTAAAGCGGCCATTCCATTTATTTGTTAACATACATGAAGGTACGGCATTCGGAGTATTAACTCAGGAATGGGCCGGACAAAAGAAACCGGTGGCATATCTATCAAAGCTGTTGGATCCTGTGAGCAGGGGTTGGCCGAGTTGTTTACAAATCATTGTGGCTGCTGCCTTATTACTTGAGGAAACGAATCGCATTACCTTTAATGGAGAAGTAGTTTTATATGCACCTCATAACATCAGGGGAGTGTTACAACAAAAAGCAGAAAAATGGCTTACAGATAGTTGATTATTAAAGTATGAGGGAATACTTGTAGAATCCCCTAAATTATCTTTAAAAACTATTGGGGCAGTTAACCCCGCTGAATTTTTATACCCAGGAGAAGGTAATGAACTATTGCACAATTGCTTTCAAACAATTGAACAGCAGACACGTATTAGACCAGACTTAGAGGAAGAAGAACTACGATGTGGAGAGATACTATTTATAGACGGGTTATCACGAATCATGGAAGAAACAGCTGTCCGGACTGCTGAGAGCGGATGGACTCATGCCAGTCGCATTAAAGGCCCAGTGACGAAACCCCACTGGAAAGTAATCAGTGCACCAGGTGATACCAAGATAATATTAAGGAGATAAAGTTATGATAGAGACTTGATTTGATTATTTTAAAGCTTTACCCTTTGGAGTTAAGTGTGTGATTTGTTTTGCAATTGCTTTTATAATGTCTTTAATAGTGTATTACCTGTGGAAACATACCAAGTGCGGTCGTAAAAATTGTTAAATACCCATGCAACCTGATATAGACTATAGAGACCCCACGGAAAATAAGGAACAATTATATACAAAACCTACGATTAAGGTGTAGTGTCCTGGGTTCAGCAGTAGCAGTCATGTTTTTTCCTTTGTGTTAACTGGTGCAGTGCTGTGTTTTGACTTCTAGTTTTGAGAACAGCGTTGGTGAAGCCGATGTTTTCGGTTGTTGCTAAGTGATGTTTACCCTGACCAAGGACTTTGTGAGGCTCATGCTCTGCCAGGGAGGAGGGGAGGCTGTGAGGAAGCAGAGACGGGGCGCCTGACCCGGGCTAGCCGGGGAGGTATTCCATACCACAGCACGTCATGCCCGGGGTGGGGGGTAACTGGGAGTTGCCCGGAAGGACACGGGCTTCCGGGTGGAACTCGTTTTCTTGGCCGGTGGTATCGTATTCTCTTCCCTTGTTATTTTCCCTTATCATTGTTTTAGCTGATAGTAGCGGTGGTGATTTGTTGCTGGACTGTTCTTGTCTCAACCCGTAGGAGTTGCACTCTCTCGATCCTCCTCCCCGTTCCTCCGGGAGCGGGGAAGGGGAGAGCCCCGGTGCAGGGAGGGGGGGGGAGACGAACACGGACCTTGATTGTTGTCAGCTTGGCACCACTCACTGGGAGTGAGTGAACAAGTTACCTGACTGGGTTTAAACCACGACATGTAGCAACCCACAGTGTGATTGTTATCCATTTGTATGTTTTAAATGCAAGGTATGCCAGGACAAATTGTGGGTGCACTGTTATGAGGGGTACCCTCCGAACGGAGTCTGTGAACAATGCTATAAATTTGAAAGATGGTTAACCGATTGGAAATTAAAACAATTTGAACAAAGACGAGAAATTGTAAAAGGATCCCCCCAATGGTGGGATATTTTTACTAAGGGAATACACCCCCAATATTATTGTTACCACTCAAATCAACCAGTCCCTTTTGTGACTGAAATCGTGGCTGTCCAGTGCCGGAGGGAAGTACTAACCGTGTCTTGCTTGGCCCCATTAATTAAGGCTGTAAAGTGGGAAGCCTATGTAAGCAGGCAAAAAGCCCGAAACAGCTATTCTCCTGAAGAATTCCCTTGCTGCCGAGAAGATGGTACACCCCGTGGCTCGAAGCAACCGAGTCGACGGGCGAGGCAGAAGAGAAACAAACCGTGGAGAAAAGAGCCAGAAAAATGGGATGCAGAAGCAGCCATGGCCGAACTTCCCCAGGACTGGTAAGAATATATTTAAATTGGCAAAATTGACAAACACCCTTTTTCCTGGTATACCATTAGTCTTGATATTGATAATAACCCAGGCAAAAGGGGAAAACCCACATGAACCATTTAAGTGGGAACTAGTATCTTGGGAAGGAACGAGAGCAATAGCCACTTTTAGCGACCCAGGGCCACCTGAATTCATAGTGGAACTTTATGTGAGACAATAGCCTCAGGCTGGTCAGTAAATGCGTACAGGTGATTATTGTTCCTCGTCTGATCTATCACACCTCTGAAGAGGTGTTACACCATTTTGAAGGAGAAGTGAATAGACAAAAACGAGAGCCAATTACAGTGGTAACCTTAGCTACACTGCTGATAGCGGGCGGAGTTGGAGCAGGCACAGGCATAGCCTCCCTAGTAAAAGGTCAGGAATTACAAAGTTTGCAGATGGCTGTAGATGAGGATTTAGCAAAAATAGAACAATCTATCCAAAATTTAGCCACTTCAGTAAAGTCTTTATCAGAAGTAGTACTGCAAAATAGAAGAGGATTAGATCTGTTGTTCTTAAAGGAGGGAGGGTTATGTGTAGCTCTCAATGAAGAATGTTGTTCTTTTGCTGACCATACGGGAGTAGTCCAGGACACCATGTCTGAACTCCGGAAAAGGTTAGATCAACGTAAGAAAGATCGTGAGACGGGCAGGTCATGGTATGAGAACTGGTTTAATGTTTCACCCTAGCTAACCACTTTGTTATCTACTTTAGCAGGACCGCTTATTATGCTAATCTTAGGACTTGTATTTGGACCTTGTATATTGCGTTATATTTTACATTTTATTAAGGAAAGGCTTGACATAGCCAAATTGCTTATTCTAACTACAAAATTCGAAACAAAGTATAAGAAGGTATCTATCAATGAAGAGGAAGAATACTGTGAATGTACTATGCCACGAAAATGCTATGAATGTAACTGCGAGGTATTACCTTGTGAATGTTATGATAAGTGTTGGGAGTGTGGGAACAAATTAGCTTACAGTACTGAGAATGAAAATGAAAGTAACATCTAATAAACAATAATAGGATAAAAAGAAAAAGGGGGGATTGTGAAAAACTAGGGACTATGGTATTGTTTATTAAGATTTATGCTAAGCCTGATGTAAAGATTAGACAACAAAAGAAAAGATAACCGTGGTCGCTTGTGCAGATTAAACCAGACACCGCTTGCACAAGTTTTGAGGAAACATCTGCAAGTTTTGAGGAAACATCTGCAAGTTTTGAGGAAATATCTGCAAGATGTTCTAAAAAAACTGGCAGACATATGGGTGGGGGCAACTATTGCTTTGCTTAAGTGCTTTACTTGCATAAGTTGACACCAAAATTACTTACAAACCGCAAGACGCTTACTAAGGGCTTTTGCAAAACAATTCTAAAAATTATTGCACAGCAAGTTGAAGACCATATATGGAAAAGGATATCTAAAGGTAACCGAGGAGGACTTCAAGCCTTCAGCCTCAAGCAACTGGGGCATGCGCAGAGTACTCCGTTGAAGATACGAATGCGGAACTGGAGGACTGATAAAAAGGGACTGTTAGAACTGTTCAGCACGGCAGTTGTCGGAGCGCAGACTCCCCTGTCGTCCAGCGCTGTCTTTGCTCATATTCTACTTGCTATAATTAATAAAATTTCAATTGGATTATGATCCGTTGTGGTCTTAATTTATAACACTGTTTTGGGGTTCTGAACTTGTGTCCCACAGGAGAAACAGGACAAGGTGATTTTGGGGTGGTTTTGTCCCATTTTGGGGGGTTTTTGGGGTGTTTTGGCCTGCTTTTCTCCTGTTTTTTCCTGTTTTGTGGCTCTGACCCTGTATGCCATTGGAGAAGCAGGACAAGGTGTTTTTGGGGTGGTTTGGGGGTGTTTTGGGGTTTGCTTTGGGTGTTTTGGCCTGGTTTTGGCCTGTTTTGGGTCTGTTTTGGGCCTCTTACCCTGTATCCCCTAGAGGAAGCAGGACAAGGTGGTTTTGGGGGGTTTGGGGTTGTTTTTGGCCTGTTTTGGGTTTTTTTGGGGCTCTGACCATGTATCCCATAGGTGAAGGAGGAGAAGGTGGTTTTGGGGTGGTTTTGGGGTTGTTTTGGGGTTTGCTTTGGGTGTTTTGGCCTTGTTTTCGCCTGTTTTTGGCCTGTTTTGGGGCTATTTTGGGTCTGTTTTGGGGCTCTGACCCTGTGTCCCTTAGGAGAAGGAGGACAAGGGGGTTTTGGGGTGGTTTGGCATGGTTTGGGGTTTGCTTTGGGTGTTTTGGTCTGGTTTTCACCTGTTTTTGGTCTGTTTTGTGGCTATTTTGGGCCTCTTACCCTGTATCACGTAGGAGAAGCAGGACAAGGTGGTTTTGGGGTGTTTTGGGTTGTTTTTGGCCTGTTTTAGGGCTGTTTTGGGGCTCTGACTCTGTGTCCCATAGGAGAAGCATGACCAGGTGGTTTTGGGGTTGGCTTGGGCTGTTTTAGGGCTGGTTTGGGGTGGTTTGGGGTGTTTTTTTCCTCTTTTTGGCCTGTTTTGGGTCTGTTTTGGGGCTCTGACCCTGTGTCCCACAGGAGAAGCAGGACAAGGTTTTTTTTGGTGGGTTTAGGGTGGTTTGGGGTTGTTTTGGGGGTGGGTTTGAATATTTTTTGTTGTTTTTGTACTTTTTTGAGCCTGTTTTGGGGTTCAGAAATTATGTCCCACAGGAGAAACAGGACAAGGTGGTTTTGGGGTGGTTTTGGGGTGGTTTTGGGGCTCTGACCTGTGTCCCATAGAAGAAGCAGGACAAGGTGATTTTGGGGTTGGTTTTGGCCCATTTTGGGGGTTGTTCGGGGTGTTTTGGCCTGCTTTTCTCCTGTTTTTGTCCTGTTTTGGGGCTCTGACCCTGTATGCCATTGGAGAAGCAGGACAAGGTGGTTTTGGGGTGGTTTGGGGGTTTTGGAGTGATTTGTCCTGTTTTGGGGCTGTTTGGGAACTCTGACCCTGTATCCTACAGAATAAGCAGGTCAAGGTGGTTTTGGGGTGGTTCGGGGAGTTTTGGATGTTTTGGCATTCTTTTGTCCTGTTTTTGGGCTCTGACGCTGTATCCCAAAGGTGAAGCAGGACAAGGTGTTTTTGGGGTGGTTTTGGGTTGTTTTGGGGCTGTTTTGGGTGTTTCGAGTTGTTTTTTCATTGGTTTTGGCCTGGTTTGGGGTTTTTTGGGGGACTGACCCTGTGTCCCTTAGGAGAAGGAGGGCAAGGTGGTTTTGGGGTGGTTTGGGGGTGTTTTCGGAGTGGTTTTGGGTGTTTTGGGGTGTTTTTGTTCTGTTCTGGGTCTCTTTTGGGTCTCCTACCCTGTATCCCGTAGGAGAAGCAGGACAAGGTGGTTTTGGGTGTGTTTTTGGGGATGTTTTGCATTGTTTTTGCCCTGGTTTTGTCCTGTTTTGTGTCTCTGACCCTGTATCCCATAGGAGAAGCAGGGCAAGGTGGTTTTGGGGTGGTTTTAGGGTGGTTTTGGTTTATGTCCTGTTTTGGGATTCTGACCTTGTGTTGCGTAGGAGAAGGAGGACAAGGTGGTTTTGGGTGTTTTTGTTCTGTTTTGGGGCTGTTTTGGGGCTCTGACTCTGTATTGCATAGGAGAAGGAGGACAAGGTGGTTTTGGGTGTTTTTGTTCTGTTTTGGGGCTGTTTTGGGGCTCTGACTCTGTATTGCATAGGAGAAGCAGGACAAGGTGGTTTTGGGGGTGGATTTGGTGTACTTGTGGCCTCTTTTGGGGCTAGTTTGGGGCTCTGACCCTGTGTCCCCTAGGAGAAGCAGGACAGGGTGGTTTTGGGGTCGTTCTGGGGTGGTTTTGGGGTGTTTCTGTCCTGCTTTTGGGCTGTTTGGGCTCCGCTGTTGGCAGTGGGGACACATGCCATGCCAGACCTTGATGTGAAGGATGGCCTCCCCTGTTACCAGAGAGCCATACAGCAGAAAAAAGGGGCAGGCCCAGCAGCCTGTAGTTGGCATATATTGGAGATATGATCTAGGGCAAATCCCTGCTCAAGTAGGGTCACCCAAAACATATATAAAACAAAAAGGGGGAGATGTGGAGGCAGTGTTCTCACAGGAGAGTGGATAATTGGTACATAAATTCTGAATAATCCTGAAAGATGCAGCAAGGCCGTGAGAGGCCCGAGGAAGCCTGAACAAGCAAGATAAGAAGAAGCTGGAATTCACTGAGGTAATGAGAACTGTGGACTGTTGGCAAGCTTTGGAGGTCAAGTTCTCACACCTGTGCTTAACCAATTATATGTTAGTTACAAAAGGTCTTTGAGACATGTATCCAATCATAATATGCCAAATCAAGACACGTATCCAATCATAATATGCCAAATCACTGTAAGTGCATGTAAGAAATAGTATATAAGGAGTTACGGCTTTGTAATAACTGGCTTTTGTCTGATCATATTGATCTCTGACTGAGCCCATGTGTTTTCTGCGGCACGGAGTTATTGGGGGGGGAGGGGGGGGGAGGCAGTGAGACCGGTCCCTGCCAGGCAGGAGGCAGCAGGCGGGCACTAGGACCCCGATTCCGGCGCTAGAGGGGGCGGGCACTGGGACCGGCTCCTGACAGGGAGGAGGCAGCGGGCGGGCACTAGGACCCCGATACCGGAGCTATATAGTGCTGAGGGTGCTGGGGGTTCTGTGGGTGCTGGGGTTTCTATAGGTGCTGGGCTGACTGGGTGCACTGGAGCTGTTGTGGTTGCTGGCAGTGGTGGGGGTGGTATGGGTGCAATGCATGCTATGGGTGCTGGGGGCTCTATGGGTGCTGGGGGTGCACTGGGTGCTGTGAGCCCTGGCCCCAGTCCCTGCTCCAGGCACTGGGGACCCCAGTGCTGGCATCTGGGAGAGGTCCAAAGAGTGCTGGGATGGGTGTTGGGAGCTGGGATGGATACAACCTTGAAGCTTGTGAGGTCCTAAGGGAAGATCCCAAGCCTGGAAGCAGGATGCTCCAGCTGGATGCAGGGATGAAGTGGGATGCTCCAGCTGGATGTAGGGATGAAGCAGAACCATGGAAGTTTGGGTTCTTCTTCATCATTAGGGTGTGGAGAGGAGCCTTCAGCATGGATTGGAGCCATAGGACAAGGGGTGATGGGTTCCAACTGGAACAGCAAAGTTCAGGTTGGAGATAAGGAAGTGAGGGTGCTGGGACACTGGGATGGGTGGGATGGAGAAGAATGGATGGGCTTGGAGCAACCTGGTCTAATGGAAGCTGTCCCCCCTGCCTCTTCATGCCATGCTTTAATGGTGGGGCAATGATTGGACTTGATGCTCCTGAAAGTCTTTCACAAACTGGTTGATTCCCTGATTCCCAGCTCCCGCTTCCCACTGTTCCCTGCCCTCCATCCCTCATCCCCATCCCTGCGCACGGACCAGAAGAAGAGGTGGGCTCGCAAAGCATCCTCTCTATGGGAAAATAAGGCAACTGTATTGAAGCTGAAGCCAACTTCAAGCGACGCCGCTCCTCAAGGCTTCTTCCCCCTTAGAGCCTGCAGCAGCTCCTGCACCCGACTGACAAATTCCACGAGCACCCGGTATGGGAAGGAGCAGATGTCACCGGTGCTCGAGGCCGTCGGAGCCGGCATCGTCTGCTGGATGGGCGCATGCGAGCCGTGCTGGTGGCTCCATGTCGAGGGCGTCGCGGAGGCTCCCGCGGAGTGGAACGTCCCCAGCTGGTGGAGGATCCACTCATGGAAGTGCCTTGTTGAGGTGTAGACCCCCGGTTGCTTGGCCCTGGCGCAGCCGCGGCCCCAGCTCGTCAGCCCCACAACCCAGAAAAAGTTGGCATGGTTGTCCCGGCACATGAGGGGACCGCCACTGTCACCCTATGGAGGAGAAACAGAGAGGGGATGAGGATGGGGATGGGTGGCCATGGCAACGCCTGAGGGGACCACTGCTGCTACCCTTTGGAGGAGAACGGGAGAGGATGGGGAGGGGTGGCCATGGCAACGCAGAGGGGACAACTGCTGCCACCCTATGGAGGAGAACGGGAGAGGATGAGGATGGGGATAGGTCGCCATGGCAAAGCAGAGGGGACGACTGCTGCCACCCTATGGAGGAGAACGGGAGAGGATGAGGATGGGGATGGGTCGCTATGGCAATGCCGGAGGGGACCACTGCTGTTACCCTATGTGGATGGAAGGGTTCTCCTTCATCATTTGGGTGTGGAGAGGGACCTTCAGCATGGATTGGAGCCATAGGACGAGGGGTGATGGGTTCCCACTGGAACGAGGGACTATGGGTTGGAGATAAGGAGAAATTGTTCCCTATGAGGGCGGTGGGACACTGGGATGGGTTGGATGGAGAAGGATGGATGGGGCTTGGAGCAACCTGCTCTAATGGAAGGCATCCTTGCCCCTTGCTTAGAACTGGATGCTTTAAGCTCCTTCCCAACCTAACCCATTCCATGAATCCATGCTCATGACATGGTTTAGTGGTGGAATCTCAATGATCTTAAAGCTCCAACCTCTATGGTCCCTGCGCAGGGATGATGGAGCAGGAGCTGGATGCGCTTCCAAAGCTGGGATAAAGGGGGATGCAGAGCAAGGCCCTGCAGATGGGAGAGGAGAAGGGAGCCCCAGTGGCACAGCCTTACCTGGCAGGTGTCGATGCCACCCTGTGGGTACCCAGCACACAGGTTGTGGCTCTTGATGGCCCCTCGGTACCATAGGCTGCTGTTGCAGACCTTGGCATCGATGAGGCGGACCTTGGCCTCCTGCAGGGCAGATGGGGACGATGCCCCCGCTGTGGGGACACAAAGGGGGTCAGGACTGCAGGGAGAAAGGACGGATATGGGGGTATTTGGGGCTGAAAAGATCAATGGGAGCCATCAACACCGCCCCATGGCATGGGCTGCATCCCCTTTGTTCTGCATCCTCAACATAAGGAGGACATGGAGGGACCTTCAGCGATGGGACAAGGGGTGATGGGTTCCAACTGAACCAGGGATGCTCAAGTTGGAGAGAAGGAAGTGGTGGGAGACTGGGATGGCTTGCATGGAGAAGGTCGGGATGCTCCATCCCCAGTCGGAGCAACATCCAATAGACCTGGATGAGCTTTACCCTCCCTTCCATCCCATTCCATGAATCCATGACCCGGCATCCCAAGGCCAACGGGGCTGTCGGGCACTCACTTCTGGCCTCCCTCGCGCCCCATCCGCTGATGAAGCACTCGGAGAGCTGGGACACGCTGAGCGTCGCATCGGGCAGGCAGGCGAGCTGCACGTGGTACCCGCACTGCACCGGCTGGTCCAGCTCCACCAAGGCAATGTCGAAGCCGCCGGAGACGTTAGTGTAATATTCATGGACCGCGACCCTCTGGATCCAACGTTTCTGGGTCTCGGAATTGGCCCAAGCCAGGTCTGTGATTCCGACCATCACGTACCAATCCGTGGTGAAGCTGGGAGGGAGTGGAAGAGCAGGGATTGGAGCCATAGGACAAGGGGTGATGGGTTCTGACTGGGAATTGCAGGTTGGAGATAAGGAAGGGATTCCCTATGAGGGCACTGGGATGGGATGGATGGAGAAGGTTTGGATGCTCCATCCCTGGTAGTGCTCAAGGCCAGCTTGGAGCAAGCTGCTCTATGGAAGGCATCCCTGCCCATGGCAAGGGCTTGGAACTGGATGATCCCAAGCTCCTTTCCCACCCAACCCATTCCATGATCCATTCCATCCCATCCCATTCTATGGAGGGGTGGGAAGGAGCCACATTCCTGCTGCTGCCCAAAGGAAAGCACTGCCCCAGCTCGCCTTAGGCTCAAGGGCTGTCAAGCTGGAAGCAGCCTTCTCCTGAGCGCTCCTCCAAGTGCATCCAGGATGGGGAAGGGGACAGGATGGGAGCTGCTCCTTGGCTATTCCCTATGGCTGGAATCCCTTCTCCCCCTTACTTTTGCCCGACGAAGCAGTGAGCGGCCGTGAGGACCCATTGTGGGGTGATGAGGGACCCCCCACAGATGTGCGAGAAGCCGGTGGCCGTGGGGAACTGGATGCTGACCATCCATGGCCAGGCGCCCTGGTGCGCATCCACGCCTCCGACGATGCGCGACACCCCATAGGAATCAGCCATGGGACGGGTACCGCAGGTCCCTCTGGAAGCAGAAGCCCAACACCGGATGGTTAGGGATGAAGGGCGGGCATCATCCCGCCCCACTGGGTGACGCAGGGACAAGGGACCCTATGGGGTGCCCCATAGCTGTGCTGTGCCACCGCATGGGGTGATGGCGAGGAAGCGGGGCTCTCCCAGTCCCACCACCCCACTGGTGTGACCATGGTTGGGAGCAGCAGCATCTCCCTATGGAATACCAGGAGCCCCGGAGCCTGGTGCCACTCACCCACAGCTGTCCCAGGAGCCATGCACCAGCCAGGCCAATGCCAGCAGGATGAAGACATGGAGCAAAGCCATCGCTGTCATCACCGCTGAGGGTGACCCCAAGGTGCCACCAAGGTGCTGCCACCACCACTGAGGGTGCCACCAAGGAGCTGCCACCAAGGAGCTGCCACCAAGGAGCTGCCACCAAGGAGCTGCCACCAAGGAGCTGCAACCAAGGAGCTGCCACCAAGGAGCTGCAACCAAGGAGCTGCTACCAAGGAGCTGCCACCAAAGAGCTGCTACCAGCGGGCTGCAACCAAGGAGCTGCCACCAAGGAGCTGCCACCAAGGAGCTGCCACCAAGGAGCTGCTACCACCACTGCGCCCAAAGCGCAACTGCCCCAGGGATACGGGTGCTGCATACAGGTCCCTTGGTGCTGCGGCTGATGTCATAGAGAGGCAGGTTTCATGGGGGAAGGAGGGGGGGGGGGGGGGCATGGGGGATTCCATGGGGGGTTCCATGGGGAGATGGAGGGGGTCTGATGGGCTTGGGATGATCTGAATCCCTATGGGATGCTCTGGAGCTCTGTGGGATGCCAAAAATGGAAGCAAATGGGGGGCACCCAAAAATGGATGGGGGCACGCCAAAGGGCAATGGAAGCAGATGGGGGCACCCAAAGGCTCAAACAAGCACATGGGAACCCGCCAAAAGGACCAGGAAGGTGCCCAAGGAACCGCAAGGATGAGGGATGCAGGGGGCAGAAGCAGCATCCCCATGGAGCAAGGTCCCTGGTGAGGATTTATCCCACATTGATCCCAAAACCACCACTGTTTGCCCCTCAAAAGCACCCAAAATCCTGGGATTTGGTGGGCAAGGAGTGGTGAAGGGGTTGTCCTTATATCCCAGAGCCTGGAAGCGGGATCTGGCAGCAGGAGCCTCCGTGCAGGCCCGGATCCAAGGACATGGCTGCTGCCCCAGAAGCAGCTTCCCAGCTTCTTCTTTGGGCCAAAAAGAGGTGGAATGGGGCCCAGGTTCTTGTTAAAAGCCACTTTGGGGGGTGTGGGGGGGGAGTTCAAATGGTGCCAAATCCAGGGAATTTGCCCGGGAGGGGGAGGATGGGGAAAAGAAGGGATTGGAAAGGGATTGGTGCAGAAGGAATGGGGTTTGTGTGGTATTCCTGGAAGTGGGCATGGTTGGATGGGGCTTGGAGCATCCCGCTCCATGGAAGGTGTCCTTGCCCATGGCAGGGGTTGGAGCTGGATGAGCTTTAAGGTGCCTTCAACCCAACCCATTCCGTGATTCCATGACTCCATGATCCCACACCTCTGTGCTGCAGTGTGGATGTTCCCTGGTGTAGGGACCTTATGGAGGAGCTGGTGGCACAAGGGAGCTCCAGAGCATGCCACAAGCAGAGCATCCCATAGGGATTCACAGCATCCCATAGGGATTCACAGCATCCCACAAGCAGAGCATCCCACAGGTGTTCAGAGCATCCCACAAGCAGGGCATCTATCTTGGGTTCAGCAGCAGCAGTCATTTTTTTCTCCCTCTTGGTACCTGGTGCAGGCTGAGTTTTTGACTTTCAGCCTGGGAACAGCGCTGATAACACCGACGCTTTTAGTTGCTGCTCAAACGTTCAGTCTGACCAAGGACTTTGTGAGCCTCATGCTCTGCCATGGAGGGAGGAGGAAGGGAAGCCGGGAGGAAGCAGAGACAGGACACCTGACCCAAACCAGCCAAAGAGGTATTCCATAGCACAGCACGTCATGCCCGGGAGGTAACAGGGAGTTACCCAGAAGGGCACTCACTGCTCGGTCGGCGGGTGGTATTGTATTCTCTTCCCTTGTTATTTCCCTTATTGTTATTGGTGTAGCAGCAGTGGTTTGTGTTACACCTTAGTTACTGGGCTGTTCTTATCCAACCCGGGGGAGGTACATTCTTTCGATTCTCCTCCCCATCCCTCCAGGAGCGGGGGCAAGGGAAGAAGGGATGGGGGGGGGGAGGTGAGCGAGCGAGACTGCGTGGCTGACTGGGTTTTAAACCACGACTAAAGTTGAGATTGCGATTGCATGGGAACCTAGATACTCCTCTACCACACAACAGCAACATTTCACAGAGTAAACTTAGGCAAGAAGCTAACTCCACACAGAAAAATTACCTTCAGCAACCAAATTGCTGTCATCCATCAGGTCCTGCTTTGTTCCTCATCTGCACAGAGCTGTTTCAGGTCTCGGTTTCCTCCTGATTTGTTAGGCTAGTCGACCAAAGCACATTTTTTTAGCACTAATGCATGCCTTGAACACAATACCTGTTGAAATAAAAGCCACTAATTGTCCTATTTTATAAGAGACAGCTGAATATTGTTTTCAGAAACCTTAAAGAATCTTCAGCTTACCTAAAAATTGTGGTTTACTTTAATCTGTATCCGAATAATAAGCTTGTACCTTAAAGCAGAATCCATGGTTTGTTGGTGCTCCAGAAATCTTTTTGCCTGTCAAAGACAAGTATGTATCACTAAGGCTGAATTCACAGAAAAACTGCAGATGCCTTGGCTCCTAAAAAGAAGAGCAATGTACTATAGTTAGACTATTTTTAGCCAGCCCCTCCAGAGAAGAAAATCAGGAGATGTAGTGGTTATCCTGGTCCAAAATAGTCTTAACATACTGTACGTTTGACATTGTGAAATCTAGAAAGAGACAACTCAGCAGCAATTTTATAATGCAGAGAAAAACCACATCAAACTAGTCAAAGAGCTCATTCTGTCAGAGAGGGAGAAAAACCAAAGTACAAGTGATGACACTTCTGGGAAAGCATCCGCTAAATTCAAGCCACAATAATATTACAGGAGGAGTCACGTTTTGAGAGCTGTATGCATTTCAAACATCAAAATAAAAGGTACTTTCATAACCTGAAAACTGTCCACTCCTCTTTCTAACCATTCTCTCCATCCTCTAAGATGAACCAAGCTAAGGAAGAAAACAAAAGAGGTTTGCTGAAGGATACAAAAGCAGCTCAATGATTACTCTGGCAGTTAGCACAGAAAATTCACAACAAGAAAAATCTTTAAGTGCTTTACGTAAAAGGTGTCTCAACTCCAGTGTATCCTGTTTAACATTATCAGGTTTCAAGAAGTGCCACCAAAAAGTTGAAGTAGTAAAATGGAAAACTGTACAGTGACAGAACGTGAGAACTCGCAAAATCTTCCTGTAAAATCCCTTTATACACAGGGGTTTTTTATTTTACAGCATGAAGTAAGACAACCCCTTTTCAAAGCACCTACTTACACTTCAGCATTTTAACTACCAGCTGAAAATTGATTTTAAAAGAGTACGCTGTTAACTGACTGGAAAAATATTGATCAGAATGAAGCAAAGTTAGGCAAAAGGAAATTACTCTAAGACAATACTTTTCCAATTTTATATCGCTCTACATTTTATCTAGAATAAATATTTTTCTTCCTTTTTATCGGTGGAAGTTGAAATTCAATTTTTTCTTATTAGAACAGATTTTAAATACATACACCTTTGCTCTAACTTCGTTATGTTATTATGTTCTCCCTTTTTTATTTTCCCTTACCTCAGATGTACCTTTAGTGGAAAAATAAAGGCCAGATCTTCTCAAAAGAAAGTACAGTTCTGTCCGGGATTTTTCCCCCTGCTCCTTTGCATGCAAATAACTGTGAATCTCAGGGGATGTGCTGGAGCTTAGGAACATCTGAAAGAAAACATCAGATGTGCATTTCTCCTTCCACCTGAAACCAGCTTTCTATTTCACTAACATACTCAGACAGAACTAAGGGGAATAAACCCCTAAATCCAGTATCACACCACAGGAATTCAGTTATGATTGCATAATTGCTAAAATTAATTCAGCAAAGAACTCACAAAAACTGAATCACAAACCCATGCAGGTCAGGTAGATGTTACCATTTTCAAAAGGAGGAGACCCCCACCTGAAGGGGTGCCTGAGCAGGAGCTTTAGGAGCCAAAACCAGAAGCTGGGCCAATCATCGAGACAGCTGCTCGAGATATTCAATGGCTTTGCTTTAGCCATTTCAACCAGACATTGTCAGAGCGCAACACAATTGTTACCTAGCAAGACACTGTTATCTTAGCAAAGAGCAAGTACACAGTTCTACTCAGTCTGCAGGACAAAACTGCAGAAGTACCCATTAAAAGCTGGCAACCACATTAACTTTATGCTCATTCCATGAAATGCATTATTCATTTTTATTCCTCTTCTTCCAATAAAACTGCTCAGAACAATGACTCACATCTAAGCATACTAACCTAGAATCCTTCAGTTTCCATATACGCAAAGGAACCAACGTCATTACTAAGCTCTTAAAGGAAAATTGCCCCAGGCTGCTCTGTACTATTATCAATTCTATCTAGACTTCTACAGAGATAGGCAACAAAGGCTTTTCGGGTTGATAGCTGCAGTTTCCACTGCTGCATTTTCCTCCTGTCCACTGCCACTTCCAGAAAATCGGATTTGAGGACACAAAGCAAAAGTTGAGCAGGCAAGAGACAGAATGGACACTACAGGACTGCAGGAAAATAATGAAATGAATGTGATTTTGGAAGCACACCAGGTTCTTCAGACACTAAATAATGCAGTTCAACCGAGAAACACAAGGTTGCTTTCGCTTCTGTTGTTCTCCTGTCCTGCAGTCTAAATTGAGCTGGTGTGAATGCAGTAACACGGGCAGGCTTCACTTGACAGGGGAGCGTCCTAGCTCACACCAAAGAATGCATTATGCATAGCTTCACCACTGTTCACCTGAATAGTTACGTTACAGTAAGACTAGGTACATCTGTCTACAGCGCTGCTGGCACACAGCTGGGTGCAAATGCAGTTTAAGCTATTTCAGCCACACTGAAGCAGAAGGGGAGGTTCTGGTAGGTGTTCCAGCCTGTTCATCTCCCCATTTGCCACGAACGAACAGGTTCACTGGTAGCAAACATAAAGGCTGAGTTGAAGAAGTATTTTAACTCCATAAACAACGTCAAATGGAAGCTTTAGGAAAATCTAAACGAGTCAATCTAGGTAAAAAAAGAACAGCATCTTTTTGGGTTTTAGTATCTCTGCTTAACACGAAAGGAGTGCTTGGCTCGCAGCCTGCACAAGTGTCTTTCCCAGGATTTCTGCCATAAGAGCTTCAAACCAGAAGTGCTGTCATGAAAAACGCTTTTCTTACTCAGCAGACCAAAGTGGAATACAAAATACAAAGCTCAGCTTCAACAGTCATCGTTGTGCCCATGCTATCAATTAAAATAAAGGAGCAATAATGCTAGGAAAAACACAATCCCAGATCCATCCTTTTCTTTCTAAGACAGCTGAGGACTGTGTGAGAAAGTACAACCTGAGCAAGCTGAAGTTAAACTAGTAAACGTCAGAAGGAATGCGCAGTAAAAATATTTCAGAGTCAGAACTGAATGCAATAAACACCTAGAACTAAGGATAGGAGAAAAGATCCCTTCTTCGGGATTTTTGTTCTGGCTTGGTTTTGGAAGGGTTTTCTGTTGTTGTTTTGGTTGTTCGTTGGTTGGTTGTTTTTATTTAACGGAGGTACGTGCAAATTTACTAGTGGGGGAATGGATCCCTCTTCAAACAGATAACCAATATATGCCTAATATCAGAAAAATAAGTCCTTAATACAGGAAGATGAATTGCAGAGTTAAATGATGGTATGCTGCAGGCAGGGATTACCAGTCACACGGTACGCAGAAACAAACTTGCACCCTCTCTCCCATGCAGTGAAATATATAACATGATTTGTAGGCTGGTGTCAAACGTCACCATGTCTTTCCGAGAGTAGCATATGACAGCACCAAGGACTCAATGATGATTTGCTTAACTGCAAAGCCAACCCATTGAAAACCAATCTGAACAAAAACCAAAGCAAAATAAATGCCTTTTGTTGGTAAAAAACCAAATCAATCAACAGGTGAGAAAACAGAACAGGAAAAAAACATTGCACTCTCTCAGATTAATACAACAAAAATCAGAAACTCTAGATGTCACTAAATGCAATGAAGTTTGAGAGCCATACTCGTAACTAGAAACCTTATCTGTCTGCACCTGCAACATTTTGAATGAAAGACTGGCTGCAGTAGCATGGAAAATATTTGCTAAGGTGGATGCTTCTCAAGCATTACACACTATTTCTGACAGTCAAAGAAGCCAACATTTTCCCAAGGCTCTGTGAATCCAGTTTGAATTTGATGACTGATTTCTTCAAAGATGTGACGACAGTTGGCAGTGATCCAGCCCAATGCTGCTGGGAATGAGCAGGATTTTGCCCTGAACCTGCTGACAAATTCTAGGGCCCCAAGCAGTGCCAGTGAAGAGCTGTTACTGACTCTCAGTATTGTCTCCTGTTGACTTCAGTCAGTCTGAGAGCTTTAGACTGGCAGAAAGGCCAGAAAAACCTAGAAGGGAAAACGAGGAAAGGCAGACTGGACATGCCGAGGAGATTGACAAGAGACTGAAGTTCTGTGCACGGCTATTTCAGCCTGAAATCTGGAACAGAATCAGATGGGAAACTGCTCAGGGACAGAGAGACTTTCTGTGGCAGAATGGTTAGAGAAAGAAAGCTTAACTCTGAAATCTGTGAAGGTAGAGAATGAGAACAACTCAGAACATGGGGGAGTGGGGCAAGAGATGGCAATGGGGAAGGCCAAAAGGAAAAGTCACTACCAGGAATTCTACCTTTCACAAAAGGATGAGTGCCTGTCTTGGTAAGCCCGCTGTGTCTTTAACTTAATTTTTGCATATATAAAATTTATTTTGTTATGCTTATTTAGGAAAGGCATGTGCTCTCTTCTTTAACATATCCTACATCAGGTGCAAGGTTCTTTTTATTCCTCTGGAAGACAGGCTGGACGTGTGCTGTCTACAGTAGGTTTTTCTAATGTATTCACATTACATGTAAAAAGCTATTAGAAAGAAGCTGCGAAATTGGCCAACAGAACTCTGAACTTCAAGTCTACCGACCAAACCTGAGTATCAGTTGCATCTATTAAACAGTGGGCAGTGGGAGGGGAATAGGTTTATTCTTAAAAAAAAAACAGAAAGAACCGTAATTACCCAAGTAATTTCAATCTTCTGTTTTTGAAGGTGTCACTGTTAAATTTAAAACACTGACATACTGCATAGTGAAAAAAGATCAGTGACAAATACAATTAAATATAAAACCTCCAACATTAAAAATTGGAGAAATGTTATTCACAGACAAAAAACAAGCCAAACCAAAACAAAAAAAAAAGAAAAAAAAGGGGGGGGGGGGGGGGGGGAGAAAAAAGAAAGAAATCTAGGATAAAATTTTGACCCTTCAAAGGAATTTAAAAAAAAAAACCACCAACACCTTATTGACTTCAGTGAGGGTAGGATATCACCTACTAACGACTCAGTTCTGTCAACACTCTAGGCTGTGCAGTCTATTCACTGGAAATGCTGTCATGAGTAAGAGAGGCCTCAGATAAAGAGCTTCATGCTACCTTCCTTCTTGAAATGCTTTTAAGCATCCGATTTGCTTAAATAGCCTACAGCAAGACTTCCAGATTATTCACACTGCCTACCACTAGACATGTACATACAGTGTTGTCTCAGAGAAACCATATTCTAATAAATATGGCTTCTAATTCTAATAGCGACACACTTTATTTTTAGGCTATAGGTCAAACCTCTCTTCGGTACACACAGACATCTGGTGTAGGTCAGACCTAGTAATTTCACTTAGCACATGCTAAATGGATAGCAGGCAGTTAACTGGTTTTTGTTCTGAGGCTATTCAGATGTTCTGACTTAATGCCATCAGCCAAAATACTCACTTTCAATGAAAGTCAAGAAAAACATACTTGAAAAATATTTTACTCGCTCACTGCTCAATCCACAAAAAACTATAAAAGTATCAGAAGTGATTTTTTAATCACTTGTAAGCACTGAGTTGTTAAAACTAATGTCTCTCTTGCTACTTGACCAAGCACATCACAAAGAATAACCAAGACTGTTAACTTGTCTTAATGAAGTTTCCAAGGATATAGGGACTGCTGTGAACAACTGACCCAACAGCTCCTGCTGAAACGGGCGTGAGGACTGCACAGTTCACAAAGGTATTCTCTGCCTCATGCCTCCTAAGTTTTATTGAACAAAATACAATTGAACAGACAATACACCATAAAACAGCAACAGAGGAGCGTTCACAACAGATTTTTCCATCTATCAAAATGGGGTGTAACCATTACCTCTTTAGAATGATTCTTAATCTTACCCACAAGCTCTGCAGATTCGCTGTATATCGTATATGGGCAAGAGCATCCAAATCAAATGTTTCTGTTACACTGCAAAATCTACTTGATATTTGGGTAGCAAAAGTGAACCAATTTTCATTGGATATGCAGCATCTGTAGAATTAATTCTTTTTATTTAGGTTTGTAAAAATTATTTACAGAATCTAGTTCTGTATGTGTCAATTATATTTAATTTGAAACATTTTTAATCCATTGGGGGTTAGCTTAACCTCCTGACTAAACATCTATTTTTGTAACTTTTTAATACAGAGGAATGTTTTGAGAAATATTTCTTTAATGTTTTTCCTTTACTGGCCGATGCTAGAGTAGAATTTATTAGATAATTAAAAAAAAACCTCAACAACCTAGCTTTAATATTTCTTTTAGTTTTACTTTGAAAATCCTGTGTTCTTATGTTGCCTTTCCAACCAGTCTTTATCCCCAAAACTCACACATAGGCTTGTTGTCTTAAGACCACTGAAAGTTCTTCTATTAATTAATTTTTCTAGTGACAAGCAAGCAAGAGTGATGAGTATGTTTCCACCTTTAGTACTCATTTTTCCCCTCTTTGGGAAGTAAGACCATGATCCCTGATATGGTCATTCTGTGAATCTATTCCCACTGTAAGTTAAAATCTTGTGTCCACTTAAAGATGACTAACACTGAGTGACCTACCTTGTTTTTCCCCAAAGGCTACAGTAGCCTTCCAGCTAACAAATCATACTAGTCACTCTGAATT
This sequence comes from Pezoporus flaviventris, assembly GCF_033815535.1. Lineage (NCBI taxonomy): Eukaryota > Metazoa > Chordata > Aves > Psittaciformes > Psittacidae > Pezoporus > Pezoporus flaviventris. Next base: position 163,570 of record NW_026892622.1, read on the forward strand.
TTCTACTCATTAAGTTTAACCTTTTAAGCCTTTTTTTTAAGCGGGTTGTATCACATTCCCATTTCCTCATTATCCTACCAATGCCTGCTGTTAAGTATGTGCCAAGTACTGCAGCACTCCACCTTTTTAAGGAAACAGGGTCTTTCACCTGAAATACCCAAGAAAGGCATTAACCATTTTTACTTCATCTTCTGTTTTGACACTCCGAAAGAATGCCTAAGTTTCCAAGTGCGGTCATACAGTAACTCTCTGGCAGGGACACACCACTTCATACCTCATAAGGAAAAAAGTAGTAACCATATTTTGAGGTATTCATAACCTAGGAACAGATCCAACAGTGGCAAAGAATTATGCTCACAAAAAAACAGGCAATGGGCAATTCTAAGCTATGCTGGCTCATCTTCATTCAAAGATTACACACCTGTAATATCCCAGAGTGGCTTACAGCTGCATGGGGCTCACTTGGAAAAGGTACCATATGATCCGGAAAAAAGCTCTGGAACAATAACAATTTGTATCAAAGTTCAAGAAAAATAAATATAAAACTTCCTATCCCTTTTGGATGCAAAATTAAAGTTCTCCATGCCCTGCAAGAAACTGCAGGTTCTCTGATCCAGGAATTCACATTTACCTTACTATCATTCCTCAATTTGTGGTATCTGATATATTATTTGCTGAAAACCTTAAAAACTTTGAGAAAACATCACCAGTTTCTGGAATCAAGAGGGTTTCCTACACCACTACTTGGCTCTTAGTGCTGTTTTTCTAGTAGTAATTTCTATTGCTATTGACGTTTAAGAGTTGCCTGGGGGTTCAACGTGCTGCAAAGTAGGGGCAACATATGCCAACAGTGTTTTCTACTGCTTTCCTTACACTAGAAACCCAGCAAACCTTTTTTGGAAAAACTGCCAGTAATAGAGAATAAGTCCTCTCAGTTTTTATCTAACTATCCACTTTGTGTACGAATATCAGTTAGATCTGACAACATCAATATGGTATGGTTAAAAAGTCCACATTTAAAGTGTTGATTTCATTATCAAGGAAAGCTCAAGGTGTAATTTATGGATAGACCTGCAGCTGGGGAGTTCAGTACACTCATGCAAATATGAACCAGCCAAGAATTTGATCACTACTTATGAAGTAAAGGCACAGCTACAGGTTGGGCAGAGAAGAGATTCAGAGCAGCCCTGTGGAGAAGGACCTGGGGGTGCTGGTCGATGAGAAAATGAACATGAGCTGACTTCAGTGTGCACTCCCAGCCCAGAAAGCCAACCGTATCCTGGGCTGCATCAAAAGGAGCGTGACCAGCAGGGCAAAGGAGCTGATCCTGCCACTTTACTCTGCTTTTGTGAGACCTCACCTGGAGCATTGTGTGCAGTTCTGGTGTCCTCAACATAAAAAGGACATGGAACTGTTGGAACAAGTCCAGAGGAGGCCACGAGGATGATCAGGGGACTGGAGCACCTCCCGTATGAAGACAGGCTGAGGAAGTTGGGGCTGTTCAGCCTGGAGAAGAGAAGGCTGCGTGGAGACCTCATAGCAGCCTTCCAGTATCTGAAGGAGGCCTATAGGGATGCTGGGGAGGGACTCTTCAGTAGGAATTGTAATGATAGGACAAGGGGTAACGGGTTCAAACTTAAACAGAGGAAGTTTAGACTGGATATAGGGAAGAAATTCCAGGTGAGGCACTGGAATGGGTTGCCCAGGGAGGCTGTGAATGCTCCATCCCTGGCGGTGTTCAAGGCCAGGTTGGACGAAGCCTTGGGTGGAATGGTTTAGTGGGAGGTGTCCCTGCCCATGGTAGGGGGGTTGGAACTTGATGATGTTAATGTCCTTTCCAACCCTAACTATTCTATGATTCTAAGTTTTCCCAAGGTCTGGACAAGTTTGAAGCTAATATTCCCTTGACCATCAAATGTCCAGTGACCTTCATTTTTAATAAAACTGAACTACTGCTAGGGTTGATTCACATCAACAAAGCATCCCTGCTACACCTGGGTTCACAGTACCCAGAAGAATGACTCAAGCAGAAACAGTAAACTCTCTGATCAACCACAGTTGCTTATGCTAGTCATACCTGCATGTCTGCCACACTCCACAGCTGGTTCCAAGCACTGGCTAACCAACACACTTCTTTGAAAGCTTCTCAACTAACCATTGACTGTCTCAAGCTTAGGATTTTTCACTGGTGCAATGACACCTCTAGATTGGGGAGTACATGATTTGCCCAGAGAAACACAGGTGGAGAAAGAAAAAGCCTCAGATCTCTTGGATATTTTGTTACCTTAATATTTACCTTTTCATCTTTTTCACAGGTGGATAATTTGAGTTCCCTTCCACTGTTCACCTTTCAAGTCCTCATACATTTCTATTTCTCCCTTTGACATCTGAAACAAGCTGGCTTTACAGAAGACGGCATTACCAGTGACCCAAATACACCATGCATTTGAGCAAACAGAGGGTGAACTCCTCCAGCTGAGCCAGGACTGCTTCCACGGCCTTTGTCATCAGCCACAGCCTGAATTAGCAACATTAACCTTTGGCAATACCCTTGAATTAGGAGTTGTCTCTGCTCTCCTTCCATTCCTTACATACACTAACTCTGGCTTCACTTCCACTTACTCCTAACAGGCTACAGCTGCTCACAGCCCTTTGTGTCAGCTGTCATGTAGCTGCAGCTGTGAGAAGCTGCCACAGGGCACCACTGGCCCATAACATCCAATTTTCACTTAAACAATAAAATCCATCTTTGCTACAGATGCCCCTCCTCACACTGCTTCATTTTATGTTTTGTTGTCACTCAATGGAAACTTCACTCAATCTCAATCACTTTATTTTGTTGCAGGTCTATGTGCAAACTTCAATAAAGTTAAGCCCATGCCTGCATGATGTTTATAGCTGAGACTAATTAACAGCTGAGCTAGTGGAGAGGCAAAGATATGTTGCTTGGCCTCCCTCTGCTCAGCTTTGGGCCAAGGCAGGGGAGCAGGCCTGCTGTCCTGTCCCTGGTCACTCCACTAAGGTGGTCGTGTGTTCTCAGAAGCCCCAACAGAAGGTGGGGATGCTCAAAGGCTGGTAGTTGCGAAGCAGAGGAGGAGAGGTGGGCAGGCTGCCTTACCTTGCCTGGGCGGCAGGCTGCTGGCCCTCCCTTCGCTGTTTTGTCTCCTCCAAGGCTGCTTTTGGTTCCATCCTGTACATGGTAGGTCCTTTTCCGTAGACGTCCAGTTCCACCTTGTGGAAAGCAGCAGGACCTGGTGTCTGTAAGAGAGGCAGGGAGGTTGCTGGGTACACAAGTGTTCTGCTGACAGGAAGGGTACTCAACAAAATGATCACACACTCGCTGTACAACATGCACAGTGGATTAAACCAGCACACTAAAGCAAACAAGCACAGTAAAGCGAACTGGGTAGATATTTCTATACAGTAAGTAAGTACAGTAAAACAAATTGTGTACATGTATATAAGTAAAGTACAGATGACAATTAGCAGTGCATCCAGTCAATACTGCATAGAGAGACCAGAGACTTAGAAGAAAGACATCACCAGCCATCATCAAACCATCCTCCAGGCCCACACTTCAGCTGGGAAGCCCCATTGCAGCCATTGCCGGGAGACTCAGTAATCAGGAAAGTTCCTACGAGGTCCATCCACACATAGGTGAGGCCTCGGAGTCAGCTACAAGAGGCTCCTGCTTTTGTACCCTTAGAAACACAAGGGGCTTTAGGCCAGCTCTGCCACTGTTTACTCGTGGGCCCGTGCAGTTCCTCATCATCTCAGTGTTGGTCGCACTGACAGCATTGGCCAGGTGGCCCAGCGTGCCCAAGCAGGAAGCTCACGGAACAGCTGCACCCTCATGGTTTCCTGCCTCTTTCCGACAAACACTCACCATGAACATACACACATGGACTCTGCCAAATACACTGTGAAAAACCCACACTGGGTTGTCTCTCAGTCAGGAGAGGGAATCAACTCTCAGCGAGGTTCCCATCCGTTACAGTCACAGCCAAATCCAAGCACAGGAGCGGTATGCACATAGAGATGGAGACGAAAATGGAGATAAGAAAAATAATGTAAAAGAATATTTTCTTTTCACAAAATAATGGAAAACAACCAAAATTGTCTTCCTGATACAGACACTCAAGATTTCTACTGCAATTGAAAATAATCTGAACAAAACAAAACTCTTGGAGCCAAGACTACCCATTTTCTAAGAGCCTTCTCAGCTTTCACAGTGGCACACACAGTCCTGACTTCCACAGGAGGAACTCAAAGGTACGCTTCTGTTGAGCTGGACATTTGTGATGGAGGTTCTGTGGGAGTATGGGCCCTGAATACCCCATGAGGGAGGCCATCTCTGCTTTTATAACAGGGACACAGGGCTATGACTTCTGTTTTCCAGAGAAAAAGAATGTTGTGCTTTGATTTGATTAACCCAGCTGTGATTGATGCAAGAAGCCTCAGCGTCTGTATTTCAGGCAGCCTGCTTGCACAAGTCACACAGTGTTTATGGTGAAGATTTCACGTGCCACACGCCTGACAAATTACTTTGCCCTTTTAAGTAGAGAAAGAATGCATTTCACATGGTATCTGCAAACTGTGAACAGCCACTGCACTCACACAAAGCAGCAAGACCACTGTCTGCAAGGAAAATGATTCATATCCCCATGAGGGTGCCCGAGCACAGTCACTGTATCTCACAAGCCAGATTCCACCAGAGCTGAGAATCATGAGTCTGCTATTTTGATGGTTGCCACCAAATAGTTCAGGACTGCCTTTGCACCTGCATCAGGACTGCCAGAAAACACCCAGTCTGCGGCACTGCCTATAATCTACCAGTTGTGGACATGCTGTATCAGTTCACTCCTTCTCACACCCTTTCCCCTGACTGCAAGGCTGAAGGACAGCCTCTACCTGGGTCCCAATACCCTTGGGTAAGGAGCATTCTGGAGGGTAGATTTTGTCTAGTTAAGCCCACCAGCACTTTTGGATCACTGACTACTGCGGCGCTTGAGCCTTTTGGGCATCTCCCCACTGCCCCAGTCCTGCCAGCCCATCTGTGCCAAGCACTTACAATCAACTGAGGGAAGCAGAGTAATGAGGCCGTATTAAATGACATGCTCAGTACTACTAAGGCCATAAATGATAGAATCACAGAATACCTCCCTACTGAACACAAGTGCACGTGTCCTGTCTTTCACACAACTGCCTCCTGTGCTCTTCAAGATGCCTTCCTCAGCTTACGTGGTTTACCTTTAATGCTTATTTCTATTCAAGGTGGTTTGAATCCTACTAACCCTTAAAGCTCTCACAATGCAATCAGAGAAACCCAAGCTGGATCAAACTATTTTTACAGAAGTCACCTGTTAGAAACAGGCATGCCAGGAGGTAAATTCCTCTTTTGTTAGATTTATTCTCAATTCCCTTTATGCAGATATTGGTTTGGGGCTGCACCTGTGGAGCTATTGGTGACTCCCATCCCATGCAAGTGGGTGTAGTCACTGGCAGCAGATGTCTGCATTCAAGACATGAAGATGTGGTGGTTGTTGTTGCAGCATGAAGTGGAACCTGAATTTGGTCATGTTTCCTGACACTGGTGAAGAAAACACAATTTACTTTTCCATTCTTACCCCTACTAACATAACTGGCACTTGAAGGAATCTGTGGTTCATTTTGCCCATTATTTAAGAATTACATCCAGTGCTAAAGATATGGAACAAAATCACAGAATCTCAGAATCCCAGTCTGGTTTGGGTTGGCTCCTTAATGAAATGTGCCCTCATAAAAATCATGAAATGCAAACAAAAGTCTCAAGGCTCAAAGTTTCACATGAGCACGTAAGGAAGGTTATATAATTATACAATATATATATATATATATAATTACATAAAAATATACCTAATTAAAATTATCCATAATAATAATAGAAATGCTTATATATCTCTCTTACCATTATAAATCATACAGTCTAAGAGAAATGCTTTTCAGCCCTCTGGGCTCATGACACCTCAGACCATAGGTGCACACGTGTGTGTGCGCGTGCTGCGGGGGCGGCAGTCGGGTCGGGGGGGCTGCAGCATCTGCAGAATGGCTTCCCTACATGTAAAACCTGCACTTGCTGGATATGTGACAGGGCTCACGTCCAGCCCCACAGTCTCACCGCATTGCTTGTTCCAATGAAGAGTGGCCATAGTGGAACATCAGCTGGTTTGCCAGAGGCCCAGGAACAAGAGGCAAAGGCACCAGCAAGGGTCCGTGGACCCAGCGCAACTGCAAAGTTCACCAGCCAGAGAAAGACAAAGGCATCGGCTACCTGGAAGATGAAGAGGTACTCAGGTACGGGCTTTCTCCTCCATAAAAAGCAAAAGTACGCTGAGCACCTGCACACAGTTCAGTCACCCTGGTTGTGCTAAAAGCCTGTCCGGGAAGAAAAATCAACACCACAATGATAAGCACTGAATCCTGTGTTCACAGGCTCTGAAATTTAGCAGCTTCATACAAATCACATCATTCTGCTTGATGTCTCATTAGATCATTCAACACTGCACTCCAGTACTATGTAACCTGTTTGCATATATAAGGACTCATGTCCTATGCAGGTGTTTAACTTTATACGGTTGGCAAACAGGGCTGCTTACCACACGACTGAAACCTAGAGATATGGAATCTGAATGTCAGAAATATACTTTTAAGATACACAAACGCTTCCGTTTCATTAAAGAAAAGCTGCTCACATAAAAAATAATAGTGAGGAAATAAGAACAATTGAAAACCAGAGGGTAAGTCAAAGCCAGAGGCTTGTGCAAATCAGCACAACCGACCTGAAATCAACTGAGCTGAGCCATTCTGTACAAGCTGCCACAGCTTCCCTTACCCATCTCACGGTATTAAAACAGGAGCAGTCTTTACATGAAATTACTCTTCCTTACTTCTGTTGTTCAATTCATGCGTTTGCTCAGTTTGGGCGTTAAATAAAACCAGTCAATTCCTAATCCCTTTCTTTTTAGTGTTCGGGTATCAGGATGCTGGGGAATTGTCTGGGATGTACCTAACCACAGCAGTGCATTGACATTTAAACACCTGAAAATAACCTTGCTATAACATTTGATAAATAATTCTAGTTTTCAAGAAACACTTCAATTCAACCCCCCACTCAAGTCAAAAGACAAGTATTTCTGGAGCTCCATAAAGGTCATCACTGTGCAAAAGCAGCCAAGCCTCTGCTTTGAAACCTGGCTGCTCTTTGGGCAAGTCTGAGGCACAGCTTTCAAATTCTTCCACTGCCTTTTGAGAACCACAAAACCAGAAATCCTCATGAATTCAGGAACACTTGTCCAAATAAACCTCTATTTCTGCGTCTTCTTTTCTCACCCAGAAAATGAGGCTGGTTGATACTCACCTGCTCACAGGACACTGCACAAAGAAAATGCTTCATAGCTCTAAATTGCTTTGAACAAAGGAGTCTTAGCTGAACACGAAGCACTATTTTCAGATTTAACATGAGGAATCATTACTTAAGGTACGCACACTTTCTCACATTGCATTTAACAGCGATTAAGAAATACAATTAGGATAGCTCTCACAGCAGGGAAGTATTTGTAACACCTCCCTCTGGGTCACAAGTCAGCTTTGCATACTTGCATGGTGTTGGATTAGCCATTACTTTATACACAGGTTCTCCTGATGTAGCCAGAAAACTGAATGAGGTTTTTCAAGGAGGAATCCCAGAGCTGTGGGCTTTGAGCAACTCAGGAGTCTGCAGGGGGTAACCACAAGCTCTAAAACACTTGTGCCGCTCACAGAAAAACGCTCTTGCTATGCAGAGATGGGTATGAAGGGCCACAGACAAGACTGAATACTTTCATTACTTACAGAACTCAGGCAGACTTCATCCCAGAGCTGTATGCCATGGCCCTCTTTGCATGACAAAGAACAATTTGTTTGCAAAACGTGACAGTCCCCTTTCTGACACTTTACCAAAGCCTTGCCTTTCCAGGGACAGACAATGGCTGCTGTCAGGCAATTCAGAGGACTCCGGGCGCTCTGTGTTCTCTCACTCCTTCCCTACATTATTCTGTACAAAACACACGTGGAGCCCACCCAAGCTAACTAAGCGACCATTAACATCAGGTTCACAGAGCATACAGCCAAGAAAGGGCATAGTCACTCTTTGCTGAGGTTCCTTTTTCACCCCTTGAAGCCAACCTTATGTAGTATAAAAGACCTTGTATGATCCTCTACCTCGGCATGGGTTTTAGTCCAGTTCTTTCTAATGACATTGAATTCACTATCCAGTTGGTACATCACACGCAAATGGCCACTGAGGAAGAGTGCACCGGTGCAGCAAGTGCCAAGTGACCAAATAGCCCTTTTAACGCTGGTTTGGCTAAGGTGAAAGCAGAGACTGATCTGGTCTTGTAGACCAGAAGACTGTTCCTCCAGAGAGGTACACAGATAATTAATTAATTGCAATGCTTTAACTGCACAGGAGCATAAGACAGGAAACAGGTACCTGGCTGAATGCAGAACCTCAGCATTTCCCAATCCCATTACAAAAATCCTAAACCCTGACTCCTGAGAACCATAACATCAACAGAGAGGGCAGAAAACTACAAGCAAGTGCACACAGAGAAACTCAGAGCTAACTCCATGTGCTCTAACAGAGCTCTACTTCCGAGGCCCTCAAGGCCTTAGCTTACTTGCAGTTAAATCCAAGGGCGTGTTAAGTCCATTTCTCCTTTCTTATGTTCCCATGAAAACAAACCCAAACCAAACTCAAACCACAACTAAGAGTTGGCACTGGATAAACCAGGAACCAATGTGAATAAAGCCTATCCAGATTTCAGAAAACACAAAATGAAGAGGCCTCCCAACTCTCGCATCCTGCTCTGCTTTCCTTTGTAAGCAGAGCTGAAAAGAAGAGCCTTGGACCACACCACATCACAATGTCTGGTCGTGGAATTCTCCTTTTCCCTCTGCAGACTTATGCATTTCCAGAAAAAAAGGTCTTTCCTAAATTAAAAGCCCCAGCCAAAACAACACCACTCTTCTACCACTAGCATATGTCTCTCTGGAGACAATCCAATGACAGAGCAAAGCTGGCAGCTGTAGCTCTTAGGCTCCTATTAACAGTGCCCCACACTGGGCACACACCTCCCTGCACCCAGGATACATGGGGCCGCTAACAGCGTCTGTACTCTTAAGGCAGGGAGCTGGGAGATAAGAAATGTCTTACTGCAAACGAGAAAGCTCTTATAAGCACAATGCAATGGCGATCAGGATCCGATTCCTTAGGAAGATCAGCATCAGTATGATTATGACAAACTTGCTCTAAGGTTAGAGAGCTGAGAGCACCATGTCCCGAAACATTTCCTCTCTTAGTTGTGAGCAGCGTTTGATTCATAACCCAGATCTTGTTTAAAGAGTTGGCTTCTCTCTGATTTCTATTTGTGTCACTTCAAATCCTACTGCTGCAATAGGAAGCAAAAGAATTCTCTGGACTCCACCTCGAGAAGGCAGAGTCTTAAATGCCTGAAGCACACCTCCTCTCACCCTGAGACACATCCCTTAATTCTGGGTGCCTCAGAGGGTTAGACAACAATTAAACCAGCCCAGCGGTGGTGGATGGTTACACACAGCAGGCCCTGTCTCCTCCAGCTGAAACCAAGAGTTCTGTGGAGGGAGAGGAAGACAAAGGGAAGGTATCCCTCAGCCGTGGCATCTGGAGGTTTGCACAGGGACAGGGGAATTGGCTTCAGGTCCCACAGCTTTGACACAGCCTCAGAATCCAGACCCAGATAGTCAGAGATGATGTTCAGTTGCGATCCCCAGTACTGATAGCAGTACCCCTAGCCATCAGAACTGCACGTGGCAAGTGACCCCTGGGGTGCTCAGAGCCACAGACTTTCTTCAGAACAAAGGTTTTGTTACACACATTTCAGCACCTATTTTTGATAGGGTTCTCCATGAAAGAATACATAGGCAGGTTGCTTTGCAGTTGGTCTCAGCCCAGTTCAGATCTCTTAAGTTAACGTAGCTTGTCCCCATTAGTAGTACCTCAATTCACTCATCTGAAAGTGACACTGACCTCTGGATAAACTGTACAGTGGCTGCTAAGAATCAGGCAGGGGAGTTACACGGAAAGATGGAATAAAATCCTAATATTCTCTAGGGCCAGCATGCTAAAAAGCTCTGCCTCAACAATATGCAAAGATGCTCCTGAGCTCAATGATCCAACACAGTTACTTGAAGACACAAAGCAGAGGAAGCAGATTAAAGGAGTAAACTAATGCTCAATTCATTTAGCTACCAATAGGGAGAAGCACTGCTTTAGCCTATGTGCCATTCATCATCAGTTAGTGCCTTCTAATAGAGTAGTAACAGCAGCACAAATAGTGTTTGACAGGTATTTGTTCTCTCTTGTGCCCCTCCTTGTCTTTTGTTCCAGTAGGATTGTTTTAAATACCCTGCCCTTGTAAGAGAAAGCAGTGAAGCACTTCTGAAAACCAGAAGTGATGACATTTGTGATGGTTCATTACACAGCCTCAGGACAGCCTCCAAGAAAATGCAGTCACCTGAATGTAAACAGGTCTAGAAAAGATGCACAGAGTTATTCGTCTCATTTCTGGGGCCCTCCAGGAGGGGGCATAAACAGACTGAGAGACAAAAATGCCCCTCCTTATCTTCATCGGGACTTAGTTCTTGCCTTCTGCTTCCCCATTGGGAAGACTGAACACAAGGGAAGTAGAATGCTAGGAACACAAGCCTTTTTCACTCTCATCACTAGTGCGACTGCATTCTGGCCCCTTACACAGTCACTTTGCAGAAAAAGTAGATTTTTGTACTATACAAAGAAAGTGAATTCTGATTACTTCTATGAGCAACATATGTAGAGGAGGAGATTTAACAAGGCAGAAACTGTAGCAAGACAGCGACTGAATCTTCTGAACATCCCTTAACGGATACCAAGTTTAAAGGGCACTTACTAAATGCTAACCATGTTTGCCTCAGCTGCAGGTGCACTCTCAAGTCTGTCTGGAATCCAGTACCAGAAACAGTGAGCTCAGATCCAGGTATTCCTTTAAGATGGTCGTACTCCCAGCGACAATGCCAGATGCCTGTTAAAAATCAATCAATATCAAATGAGCGTTTTTGAAGAGTGCAAAGACAAGGTTGGGGTTATTTAAATCTTTGACAAGTGAAGCGTTTTGTCCTCAGCATGTCAGGGAAGCAAAACTAAACACGCGTTACTGCGAGACTAGCCAGCAATAACATCACATCTACAGATAAGAAAGATCAGTACAAGTGAAAGCGGACTAAGTACACTGGGGATAAACAGTTCAGGTTACTATATCTGGGGCTAAGTATCAGCACAGCTGGATTCTTACGAAATTTTGCTGCCATTTAGGCCCTTCTCATTTAGTGGAGTCTAAACCTAGGCACTAGTTCTCCCAACTACAGCATTTAACTGATGTAATCACTTGCTTTCCTTGCCCAAAATCATGCAATAAGGAAAAACAGCCTCAGAGCCTGGAGGATTACACCTACCATAACCTATAATTCCAGTCACGCCAAAGATGAAAATCCAGAAGAGAATCCCAGCTGTGAACCTCAATAACACAAGGAAGAGCAGACTCACAATCATTGCAACGAACAGCCCACTAGAAAGACAAGAAACAGAAACCCAGGGAGAACAAGTGTGAGCATCTTTCTTGCACGCCTCTTACTCCAAATGAGGGTCCCTTCGTCTCGTGTAGGAGAACGGTTTGCAAAAATGTATTTCAAAATCTTCCTTATGAAATATTTCCTCATGGCTCTCTGCTGTTAGAAACAGACAGATTATATATGAAGATCTGGACACAGCCAGAATTGTCTGCGTACACCGAGTTCTCAGGGTGCCTGAATGGGACCAGCACACGTCTGGTTTGGTCATTTACACTGGCTGACCAACTCACTGCCTTTTCCAGGCCATGGCCTAGTCTACAGCACACAAACTTAAATGGGAGAAATACCTGTGTGTGGGGAGGTTACTGGTTTATGTCCTCCATTTAAAATCCCTGCTTGCACAGAAACAGTATTATGAAAGTAACATTTTAGGAGCTTTCCTAGAAAAAAAAGAATTCATTTGAGGAGGAAAACCAGTGATCCTTTCTACCCATCGGAGAAGAAAATGATCAGGGCATAGTGATGCATAAAAAGAACCTGTTCAGAGCCATCAGTGGGAGCCCTAGGATGGACATCTCCAGTGTCTTTATCAAGTCTGTGCTAAGGAAACATTTGCTTTCATTTCACTCCCAGAAAGCAAGTCAGAAAGGAAAGAATGACTGCAAAAGGCCTTTACTCAGCGGGTTTCTTCTAAAGCAATGCAAATAAAGCAGTGGGAACAATGGTTCCATCCAACAAAGATCCAGCTCAGACGCTTCACAGAACATTTCATTTCTCGAGAACTCTGAGGTGTTACATCAGAATTTTGTGTTAGAACAGACTCAAAAGAAATGAAACCCTTTTCTTCCCTGTGGTCAGGAACTTCTCTTCTGAACGTTCCCAGTTTATTTAGCCAGTGACTAAAGATAACAAACGGGTCAGCCTGACCACAAACAATCAAAACCGGATGTCTTGGGCAAACTAAGCCAGACAGGCAGAGGGACAAGAAAAAGAACATCAGTTTATTTAGTTAAGCCTTTGTAAACTGGTCTTAAGTCCTAGCCCCTTAGAGGCTTCCCAGCATGATGTGTGTTCCCCTTCTGAATGGCTTGTTTGAAATTCAGAATGCATTCCTCAAAAAAAGCACTGTCATTTTGGAGTTCCTGACTCTCTTCTTCAAGGCAGTAAGATACCTTTATCTAAGGTTAGCTTCAGATTTGCTCTAGTAACACCAAAACTGAATGAATACATGGTAACAACTGTCATTAATAGAGTGCTTCCCTTAAACTGAGCCTTGAAAGCAGCAGTTCTTTGGGAGTAGGATAAAAAGAACAGAGCAATTCCGTATTAGATTTTTAATCCCACCTCCTTTCACCATCAGGCCTTCACTCTCATCACCCAAACTCTGGCACTTTCATATGTTTGCCCAGAAATCACTGGATGCATGCTGTCATTTGGTGAAAAGTGTGAGGAAAATTCTACCCAACTACTTTAAAAGTAACAACAATCCCTTATAAAAGTATCCTATTTGAAATGGGGAAACTGGCTTCAGTATGGAGAAAGTCTGTTCAGAAAATGGTCAAGTCTCTCTCCAGCCCATCTGTTGAGCAGCATCTCCTTTGAGAGAATCTTCACCATAAGCCTGATTTCAATAACAGATCTAGAAGGAACGGCCATTTAGGCATATATACTCACAGATCTGCTGCAGCAAAATAGCTACTTCTTTTGTTTTGGTGCTGCATTTTTATTAATTGCTCATTATTGAGTAAGAATTGCAAGATAAAGCTAACTCTGTTCAGTAGTTTTTGTTCTTTAAGTTGCTTTGCCTGCTGCACTGGATTTGTGTATTACAATGAATTTAACTACATATTGCTAGTATCAATTTGGAAATTGGGATGTGTTTTATATAGATACTCACGACATTTAGCAACTGCAATTGGTTTGAAAGTCTCGTAATCAAGAATTTTTAGGTTTGGAATTACCAGGCAGATGGGTCCTGCAACAGAAGACAGCAGCACCTCTTGGCTTTCTGCCTGGTAGGATATTCAAAAGCTACTCCAGACCATACTGTATGCATGTATGCTGTGCTATCCTTACCTCACATACAGAACCATAACAACATTATGGCAAAGCTTAAAAGTAGGTTTGGTAACAAACACGTACGTGATCAATTCTTCAATTCCCTACACATTCCATAGTGAGTTTGGAAAAACATAAAATTACCCATTAGAATCTTACATTAAAATCCAGCACCAAGAAATAGCATAGTCTTCAAAACTTTTTACTCCAATTGATCTTGCATCCAGGATATTACTGATGCTGCTGAGAAAAGACAAGACTGCTAATAGCAGAGAAGCAGAAAACAGCTCAGTGAAGCAAAAGGAGGACTTCTTGGAGTTGTTTTGCTATCCTGCAAAGTGCTTGCCCATATTAACGTTTCCTAAGAAGAAATGAAGAATCATCTTGTCAAAGAACAAACAATGTAGTTGTAGATGCCAGAAGAAGGAAACTTCCTAAGGTGCGGGTGCTAGCACTGCTGGGAAGGTGCTAGAATGCGGCAGCCTCAGATCGAGAGGTAAGAAAAGGTACCCCTGTGCTCCAGACTGCCTGAGGATGGAGAGTAGCTGGTTGCTACCCAGCATTGGAGATGCTTGCTGTCCATCTGCAAGGGAGGTGCTGTCTGGCATCAGAGCCCAGGATGTTGCCCTTTGACCTTCAGACGTGTGCTAAAAACAGGAGCGTGCTGATGAGGTGAGATGCAAAAGTACTAGGACAATCCACAGTACTAGGAAGGCTGCTGTAGGAAGGAAGAGCTGAGGCCATCACTGGCTGGCCCGAGTCCTGCTGCATGAAGACTTCAATTTGAACCTCCTTTAACTTTCCTTGCTATTAATTTTGGCTAGGAAAACCAAGTGGAATGTTTTCAAAACTGACAGTCATTCTGAGGAACACTAAAGCTTTTGGCTCCTTCCTCATTTCTGCATAACACAGTGCTGGTTTTCCCTACTGGAACTTTGCAAGTGCTCAGGCACAGAAACCATCTACCAGGAAGTCTCATCTGGGTACCCTCAGCCATTTGATACAACAGATTCTGATCTTTGTTTTTCAATTCCTAAATTATTTCACAGTCTCAGAATCCAACACACAAGCACTTAAGAAGGGTAAAACCTACTTTGCAGCTCCCCTGAGGTCGGTTACGTTTCTTGTTTTCCCTCTTCCGTCTTTGAAGGTAGTCTGATTTGCCACAGCCAGCACACCACTCTTCATGGAGAAGTCCAGGAAGCATCTCTTCAGAACTATTCAAAATACCAAAAGAAAGCAGGAATGGAAAGCAATAGAAAAAGGAAGCAATGGAAAAAAAGACAGAAACTATGGGTAAGACAGAGAGAGGAGGAGTTTATAAAAGAGAGAGACAAGGACAGACGTTCACATGCTCATTTATGTTGCCCTGCTCTTTGCTGCACCAAATCCTAGGTTTCATTCCAAAGGGAAGAGTAGGTTAGTCCTCTTACACAGCTGTACGTCACCTTTATCTACTGGTTCTGCACTTTCCTTATCAGGTTCCAATAAGCACTGATGCCTGGGCTCAATATTCAGTCTGCAATATCTACTCCCCCACTTATTCTCAGGAAACACTTAACTAACATGTCTCTTTTCTTCCCTCTCTGATCTTCACCTCTGGCTGTAGGCAAAAAGAAGGTAAGAACTTCTTTGCAAATGATTTTCTGTCTTTTGGGTCAGCACATCATTTTTCATACAGATTTTTAATTCTTTAGTGCTTCATCCATTATTTTCTCTTTTTGACAGCCTGGGCCTGCTTTACACAATCTCTATTTTAAAGCATGGAAAAAAGTAACAGCACTTCCTTATTTGCATGAGCTTCTAGGTCAGTGACAGATACTCTTGAGCTCTGAGACCTCTGCCTGTCTACTCAAAAGCACCTGCTGACCACAGTGACACAACCAGCTTTTTGTCCCCTTAATTCCTCTGCCGCCCTCCATAGGCAGCACTATGTGCAGCACTGAAAAGCAAGCTGCCCGGTTAACTGGGCTCAAGTACCACCTGAACTTCAACAGCTGCCCAGAGGAGCTTTCCTACAGTCGTGGCATTTCCTTCCTGCCAACAGGTTGGCTTGGGTTTGGTTGGGTGCTCACATGTTTTGGAAGGAACAGTTTGCACCGTAAACCGCTTCTTATCAGTAATGATTCAAGAGCAAGAAAGAGCTCAGCTTGACCCAATCATACTCCAAGTGTCCATGGATGGCTCTCTAGAAAAAATGATGATAAAGCTTCATACTTTCAAACTGTTTAAAACTGAATGGAGGCCACTGCCAGGTAAAAGCCAGCTCCTCGTGGTCTTGCCACAGAACACTTTTCAGGCTGGAGTTGTGATTTCATGTGAACGCTTACAGTCTGCTAAGATGTGTGTAAGATACAGAACCACTCACAAGGCCTGCTTGGAATTAACATCAAAGGACAACCTTCATCACGTAGAGCTTGAGCAACAGACTGAAAAGGGGAAAACTGGGAATGCTGAATACAAGTTACCTGACTGGGTTTAAACCACGACAATAGCAGAATTAACTACGTGGGTTTTGTTTCCCACCCACTCTGAGAAAATGCCCCAAACTGGACTCTGTAGCCTCCTCCCCAAACTTGACTGCTGGAGCTGCAAGACACATTCATGATGTGAGAATCCAGCCTCTCAATGGGATTTGGGAAAAGACTATTCATTACTTTTGTAGTGACAAGAAAGAAAAGACCTCTTCACTTTGGATCGGCAGGTAAAGCAGCAATGACTGGGCAATCGCTCCTTGCCTCCCCCTTACTTTTCTCCTAAAGAAGAGTAAGAATTTAACACAACTAACACAGCTTTAGTGCAAGGCGGTTTAGAGATGGGAGAAATCACACAGTACACTTGAGTCCAAAACCAGTTCCATGAAAGACAGACTTCTTTGCCTAGCTAAATTACTGAGGAGCTCTACACAACAGGAGCCTTAAGAACTGCTTTGAGACACTCTGCTCGACTGCTGCCGGGTACTTAAGTACTAAAGGATACTTCTCACAGTACTGCAACCACATGGGTAGCTGCAGATACTCTTTAAGGAAACAGTAATCACTGAAAGAGTTAGAGATGGGATGTGCATACAAGACCTTCATCCCTGACCAAATCACTGTCAAAGCGTATGTATGGGACAACTCCTTATATGGTGAGATCAGAATAATTCAAAGCTTTGCTGTAGCTCAGTAAAACCATGCTTATTACACATTCCTTGAAGAAACAAAATGTATTCCATCTCCTCCTGATACACACAGACCTTGTGAGGACTCTTAAAACCAGGTCTGCAGAACTGCTTCAAGTAATTCCACTGATCGGGTTTGTATCTGTAGGAAGCCTGAATATCAATGTAGGTCACAAACCTCCCTGGGCAATGTGAGACATAAGCTGCAAGAAAAGAAGACACACTGGGGGTAGAGAAGGGTAAGGAAAGTCAGTGCAATGAGAAAGCAAGAAAAAAGGCCACCTGCCAAACTGCCCTGTTCTATGGAATTGCCTTCAGTAATGCTTACTGCAGCATTTGGAAAGGGACACAGTGCATTTGCCAGTGCATTTTGAAGGGTATGAATTTTAAAATCAAACAAATGTACGTCTAGTTCTTAAGCACCATGACTAAGAGGCATCTTTCCCTCCTGAGCAGCTATTTCCATGCAGAAGTGCTCTGTTGAGATCAACCGATTCACTTAATTCTCACAATTCAGGATTTAAAACCACTGGGAAACAGAGATAAGCAAAGCAAGCCGCTCGGCAGGTATCCCAGGAAGGTGTGCTTACAGCTGCCGGCTCCCAGACCTCTCAGTCTCCTCTTGAATGGCACTGCCTAAACACCAGAAATAAAACCCCAAGAGCTTCTCCTTCGGGTCTTTTCTGTTACTTGGTGCATGTTGAGAACAACTAAGAACCAGGCAGCAATGCTTTAGGACTACTCTTGCTCCAAGGTGGAGAAAAGAATTAATGATCCAAACTTGGGTACTTAGAAGCTGTGCCATTAGTGATGCCATCTGTAAGCTGCGCTGATCCTTTACCAAAAAGATTCTCTGAATGATGAAAACAACTGCATTTACTGTGAGGGTGGGGAGGCCCTGGAACAGGTTGCCCAGAGAGGCTGTGGATGCTCTATCCCTGGCAGTGCTTAAGGCCAGGCTGGACGGAGTCTTGGACGACACGATCTAGCGTGTGGTGTCCCAGCCTGCGGCAGGGGAATTGGAAGTGGGTGATCTTAAGGTCCTTTCCAACCCAAACCATTCTATGATTCTGTGAAAAGAAAATGGCAGGCTCCCTACGGGGAAAAATCACGCATGAGAGAGAAACACTGTTGGGTTTGCACATTTGGGATGAGGCTTTGCAATATTAAGGTTTTGTAATACTAAGACTTTGCAATATTGGGGCTGGGGCTAAGTTACTCAGGGAACGAAACATAGGGTTTGAAATACCGTGACTTAAACAGGCACACTCTGTGCTTAAAGACAACGGCATCTGTGGGCAACAGACACGCTCTGTGGTGCAAAAGAACACTATCTTTGTACAGCCTATGAAGCTAAGACAGTGCAAACCGCTGCTGTAGTTAAGCAGTAAGTTGGGGTACCATGTGCCTGCCAGAGAGTTATGAAATCAAACCCTAAAAGGAGAGAAAGAAAGAAGTAAGAGGAAAGGGTGTACGAAACTGAGTAAGGGGAGGTGTAACCAGAGGCGGGTCAGTTAGCATGTAGATTATACACGTCGGATAGGCTGTAAACCTTGGAGTCCCCAACCAATGGGGTAACAAGGGAGGGAACTTGAGGATGGGAAAGGAAATACAAATCAAAGTTCTGCCTTTGCTGTGTGTGCCTGCTTGCCAGGACACCCGTTTGTGCACAAACGTTAAATAAATAGCTGCTCCACTGCTGTGTCTGACCGAGGCCTGCCTGAACCTAGAGACTGCTTCTCACCCTTCAACTTCTCAGACACCAAATCCCACGACCCATTCCCTCAGCAGGAGGCTCACCTGAGACTCCAACTTCTCGCCGCCTTCCTTTTTCTGGGACGCTGCTCTGGGAGGGGCACTTTCTCGCCTGACCTGCTGGAGGCTGCTGCTTCTCTTCTCCCTGCTCTTCACTGGCACCTTCCGCACTGCTTCTCTGGGCTTGTTTCTTCCCCTTTCTCTTCTTTACCCGTCTCTGCCAGGCATTCTCCTTCTCCTTCCTACTCACCGCAGGCAAGCAGAGGGGGAAAACAAAGCAGTTGTGTATTTTTTTAACTACAGAAATCCCATGCAAACGTTTCCCAGAAGAGACAATCCCCTGCAAAAAAAACGTGTTTACAAAAACCAGCACTCACAGCGACTGCAGCCGTTGGCGAGGGCCTGTGCTTGAGCTACGGCAGTAACTAAGAGTCACCTCAGTGCAGGACGCGACTCCGTGACGAAGCACGGAGCCTCCCGGACACCTGCACAGACAACACATGGCCAGGAGCCTGTCTGCAGAGCACCAGGACAACCTGGGAACGAGAGACTTCCCCAGAAACAAGGCCTGGAACATTTCCAGTTCATCCTCAAATAACCTCCTGTGACACCACACTCATTTTCAGCCGCACACAGGGACCAGGAAGGTCATACATATTTTGTACTGTAGGGTGCTGTACGCGTAGCCTGTGTACCGGGCCATCCACAGCTATCTCATACATTAAAAGCGCTAGGATTTAAAGGGCATTTGTAGAGCTTTAATGAGAGAAACTCCGTTTAGTTTTTAGATGGCATAAAATTACATGAACAAGCCCTAGATCAACTGCTCCCACATCTAAAGCCTTCAGCTCGATGACCACAGTAAATCAGCAGCAGGGCAAATAAAGGTTCTGGCCCTTCTCAACACACTGAGACTTGAAATGGAAATGGTACAATGGGCTGCTGAAAACCACACTGAGAGCAACGGGTGGTGGGACTTTCAAACACTGGGATACACTTAGCAAAGGCCACCTGCTTGCTCAACACCAGAGGATCTGCCAACAGGGCTGACCCAGCCCAATTACAAATTTTACATACCATAGAGGGAGATGAAGTTCCTGGGGTGCACATAAAGGATGTGCTGGGGCACATAAAGGATGTGTCTGGGTTATTGACGATTCAGGCAAAAGAAAACCCGCTCGTGGGACTGCTTTTGCTCAAAGAGCTGGGGGCATTTGGTGGGTATTGCGGGAGGGTGGGGAAGTCCGGCGTGTACCTGAAGGAGATCTGATCTGGGGTGAAAAGAGCCAGTGAATTGAACTTTATGATGCTGTGTAATACTGAATTCCATGATCGCTTCCATGGCGGCTGAACACCCATCACTGCGCGGGACACCTCGCGGCCCCTGTCCCCACCACTGTGGGTCTGAGGATCTGAACCTGACTGCCTTGATCACCATTAATGAAGAATGGACTTTGATCAAACTGGACAAGTGTCGCAGTGATGGAATCGGAACTGGCTTCAGCATCCAACAACCCAACACCACACACCATCCATCTATCCTGCCTGGAGACACTGCTATGGCAGATGGAGCCCCAGGTCAGGGCCTGAATGAATTCAACGGACTTTTGTATGGACGGTCCATAGACTAAGGGAATGATAACTCTGTGTGTGTGTGTGTGTGTGTGTGTGTATAGGTATAAGTCTCAAAAGACAGGAAGGATGACAGTGGGAAGTGTGAGGCCTGGCATGACATAAATGGTATGGAATAAGGGGTGGATACTGTCCTGGTTGTGGCTGGGACAGTGCTCGTTTGCTTTCTAGCACCTGGTGCTCTGCTGTGTTTTGGCTTTATTCAGAGAGCAATGCTGACAACACACTGACGTTTTAGTTGTACATAAACTGGGGGGAGTTATCTGGAAGGGAAGGATCACTGCTCGGGTCGGACTGGGTATCACTCAGCGGGTGCTGAGCAATTGTATTGGGCATCACTTGTGTTTATTGCGTTTTTTTTTTCCCTTTTCCTTTTTTTTTTCCTCTCTTCTCGTTATTTCCCTTATCATCATTATCACTATCACCAGCACTAGTACACTGTGCTTCGGTTATTAAACTGTTCTTATCTCCACCCTCGGGTTTTTCATCCTTCCCTTCCTGATCCTCATCCCGCTCCAGGAGCCAAAACCCGGCTCAGAGTCACCGACACCTCTGCACCCCCCCTCCCCCCCCGGGTGCCGGGGATCGGCTGCCCCAGCAGCACCTCCCCCCCCGGGGGGAAACAGCCCCCAGGGCCCCCCACAACAGCCCCGCTCCATCCCCAGGGCCGGAAAGCTGCGGGACCCCCACAGCTCCCAGCCCCCCATGCCCCGGCTTCGCAGCACCCCACACTCCCAGCCATCTCGCAGCCCCACTGCCCAGCGCTCGCACCCGCCCCCCGCATTCCCCCGCAGCGCCCGGCCCCACTGCCCAGAGCCTCGGGGGGCCGCAGACCCCCAGCCCCGCTCCCCGGGCTCTGCAGCGCCCCCCAGACCCGCGCCGCGCCCGCTCACCCTCACCTCCTCCCGCTCTGCCGCCGCCATTGCCGGCTGCAGCTCCGCCTCACGCCCTGGGCCCGCCTCCGCCGCAGCCAATCAGCGCACGGCTCCCCCGCGCGGGGCACGCTGGGACCTGTAGTCCGGCCTCCGGCACATGCGCAAGGCCGGGAGCGTGAAAGGGGGGGGGCAGCGGGACCCCCGTGAGGGGCGGGGCCTTTCCTCATGGAGGAGCCGCCCCCCATGGGATCCCAGAGGCACCGGATGGGCTGGGGTGAAGGGACCTTAAAGCTCCTCCAGCTCCAAGCCCTGCCACGGGCAGGGACACCTTCCACATGGAAGGAGCAGCTTGCTCCGAGCCCCTGTGTCCAACCCGGCCTCCAACGCTGCCAGCGATGGGGCAGCCACAGCTCCTCTGGGCACCCTGCGCCAGCGCCTCAGCACCCTCACAGGGAAGAGCTTCCTGAGCTTGTGAAATACGAACTCACTCCTCTAAACGAGGTAACGAGGGTTTAGTGAGGGATAAAGTCAAGAAAGCAAAAGCGACAGCGCTGGGCGCCTGACCGCAGCCAGAGGCGCAAGGGATTAGCATTTGGTACAGGTTTATATACTTTCAGTATTACATTAGTTACATGCATATTCATAATTCCCGCATATAGGCGGGGGATATTATAACTAGCTTCAAGAATTTATTATCACAAGTCTCTTCCTCTTGGCGTCTGCGCACTGCTCTGTGGTGATTGTGAGCAGGGGGCCTGAGGATGAAGTAAACAGTCTTCCTCTTGTGAGCAGGGGCCTTCAAGATGAAGTAAGCAGTCTTCCTCACGGTGTACTTTTCACCTCTGGCACAGCTGGACCCCCCAGCAACCACACAACCAGCTATATCTGTAATTATTCTGATAACTAGCAAGGATTTAAAACAGTGTGACCTTCCTGCAAAATTTGTTGCAGGATGGGCAGACAAGGAGTATCCCAAGCTAGCAGAGCCTTGGGAGGCTCTGTCTCCAAACTAACTGATAAGGATGGTGTGAAATAACTCATTCATATTTAGTGGGGCCACTAAAGCCTGTTATCTCACCACAGACTTACAACACAAACAACGCTCTTTAAAACAACTTTAGAAGACCAGCGTGAAACAATTAACTCATGTTTAAGTGGGGCCACGACATCCCACAGACTTACAACATAAACATTGTTCTCTTCCTACAGCCTAAGTTAAGCTAAAAAGTACTTTATGTTTTCCAGGCACTAGCTTTCCTTATACCAAGCTTCACCCCCCACCTTCTTTTGCCTTTACAAATTCTTTTGCTATGTGACTCCATTTAGATCAAGAGATCTGAACCTTTTTAACTTGTTGTCTGGTCTGGTATCTTTAGCGTGTTTTGTTTCTGTTACTGTAAACTCGTACAGTTATATCCTGCACGTGAGCACACCTATGATTTGAGAAAGCCAATACATTTATGTGTTCATCACAATCTCACCTCAATCCACCTGTGTGGAAAGGAAAAAGGGGATAAAATAAGCAGTAAATCGCAGCCTCCTTGTGACTTCCCAAAGCCTCCGGTTTCAGTTCTAAAGCCTCGTTCGCAGGGTCCCAAGGCTCAGGTTCAGTTTCCAAAGGCTCGGCCGCGGGGATGCTGCTGCCGGGCGGGGGGCGCACGAGCCCGGCCGCGGGGCTGGGCAGGGCCCGCTCCGCCGTTCCCCGGGCTCCCGCGGCCGCGAGACCCCCCCCGCCGGCCGCTCCGCCCGGTGGCAGCGGGCGCCCGGGGCGCGCGTGGACAGAGCCGTTGACAGCGAGGCTGCGGCGGCGGCGGCAGCAGCGGCTTTTGAGCGGCTTCTGAGCGGCTTTTGAGCGGCAGCGACTTCGGCAGCGGCTTCTGAGCGGCAGCGGCTTGGGCAGGAGCAGCGGCAGCAGCGGCAGCAGCACCAGGTGAGGCGGCGGCGGCAGCTCTCGGCGGTCCGGAGCCCGCCCTCCGCCGCTCCCCGCGATGGTGCCTCCCCCGTCCCCCCAGCGTCCCCCCGCAGGGGCTCGCGGCACCGCTCCCCTCTCCCGGTACTGGCAGTGGCGGCGCTGGGCGAGCCGCCGCCGCTGGGTCTGGCTCTGGCGAGGCAGCGCCGGCCCCTGGCGCTCCCCGGCCCGCCCCCAGGCCCCGCCCCGCCTGGGGCCGGCCGGGGGCCGCCGCCACCCACAGGTGCCCGGCGGAGCGCGGACCGGCGGCGGAGCGCGGACCGGCGGCGGAGCGCGGACCGGCGGCGGAGCGCGGACCGGCGGCGGAGCGCGGACCGGCGGCGGAGCGCGGACCGGCGGCGGAGCGCCCGCTCCCTCCCCGCCCCGCAGCCTCCCGGCAGCCGCGACCCCCGAGACCCCGGAGCGCGGTGCTGCTGCGGGGGTGCCGTCACCGGCAGCGCGGTCGGGCAAGGTGCCCGTGCTCCTCCTCACCCGCATTGACCCGTCGGCCTATCTGCGCTCCGGGACCGGCGGGGAGCGGCGCGCCGCGGAGCCTCGGCCGGGAAAGGCCGGGAATGATGCGGCTCCGCTCGGCCCGGAGCGCCCGGTGGGGGCCGGCGGGGACCCCGCGCGCAGCGACAGCGGCCGCGTCTGTCGCACGGGGCACGACAAGGAGAGCTTCGAGCGGCTTTACCGCGTGGGACCGCTGCTGGGGAGAGGCGGCTTCGCGTCCGTGTACTCGGGGCTCCGCCTGTGTGACAACAGCCCGGTAAGGGCGGGCCCGGCGGCGGGCCGGGGAGGCGGCGGGGCTCGGCTCAGCTCAGCTCAGCCCAGCGCTGCCCTTGGCTCGCAGGTGGCGATCAAACAAGTGGCTCGGGAGCGCATCTCCTCGTGGGGGGAGCGGGTGAGTGCGCGGGGCCACCGGGACAGTGCGGGGCAGAGCGGGTGGGGGTGAGCCGGTGGGGCCGGCGGGGGGGAAAGTGGGACAGCGAGAGGGGAGTGGGTGTGGAGTCACCAGGGGACACGGGCCGGGTAGGGGTGCACCAGAGCATCCCTGGGGATTGCGGGGGGCACCTGCAGGAGGGCATCAGAGCATCCCAGGCAGGGAGGCACAGGAGCCCCGGGCCAGCATCGGCCCTGCTGACGGTGCCGTGGTCCCCCTGCAGCCCAGCGGCACTCGCATTCCCTTGGAGATAGCCATGTTGAGGAAGGTGCGCTCCGGCTGCAGTGCCATCATCCAGCTCCTCCATTGGTTTGAGCTGCCCCACTCCTTTGTGCTGGTTCTGGAGCGTCCGGAGCCATCGCAGGACCTCTCCGACTTCATCAAAAAATGGAGGTTCCTGCCCGAGGATCTGGCGCGGGGCATTTTCCTCCAGGTGCTGGTGGCTGTGCGGCACTGCCACAGCCGCGGTGTCCTGCACAGGGATATCAAGCCCCAGAACATCATCATCAACTTGGCCACCAGAGAGGTCAAGCTTATCGACTTTGGTTGCAGCACCCTCCTCAGGGACACGGTCTACACCAAATTTAGCGGTGAGCCCACAGCCCAGGGTGCTTCCCGTACCGAGCAGTTTGTGAACAAGAGTCACGTGCTGATGACGAGGTGGCGGGTCACACCGAGTGTGCGTCCCCACGTCCGTGGCGCCACCGGTGCGGCCCCTGCATCCCTGCGGATCCGCGGGCGAGAATCCAGGAGCAGGCGGCATCTGCCTAATGAGGTGCGCCCGTATCCTGTTGTAGGAACACCTTTGTACTACCCGCCGGAGTGGTTCCGCTGGCGCTGCTACCACGGCCGTCCGGCGGCGATCTGGTCCCTGGGCGTGCTGCTGTATGAGATGGTGTGCGGGGTCCTCCCCTTCCGGTGCTGCGAGGACATCGTCAGCAGGCAGCTCTTCTTCCAGCGCCGGATCTCTGTCGGTAGGTACCTGGCTTCGCAGCAGCAGGGGAAGGTCGGGGTTTAGGGGGTGGCAGCTGATCTCCCTTGGTCAGCTGGAGGAGGTGGCCCATGTCCTGCCATCCTGCTCTCCTCCAAACCGAGTCATGGAGCAGGAGGTCTGGGTGCAGCTCTGAGCGCACCCAGGCCTGGGCGCTGCGGACGGTGGCACAAGGTAGGCAGGAGCCTCCCGCAACTGAGCGGCAGTTCCCGGATTCTCCCCAGAATGCCAGCACCTCATCAGGTGGTGCTTGTCCATGAGAGCTCGCGACAGGCCATCCCTGGACGATGTGTTCAACCACCCTTGGCTGCAAACATCCACTGCCCCAGGAGACAGCCGCCCTCCACCCTCACAGCCTGAGCCAGCAGCTGGGCAAGTAAGCTGGGGGTGCCTCTTGGGGGGAGTGTGGGGTTTGGGGTTTTTGGCAGGTTCGGTATTTTGGTGGGGATTTGGGCTCTTGGGAGGTTGGGATGGATTTTGGGGGCCTGTGGGGATTTTTTGGAGACTTTGAGGTTTTGGGGGTTGTTTTTTGGGGGGGACTTTGTGGGTTTTGCGGAGAGCTGGTGGTTTTGGGTGTTTGGGGGTTTTGGGAGTTTGTTGAGGTTGGGTGTTTTGGGGGGACTTTTGCAGTTATTGGGGGGCTTGTGGGGATTGGTTTCTGGGTTCTTTGGAGAGCAATAGGTGTCAGAGGGACACCTCATAAGAGTTATATCTCCTCCTTGTAGCTGGGGCAGTGGTGAGGTTGGGCTTTAGTCTGAGGATAACGCTGGTAACACACCGATTGTATAGTGGTTTCTGATTAGCACTTACCCCGAGCAAGGCTGATTCAGTCTCTCACGCTCTGCAGTGAGGAGAGACAAGATCTGACAGCAAAGCAACAGACAAAGCGGCTACTCCAACACCCGCCACGAGCACTGCAGCTACTCCAACACCAGCCACAACCACTGCGGTGACACCAACAATGGCAACAGGCACCATGGCTACTCCAATGGCAAGGACTGTCACTACAGCTACAACTCCAGCAACATGCACTGCTGCTATTCCAGCCAGGGCAAAAAAAGCAGTGTGGCTACTCCAAACTCAGTGACAAGCAGTGAGGCTTCTCAAACCCAAGCCACAAGCACTGCAGGTACTACAAATACAGCGACAGACACATCGGCCACTCAAACGCCGAGGACAGGCACTGTGGCTGGTGCGACCCAATTCAACATGCCCTGCAGTTAATCCAGCCCCAGGCACAAGGACTGCAGTTACTCCACCACCAGTTTTAAGCTCTGCAGCTACTCTATCTCTGGGAAGGAGCAATGGCGCTACTCTAAGGCCTGCTATGTATACAGTGGCTACGTCAACCCCAGCCACAAACACTGCAGCTACTCCAGTGCAAGCCACAACCACTGCAGCCTCTCCAACACCAGTGACACACACTGCTGCTCCGGCAGCCCCATCAACAAGCAGTGAGGCTTCTCCAACCCAGGGCCTAAGAATTGTGCCTACTGCAACCATGGCAGCAGGCCCGTGGGCTACTCCAATGCCATAGACAGATGCTGTGGCTGCTACAACTCCAGTGATGGGCACTGCAGGTATTCCAACCACATCAACAAGCAGTGAGGCTTCTCCAGTGCGAGCCACAAGCACTGCGGCTTCTCACTGCCATCCACAAGCCCTGCGGCTACTGCAACCCCAGTGACTGGGACAGTGGCTACTACATGGCAACAATAGGCATAAACACTGCAGCTATTCCAGCCACTGCAACAAGCACAGCAGCTGCTGCAGTGCCAGCCACAGCAATGGGGCTACTCTAATGCCTGAGACAGACACTGCCGCTACTGCAACCTCATTGACGAGCAGTGAGGCTTCTCCAAACCAAGCCACATGCACTGCGGGTACTCAAAGTACCGTGACAGACACATCAGCCACTCGAATGCAAAGGACAGGCACTGTGGCTACTCCAGCCTTGTCAAGAAGCACTTTGGACAATCCAACCCCAGGCACAAGCACTGCAGCTGCTCCACCACCAGTTTCCAGGTATGCAGCTATTCCAACTCTAGGAGGGAGCTCTGCCGCTACTCTTAAGGCCTGCAACGTTTGCAGTGCCTAGATCAACCCCAGGCACAAACACTGTGGCTTCTCCAGCGCCACTGACAACCACTGCTGCTCCTCCAATGCCATCGACAAGCAGTGAGGCTTCTCCAACCCAAGCCCTAAGAACTGTGCCTACTGCAACCATGGCAGCAGGCCCATGGGTTACTCCAATGCCAAGGACAGATGCTGTGGCTGCTACAACTCCAAAGACAGGCACTGCAGGTATTCCAGCCACATCAACAGTGAGGCTTCTCCAGTGCGAGCACAAGCACTGCAGCTTCTCATTGCCAGCCAGAAGCCCTGCGGCTGCTGCAACCCCAGTGAGTGGGACAGTGGCTACTACATGGCAACCATAGACATAAACACTGCAGCTATTCCAGCCACTGCAACAAGAACAGCAGCTGCTGCAGTGCCAGCCACAGCAATGGGGCTACTCCAATGCCTGAGACAGACACTGTCGCTACTGCAACCTCATTGACGAGCAGTGAGGCTTCTCCAAACCTAGCCACATGCACTGCGGGTACTCAAAATACCGTAACAGACACATCAGCCACTCGAATGCAAAGGACAGACACTGTGGCTACTCCAGCCCCATCAAGAAGCACTTTGGACAATCCAACCCCAGGCACAAGCACTGCAGCTGCTCCACCACCAGTTTCCAGGTATGCAGCTATTCCAACTCTAGGAGGGAGCACTGTCGCTACTCTTAAGGCCTGCAATGTTTGCAGTGGCTAGATCAACCCCAGGCACAAACACTGTGGCTACTGCAAATCCTACCAGAAGCACTACAGCTACTCCCGTGCCAGCCACAACCACTGCAGCCTCTCCAACACCAGTGACCCATCAACAAGCAGTGAGGCTTCTCAAACCCAAGCCACAAGCACTGCAGGTACTACAAGTACAGCGACAGACACATCAGGCACTCAAACGCCGAGGACAGGCACTGTGGCTGGTGCGACCCAATTCAACATGCCCTGCAGTTAATCCAGCCCCAGGCACAAGGACTGCAGTTACTCCACCACCAGTTTTAAGCTCTGCAGCTACTCTATCTCTGGGAAGGAGCAATGGCGCTACTGTAAGGCCTGCTATGTATACAGTGGCTACGTCAACCCCAGCCACAAACACTGCAGCTACTCCAGTGCAAGCCACAACCACTGCAGCCTCTCCAACGCCAGTGACACACACTGCTGCTCCTGCAGCCCCATCAACAAGCAGCGAGGCTTCTCCAGTGTGAGCCACAAGCACTGCGGCTTCTCACTGCCATCCACAAGCCCTGCGGCTACTGCAACCCCAGTGACTGGGACAGCGGCTACTACGTGGTAACGATAGGCATAAACACTGCAGCTATTCCAGCCACTGCAACAAGCACAGCAGCTACTGCAGTGCCAGCCAGAACAATGGGGCTACTCCAATGCCTGAGACAGACACTGCCGCTACTGCAACCTCATTGATGAGCAGTGAGGATTCTCCAACCCAAGCCTCATGCTCTGCGGGTACTCAAAGTACTGTGACAGACACATCAGCCACTCGAATGCAAAGGACAGGCACTGTGGCTACTCCAGCCCCATCAACAAGCACTGTGACTAATCCAACCCCAGGCACAAGCACTGCAGTTGCTCCACCACCAGTTTCCAGCTATGAAGCTATTCCAACTCTAGGAAGGAGCAATGGGGCTACACTAAGGCCTGCAACATAGGCAGTGCCTAGATCAACCCTACCCAGAAGCACTGTGCCTTCTCCAACGCCACTGACAAACACTGCTGCTCCTCCAACGCCATCGACAAGCAGTGAGGCTTCTCCAACCCAAGCCCTAAGAACTGTGCCTACTGCAACCATGGCAGCAGGCACATGGGTTACTCCAATGACAAGGACAGGTGCTGCGGCTGCTACAACTCCAGTGATGGGCACTGCAGGTATTCCAACCACATCAACAAGCAGTGAGGCTTCTCCAGTGCGAGCCACAAGCACTGTGGCTTCTCCCTGCCAGGCACAAGACCTGCGTCTTCTCATTGCCAGCCACAAGCCTTGCATGTACTGCAATCCCTGCGACTGGGACTGTGGCTACTACATGGCAACAACAGGCATAAACACTGCAGCTATTCCAGCCACTGCAACAAGCACAGCAGCTGCTGCAGTGCCAGCCACAGCAACGGGGCTACTCCAATGCCTGAGACAGACACTGTCGCTACTGCAACCTCATTGACGAGCAGTGAGGCTTCTCCAAACCAAGCCACATGCACTGCGGGTACTCAAAATACCGTAACAGACACATCAGCCACTCGAATGCAAAGGACAGACACTGTGGCTACTCCAGCCCCATCAAGAAGCACTTTGGACAATCCAACCCCAGGCACAAGCACTGCAGCTGCTCCACCACCAGTTTCCAGGTATGCAGCTATTCCAACTCTAGGAGGGAGCACTGTCGCTACTCTTAAGGCCTGCAATGTTTGCAGTGGCTAGATCAACCCCAGGCACAAACACTGTGGCTACTGCAAATCCTACCAGAAGCACTACAGCTACTCCCGTGCCAGCCACAACCACTGCAGCCTCTCCAACACCAGTGACCCATCAACAAGCAGTGAGGCTTCTCAAACCCAAGCCACAAGCACTGCAGGTACTACAAGTACAGCGACAGACACATCAGGCACTCAAACGCCGAGGACAGGCACTGTGGCTGGTGCGACCCAATTCAACATGCCCTGCAGTTAATCCAGCCCCAGGCACAAGGACTGCAGTTACTCCACCACCAGTTTTAAGCTCTGCAGCTACTCTATCTCTGGGAAGGAGCAATGGCGCTACTGTAAGGCCTGCTATGTATACAGTGGCTACGTCAACCCCAGCCACAAACACTGCAGCTACTCCAGTGCAAGCCACAACCACTGCAGCCTCTCCAACGCCAGTGACACACACTGCTGCTCCTGCAGCCCCATCAACAAGCAGCGAGGCTTCTCCAGTGTGAGCCACAAGCACTGCGGCTTCTCACTGCCATCCACAAGCCCTGCGGCTACTGCAACCCCAGTGACTGGGACAGCGGCTACTACGTGGTAACGATAGGCATAAACACTGCAGCTATTCCAGCCACTGCAACAAGCACAGCAGCTACTGCAGTGCCAGCCAGAACAATGGGGCTACTCCAATGCCTGAGACAGACACTGCCGCTACTGCAACCTCATTGATGAGCAGTGAGGATTCTCCAACCCAAGCCTCATGCTCTGCGGGTACTCAAAGTACTGTGACAGACACATCAGCCACTCGAATGCAAAGGACAGGCACTGTGGCTACTCCAGCCCCATCAACAAGCACTGTGACTAATCCAACCCCAGGCACAAGCACTGCAGTTGCTCCACCACCAGTTTCCAGCTATGAAGCTATTCCAACTCTAGGAAGGAGCAATGGGGCTACACTAAGGCCTGCAACATAGGCAGTGCCTAGATCAACCCTACCCAGAAGCACTGTGCCTTCTCCAACGCCACTGACAAACACTGCTGCTCCTCCAACGCCATCGACAAGCAGTGAGGCTTCTCCAACCCAAGCCCTAAGAACTGTGCCTACTGCAACCATGGCAGCAGGCACATGGGTTACTCCAATGACAAGGACAGGTGCTGCGGCTGCTACAACTCCAGTGATGGGCACTGCAGGTATTCCAACCACATCAACAAGCAGTGAGGCTTCTCCAGTGCGAGCCACAAGCACTGTGGCTTCTCCCTGCCAGGCACAAGACCTGCGTCTTCTCATTGCCAGCCACAAGCCTTGCATGTACTGCAATCCCTGCGACTGGGACTGTGGCTACTACATGGCAACAACAGGCATAAACACTGCAGCTATTCCAGCCACTGCAACAAGCACAGCAGCTGCTGCAGTGCCAGCCACAGCAACGGGGCTACTCCAATGCCTGAGACAGACACTGTCGCTACTGCAACCTCATTGATGAGCAGTGAGGCTTCTCTAAACCAAGCCTCATGCTCTGTGGGTACTCCCCATACCCACAACTCCCCCCAGGTGACCCTCAAGTAACCTTCTACACCCAAAACTGCTCCCAAGTGACCCCCTAGTGACCCCCAGACCAAAAACAGTTCCCCAAGTGTCCCCGAAATGAAATCCCAGACCCACAAGTGCCCTCCAAGTGCCCCCAAAGACCCAGAGCTGCCCTCCAGTCATCTCCCAGACCTACAACAGCCCCACAACTGCCCCCCGAGTGACCACTCAGACCCACAACTGCCCCCAAGTGACCCCCCAGACCCACAACTGCCCCCAAGTGACCGCCCAGACACACAACTGCCCCCAAGTGACCCCCCAGACACACACCTGCCTGCCAAGAGAGCTCGCAGACCTACCTCTGCCCCCCAAGTGTTTACCCAGTGACCCCCAGAGCCATAACTGCCCCCAAATGATCCCCTCAGCCCTAAAATTGCCCCCCTAGTGGCCTCCCGGACCCACAACTGCCTCCCAAATGACCCCCCAGTGATTCCCCAGACCCAAACCTGCCTCCCAAGTGACCCCCAAGTGACTCCCCAGACCCACACCTGCATCCCAAGTGACCCCCAAGTGACTCCCCAGACCCACACCTGCCTCCCAAGTGACCCCCAAGTGACTCCCCAGACCCACACCTGCCTCCCAAGTGACCCCCAAATGACTCCCCAGACCCACAACGTCCCCACAAGAGATCTCCCTGACCTACAACTGTTTCCCAGCTGACACCCCAGTCAGCCCCAGACCCACAACTGCCCCATGTGCTCCCCAAGTGATCCCCAACACCCACAACTGCCCCTCACTGCCCCGCTCCCATCCCATTCCCATCCCATTCCCACCCCGCTCCCATCCCGCTCCATCTTGCTCCCATCCTGTTCCCATCCCGCTCCCATCCCGTTCCCATCCCGCTCCCATCCCAGCTCCATCCTGTTCCCATCCCTCTCCCATCCCGGCTCCATCCCATTCCCATCCTGTTCCCATCCCGTTCCCATCCCGCCTCCATCCCGTTCCCATCCCGGTCCCATCCCGGCTCCATCCCGTTCCCATCCCACTCCCATCCAGCTCCCATCCCGCTTCCATGCCGCTCCCATCCCGTTCCCATCCCGCTCCATCCCTTTCCCATCCCGTTCCCATCCTGCTCCCATCCCGTTGCAATCTCACTCCTATCCCGCTCCCATCCCGTTCCCACCCCGCTCCCATCCCGTTGCCATCCCATTGCTATCCCGTTCCCACCCCAACTCCATCCCGCTCCCATCCCGTTCCCGTCCCGCTCCATCCCGTTCCCATCCTATTCCCGTCCTGCTCCCATCCCGTTCCCATCCCGCTCCATCTCGTTCCCATCCTGTTCCCATCCTGGCTCCATCCCGCTGCCATCCCAGCTCCATCCCTCTCCCATCCGGCTCCATCCCGCTCCATCCCGTTCCCATCCCAGCTCCATGCTGCTCCCATCCCGTTCCCATCCCGCTCCCATCCCGTTCCCATCCCGCTCCTACCCCGCTCCCACCCCCTTCCCACCCCGCTCCCATCCCGCTCCATCCCGTTCCCATCCCGGCCTCATCCCGCTCCCATCCCCCTCCCATCCTGCTCCCATCCCGTTCCCATCACGCTCCCATCCCGGCTCCATCCCGCTCATATCCCGCTCCATCCCGTTCCCATCCCGGCCCCATCCCGCTCCCATCCCATTCCCATCCCGGCTCCATCCCGTTCCCATCCTGCTCCCATCCCGGCTCCATCCCGTTCTCATCCCGCTCCCATCCCGTTCCCATCCCGCTCCCATCCTGGCTCCATCCCACTCCCACCCCGCTCCCATCCTGGCTCCATCCCACTCCCATCCCGCTCCCATCCCGCTCCCATCCCGTTCCCATCCCGCTCCCACCCCGTTCCCACCCCGCTCCCATCCCGCTCCCATCCCGTTCCCATCCCGCTCCATCCCGGCCCCATCCCGCTCCCATCCCGCTCCCATCCCGTTCCCATCCCGCTCCCATCCCGGCTCCTTCCCGCTCCCATCCCGCTCCATCCCCTTCCAATCCCGGCCCCATCTCGTTCCCATCCTGCTCCCATCCCGGCTCCATCCCGTTCCAATCCCGCTCCCGTCCCGTTCCCATCCCACTCCCATCCCGCTCCCATCTCGTTCCCATCCCGCTCCATCCCGTTCCCACCCCGCTCCCATCCCGTTGCCATCCCGTTCCCATCCCGACTCCGTCCCGATCCCACCCCGCTCCCATCCCGTTCCCATCCCGCTCCCATCCTGGCTCCATCCCACTCCCACCCCGCTCCCATGCCGCTCCCACCCCGCTCCCATCCCAGCTCCATCCCGCTCCCATCCCGCTCCCATCCCGCTCCCATCCCATTCCCATCCCACTCCCACCCCGTTCCCACCCCGCTCCCATCCCGCTCCATCCCGCTCCCATCCCGTTCCCATCCCGCTCCATCCCGGCCCCATCCCGCTCCCACCCCCCTCCCATCCCGTTCCCATCCCGCTCCAGCCTGGTCCTATCCCGCTCCCATCCCTTTCCCATCCCGACTCCGTCCCGTTCCCATCCCGCTCCCATCCCGCTCCATCCCGCTCCCATCCCGTTCCCATCCCGATCCATCCCGGCCCCATCCCTTTCCCATCCTGCTCCCATCCCGTTCCCATCCCGGCTCCATCCCGCTCCCATCCCGCTCCATCCCGTTCCCATCCCGGGCCCATCCCGCTCCCATCCCGCTCCCATCCCGTTCCCATCCCGCTCCATCCCGGCCCCATCCCGCTCCCATCCTCCTCCCATCCCGCTCGCATCCCGTTCCCATCCCGTTCCCATCCTGGCTCCATCTCGCTCCCATCCCGCTCCATCCTGTTCCCATCCCACTGACATCCCGCTCCCATCCCGTTCCCATCCCGCTCCATCCCGTTCCCATCCCGGCCCCATCCCTTTCCCATCCTGCTCCCATCCCGGCTCCATCCTGTTCCCATCCCGCTCCCATCCCATTCCCATCCCACTCCCATCCCGCTCCCATCCCGGCCCCATCCCCCTCCCATCCCGCTCCCATCCCGCTCCATCCCGTTCCCATCCCGGCCCCATCTCGCTCCCATCCCGTTCCCATCCTGCTCCATCCCGGCCCCATCACGCTCCCATCCCCCTCCCATCCCGCTCCCATCCCGTTCCCATCCTGCTCCCATCCCGGCTCCATCTCGCTCCCATCCCGCTCCCATCCCGCTCCCATCCCATTCCCATCCCGCTCCATCCCGTTCCCATTCCGGCCCCATCCCTTTCCTATCCTGCTCCCATCCCGGCTCCATCCCGTTCCCATCCCACTCCCATCCCGCTCCCATCTCGTTCCCATCCCGCTCCCATCTCGGCTCCCATCCCGTTCCCATCCCACTCCCATCCCGCTCCCATCCCGCTCCCATCCCGTTCCCATCCCGCTCCATCCCGTTCCCATCCCTCTCCCATCCCGCTCCCATCCCGTTCCCATCCCGTTCCCATCCTGCTCCCATCCCGTTCCCATTGATACAGAGGGTTGACCAATGTACAGGGGGGTAGTACAGGGATATTGTACAAGGGGGTTGTACAGGGGGGTTGTACAAGGGGGTTAGAGGAATTTGCTTGCTTAAACAAAAGTATTGTCTGTTGTAAATGCCTGCTAAGCAGAACAAAGGCACCTGGTCCTATTGATAAGCAAAAGCAGACACCTGGTCCTATTGGTAAGCAAAAGCAGACACCTGGTAAGCAGCTATTGATAAGGAAAAGCAGACACTTGGTCCTATTGATAAGCAGCTATTGATAAGGAAAAGCAGACACTTGGTCCTATTGGTAAGCAGCTATTGATAAGGAAAAGAACACACTTGGTCCTATTGATAAGGAAAAGCAGATGCCTGAATCTGCTAACAAGGGGAGAAGCAGATGGTTTATGGCTGGGATACCGGGCCAAACCCTGAGGCCGTATGTGAAGACTGAAAGGTGAAAAGTGCAAGGAGAGGAAGACTCATTTACTTCATCTTGAAGACCCCTACCCACAGGAGGAAGACTCAGTTACTTCCTCTTGAGACCCCTGCCCATGACCAGAGGGGGCGATGCGCAGGCGCAGAGGACCTTCTGGCTCATTATAATACGAAGCGGGGATAGGATATGAATATGTATAGGCGTGTTGTGCAACCTTCTGAATATGTATAACTTTAGAGGATAAATGTAGAGGGAAACAACACTGAGGTACGCATGACTTTGAGGAATTATCCCCGTGCGTCTCAGCGCTGAATAAAAGCATACCTACTTTAAAACTTCTAACAAGTTGTGGAGTTTATCCGTGCATCACCATCCCTCTCCCATCCCGTTCCCATCCCGCTCCCATCCCTCTCCCATCCCTCTCCCATCCCTCTCCCATCCCGTTCCCATCCCTCTCCCATCCCGTTCCCATCCCTCTCCCATCCCTCTCCCATCCCCCTCCCATCCCCCTCCCATCCCGTTCCCATCCCGCTCCATCCCGGTCCCATCCCGCTCCCATCCCGTTCCCATCCCATTCCCATCCCGTTCCCACCCCGCTCCCATCCCGCTCCATCCCGCTCCCATCCCGTTCCCATCCCGCTCCATCCCGGCCCCATCCCGCTCCCATCCCGTTCCCATCCCTCTCCCATCCCTCTCCCATCCCGTTCCCATCCCTCTCCCATCCCGCTCCCATCCCACGTTTTCCTTTCCACATTCCCCCCCCAGTCTCGGCGCGCCCGGCCCCTTCCCGCCGTCCCCTCCGTGGCGCCGGCTCTGACGTCATCCCCCCGCGCCGCCCGCTGTCATGGCGGCGGTGCAGGCGGAGGATCCTGTCGAGGGCTGGAGCTCACCCGCGTCTGCCCCGGGAGCAGGGTCAGGCCCCACAGCTCTGCTCCTGCCAGCGCTGCCGAGCCCTGCACTCACTCGATGGTGCCATCGGAGCGCCCCACACAGCGCAGCACGGGCTGGGCCGTTGCTCTGGCTCCGGCAGAGGCACAACTGCCTCGGGAAGCTGCCAGCGAGCAACGAGAGCTGAGAAGCGGCTGCAGAAGGGCTCTGCTGTGGGGCTGAAAGCCAAGGGTGCTGCAGGGAAAGGAAAGGAAGGGAAGGGAAAGGAGAGGAGAGGAGAGGAAAGGAAAAAGACGGCAGAGCCTCAGCCCTTGGGCTTCCTTCAGAGGAGGTGGCGGTGCTGCCCTCCATCCTGGCTGTTCTCCAGGCCTGACCTGCCCTCAGGGGGCTGCAGGGGCCTCTGCCGAGGCCAGCAGCAGAGACAGGATGTTCTGCACAAATGTCTGCCCCTGATCCTGGGCCTGACTCGGTGCTGAGAGCTCTTCTGCAGCCAAATGGGGATCGTGTTTTGCAGTCACGCGGTCACAGCCTGGTTTGGGGTGGAAGGGACCTTAAAGCTCACCCAGTCCCAACCCCTGGGTGCCCAGTGGCCATGGGCACGATGCTGCCGCCATCACCAAGCCGTGGCGGTCGCTGTGGATTTGCCCGTTGTGACGGGGCCCCCACGGTGAGCGTGGGCTCTTTAAGGAGCGAGAGCCTTGCAGAAGAGACCCCTCTCTCAGGAGGCTGCATCTCCCGTGGCTGCCCTGCGCATCCAGGTACGTGTTCTTTGACTTTGCAATCCTGTTTTAGTGTTGGCCTCAAACACATTGTGGGTGCAAAGCAGGAGCCGTCTGTGTGCAGGAGCTGCTGGTGTCAGAGGAGATGAGAAGGTGTCAGGGCCCACCGGGCTTAAAAGCATTTATATTAGTGTGTATAATTTGTAATGATGATACATATGTTACCGTTAAAGTCATTCAGAAAAACTAAGACACATACACACACACACACACACACATATATATGTCTGAGCCTGTAACGCTGTGGCAGTTCTGTAAAGTCCACTTGCCAGCAGTCTTGTGGACAATTGCCTTTGTTGTTCCAGGTGGGGGGCCTCTTAGCATCGTAAACGAGGTTCACACTTCTTTATAACACTTTTATAATTCCAGTCATTTGCATACTCAGAACTTGGAGCTTTAAAGCCTCAGTCATTGATTTTGTTCCCCCTTGTGTTGCCTGGTGGTTTTCTTCTCATAAGAGGTTGGGCAGCTATTACTTGCCTGTTTGGTGTAACCCACCATCCTTCATCGTGTTTCTTGGCTCCTAAGACTAGGTAATTTTCCATCCTCTGTTTGATAACTTGGAACTTCATTATCCAAGCTGTGATACTGATGAGGCAATATTAATGAAAGGTCCCCACCCACAGCTTCTTTGGCTGCTTTGTCAGCAATGTGCTTACCGATATTCACTGGAGTGTTATCAAACTGATGTGCCTTAAAAGCAAATTTTGACTTTCTGACAATTTCGGAAGTCTCAGTAGCACCACCAGCTCAGCTTTCTGTGCTGATGTGTTGGGGGAGGAGGAATGCAGGGCTTTAGTGTCTCTTATGTTTGGTTTAGCTCTATTATGTTATGGTCTGTAAACAGTTGTGAGTCAGCTCTCCTGCTTCTGGATCTGTTGTCAAAACCACTGCTGGTTCTAAAGGTTTGATACTTTCAACTCTACGTCCTCTTGTCATAGAAGCGCAGCCTGCCTGGGGAAAGCCCCTGACTACTTTTCTGTTCCAGAATGGTTATTAGCATGTGAAGTACAAATACAGACCATTTTTGTCCCAATGTATTCAATACATTTTTCTGTTAGAGGCTCTAGTTCTTTTCTTGCTTCCAGTTTTATAGGATACTGTTTCTGTCTTAGCAGTGTGATGTTTGGTTTTAGAAGAATAGTTACTGCTGCTGCATCTCGTGATTGTCCTGGTGCTCTGGCAGCCCATACTTGCAGATACACCCGCTTCCTCTGGGATATCCGGCTCAGTACCTGGTTTCTGTAACATAAAAACTCGGGCCTTCACAGCCTTTTCATCAGGAACATGTACCTGAATTTTCTTTCTTTAACCCTAATTGCTGCATGTAATTTACTCAGTGTGCTGTTATCCAATAGCAGCACAGGGCACTCAGGCATGCAAAGGAATTTATGGGTCAACATCTGTTTGCCAGTTTCTCAAATGTAAAGGAAGGCCGGGTTCCTGTCCGCCTGTGGCACCAGTGCCTGAAGCTGTTTGTTTGCTTATTTGCCCTTTACAAGTATTTATAACAGAATAAGTAGTTTCTGTTTCTACAAGAACTTTTACCTTCTCATTCCCCAACCTAACTGTAGCCAGGGGCTCTGCTGGGCTGGGATTCAAATCTTCCCCCGCTCCTCCTCAGTCTTCCTCTAAAGTAATAATTCTCTCTGCCTGTCCTGACGTTCCACTAAATCTCCGCTGTTTATTTTGATTCTGAGGGCATTTTCCCTTTGAGTGCAACCTGTGGAGTCTGTTCACAAACCTTTCCATGTAATCCTTGTTTCCTCCCCTCCCTTTCTTGGGGGATAGCTACAGGCAGCAATTTTTCTCTCTCTTCTTTCCCCTAAAGATTCCAGTTTTACTCTGGAGCTTATCTTATGCTCCCGCATATATATTAACAGATTCCTAGTTGAAACCTGACACACTATAACCCACAAAACGCAATATTGTATTATATTAATAATTATATTAATTCTATCAATAATATATATATTAATAATCAGGGACTGAAAGCCCTCCCCAGTACCATTGAACCATTTGAACCATTGCAGAGAACTTGCACCAGAGCAATATTGGTCCGATTGTGATAAGTCTCCAAAGCCACATCCATTATTTTTACCAAATCACATTGGTCCTCCCCCTTAAGCTTTTGTACCTTTTTCCTTATGTCTTCCATGGATCGACTTTTTGTTAACTGGCCTAACTCTTTCCTTCCTTCCTCTGATTCGGGATCAATATTAGTATATTTAGACATCACCTCTTTTAATCTTCCCATGAATCCAGCAGTTGATTCATTTACATCTTGCTTTATTTCATATAGCTTAGACCAGCTCACTGCCTTGGGGACCGCATTCCTAGTACTGACTAAAATCTACCTCCGATATTGTTTCAAAGCTTGCCTGTCCCAGTTAGGATTGGGGTTAGGAATGTGAAGATTCACTGTACCTATCGCTGTGCCTGCTGTTATTTGTTGCTCTACTGGGGTCCGAGCCGTACGAATAATCGTATTTCTGACAACACTCTGAAAGCATGATGTGTAATTACCAGCCACTTGTTTCCAACTCTTCAAATCTATAATGGTAAAGGGAATCTTCATCATGAGCAGACCATCATTACGCACAGCTTGTCTTAAAGGTGCAATCACAGTTTCCCCTCATTTTCCCCTAGTTTGCCTTGCTGTAAGGCAAAATCCTTCAGCCCGACCCCCCTATATCTCAGGTGCCTGTGCTGGTGCTTGTGCTTGATCCTCATCGTCAGCACCTTCAGCCCCATTATTCACAATACCCCTTCTCCAGGGGCCTACCATCAAATCCAAATCCTCCTCCACATTCCTCAGATGTTTAGTGCATAACTGCCCTGTGGTGCACAAAGACCAATGGCATTTAAGCAAATTTTAGTGTCTTTCTCCAAGGACAATACTGACAGGTCCTGGAGCGCAAAATGAAAACTGCAATCCTTTTGCTGTTCCAGATGATATCTCAAAGTAGAAAACATTTCTGCATAAGCTGCTTCATCCCACTTTCCTTCTCGTCTCAAGAATGACATGTGACAGTATTTTACCAGAGTCTCCTGAGTAACCGAACCCCTCGGGGCTCCACCGCTTTGTTCCGGTCTCCCGAGTGACTGAACTACGCAGGGGTTCACCGATTTGTTTCCAGTGTTGTGAAATGCAACCCAGTGGGGATTTCTTCTGACCCCCCTTTGGAGGCAGTGGTACCCATGATCCTGACCTCCACCAAATACCAAAGTCCAGACAACCAAAACTAAACTGCCTTTTACCCACCGCGCAGGGCGTCCCTCTCTGCCTTACGTGGAAAGGGGCCAAAAAGAATGCCTTTTTAAAGACATTAAATCGGGGTCTCCCCGAGGTCCCGCGTTGGTCCTTCAGGCAAACTCCCCCGATGCCAGCGGGAAGGTCCCAGGGACTCCCCGGATCCATGGGAAACACGGCTGAGTGTCCCTGTTCAGGCGCCAAATTGTTACCCTAAAAGTCGGTCAGAGAAACTCTCTAAGGCTCAATTTGGACCTTCAGAAAGCAGCATTCTTTATTGCAGCGCTGGGCGCACACACGAATCCTTTCACAAGGGTGAGCACACCTGGTACTTGCCGACAGCAGCTCTATATTTAACATACTCATGCATATTCACAGCTTTTCCAACAACTGGTTCTAATATTTGCATCCTAATTACGCATGCGCTTTCTTGCTGAGTGGGGTCTTTGGTGGGCACCGATAGTCTTCCTCACTGTGTTTACTGAATGACCTCAGTGCTTGCTCAAGCTCGCAAGGTCCTAGTGCCCAGTTAGCAGTTGCTATGTCCTTGCTTCTGCTCTGTTCCAGTCTCGCCCCACGCTGGGCACCGCTCTGCTGTCTTGAAGGCTGGCATCCGTGGTCTTATTTACTGTCTCCTTAGGTGTTACCAGTCCCATGATGTTCCTTCTCCCATCAGCCAAACCTTCCTTTCTCTCTACATGTTAGTAAGGTAGAACAATTTGGCCTATTCTCCTATGCTAGAGGCGCACACACTGTTGTTAGTGTAAGATTTAAGGTTACAATGCATTCAAAGAGAATCGGCTGCCCTGGGATTGATGGACCCCCCATTCTTGGTAGACGGGGAGTCCCTCAGAAAACTGAGCCATCCTGAAGAGTTTTGGGGACCAGCCTGAATCCCAAAATCCTCCCTGCATCCCCCCAGACCCAAAGCCCACAGCTCCAAAGCCGCCCCGGCTCAGCACAGTGGCACAGACTTGCTAAAAAAGGGGTGTCCCAACAAGTGGTGTTCCCCCAACACCTGCCCTGGGGGCCCATCAAGATGTGAACACACTGGGGGGACCCCAACATTGCTTTTGGTTCAGTAGTGAATGAAGTGGGCCAGAGGGGGTGGATCCCCCAAAAGGGGCACCCCAATAAAGGGGCAAACCAAAACCACTCTGCACCCCAAAGGGCCCTGGAAGCACCCAAAGCAATCGTGGTGCCCCCTAAATCCTAGGGTAACCCCAAATCTCCCTGAAGCAGCACAAAAGCAGGCAGGACCCCCAAGTGGGGGCCTGGGGCAGCACAAAAGTCACCCACACCCTTCCATCACCCTGGCCCCCCCAGATGAACCCAGGGACCCAAAATCCTGGAGGGGCTCCACCAAACACCCACCCCCAACTGAGGGTACCCCAGAAAAGCTGCTCCCCCCGTCCAATGCCACCCAGCCCCAAATTGCTTCTTGTTGCTCCCAAAACACACCTCATGGGGCACCCCAGCTCCCCCGTCTCTGGTATCAGGGAGTTGGGGGGCCAGCCCCAGAGTGGGGGTTGCCTAATTTGGGATGTCCCACCAAAAGACCAAGGAGGTGTGGTGGGGGATGGAGGGTAGGAAGCTCTGCAGAGGGATCTGGACAGGCTGGATCCATGGGCTGTGGCCAATGTGTTGAGGGTCAAGAAGGCAAAGTGCAGGGTCCTGCGCTTGGGCCACAACAACCCCCTGCAACGCTCCGGGTTTGGGGAAGAGGGGCTGAAAACTGCTCATGGGAAAGGAGCTGGGGGTGCTGATTGATGGAGCTGAACATGAGCAGCTTGTGCCCAGGCAGCCAGGAAGCTCCCAGCATCCTGGCCTGGATCAGCACCAGTGCGGCAGCAGGGCCGGGGCAGTGGTTGTGCCCCTGCACTGAGCACTGCTGAGGCCGCACCTCGAATCCTGGGTTCAATTCTGGGTCCTTCACTACAAGAGAGACATTGAGGTGCTGGAGGGGGGCAGAGAAGGGCAGCGGAGCTGGTGCAGGGCCTGGAGCACAGGGGTGATGGGGAAGGGCTGAGGAACCTGAGGGGTTCAGTCTGGAGAAGAGAAGGCTCAGGGGGGACCTGATTGCTCCCTACAACTGCCTGACAGTAGGATGGAGCCAAGAGGGGCTGGGCTCTGCTCCCAAGGAACAAGGGATGGGACAAGAGGAGACGGCCTCAAGCTGCACCAGAGGAGGTTTAGATGGAGCTGAGGAACAATTTGTCCAGGAAGCTAGGGACCAGGTTAGAAAAGCTGAGGCCCGGTTAGAATTAAAATAGGCTAGGGAAGTTAAGGAAAACTGGAAGGAATTCTTCAGGTACGTAGCAAATAAAAAACAGACTCAGGAAGCTCTCAGGAGAACTGGCTACACAGGATTTGGAGAAGGCTGAGGTTCTGAATGACTTCTTTGCCTCAGTCTTCACTGGCCAAGGCTCTGACCG
Source organism: Pezoporus flaviventris (assembly GCF_033815535.1). Classification (NCBI taxonomy): domain Eukaryota; kingdom Metazoa; phylum Chordata; class Aves; order Psittaciformes; family Psittacidae; genus Pezoporus; species Pezoporus flaviventris. The sequence goes on from NW_026892622.1 coordinate 205,925, forward strand.
CACCACCCGAGTCTTGGAAGGCAGACGCAGGGACTGTGAGAATGAAGACCTTGCGCCCACTGTAGGAGAGGAACTGGTTTGAGACCATCCTAAAAATCTGAACGTGCACAAGTCCGTGGGTCCTGATGAGATCCATCCGCGGGTTTTGAAGGAGCTGGAGAATGAAGTTGCGAAGCCGCTGGCCATCGTATTTGAGAAATCATGGCAGTCAGGTGAAGTTCCCGATGACTGGAAAAAGGGAAATACAACCCCCATTTTCAAGAAGGGGAAAATGGATGACCCGGGGAATTACAGAGCAGTCAGTCTCACCCCTGAGCCTGGCAACATCTTGGAGCAGATTCTCCTGGAAGGCATGCTAAGGCACATGAAAGTCAACAAGGTGCTTGGTGACAGCCAGCAGGGCTTCACTGAGGGGAAATCCTGCCTGACCAATTTGGTGGCCTTCTATGATGGGGCTACAGAACTGATGGACAGGGGTAGAGCAGTTGATGGCATCTACCTGGACTTGTGCAAAGCGTTTGACACTGTCCCACACGACATCCTTGTCTCTAAATTGGAGAGACATCAATTTGATGGACGGACCACTGGGTGGATAAAGAACTGGCTGGATGGCCGCACACAAAGAGCTGTGGTCAATGGCTCAATGTCCGGCTGGAGACCAGTAACGAGTGGGGTCCCTCAGGGATCGGTGTCGGGACCGGTCTTGTTCAACATCTTTGTCGCTGACATGGACAGTGGGATTGAGCGCGCCCTCAGCAAGTTTGCCGATGACACCGAGCTGTGTGGTTCGGTTGATACCCTGGAGGGAAGGAATGCCATCCAGAGGGACCTCGACACGCTTGTGAGGTGGGCTGATGCCAACCTCATGGAGTTTAACCATGCCAAGGGCAAGGTCCTACACCTGGGTCGGAGCAATCCCAGGCACAGCTACGGGTTGGGCAGAGAAGAGATTCAGAGCAGCCCTGCGGAGAAGGACTTGGGGGTGTTGGTTGATGAGAAAATGAACATGAGCCAGCTTCAGTGTGCGCTTGCAGCCCACAAAGCCAACCGTATCCTGGGCTGCATCAAAAGGAGCGTGACCAGCAGGTCGAAGGAGGTGATCCTGCCCCTCTACTCTGCTCTTGTGAGACCTCACCTGGAGCATTGTGTGCAGTTCTGGTGTCCTCAATATAAAAAGGACATGGAACTGTTGGAACAAGACCAGAGGAGCCCACAAGGATGATCAGGGACTGGAGCACCTCCCGTATGAAGACAGGCTGAGGAAGTTGGGGCTGTTCAGCCTGGAGAAGAGAAGGCTGCGTGGAGACCTCATAGCAGCCTTCCAGTATCTGAAGGGGGCCTATAGGGATGCTGGGGAGGGACTCTTCATTAGAGACTGTAGTGAAAGGACAAGGGGTAACGGGTTAAAAGTTAAACAGGGGAAGTTTAGATTGGATCTAAGGAGGAAATTCTTTCCTGTGAGGGTGGTGAGGCACTGGAATGGGTTGTCCAGGGAGGTTGTGAATGCTCCATCCCTGGCAGTGTTCAAGACCAGGTTGGACGAGGCCTTGGGTGCCATGGTTTAATGTGAGGTGTCCCTGCCCATGGCAGGGGGGTTGGAACTGGATGATCTTAAGGTTCTTTCAAACACTAACTATTCTATGATTCTATGATTCTAAAACCAGCCCCAAAACACCCCAAAACTAACTTGTCCTGCTTCTCCGAGGAGATAGAGGGTCAGAGCCTCAAAACAGCCCCAAAACAGCCCCAAAACAGGACAAAACCACCCCAAAACCACCGTGTCCTGCTTCTCTTGTGGATACGGGGTCAGAGCCACAAAACAGACCCAAAACAGCCAAAAAACATGACAAAAAATCAGGAAAAAACCAGCCCAAAACACACATAGCAAACTCCAAAACAGGCCAAAACCACACCAAAATCACCTCGTCTTGCTTCTCCTATGGGATACAGGGTCAGAGCCCCCAAACAGACCCAAAACAGGCCAAAAACACTCAAAACCCACCAAAAGAGACCCAAAACAGTCCAAAACCTCCTTGTCCTACTTCTCCAATGGGATACAGGGTCAGAGCATCAAAACAGAACAAAAACAGTACAAAAACAACCCTAAACACCCCAAAACCCAGCCCAAAACCACCTAGTCCTGCTTCTGCTATGGGATACAGGGTCAGAGCCCCCAAAAAGCCCCCAAAAAGAGAAAAAAGCATTCCAAAACCACTAAAACAGCTCCAAAATACCCCAAAACCACCCTGTCCTCCTTCTCCTATGGGATACAGGGTCAGACTCAAAAAAAAACCCCAAAACAGGACAAAACCACTCCAAAACCACCTTGTCCTGCTTCTCCTTTGGAATAGAGGGTCAGAGCCCCAAACAGACCCAAAACTGCCTCAAAACACCCCAAAAACCACCCCAAGGCCACCTTCTCCTGCTTCTACTATGGGACACAGGGTCAGAACCCAGAAACAGCCCCAAAACAGGACAAAAACAACACAAAACACCCCCAAAACCACCCTAAAGCCACGTAGTCCTCCTTCTCCTTTGGGATACAGGGTCAGAGCCCCAAAACATCCCAAAATCAGGACAAAACATCCTCAAAACCACCTTGTCCTGCTTCTCCTATGGGATACAGGGTCAGAGCTGCAAAACAGCCCTAAAAAACGCCAAAAACAACCAAAAACACCCCAAAACCACCCCTATGGTGGTTTGCTTGTCCTGCTTCTGCTATGGGATACAGGGTCAGAGCCCCCAAACAGCTCCAAAACAGCCCCAAAACAAGCGAAAACCAGCCCAAAAGACACAAAGTAAACCCCAAAACAGGCCAAAACCAGCCCAAAATCACCTTGTCCTGCTTCTCCTGTAGGATACAAAGTCAGAGCCCCGAAACACACCCAAAACACACCCAAAACGACCCCAAGGTCACATTTTCCTGTTCTCCACTGGGACACAGGGTCAGAACCCAAAAACAGACCTAAAACAGGACAAAACACAAAACCATTCCAAACCAACCTTAAACCACCCTAAAACCACCCCAAAATCACCTTCTCCTGCCGGATACAGGGTCAGAGGCCCAAAACAGACCAAAACCAGGCCAAAAACAACCCAAAACATGCCAAAACCCACCCCCAAACCACCTTGTCCTCTTTCTCGTATGGGATGCAGGGTCAGAGCTCCAAAACAGATCCAAAACAGCCTCAAAACACCCCAAAAAACACCCCAAGGCCACCTTATTCTGCTTCTGCTATGGGACACAGGGTCAGAACCCCAACACAGCCCTAAAACAGGACAAAAAGAACCCAAAACGATTCAAAACCACCCCAAACCACCCTAAAACCACCCCAAAACCACCTTGTCCTGTTTCTCCTGTGGGATACAGAGTCAGAGCCCAGAAACAGACAGAAAAAAAGGCCAAAAACAACCCAAAACACCCCAAAACGACCTTGTCCTGCTTCTACTATGGGATAAAGGGTCAGAGTCCCAAAAGAGCTCAAAACCGGCCAAAAACAGTCAAAAACCAGCAAAACAGGACCTAAACCACCCAAAAACCTCCTTGTCCTGCTTCTCCTATAGGATACAGGGTCAGACCCTCAAAACAGACCAAAAACAGGATGAAAACAACCCAAAACACCCCAAAACCACCTTGTCCTGCTTCTGCTGTGGGATACAGGGTCAGAGCCCCATAACATCCACCAAAAAGAGAAAAAAAAAACCCAAAACCCTAAAACAGCCCCAAAACACCCCAAAACCACCCTGTCCTGCTTCTCCTATGGGATACAAGGTCAGACCCAAACCACCCCAAAACCATCTCCAAAACCCCCAAACAAACCCAAAACCAACTTGTCCTGCTTCTCCTATGGAACACAGGGTCAGAGCCCCAAAACAGGCCAAAACCAGGCCAAACCACCCCAAAACCAACTTGTCCTGCTTCTCCTATGGGACACAGGGTCAGCACAGGGTCAGAGCCTCAAAACAGACCCAAAACAGGCCAGAAAAAGCCCCAAACACCCCAAAAACCAGGACAAAACCACCTTGTCCTCCTTCTGCTATGGGATACAGTGTCAGGGCCCCCAAAAAGACCTAAAACAGAACAAAACCACCCCAAAACAACCCCAAAACCACCTTGTCCTGCTTCTCCTATGGGATACAGGGTCAGAGCACCAAAAAAGACACAAAACATGACAAAAATAGGACAAAACCACCCCAAAACCACATTGTCCTGCTTCTCCTGTGGGATACAGGGTCGGAGCATCAAAACAGACTCAAAACAGGCCAAAAACTGGAAAAAAACAGGCCAAAACACCCAAAGCAAACCCCAAAACAGGCCAAAAGCACGCCAAAACCACCTTGTCCCGCTTCTTCTGTGGGGTACAAAGTCAGAGCCCCAAAACTGACTCAATACAGGACAAAAACAACCCAAAACACGCCAGAACCACCTTGTCCTGCTTCTGCTATGGGATACAGGGCCAGAGCCCCAAAACTGACTCAAAACAGGACAAAGACGACCCAAAACACACCAAAAACCACCCCAAAACCACCTTCTTTTGCTTCTCCTGTGGGACACAGGGTCAGAGCCCCAAAACAGACCCAAAACAGGAAAAAAACAACCCAAAACACCCCCTAAACAGCCCAAAACCACCCTGTCCTGCTTCTCCTATCACATACAGGGTCAGAGCCTCAAAACAGACCCAAAACACGCCAAAAAACAGCCCACAACACCCCCAAAACCAGGACAAAAGCACCTTGTCCTCCTTCTGCTATGGAACACAGGGTCAGAGCCCCAAAACAGGCCAAAACCAGGCCAAACCACCCCAAAACCACCTTGTCCTGCTTCTCCTATGGGATACAAGGTCAGAGCCCCCAAAACAACCCAAAATAGAAAAAAAAAGAGGCCAAAACCAAGCAAAAGCCCCCCAAACAAACCCCCAAAACAGGCCAAAAGCACGCCAAAACCACCTTGTCCCGCTTCTTCTGTGGGGTACAAAGTCAGAGCCCCAAAAGTGACTCAATACAGGACAAAAACAACCCAAAGCACGCCAAAAAACACGCCAAAACCATCTTGTCCTGCTTCTGCTGTGGGATACAAAGTCAGAGCCCCAAAACTGACTCAAAACAGGACAAAGACGACCAAAACACGCCAAAAACCACCCCAAAACCACCTTCTTTTGCTTCTCCTGTGGGACACAGGGTCAGAGCCCCAAAACAGACCCAAAACAGGAAAAAAACAACCCAAAACACCCCCGACACAGCCCAAAACCACCCTGTCCTGCTTCTCCTATCGCATACAGGGTCAGAGCCTTAAAACAGACCCAAAACTGGCCAAAAAACAGCCCACAACACCCCCAAAACCAGGACAAAACCACCTTGTCCTCCTTCTGCTATGGAACACAGGGTCAGAGCCCCAAAACAGGCCAAAACCAGGACAAACCACCCCAAAACCACCTTGTCCTGCTTCTCCTATGGGACACAGGGTCAGAGCCCCAAAACAGACCCAAAACATGACAAAAACATGCCAAAACCCCCAAAACAGCTCCAAAACATCTCAAAACCTCCTTCTCCTGCTTCTCCTATGGGATACAGGGTCAGAGGCCCTAAACACCCCCAAAACAGGACAAAACTACCCCAAAACCAACTTGTCCTGCTTCTCCTCTGGGATACAGGGTCAGAGTTCCAAAACAGACCCAAAACAGGACAAAAACAACCCAGAACACCCCAAAAACCATCCCAAAACCACCTTGTCCTGCTTGTCCTATGGGATACAGAGTTGCAGCCCCAAAACAGGACAAAAACACCACAAAACCACTCCCAAAACACCCCTAAACCACCCCAAAACCACCCGAAATCCGTTTTGTCCTGGTTCTCCTGTGGGATACAAACTCAGAGCCCCAAAACAGACCCAAAAAAGCCCAAAAACACCACAAAAACCAGCCGAAAACAACCCCAAAACAACCTTCACATGCTTCTGCTGTGGGATTCAGGGTCAGAGGCCTAAAACATCTCCAAAACAGGCCAAAATCACTCAAAAAAACCCAAACCACCCCCAAAATAGACCCAAAAAACACCTTGTCCTGCTTTTCCTATGCGATACAGGGTCAGAGCCCCAAAACAGGACAAAACCACACCAAAACCATTAAAAAAACACCTTGTCCTGCTTCTCCTATGGGATACAAGGTCAGAGTCCCAAAACAGCTCCAAAGCAGGACAGGAAGAGGCCAAATCCAAGCAAAAAACCCCAAAACAAACCCCAAAACAGGCCAAAAGTGCCCCAAAACCACCTTGTCCTGCTTCTCCTATGGGATACAAGGTCAGAGCCCCCAAAACAACCCAAAATAGAAAAAAAAAGAGGCCAAAACCAAGCAAAAACCCCCAAAACAAACCCCCAAAACAGGCCAAAAGCACCCCAAAATCACCTTGTCCTGCTTCTTCTATGGAACACAGGTCAGAGCCCCAAAACAGGACAAAACCAACCTAAAACCAGCCCAAACCACCTTGTCCTACTTCTGCTGTGGGATACAGGGTCAGAGCCCGAAAACAGACCCAGAACAGGTCAAAAACACTCCAAAACCCCCCCAAACACCCCAAAACCACCCCAAACCCACCTTGTCCTGCTTGTCCTATGGGATACAGGGTCAGAGCCCTAAAAAAGACCCAAAACAGACCAAAAACAAGCCAAAACACCCCAAAAACGACCCCAAGGTCACATTTTCCTGCTTCTCCTATGGGACACAGGGTCAGAACCCCAAAAAAGCCCTAAAAGAGGACAAAAAAAAACCCAAACCTTCAAAATCACAACGAAACCACGCTAAAATCACCCCAAAATCACCTCTCTTGCAGGATACAGGGTCAGAGCCACAAACCAGACCCAAAACAAACCAAAACCAACCCAAAAAACCCCAAAAGCCACCCTAAGGGCAACTTGTCTTGATTCTCCTATGGAACACAGGGTCAGAACCCCAAAACAGCATTAAAACAGGACAAAAGCAACCCAAAACAATTCAAAACCACCCCCAAACCACGCTAAAACCACACCAAAATCACTTTCTCCTGCTTCTCCTGTAGGATACTGTGTCAGAGACCCAAAACAGACCCAAAACTGGAAAAAGCAAGCCAAAACATGCCCAAAACCAACCAAAAACCACCTTGTCCTGATTCTCCTATGGGATACATGGTCAGATCCCCAAAAGAGACCCAAAACAGACCAAAAATAACCCAAACACCGCAAAACACCCCAAAACCACCTTGTTTCGCTTCTCCTATGGTATACATGGTAAGAGCCCCCAAACAGCTCCAAAAGAGGCCAAAACCAGTCAAAAACCACCAAAACAGCGCAAAACCACCCCAAACCCACCCTGTCCTGCTTCTCCTATGGGATACAGTGTCAGACCCCAAAAACACCCCAAAACCACCTTGTCTCGCTTCTCCTATGGGATACAGGTTCAAAGCCTCAAAACAGCCACAAAACAGGCTAAAACCAGTCAAAACCCACCAAAACAGCCCCAAGACACCCCAAAACCACCTTGTCCTGCTTCTTCTATGAGATACAGGATCAGAGCTCCAGAAGAGACCCAAAACAGTCTCAAAACACCCCAAAAACCACCCCAAGGCTACCTTGTTCTGCTTCTCCTATGGGACGTCAGAACCCCAAAACAGCCCTAAAAGAGGACAAAACCAACCCAAAACCATTCAAAACCACCCCGAAACCACCCTAAAACCACCACAAAATCACCACCTCCTGCTTCTCCTGTGGGATACAGCATCAGAGCCCAAAACCAGACCCAAAACAGGCCAAAACCAACCCAAAACACCCCAAAACCCAGCCCAAAACCACCTTGTCCTGCTTCTGCTATGGGATACAGTGTCAGAGCCCCCAAACAGCCCCAAAACAGGACAAAATCAGTCAAAAACCCCCAAAACAGCCCCCAAACCAGCCTCAAACCCACCTTTTCCTGCTTCTCGTATTGGACACAGGGTCAGAGCAACAAAACAGAACCAAAAAAGGACAAAAACATCTCAAAACCACCTTCTCTTGCTTCTCATGAAGAATACAGGGTCAGAGCCCCAAAACAGCCCCAGAAACGGCCAAAAAAAACAAAACACCCCAAAACCCAGCCCAAAACCACCTTGTCCTGCTTCTGCTATTTGATACAGGGCCAGAGCCCCAAAACAGACCCAAAACAGCCCCAAAACAGGCCAAAACCAGACGAAAAACAGACCAAAACACACAAAGCAAACTCCAAAACAGGCCAAAACCACCCCAAAATCACCTTCTCCTGCTTCTCCTGAGGGATACAAAGAGCCCTGAAGAAGACAAAACAGAACAAAAACAACCACAAAAAAATCCAAAACGACCCTAAGGTCACATTTTCCTCCTCCTCCCATGGGACACAGGGTCAGAACTCCAAAACAGCCCTAAAACAGGACAAAAAAAAAAACCAAAACCATTCAAAACCTCCCCTAAACCACCCTAAACTCCCCTAAACCATCCCTGTGGGATACAGGGTCAGAGCCCTGAAACTGACCCAAAACAGGACAAAAACACTCCAAAAACCCCAAAACCAGCTCCAAACCCCCCAAAACACCCCAAAACCACCTTGTTTTCCTTCTCCTATAGCATACAGGGTCAGAACTCCAAAACAGCCTTAAAACAGGGCAAAACCAACCCAGCCCAAAATCACCTTGTCCTGCTTCTCCTGTGGGATACAGGGTCAGAGCCCCAAAAGAGACACAAAACTGCCCCAAAACACCCCAAAAACCACCCCAAGCCACCTTGTCCTGCTTCTCCTATGGGTGGCTCCCAGTGAGAACCCAAAACAGCCCCAAATCACCCCAACCCCCCCCAAAATGGAACCTTCTGGAGGTCGCTGTGGAGCTGCTTTAGCCTGGCCTCGAGCTGCGACACCTTCTGGGGTAGGTCCAAGGATGGGGGGGGGGTGTGGGGAAGGCAAGGGGCAATGTGGGGTGGCACCAGTGTGTCCCCATATTGGGGGGGGATCCCAGACCCACATATGGGGGTCCCAGCCCCACATACAAGGGGGACATGAGGGGGGTCTCCATATAGGGGGGTCCCTGGACCTGATGGGGGGTCGCCCCCCCACGGCCTCTCCAGGGGTAGGGGGGGGTCGGGGCTCAGCACCGGTTCCATAAGAGAGAACAGGGACACGGCCCTTTGCACTGGGGGGTGGCACGTCAGCACCCCAAAACCAGACCAAACCAGCCTAAAATACCCCAAAACCAGCCCTAAACAGCCAAAATACCACAAAACCAGCCCAAAACAGCCCAAAATACACCCAAACCAGCCCAAAATATCCCCAAAACCAGCCCAAAACACCCAAAAACATTCCAAGACAGCCCTACAACACCCCAAAGCAGTCCAAAACACCCCCAGACCAGCCAAAAATATCTGCAAAACAGCCCAAAACATCCCAAAACACCCACAAAGCAGTCTCAAACACCCCAAACCACTCCAAAACCACCCCAAAACACCCCTGAAACAGCTCAAAACACCCCAAAACCAGCCCAAACCCCCTCCACAACAGTTTAACACCCCCAAAGCACCCTGAAACAACCCCAAGCACCCTCAAAACTCCAGAAAACACCCCAAAACACCCCTAAAAGAGCCCAAAACACCCAAAACACCCTGAAAACCAGGCCAAAACAGCCCCAAAACTCATAGAGGAACCACACAGGGGTCATAGAGCAGTCATAGAGGTGTCAGAGTGTCATAGAGGAGTCATAGGGGAGTCAGAGAGGGGTCATAGAGGAGTCAAATAGGGGTCAATGAATGGTCATAGATGGGCCAGAGAGGAGTCAGAGATGCCAGGGATGGGGCAGCCACAGCTCCTCTGGGCAAGAGTCTGCGACTCTCTCCCTAGCCTGGATATGAGGAATATTTTCCTAAGGTGATACGAAACAAAAAAAAAAAATAATTGAAATTAAATCTTTTTCCACATGGAACCATTGTGAGTCCTTAAAAATTATCATCGATCTGAAAAAACCTCTGACATTTCAGGCAAATAACAGGCTCATCATTATTTGAATAATGCTCAGTGCACAGATTAAAAGGGAACAGCACAGCACCTCAGACTGCCTCACAGCTTAGCACAGCACAGCACAGCATGGCATGGCACAGAACAGCACAGCACAGCACAGCTCTGGAGATCCTCCTGCTCTGATATCCCAGTATCTGGAGGTGAACTCACCCCCAGCCCGCAGTGCGGATCATCGGGCCCACGTTCTGGGGAGATGCTGTCTCAGGCAGTCGGCTGTGTCCCCTCTGCCTTGACAAACTGCCACCACAATCCACAAGTGGCCCGTGCCCACTGCGCCCAGAGCCTGGGATGCAAAGCACAGAATTACAAGGGTGTCCCGGTCACACGGGGAACCCCAAATGTGGTTTTACACAGGGTTCTCACGCCCTTCAAACGCTCACGTACCACACATTTGGACAAAGACCAGCGCCCTCACTGCCAATGACCAGTCCTGGTCAAACTCTGCCAGGCGCTCACGCTACTTCTGCTGCAGTCCTGCTCTTGGCTATTGATGCAGATGCCCCTGGAGCCAGTCCTGCAAGAGACACTGATGAATGGTGTGCGGGACAGTGGGAGGGTTTCAAAGACATGCTGGAGGGGCTGGGATTCTGACATTGTTTCTGCTGTGCTGCAGTACCTCTTCTCCTTCACAGACAGCTCTAAGATACCCTTAAGAAAAGTCCTAGTTCCAGGCCTGGGCTGAGGCTTCCAGGGAAAATCCACTACCTCATCACTTTACAGTGTACATAGAAATATATGGAGACGTATATAAATAAAAGAGCTATTTATTAATACTTTAAAGACTGGTTGATCTAGTAGATAGGGGGAAGAGAATTTTCATAACATGCCTTGTGGGTCCCACCAACCAGGGTCCCAAACGCCAGTGACAGGGTGGCGAGAGGCAGCAAAGATGCCATCCCAGGGGGATCAGTCTCCTGAGAGCGGGCAGGAAAAAACAAGCCAGAAGTGCCACAAGCCCCCTTCCCACTTCCACCACTGGGGAAGATTGGGAAACACGCACATCAGCATCCCAGGGCCACCGGTGTCGGCCCCATCCCTTCCCCTCGCACATGAAATTCACCTCCCCCAAACCACAGCCGGCACGGGAAAGCCTCGTTTAGGCCAGGAGATCACCAGCAGGGCAGGAAAGCATTGCGAGGGGCAGCTGCTGGGGCTGACAAAGCAAAGCCCCGCGAGGCTGCTGAAGCAGCCAGGACTCGTGGAACCAACCGGCACTGACCAACTGCCGGGGCAGGTACAGCAGCAGCTCCCGCTCCTCCTGGTGCTCCTGCCCTACAGGTAAACCCCAGCCGGCTCTGCCTGCCAAACTCTCACCCCAGCACCTCTCTGCTTCTCCCAACAGAGAGGCTCCCTCTCCAGCTGCCCACGGCATCGGAGGTACCCGGCGTGAGCTTCACCGCTCCGGCCATGCCGCCTCCTGTGCGTGCCTGTGTGCTGCCCTCTGTCCCGGGGCTGCCAGTCTCTGCTGAGCCTGCCCAAGTCCAGCAGCTCCCCAAGGAGCCAGCAGCAGCGGCGGCGGCGCTGGAGAACAGCGAGGACAATGTCCCTGATGTCTACGATTTGACTGACTTACTCGGTGCACTCCCTGACCCGACTGAGAATGCGGCGGAGGGCGGCTGCCGCAAGGAGCCAGCAGCGGTGGCAGGGCTGGCAGACAATGGGGACATCGTCCCTGCGGTCTACGATTTGTCTGCCTTGTTCTATGCTCTCCCTGACCTGACTGAGAACGCGGTGGAGAGCAGCTGCCCCAAGGAGCCAGCGGCCATGGCAGGGCTGGGGAATAGTCAGAACAGCATCCTCAGCACCCGTGAGAGGAGTGCCTTGCTCAGTGCTCTCCCTGATGTGCCTGAGAGAGTGGTGAAGGGTGGCAGCTCCAAAGAGCCAGCAGCCGTGGCAGGGATGGGGAACAATGCAGACACCATCCCCAACACCCACGATAGGAGTGCCTTGCCCAGTGCTCTCCCTGATGTTCCTGAAAATGTAGTGGAGAGCGGCTGCCACAAGGAACCAGTAGCAATGGCAGGGCTGCGGAACAATGAGGACACCGTCCCTAGGGTCTATGACTTGTCTGCCTTGCTCAGTGCTCCCCCTGACCTGACTGAGAACATGGGGGAAGGTGGCTGCCGCAAGGAGCCAGCAGCTGTGTCAGGGCTGGGGAACCATGAGGACACCATCCCCAACACCCATGGTATGAGTGCCTTGCTCAGTGCTCCCCTGATGTGCCTGAGAACGTGGGGGAAGGCGGCTGCCGCAAGGAGCCAGCAGCGGTGGCAGGGCTGGCAGACAATAGGGACACCATCCCTGGGGTCTATGATTTGTCTGCCTTGCTCAGTGCTCTCCCTGACCTGACTGAGAACACGGTGGAGAGCACCTGCTGCAAGGAACCAGCAGCTGTGGCAGGGCTGGGGAATAGTCAGAACAGCATCCTCAGCACCCATAGGATGAACGCCTTGCTCAGTGCTCTCCCAGATGGGTTTGAGAAAGTGGTGAAGGGCAACAGCTCCAAGGGGCCAGCAGCCGTGGCAGGGATGGGGAACAAGGACATCATCCCCAACACCCATGGTATGAGTGCCTTGTTCAGTGCTCCCCCTGATGTGTCAGAGAACATGGTGGAAGGCAGCTGCCCCAAGGAGCCAGCAGCGGTGGCAGGGCTGGCAGACAATGAGGACACCATCCCCAACACCTATGACATGAGGGCACTCACAGACACGGAAAAGGAACTAATACTTAAAGCCGCCAGAACTCATGTTCAGGCATTAATCGCTGCACAGGCATTGCAAGGAAAGGCAGACGATTCTGACCCTGCAGTTAAACCACAATGGGATTAGAATAACCCCAACCATTATCAACTTCTCACAAGGTATCGAACACGGATTGCATTTAGATTGGAACAAGCAATTCCTAAGTCCGTCCGTGAATTGGGGAGCTTTATATGCTGTCAAACAAAACACAGGTGAAACTCCTACGGAATTTCTGGATAGATTACGGGAGGCAATGCAAAAATGAGCTACCCTGGACCCCTCCGGAGCCCTGGGAAGGCAGCAGCTGATACCCGTCTTTCGAGGACAATCCTCAGATGATATTAGAAAGAAACTAGAAAACCTTAGAGCAGAGCACCAGAAAGATATTGAAAGGCTTACTGAGGAAGCACGGAGGGTGTACCGCAACCGAGACGGTAATGAAAGGAAAAAGCTAAGTCAAGCAATTACTCATGCCACCACTGCGGCCTTAAGGTAAAGAAACTATCAGGGAAATGGGAAAACTCAAGGCACATGGGAAGATTGCTTTTGGGGTCGTAGAATGAGGGCCCCTAATAATAGGGTACGGCCTAATCAGTCTGCTTTTTGTAAACAGGCAGGGCACTGGAAAAGCCAGTGTCCCAGACTGAGAAGGGAGAGGGACACCTCCCACGCCCTGCTGAATCAGAAATAGAACAGGGGGGACCAGAGGGTCGAACCCCGGCCAACCCCCTGCTTATAATGAAGCTGGGGAAAGAAGACACAAACTTAGCAGCATTTCTAGTAGACACCGGAGCTACGTTTGCTGTGTTAAATCAACAATTAGCTTTGATTGATAACGAATCTTTAAATGGGATTGGGGCGACAGGCCAGCCACAGAAGGTACCATACATGCAACCTCGCCGGTATAAAATGGGTAAAATGATAGGAAAGCATGCATTTTTATATATGCCAAATGCCCCAAAATCATTCTTAGGAAGGGATCTATTAGAAAAATTGGAAGCAGAGATCAAGTTTAAAAATGGTGAAATACAAAGTAGAGACGATCACTTCATCGAAATGTTTAGCTCTAATCCAGCCACAGGTAACAAAACAGGTCCCCTTGGACATCCTGGATCACGTCTACCCAGGAGTGCGGGCCGCCGGAATACCGGGTAAAGCAAAGCACGCCAAACCGATCCAAGTCAGGCTGAAGCCCCAGGCACAACTGGTAAGAATCAAACAATACCCCCTCAAACTAGGGGACCGGAAAGGAATTAAACCTGTAATAGATTCCTTTCTCAAACTTGGCCTTTCAGTAGAATGGGAACCTGAATATAATACCCCCGTTTTGCCAATCCACAAACCGGATGGGAAAAGGTAGGGATTAGTACAAGACCTAAGAGCTACCAATAAAATAACAGAAGACCTTTATCCTGCAGGGGCCAACCCTTATACTTTGTTAACAAAACTAAGAGAGAATCTTGTTTGGTTTACTGTTTTAGACTTAAAAGATACCTTCTTCTGCCTGCCCTTGGAGCCAGAGAGCCAAAAATTGTTTGCTTTTGAATGGGAAAATGCACAGTCAGGTCGGAAACCCCAACTCACCTGCACTGTGTTACCCCAAGGCTTCAAAAATAGCCCAACCTTATTTGGAAATGAATGGGCAAAAGACCTTGAGGACTGGACGGCACCCACTGCAGAAGGACTTTTGCTCCAATATGTGGACGACCTGTGATAGCCACCGAAACCTCAAACAGCTGTGAGGAATGGAGAGTATGCCTGTTAAATTTTCTGGGACTTAAAGGATATAAGGCATCTCAGCAGAAGGCACGAATAATGGAGCAAGAAGTCACCTACCTGGGCTATGAGGTCTCAGGGGGCAGCAGAGATTAGGACAAGAACGCAAAGAAACGATCTGCCAAACCCCTCAGCCCAAGACACCTAAGGAACTTGGGACATTTCTCGGCATGACACGTTTGTGTCGACTCTGGATCTAGAATTAGGGTACAGTAGGAAAACCCCTGTACCAATTGCGGCAAGCACAAACTAGGGAATTACAGTGGACTGGGGAAGCAAAACAGGCATTTAAGGAATTAAAGAAGGAATTACTAGGGGGCCCCAGCCCTCGGACTGCCACATGTCACCAAACCCTTTTTGGGTTATTTTCACATGAGAGACAAGGCGTAGCCCTCGCAGTCCTAGCTCAAAATGCAGGACCCCAGAAAAGGGCTCTAGCTTACTTCTCAAAGCAACTAGATGAAGTAAGCAAAGGATGGCCTGGATGCTTACGGGCCGTAGCAGCCATAGTCCTAAATATCCAGGAAGCTCAAAGATGTACCATGGGACAAAAGATGACCGTCCTGGTATCACATCCCATATCTGCGCTACTGGAACAAAGGGGGGCACTGGCTGTCTCCCTCTCCGTTCCTTGAGTACCAAGCGATATTGCTAGAACCAGATGACGTAGATACAGGCACTACTAATATTGTCAACCCAGCCTCTTTTCTCAGACAATTTCTCATTTGACATTAGGATACTTTTTCAGCTTCTTACAGAGCTGTCCGTATCTTGATTTGTCTGCTGTTGTGCTTGGGAAAAGTTCTGCAAAAGGGGGCTTTGAATGTTAATAACATGAACACGTGGTTTTTATTAAGCAGAGGATAGTGAGAATAGTATGAGGAAGAGATTACTCAACAGTAATAAAAAAGCCCCCTGAAATTGATACTTGTAAATAGCTGGTTTTGTAACTAGCTGGTTTTTAACTATTCTTTTTCACAAATCTGATTACAGATTTAGGTGAAAGTCCAGCAGATCCCTGAAGTATGTGTTTAACTTCAGCCACACACTGTACTTTAAATACATCCTTACCTATTTTAACTCCGGATTTAAAAAAAAAAAAAGCTAATGAATTTCCAGTGCACATAACCTTTAAAAAGTAAACCTTTGTGATCTTGCTTTTATATTTAAATTTTGATCAAATTCTTCACAAACCCCATGCAATTTCAAACAAGTAACAACCTCCAGGTAACGTTTGAAGTTTTCTTAAATGTTTTGCCAAGGTGATACTTCAGCTTTTAACTCTGCATGTTATTTAATCTTTCAGAAATTATTACAATAGATTTGCTGTAACAATGAAAGACTCTAGAATACATTCATGTGTTAAATAGGCAATCACTAGTCAGGATCTACTTAAAGTGAGTATTTTTACAAGGTAATAATCTCACCAGCTCCATCTGAAGAAATGGAAACACTTCTGTAATGTGAGGGTGACTGAGGACTGCTGCAGGTTACCCAGAGGCGTTGTGGAAACCATCCTCGGATCCTCTAAAGCTGGCTGGGTATGGTTCAGTGAAATCAGATAAAATTAATAAAAACAAAGTCTATGATTGGACAAGACTTCCTTCAGAGCTCCCGTCCGACCTCAGCCACTGTGTGATTCTGGGATTCCACCAGACTCCATGGCAGTGCATTAGTTCTTTTTTGCCCACTTTCTTATTTAGATACCTAAAAAAAAACAAAAACAAACCAAGCAGACTGACTTTATACAGATATCAAAATAAAATCTATGAATCAGAGCCAAAAAGACATGTATTGCCTTCTTTGAGTATAAAGTGACCTGAGGTGACAACTTCACCTACAGATTTCCAGATTTAAAGCAGGGGGGATTTCACCTTACTAATCTTCTAAAAAAAAGGTCATAATTTTATATTTAAAAAAAAAAAAAAAAAAAACAAAATTGTAGACCTCAAAGAACGATTTGTGTTTGAAGGGGCTTTTAAAGATCATCTAGTCCAACCTTCTTACCACGAGCTTACCATTTCACTAGGTCAGGTTGTGCAAAGCTCATCCAACCTGACCTTGAACACTTCCAAAGATGGGGCATCAACAGCTTTTTGGGAAACCTTTCCCAGTTTCTTACCACCCTTGTAAAAAGGTGTGTGTGTGTGTGTAAAACCTTGTAAAAAAAAAAACAAACTTGTGAAAAAACCTTGTAACACCTTGTGAAAAGGTGTGCGTAGGTCCTTGTAAAAACCATCTTCATTATATGCAATCTAAACCTACCCTCTTTCAGATAAAAACAAATTGCCCCTTGTCCTGTCACTTCAGGCTCATCAAAAAGCCTCTGTCTTTTGTATAAGCCCCCTTTAAGTACTGAAAAAGGGCAATAAAGTGTTCCCAGAGCCTTCTCTTCTCCAGGCTGAGCAAGCCCAACTCTCGCAGCCTTTTCTCCTAACAGAGGTGCTCCATCCCTGTGATTACTTTTGTGGCCCTCTGCTCTGGACCTGTACTGAGGACTCCAGAGCTGAACACAGTACTCTGGATGGGATCTTGCATGAGCAGAGTAGAGGAAGAATCACCCCTACCTGCTGGCCACACTTCTTTTTATGAAGCCCGGATAAGAGATGGCATTAAAAAAGGAAATGGAATTAACTTTAAACACAACTGACAATGAAACATAAATGTTATCAAAATTAAGAAAATATTTGTTCATTATTATTTAAAACAAAAAGAGCTCAATTGTTTGTACAAGCCTCAGAATAGAAGGATCTCTTATACTTTAGAAGGGAAAATACAGGAGTAGTAACCAAATTCAACAATAAAAATTGTGATTCATCTGTGACATATGGAAATTCAGCTATGTGAAACTAAATTCAAAACCTTGGATTGTAAGGTAATTAGAGCCTTACTCAAAAAAATGCAGGATACAAACAAAAAGGCATCTTCTATTTGGGCGTTTTGAAAAATAACCCTTTAAGTGAAAACAGTCTACTGATAAAAAAATAACCCCCTTCAAAAATAACACTCATAAGCTTTTTTTTCTCTTTCCTTTTGTATTCCCAAAAGTACTTTTGTGTTAAAACATTACCTATGTCCTGAAGGTTACATGAAGCATTCAAGCATCAAACCTGCTTAACAGCAGGTCTTGAACTTTAGTGTGTACTATCTGCTATTTCTACACTAACAGAGAATTTAAAACCCAGGTCAGAATAAACGTTTGACTCAGACTTTGTAGAGATATGTATTAAACCCAAGAAAGATGATAAAACATCAGGCTTGCTTATTTTCCCGAAAGCCCACAGTGCTCTATTTCATCTTCATACTTGGTTCTAGGAAAGACAGGCATGAATACATCCTTTCTTAAAAATACCCTGTGACTGCAGAAGAGCTCTTTTAGCTTTTCTCAATTACTGTCTAGTCCAGGATCAAAGTTCTGCATACTTTTCTACTGCCATAATTCAGTGAATGAGCTGACGGCTCACAGTTAAAAAGGTTGTTAAGCCAAGTGAAAGAAAAGCACCATTACTGTTTTCCCAAATCTGTGAAGATACAAACTACCTCACCTAAAGGTCATAAAAATGTCATTGCTGCAGCTAATAGCATATATGTGTACATGCAACATTAGAAGGCTTTAGAGTATCATGCGATAATCATTCACACATGGGTTTTGGCAAAGTAGAAAAACAGAGCGCTGAAGCAAACCTAGCTCTTGAATGAAGCAGATTATCCCCCAGTTTTCTGAAAAGATTATACTGCAAGGTTTCTTGCAGAAGAGAAGAGCCCCAAACAACCGTTTACAGAGCATTTTGGATAAAGATGAGGTTGATGTAAAACAAGAATCATCATTTTGAAAATAACGCACACGATTCTTTCCAATTGCGATCACATCAGAACTGATTTATCTATATGATAAGAGAGAGCTGAGGTGGACATGAACCGTGCTCTTCAGAACTGCTCGTCCTCAATAAGGATTATTTAGCCCTCTAAGCACTGCCGGCTGCTCACCACACAGTGAAAGTTGTGCTCATGCAAAAGTAGCTCTGATGATGCCTCACGTACACATTCACGCGGATTCCTTTTCATTTTGCTGCTGATTGACTTCAGACACTTTGCACCATTTCTCTTAAGGAGATCAAAGCCCAGAAATGCTTTTTTTTATCAAATTTCCAGCTACTCATTCTGTTTAATGACCAAGGTGATGAATATTTTCCTTGAGAAATCAATAATTAGGAAAACTAGAAACAGGCTTCAATTTAGCTTCTGTGGTGAGGTGGTTTTCTCCCCCAGAATTTTCAGAGGGACATTCTAGAAGTTTTTTTAATATCCATTTTCTTACAATGTGAATTAATCGTGTCCAAACACTAAAAACACCACCAAAAGAATTAGTGACAAAGGCGTACTGTAAGCACACACAATTCATTCCAGATGTGAGACTAAATTTAGATTCAATTCAAACATGAAATTTATTAATCTTCATGTTCTTTGATATTTTATCAATATAAAAAATATCACACATATCCCTTATGTGTGAACATACACTACAGAAAGAGATGTCAAAGTTAAAAAAAAAAAAGGGGGCATAATAAATAAGAAGTAAGTTCCCACTGATTCCATCGGGAACAGAACTGACCACAGATCACAGGATTCAATTCAGTTTATGACATTTTACTGTATTTATAGGAAAAAATAGTAATTGCAGGAATGTAAGGTAGACATACATAAATAAACCTTATATTGAAATAAATGGAAAGATTTTTCTCTTTTTGTCTTTTCTTGTTGTCCTTTTGATGAAGGTTCTAAAGAAAGAACAATAAAGGCTGCATATTCTGCAGAAACTCTGGAATTCACTAGGATATTGTGAGGTTCTGTGAAGACGAGAACCCTTCTGTTGCCTAACGATGGCTATCTGCAGCCATCATATGAAACAGAAATGTATGTATATGCATGTATAACTGGCACGGGAGGGTAGGACTTACAGGAGCCCCACAGAAGAAGCAAGAGCTCAAGAATGAGAGCCAGAAATCCAAAGCCCTTTTAGATGTTCTATTTTTAAGTAACTTCCTTACACCTCGAGGTGCAAATTTCCAGCTGCTGAAGTGAAGGAAAGCTGTAACCTTATTTCTGTTTCAGATCTCATTTTAGTTCAAGATGCATAGTGATGGATTGGATAAGCAAATACGCAAACATTCTTTTTTTTTTGGCTCATTTGACATCTTCTTCTTCATACAATGAGAGTTTCACAGGAACATTGCTAAACATGCAGTGGCTGTCTGAACATCTTGGTTACAGTAAAAATGGATACCTGCACTTTAAAGATCACATTTTAAGGGAACATTTTAAGGAAAACAAGCAGGTTTTTGTTGGATTTATGATTTACTAGATATTTGTCTAAGCCCACAATACCATGATGGAATATTCTAGGATTTTTAGGCATCCAATTTATAGGTCTTGAGTTTCTGAGCTAATGACAAATATGGAGGTGCATGGATAGATAAACCACACAATTTATTCTGGAAGTTAGAACGTATGTGTAGTTCCTGTGTCTGAAGAAGTACATGGGAAAAAGTGGAAGATTAGGAAAAAAAATATTGATGCTGTGCTACACTGATTTCAGGGAGATGTGTATTCATTTGTCCAAAATCTATAGTAGGCAAGAGCCATAGGAACTCAGATTTCCTTAAATAGATTGGAAAGCAAATAAGACAAGAAAGAGGTTTACTCTGGTTTACTCTACATTGAGCTTTTTTTGTTTGTTTTCTTTTTTTTTACATTGGTCTCATCTAAAATGATGTGGGTGGAGTTTTTTTGAGCTGCAATAAATGAGACAGCCTAATTAATACATGTGCAATATATGCATGGATTTACCTCCAAGTAATGTTTGCCAAAAAATATAAAACAAGACTCAAGGCTAATTATCACACAGCTAAATAAAAAGCACTGTCGTAGTTAAAGCAACGTATCAATGACAAATAGAGTATAGAATGTACAGAAAGCAATTTTGTGCTTCACTTTCTTCTTATTTCTACTATATCTAACTACAGATAAGCAGTTAATCTCCTTCCAGGTGTCTCTGGATAATGTAGTTACTGAGTACAATACCACCTGCAGAAATGAGCCCAACCGAGAAGAGAGTGCCCTTCCAGGTAACTCCCCGTTACCTCCCTGGGCATGACGGGCTGTGGTATGGAATTCCTCTTTGGCCAGTTTGGGTCAGGTGCCCTGTCCCTGCTTTCTACCAGCCTCCCCCCCTCCCTAGCAGAGCATGAGACTCACAAAGTCCTTGGTCAGAGTAAGCATCAGTGTTACCAGCTCTGCTCCCAGGCTGAAAGTCAAAACACAGCTCTGCACCAGCTACTAAGGAGAAAAATTGACTGCCACTGCTAAACCCCGGACACAACTCTACACTGGAAACAACAATCCCTAAAAAGCAGTCCTTTAAAAGTCCTTTCACTGAAATTCAAAGAATGCATTGAGGGACCCTGCGGTACTCTCAGCCACAGAAGCAGGACACTGCCGACTACATACCCATGTCGTGTTTCGGGATATCCAAGGTATTCTGGTTTTGATCATTTACCAGTGCCATACCCACAGCATGCCCTTCTAAGCTCCAGAAAATGTATGGATTTAGTGCCCATGCGAGCTATTATGCTACAGTAGTTTCTCAAGCAGAACAGATAAGATAAATCAAATTTCTACAAGGACAACTTGTGAACTGCTTTTGAGGACTGCTGCCTATTTGATCGTGGCAAAACGTCCAGAAAGAAACCCAGAGACACTTTCCAGTTCAGATCTCTACACCACCAAAAGCTGCTTTACAGGCAAGCCTTTGAAAGCACAGAGCAAAAGATTTAATTATGAAAGGATGAAGTAGGGCAGTGGTTGAGAAAAATCCTCAAAAAGTACAAGAAAATAAACTTATCCGTCCTCCTCTAAGAGTGCAGTCACCATTAGCTTGGCAAAAGCCAGTCTGGTGTCACATTGTCTGCACAAACTCAAATGACTTTCAGAAGGCTTTTCTTCCAAGTAACACAGAGCTGGCAAATCCGTGTGCTTCTATCAAGCCATCTCCTTAAATGAAAGCTGTCTTGTTTGAAGCACTGATTATTTGTTGAAGCTGAAACTCGTGCAGAAAGGGGAACTTCACAGTAGGAAACTCTTTACAGGCAAAAAAAACCCCAGTGTTCTGCAAGAGTGCAGTTTAAAAGGGCCTGAGCTGAAATCACTGACACACAGCAGTAACCCATCACCACTGATTTAAGGTGCATTTTTAAAGGGGTACACAACTGCTGCACTAGAGCCACCACCCAAAAGACAATGTTCTGATAAAGCTAGAAAATTAATAAGGAAAACAAGAAATACTGTTGTTGAAAGGAACCTGCTCAAACTATATCACTATTTTATACAAATATAGAAAGAAGTGGAATCTGGGCAGTGGAAGTTTTCAGATTGCCCAAGCATGATGGATAAACACCCAGCCTCATTCCTAGCTCTGCTCAGTCTTCAAGAAAGGGCTTTTAAAAACCACAAAAGTCTTGTGATTTGTGGAAGGACTTGCTTCCATGAACTCAAAGCAGGACAGAAGATATGAGAAGGGACTGTAGGACTGCTGCAGCAGGATGGCTTGTTCAGCCTGGAGAAGAGAAGGCTCAGGGGAGACCTTGTAACAGTCATCCCTAGAATGACTAGGTTTTGCAGGCCTGACTCTTCTCTCGTGGAGTTACTGGAGAACTCCAGCTATAACTACATTTATCACAGAATCCCATCTGCCATAGGATTCCAACCTGCTCTGGGTTCATTCAGTTCCAAGCCCCTGCCAGGCAGGAACACCTACTAGACCAGGTTGCTCCAAGCTTGCATCTCTAAACTGAAATCTTTAAACATGGCTTTAACCTGCCAGAGAGGAGACTGAGATGAGCTCTTAGCCACAAGTTCTTCCCTGTGAGGGTGCTGAGGCACTGGCACAGGGTGCCCAGAGAAGCTGTGGCTGTCCCATCCCTGGCAGTGCTCAAGGCCAGGCTGGATGGGGCTTGGAGTAAGCTCCTCTAGTGGAAGGTGTCCCTGCCCGTGGCAGGGGGCTGGAACTGGATGAGCTTTATGATCCCTTGCAAGCCAAAGCAGGCTGGGATTCTATGATTTTAGGATAATGAACCAAACCAATACAGACACGGTTAGAAAGTGAACCGGTGTGAAACACCCCTGTGACTGCCACAGCACAACGCAGAGCCAGCACAGACCCTGCACCACAGAACAGCCAGGGCAGTCTCACCAGCCCATCTCAGGCCCCTCTGTGGCAAAGCAACACCTGAGCTGCCTGGGGGGACTTGGTGCACCCTTCCATAGGGGCAGCAGGCCCTCCAACCTAAGAAGCAGGGGACTTGCTGCAGACAAGAACACTTCCCTCCCCACTGCCCACTTCTAGACAGCCCTGTCTCCAGCAGCCCACTCCACGCCTGCCAGAACCACCAGTCCCCTCAACCGCCTGCAGGCAGGCAGAACAATGAGACTTCTGGATCAAACACAGACACTAGTAACTAAATAAATGAATAAACAAGAAATCTAAGGTTGTAACAGTGCTGCGGCTGCTCTGCAGCACACTGCAGGCTCCCTGCCACACTGCAGCCTTCAGAGTTGAAACTGAAAAGATGTTTTGAACCAGTCCCCTGTAACCTCTCCACTGGTCCCAGCAGCACCATGATGCACACAAAGAGGAGACGAAAGTCACTGCCACTCCTTGCCAAGCCTTCACTTTGCTCCTTCACACTATGAATGTAATGAATGGCTCTTTATTTCATAGCTGTACTAATGCCAGTGCAAAAAAACCCAATGACCGTGGGCAAACACATCACCAGTCACTGACAAAAGCTCAGACCAATCTTGGGGAGCAAAGGTGTTGGGATCCAACAGCTGCTGGACTCACACAGGACACAGTTAGAAAATCAGAGCCCAGCTCTGAAGCAAGCTGCCTCCAGTGCAATAGCAGAACTGTGGTCTCAGCAGCATCAGGAGAGATTCTATTGATTTAGCAAGCAAGACAAATTCAACACATTTTCATCCTAAAAAATAAAAGAAATTAAACTAAACTGCCTTCAGTCTCCAACTGAAAAGAAGCTCCCATCACCCTTCTCCTGGCTCTGCCACTCAGAACTGAGGCTTCTGAACTGCAGGGCTCTCAGTCCAGCACTTCTCAAGCTTGTCCTCCTTTGGTTTGAAAAGGCCATTAAGTTCTCTACAGCTTGTTGGAAGGCCCTCATCTGATCAGCAGTGGATTGGTAAAGTTCATTTGAACTACCTTCTTCTCTGCAAATAAAGTTTCAGTAACAAAATCAGAGATTGAAACAGTAAAAGCAGAGGCAAAGCTGATCTTTAAGTAGTCTTAGAGGAACACACACCCTAAAGGAGCTAAAGGCATGTGGGACTATCATCTTCTCTCCCAAGCTGCTTAGCAGCTACATGAAACCCTTTGAACTCTGATACACTCACCACACTCAGAGTGCATCACACTCGGGTGTATTACCCAGCTGCAGGTTCCTCCCTGAAATGAGCAGGTACCAACGGCCCCTGCCTAAGCCCTCTCCTGCCCCTGCTCAGAGCCTGCCATGACTGAGGGTCCACAGCAGCACCTCTAACAAAGAACACCGTCTCTCACTTGGCTTGCTAAAAGGCCACCGCTAAGACTTCAAAGCCTGGGCCACCATCTGCTCTTTGCAGAACCTCACCTTGATTTGTGAGCGCTTCTCTCAGAGCTGGGGTTATCATCTCTCACTTCCCACCCTCCTCCTTCCTCCCAGCGTTCTCTTGAGTCAAGCTCATTCCAACACCTCCTTCCTCGACCTCACATTCTCTCTGTTTCAAGACAAGGAACTACAACCATTTAGATCCAAGCATCACAGTTTAAACGCTGTGGCACAGTTCAGCCACAGACCTGCTGAGCTTAAAACTGACACAAGTGTCCACACGTTAATTCTTGCATTCCCGTAATTCTGCTTTTTACCCCTCTTCCCATCGGACTCTGACCTTTCAGTTTGAGATTTAAGACAGAAAATATACTTAAATAAATAAATAAAACACCACACCAGGAACCAGGTGGACTTGTTCTACTAACACAGCAACCAGCTTCATGCAGCCTGGGCTAGTGGAAGGTAGGTGGGGTGGAACTAGGTGAGCTTTAAAGTCCCTTCTAACCCAAAGCACTGCCTGATTCTGTGATTTAGTAACATTCTCCAGGGCATGTTAAGAAACAAGCTGTTTGAATCTCATGTGAGGTTGAGTGGGACCCCAAAGGTTGAAGCCCAAGAGTTTCATGGCTGCACAATAACCTCATCTCTCCACAGAGCACAAACCAGAGGGGACAATACATTGCCTGGAGTGACAAACATCTATAGTTCCAGTTATCTGGGACAGGTCAGGGGAGAAAACCACATCGCTACCACGACTCAGCCCAGGATAAGTGTCACTTCTGAGACTTTATGGGTATTTATTCTTTCACATCTGCACAAAGAAGCATGAAAGTGTAAATAATTAAATAATTTAATTCCAAAAATGGAATAAAACCTGCAAGAAATGAGCAAAAATAAGATAAGAATGACCAGCAATTGCTTAGAAACAGCCAAAAAAAGATTTTAAATGGGTCATAAAGAAGCAAAAATGGGTTAAACCAAGTCAGGAAAGGGCAAAACAGGTTAGAAATAGAAAGAAATTTGTAAGAAATGGAGAAAAAATCCTTTGAAAATAGCCAAAATGGCTTAAAAAGAGGCAGTATTGCGCAAAAAAGGGTTAGAAATAGCTCAAGACAGTTTAGAAATAGGTAAGAAAAGCTTAAACCAGACTAGAAACTTCCATAAATAGTTGACATTTAGCCAAAAATGGAATAAAACCTGCAAGAAAAAATGGGCAAAAATAAGACAAGAATGACCAGCAATTGTTTAGAAATAGCCAAAAAAAACTTAAAAAGAGTCAGAAAGAGCCAAAAATGGTTTAAACCTGGTTAGAAACAGGCAAAAATGGTATAGAAACAGAAAGAAATTGGTAAGAACAGGAAAAAAATGGCTTGGAAATGTCCAAAATGACTTAAGAAGAGTTAGAATTGGGCAAACAAGGGTTAGAAATAGCTCAAGCCAGTTTAGAAATAGCTAGGAAAAGGTTAAACCATGCTGGAAATGGCAAGAAACAGTTCAGACTTAGTCAACAATGCATAAAATTACTAAGAAATAGGAAAAATAGATAAGAATGTCCAGCAATTGTTTAGAAATAGCCAAAAAAGAATTAAAAGGAGTTAGAAAGGGCCAAAAATGATTTAAACCAAGTCAGGAAAGGGCAAAACCAGGTTAGAAATAGAAAGAAATTGGTAAGAACTGGACAGAAAGGGTTTGGGAATGGCCAAAACGGCTTAAAAAGAGGCAGTATTGTGCAAAAAGAGGGTTAGAAATAGCTCAAGCCAGTTTAGAAATAGCTAAGAAAAGGTTAAACCAGGCTAGAAACTTCCATAAATAGTTCAGATTTAGCCAAAAATGGAATAAAACCTGCAAGAAATGGACAAAAATAAGAATGACCAGCAATTGCTTAGAAATAGCCAAAAAAAAGATTTGAAATGGGTTATAAAGAACCAAAAATGGTTTAAACCAAGTCAGGAAAGGGCCAAAACGGGTTAGAAATAGAAATAAATTGGTAAGAAATGTTGAAAAATGGATTGAAAATGGCCAAAATGGCTTAAAAAGTGTCAGTATTGCGCAAAAAAAGTGTTAGATATAGCTCAAGCCAGTTTAGAATATTCAGTTCAGTATAGTTCAGAATAGTTCAGAAATTGCCATAAAATGGCTTAAAACAGGCAAGAAATGGGCAAAAATCAGATAAGAATGACCAGCAATTGCTTAGAAATAGACAAAAAAGCCTTAAAATGGTTTAGAAAGGGCCAAAAATGGTTTAAACCAAGTCAGGAAAGGGCAAAAGCTGTGTTACGAACAGAAAAAAAATTGGTAAGAACTGGACAGAAAGGGCTTGGGAATGGCCAAAATGACTTTAAAAGAGTCAGTATTGCGCAAAAAAAGGTTAGAAATAGCTCAAGCCAGTTTAGAAATAGCCAGGAAAAGGTTAAACCAAACTAGAAACTTCCATAAATAGTTCAGAAATTGCCATAAAATGGCTTAAAACTGGTAAGAAGTTGGCAAAAATAAGATAAGAATGACCAGCAATTGTTTAGAAATAGCCAAAAAAGACTTAAAAAGGGTTAGAAAGGGCCAAAAATGGTTTAAACCAAGGGAGGAAAGGGCAAAACCAGGTTAGAAATAGAAAGACATTGGTAAGACCTGGACAGAAAGGGTTTGGGAATGGCCAAAAGGGCTTAAAAAGAGTCAGTATTGCGCAAGAAAATGGTTAAATATAGCTCAATCCCGCTTAGAAATAGCAAGGAAAAGGTTAAACCAGGCTAGAAACTTCCATAAATAGTTCAGATTTAGCCAAAAAAGGAATAAAACCTGCAAAAAATGGGCAAAAATAAGGTAAGAACGACCAGCAATTGTTTAGAAGTAGCCAAAAAAAGACTTAAAATGCATTAGAAATGGCCAAAAATGGTTTAAACCAAGTCAGGAAAGGGCAAAACCAGGTTACAAATAGAAAAAAATTGGTAACAACCTGACAGAAGTGGTTTCGGAATGACCAAAATGGCTTAAAAGGAGTCAGTATTGTGCAAAAAAAAGGGTTAGAAATAGCTCAAGCCGGTTTAGAAATAGCTAAGAAATGTTTAAACCAGGCTAGAAACTTCCATAAATAGTTCAGAAATTGCCATAAAATGGCTTAAAACTGGTAAGAAATGGCCAAAAATAAGATAAGAATGACCAGCAATTGTTTAGAAATAGCCAAAAAAGACTTAAAATGGGTTAGAAAGGGCCAAAAATGGTTTAAACCAAGGGAGGAAAGGGCAAAACCAGGTTAGAAATAGAAAGACATTGGTAAGACCTGGACAGAAAGGGTTTGGGAATGGCCAAAAGGGCTTGAAAAGAGTCAGTATTGCGCAAAAAAAGGGTTAGATATAGCTCAAGCCAGCTTAGAAATAGGTAAGAAAAGCTTAAACCAGGCTAGAAACTTCCATAAATTGTTCAGAAATTGCCAAAAATGGAATAAAACCTGCAAGAAATGGGCAAAAATAAGACAAGAATGACCAGCAATTGCTTAGAAATAGCCAAAAAAAGATTTTAAATGGGTTATAAAGAAGCAAAAATGGGTTAAACCAAGTCAGGAAAGGGCCAAAACAGGTTAGAAATAGAAAGAAATTTGTAAGAAATGGAGAAAAATCCTTTGAAAATGGCCAAAATTGCTTAAAAAGAGGCAGTACTGCACAAAAAAGTGTTAGAAATAGCTCAAGCCAGTTTAGAAATAGGTAAGAAAAGCTTAAAGCAAACTAGAAACTTTCATAAATAGTTGACATTTAGCCAAAAAAGGAATAAAACCTACAAAAAATGGGCAAAAATAAGACAAGAATGACCAGCAATTGTTTAGAAGTAGCCACAAAAGACTTAAACCAGGCTAGAAACTTCCATAAATAGTTCAGATTTAGCCAAAAAAGGAATAAAACCTACAAAAAATGCGCAAAAATAAGGTAAGAATGACCAGCAATTGTTTAGAAATAGCCAAAAAAGACTTAAAATGGGTTAGAAAAAGCCAAAAATGGTTTAAACCAAGTCAGGAAAGGGCAAAAACTGAGTTAGGAACAGAAAAGAAATTGGTAAGAACTGGACAGAAAGGGTTTGGGAATGGCCAAAAAGGCTTAAAAAGAGTCAGTATTGCACAAAAAAAAAAGGGTTAGATATAGCTCAAGCCAGTCTAGAAATAGGTAAGAAAAGCTTAAACCAGGCTAGAAACTTCCATAAATAGTTCAGATTTAGCCAAAAAAGGAATAAAACCTACAAAACATGGGCAAAAATAAGGTAAGAATGACCAGCAATTGTTTCGAAGTAGCCAAAAAAGACTTAAACCAGGCTAGAAACTTCCATAAATAGTTCAGATTTAGCCAAAAATGGAATAAAACCTGCAAGAAATGGCCAAAAATAAGACAAGAATGATCAGCAGTTGCTTAGAAATAGCCAAAAAAAAGATTTAAAATGGGTTAGAAAAAGCCAAAAATGGTTTAAACCAAGTCAGGAAAGGGCAAAAATGGGTTAGAAATGACAGGAAATTAGTAAGAAATGGACAGAAATGGTATGGAAATGGCCAAAATGACTTAAAAAGAGATAGAACTGGGCAAAAAAGGGTTAGAACTAGTCTAAACCAGTTTAGAAATAGCTACGAGAAGATTAAACCAAACAAGAAATGGCAAGAAACTGTTCAGACTTAGTCAAAAATGGCATAAAACTGGTAAGAAATTGGCAAAAATAAGATAAGAATGACCAGCAATTGTTTAGAAATAGCCAAAAAAGACTTAAAATGGGTTAGAAGGGGCCAAAAATGGTTTAAACCGAGTGAGGAAAGGGCAAAACCAGGTTAGAAATAGAAAGACATTGGTAAGACCTGGACAGAAAGGGTTTGGGAATGGCCAAAAAGGCTTAAAAAGAGTCAGTATTGCACAAGAAAATGGTTAGATATAGCTCAATCCCGCTTAGAAATAGCAAGGAAAAGGTTAAACCAGGCTAGAAACTTCCATAAATAGTTCAGATTTAGCCAAACAAGGAATAAAACCTGCAAAAAATGGGCAAAAATAAGGTAAGAACGACCAGCAATTGATTAGAAATAGCCAAAAAAAGACTTAAAATGCATTAGAAAGGGCCAAAAATGGTTTAAACCAAGTCAGGAAATGGCAAAACCAGGTTAGAAATAGAAAGAAATTGGTAACAACCTGACAGAAGTGGTTTCGGAATGGCCAAAATGGCTTAAAAAGAGTCAGTATTGTGCAAAAAAAAGGGTTAGATATAGCTCAAGCCAGTTCAGAAATAGGTAAGAAAAGCTTAAACCAGGCTAGAAACTTCCATAAATAGTTCAGATTTAGCCAAAAATGGAATAAAACCTGCAAGAAATGGCCAAAAAGAAGACAAGAATGACCAGGAATTGCTTAGAAATAGCCAAAAAAGACTTAAAATGGGTTAGAAAGAACCAAAAATGGTTTAAACCAAGTCAGGAAAGGGCAAAACCAGGTTAGAAATAGAAATAAATTGGTAAGAAATGTTGAGAAATGGTTTGGGAATGGCCAAAATGACTTAAAAAGAGTCAGTATTGCGCAAAAACGGGTTAGATATAGCTCAAGCCGGTTTAGAAATAGGTAAGAAAAGCTTAAACCAGGCTAGAAACTTCCATAAATAAATCAGAAATTGCCATAAAATGGCTTAAAACTGGCAAGAAATGGGCAAAAATAAGATAAGAATGACCAGCAATTGTTTAGAAATAGCCAAAAAAGACCTAAAATGTGTTAGAAAAAGCCAAAAATGGTTTAAACCAAGTCAGGAAAGGGCAAAACCAGGTTAGGAACAGAAAAAAAATTGCTAAGAACTGCACAGAAATGGTTTGGGAATGGCCAAAATGACCTTAAAGAGTCAGTATTGTGCAAAAAAGGGTTAGAAATAGCTCAAGCCAGTTTAGAAATAGGTGAGAAAAGCTTAAACCAGGCTAGAAATGCCCATAAAAAAGTGAAGCATTAGCCAAAAATGGCATAAACCAGGTAAGAAATGGGCAAAAATAAGGTGAGAATGACCACCCATTGTTTAGAAATAGCCAAAAAAAAGTTAAAGTGGGTCAGAAAGGTCCAAAAATGGGTTAAACCAAGTTAGGGAAGGCCAAAAAAAGGGGTAGAAAGAAATTGGTAAGTACAGGACAAGAACAGTTTGGAAATGGCCATAATGGCTTAAAAAGAGTTAGAATTGGGCCAAGAAATAGCTCAAGCCAGTTAAGAAATAGCTAAGCAAAGCTGAAACCAGGCTAGAAATGGCCATGAATTCTTTAGGAATTGCCAAAAATGGCTTAAAACTGGTAAGACATGGGCAAAAATAAGATAGAAATGGTCATCAATTGTTCAGAAGTGGTAAAAAATGCTTCAAACAGGGGACAAGCAGGCAAGAATGGACATGGAATAGCCAAAAAAAAGCTTAAAACTGGTAAGAAATGACCAAAATTAGGATACAAATGGACATAATTCTTTTTGAAATAGCCAGACTTAAAATGGGTTAGAAATTGGCAACACTGGGTTAGGAATTGCCAAAAATGGCTCAAACTGAGTCAGGAAAGAGCAAAAATTGGTTAGAAATGGCAAGAAATTAGTAAGAAATGGACAAAAAACGTTTGGAAAAGGTCAAAATGGTTCAAAAAGTTTTAGAATTGGGGAAAAAAGGGTTCGAAACAGCCTGAACCAGTTAAGAAATAGCTAGGAAAAGCTTAAAATAGGCTAGAAACTTCCATAAATAGTTCAGATTTAGCCAAAAATGGAACAAAACCTGCAACTCAATCATGTACCAAGGAAAGAGTCAGGGCATTTTCGGCTCTGTCTTGAACACTGCCAGCCATGGGGCAGCCACAGCTTCTCTGGGCACCCTGTGCCACTGTCCCACCACCCTCACAGGGAACAACTTCTAAGATCTCATCTCAATCTCCCCTCTCTGTCACGTTAAAATCGTTCCCCCTTCTCCCATCCCCACAGGCCCTTGCTCTCCCCACAAGAAATGAGGGCAGATCCCAGGATCATCCCTCGGCAGCCGCAGCGCTCCGCTGCCGGCTCAGCCAGCCCAACTCACACAGCGAGTCCAAAGCAGCCACTCTGGGGAAGTCTCTTGAGGGGTTCTGGCAACTCCTACAGCACCCCAAGATCGCCATCGCCACCCACCTCCTTCCACGCTCCTGTGTCCACAGGCGGCACCGGCTCCGAGACACCAAGATGGGAACCACCAGAGGAGCTGCTCTTGCCTCCTCCACCGGTAGCTTGTGTTCCGTGGGGCAGCTGTCGTCTCCCGGTGCCTCTGCTGGAGGGTTCTGTGGGGTTCTGTGACCTCACACACCTGAACACGGGGAGTTCCAGAATCAGCCACCCCTGTGGTCTCCATGTCCCCAAGGTCATTGTGACGCAGGAGCTCTGACTGGGTCCATGGGGAGCTCTGGAGGTGCTGCAGGCATTCTCTGGGATTCTCTAGGGGTATCCCCAGGATGCCCTGGGAGTGCACAGAGACACAGGGCCGTGGAGCAAGCTGCTCTAGTGGAAGGTGTCCCTGCCCGTGCCTTTGGGGGTTGGAGCTGGGTGAGCTTTAAGGTCCCTTCCAGCCCACTCTGGGATTCCATGATTCTCTGCTGTGCCAACGTCGGTCCCTCTCCACTCCTCGTAGGTGGCCGTGACGCCCTGTTCCATGGCCCACGTTGAGCTGTGACCCCTCGCATGCTCCACCTCCGGACCAAAGGCACTGAGGAAGAGCAGCCCGTGAGGGACCTCCCCGAGCCGGCTGGGCAGAGGCTGGTCCCCCCGCAGCCACTCCCGGAGCACCCCTGGGTGCCCAGTGGCCATGGGCACGATGCTGCCGCCATCCCAAAGCCGTGGCGGTCGCTGTGGATTTGCCCATTGTGACGGGGCCCCCACGGTGAGCGTGGGCTCTTTAAGGAGGGAGAGCCCTGCAGTAACCGGTGCAGAGGAGAGCCCTCCCCTCCCTCGGGGCTTCATGGAACCAAAAACGGGGGTGGGGATCATTAAGTGCCTGTTGATGAGCTGTCTGTGGGGGAGGGGGGCGATGGGCCTCACCTCCCCCCCAGCACCCCAAAACGAGGGGGGTGGGGGAGGGTACCCAATGGACACAACCTCCCATCCCCCACCCGGGGGTGTTGGGGGGTGGCACCTCCCCCCCTCTTTATACCCCGGATGGGAGAGGGGAGGATAAAGGGGGGGATGGGGGGGGTCTATCCGAAGCCTTATTGACACCGATGTAAATAGCGCAGGGGGGGGGGGAGGGGAGGCGGGAGGGGTCACCTTAAGAATGTATAAAAAGGAAACTTAACCAATAAATAAAGATTTCACAGGAAATCGAGGCCCCCTCTCCCCCACGTGTTTCGGCCTTTCCCCATCCCCGTTCCGCGATGCTCTCCGCACTTCCGGGTTTGTTGCCTCTGTTGCCTGGCAACGGGGTCTCCGCGTACCGCTTCCTGCGCGTTGCCAGGCTACGGCCCATGGGGCTGAATATGGGGCCTTTCCTCGCCCCTCCCCCTCATTTGTCCCCTCTTCCCCTCCCCCACCGCATACCCATTTTCTCCCCTCCCCCCCTTATGCCCCCCATTCCCCCTCCCCCTTTTTCCCACCCCCATTCCCCACATTCCTGCCATTTCTCCCCCTCTCTCTCCATCCCTCCCCATTTCTCATCCCACCATCGTTACCCCCCCCTTATTTACATGCAATTAGCGTAGGACCTGCTTTATCCACACGCACTTCATGTAGGGCTGACCTTATTTACACGTTACTTCCTTATTTACATGTTATTAATGTGGGGCCTACTTAATTTGTGTCCTTTTAGTCCAGCACGCTCAGCGCTTCCAGCAGCCCCAGCCCTTCTCCCTACGGCCTGAAAGGGGCGTGGCCAAAGGGGTGAGGCCACGCCCCCCCCGCCCCTCCCTCTATCTCCCCGTCTTTGCTCACCTGGGCCTGCAGGGGGCGCAGCTGCGCCTGGAGCTTCCCAGTGGATGCGCCCAGAGCCCGGAGCTGGATCCAGCGACGGGACTGGAAGGGATGGAGGGGGGGGACACAAGGAAATGAGGGACCCCAAAGCCAAGGGAGGGACCCAAATACCCCCCAAGACCCCCAAACACCTTAAATATCGCCCCATATTTCCCCACAAGCCTCTCCCTTAACCCCAAACCCATCCATAACCCCCAGATCCCCCTCCCAGCACCCCCAAAATTCCCCCTAAAGCCCCGAACTCCCGCATGTCATCCCCTATAGACCCAAAATCCCCCTCCAGGACCCCCACATATCCCTCATCCCTCCCAAAAAGCGGCACTGGGACCCTTTAGGGACCCCAACCCCTCCCCATAACCATCAAATTCCACTTCCCAGACCCCCCCAAAGCCCATCAGGACCCCCCCAAATCCCCATATTCCCCCGTTGGCACCCACCAGCCGCTGCTTCCCCTCCTGCAGCTGCCTCCTCAGTGGCCCCAGGGCAGTTTCTGGGGAGTCCATGGGGCTGCCCCGTAGCTCTGGGCCCTGCTGGATCTGGGCCCCCCGAGCCCCTGAGAGCCCCGCGGCCTCCAGCATCAACCTGGTGGCAAGGGGGGCCCCAAAGCCAAACGTTGAGGGGAGTCTGGGGGGCCCAAAGGGGTCCAGATCCCATTTTGGGGACCCCAAAAGGGCTGCAGGGACCATGGAGGTTGGGGGGGGGGCACCCCAAAAGGTGTCAGTACTGGGTTTAGGGAGGGGGGGGGGGGCTTTAAGGACCCCTATGAGCCCAGCCCCCACTTCAGAAGGAAACCCAGGGGGGTTTAAAGTATAGAGGGGGTCCCTAAAGGGTTCTGGGGTTCAGGAGTGGGGAGGAAAAGATCATGGGGGAGGGCCCAGGGCAGTTTTGGGTTGCAGGGGGGGAAACCGGGCTGCAGGATGCATTCGGGGGGGGTCCTTGAGAGGGTTTTGGGTGCATGGGGGAATCCATAGGGTGGTTTTGGGGTGCAGAGGGGTTGTTTTGGGGTGCACAGTGGGTGCTTTTGGGGTGCAGGGGGTTGTTTTGGGGTGCAGGGGGGAGGTTTTGGGGTGCCGTGGGGCTTCTGGGATGCATGGGGGTGGTTTTAGGGTGCAGGGGTTGTGTTTTGGTGTGCAGGGGGCATGGTTTCAGGGTGCGGGGGTGGCGTTTTGAGATGCAGGGGGTTGTTTTGAGGTGCAGGGGGGATGGTTTTGGAGTGCAGAGGGGGTGTTTTCGGATGCAGGGGGGATGGTTTTGGGGTGCAGAGGTGTGTTTTGGTCCCTGTGGGCCCCCCAAAACCCCACAGAGCCCCCCCAAAACCCTCTAACGCTCCCCACCCCGCCCCCCAAACCTGAATCTCCTTGAGGTGCTGGTACCTGAGCCCCGAGTTAAGGAGGAAACCTGGGGGGGGGTTAAAGGAAGGGTTGGGGGGGGGTCGGGGAGGATCATGGGAGGGAATTGGGGGTTCCTGGGGATCCCAATGGGATTTGGAGGGGACCTAAA
Organism: Pezoporus flaviventris; assembly: GCF_033815535.1. NCBI lineage: Eukaryota > Metazoa > Chordata > Aves > Psittaciformes > Psittacidae > Pezoporus > Pezoporus flaviventris. Next base: position 240,583 of record NW_026892622.1, read on the forward strand.
GGAATTTGGGCTCCTGTGCATGGATCTGGGAGAAGAAAAGGGGTTGGGGGGGGTCACGAGGGCGAATTGGGGGGTGCTGGGGGTTTGTTGGGATCCCAATGGAATTTTGGAGGGGTCCTAACAGGCAAAGGGGTTTGGGGGGGTCCTGAGGGGTTTTGGAGGCTCCCCAATGAGCTTGGGGGTCCCCCCCCATTTTGGGGTGCAGCGGATACCACAGCAGGTTCCCTTTGATCTTCTTCACATTCCTACAGGAACACCCCCCCCCCCCGCCATGTATTTTAGGGACCGATCCGAGGTTTGGGGTCCCTCCAGATGTTGCAGTTCCTCCCCCCCAGATGTTGGGGTGCCCCCCTCACCGCGGGTGCCGCACGTGGCCCATGATGTACTCCCGGATGGGGGCACAGGGCCCCGTGCACAGCCTGGAGGTGGGGGGGAGACAAAGAGAGGGGGTCAGGAGCACCCCAACCCCCCCAGGACCCCAAAAGCCCCCACTGGGGGGTCCCGCGGGCTCCAACCTGCGCAGGTCGGGATCGGAGGGGAGCTCCAGCTCCGCCATGATGGGCGAAATTGGCGGGAACCGGACGGGACCAAACTGGGGCGGGCGCAGGGGGAGGGGGCGGGGCCCGGGCCCGATCCTGGCCCCTGCGCGCCCCCCGCAGTCCCCTCCCCCCCCGCGTCACGTGGTCATCACCCAGCACCGCCTCCTGCCCCACCCCCGCGGGCTCTTCGCCCTCCAGGTCACCTCGGGTCACGTGGGGCGGGGCCTCGGCACCCCCTGCACTATAGGGGTGCCCCATAACTTTGAGGGGGGCACAGAGGGGGTGCCCCATAACTTGGGGGAGGGCACAAAGGGGGACCCCCAGACCCCGCCCCATAACTTGGGGGGCACAAAGGGGGCGCCCCATAACTTGGGGGTCCCAATGCCCGCCCCCCAACACCCCATAGCGCGGGTCCTGGCCGCCCGCTTGGGGGCGCTGTTGCACCGGGCCCCGGTGCTGCTACGGGAGCGGCGCCGCTCGGTGCTGGGGGCGCGGCTCCGTGGGGGGGGGGCACCGGGGCTTCCCCCCCGGCTCTCGCCGCTGCTCCGGGGGCACCGGGGCTCGAACCCGGGAGCTCGGGGCTCGAACCGGCGGCCCCGGGAGCCTCAATGGGAGCCGCGACCGGATGTGCGGCGGGACCGGGGCATCCCCAGCCCCATCTTTGGATCCAGTGCGGAGCAGCGGGAAGTGAGTTGGGAATGGGGGTAACGGGTGGCAATGGGGGTAATGGGGGGTAATGGGGGGGCAATGGGGTAACAGGGGCAATGGGGGGCAATGGGGGTAATGGGGGCATTGGGGGTAATGGGCAATGGGGTTAATGGGGAGGGCAAAGGGGGTAATGGGGGCCAATAGGGTCAATGGAGACAATGGTGGGCAATGGTGTCTCTCCCCCCCACCCCAGAGCCCCCCGTCCGGGAGCCCAGTTCTGCTCTTCCAGCCCCATGGAATTCCGTGTCCGCGCTCCCCCCTACAATCGGATCCGGACCTGGATCCGTGTCCATGTGTGGAGCATCCGGATCTGGATCCAGATCCCATAGGATCTGCTCCCAAGCACCAGGAGCTGTGATGCCAATGGGATCCCGTGCTCCCAGATGATCCAAGGCTCTGGAATGAGGCAGAGCTGCAGCACGAGCCGGTGCTTCGGGGTTGGCTTGGGCTGTTTTGGGGGTGGTTTTGTGTGTTTTGATGTGGTTTTTTCCTCTTTTTGGCGTGTTTTGGGGCTCTGAGCCTGTGTCCCACAGGAGAAGCAGGACAAGGTGTTTTTTTTGGTGGGTTTAGGGTGGTTTGGGGTTGCTTTGGGGGTGGTTTTGAATAGTTTTTGGTTGTTTTTGTGCTTTTTTGAGCCTGTTTTGGAGTTCTGAACTTGTGTCCCACAGGAGAAACAGGACAAGGTGATTTTGGGGTGGGTTTGGCCCATTTTGGGGGTTGTTTGGGGTGTTTTGGCCTGCTTTTCTCCTGTTTTTTCCTGTTTTGTGGCTCTGACCCTGTATGCCATTGGAGAAGCAGGACAAGGTGGTTTTGGGGTGGTTTGGGGGTGTTTTGGGGTTTGCTTTGGGTGTTTTGGCGTGGTTTTGGCCTGTTTTGGGTCTTTGGGCCTCTTACCCTGTATCCCCTAGAAGAAGCAGGACAAGGTGGTTTTGGGGGGTTTTGGGTTGTTTTTGGCCTGTTTTGGTTTTTTTGGGGGCTCTGACCCTGTATCCCATAGGTGAAGGAGGAGAAGGTGGTTTTGGGGTGGTTTGGGGTTGTTTTGGGGTTTGCTTTGGGTGTTTTGGCCTCGTTTTCGCCTGTTTTTGGCCTGTTTTGGGGCTATTTTGGGTCTGTTTTGGGGCTCTGACCCTGTGTCCCTTAGGAGAAGGAGGACAAGGGGGGTTTGGGGTGGTTTGGCATGGTTTGGGGTTTGCTTTGGGTGTTTTGGTCTGGTTTTCACCTGTTTTTGGTCTGTTTTGTGGCTATTTTGGGCCTCTTACCCTGTATCACATAGGAGAAGCAGGACAAGGTGGTTTTGGGGTGTTTTGGGTTGTTTTTGTCCTGTTTTAGGGCTGTTTTGGGGCTCTGACTCTGTGTCCCATAGGAGAAGCATGACCACCAGGTGGTTTTGGGGTTGGCTTGGGCTGTTTTAGGGCTGGTTTGGGATGGTTTGGCGTGTATTTTTCCTCTTTTTGGCCTGTTTTGGGTCTGTTTTGGGGCTCTGACCCTGTGTCCCACAGGAGAAGCAGGACAAGGGTTTTTTTGGTGGGTTTAGGGTGGTTTGGGATTGTTTCAGGGATGGGTTTGAATATTTTTTGTTGTTTTTGTCCTTTTTTGAGCCTGTTTTGGGGTTCAGAAATTGTGTCCCACAGGAGAAACAGGACAAGGTGGTTTTGGGGTGGTTTTGGAGTGGTTTTGGGGCTCTGACCTGTGTCCCATAGAAGAAGCAGGACAAGGTGATTTTGGGGTTGTTTGGGGTGTTTTGGCCTGCTTTTCTCCTGTTTTTGTCCTGTTTTGGGGCTCTGACCCTGTATGCCATTGGAGAAGCAGGACAAGGTGGTTTTGGGGTGGTTTGGGGGTTTTGGAGTGATTTGTCCTGTTTTGGGGCTGTTTGGGAACTCTGACCCTGTATCCCATAGCAGAAGCAGGACAAGGTGTTTTTTGGCTGGTTTTGCGGGTGGTTTTGGTTTGGTTTTGGCCTGTTTTGGGTGCTTTTTGGGACTCTGACCCTGTATCCTACAGCAGAATCGGGAAAAGGTAGTTTTGGGGTGGTTTGGGGAGTTTTGGATGTTTTGGCATTCTTTTGTCCTGTTTTTGGGCTCTGACGCTGTGTCCCAAAGGAGAAGCAGGACAAGGTGGTTTTGGGGTGGTTTGGGGAGTTTTGGATGTTTTGGCATTCTTTTGTCCTGTTTTTGGGCTCTGACGCTGTATCCCAAAGGAGAAGCAGGACAAGGTGGTTTTGGGGTGGTTTTGGGTTGTTTTGGGGCTGTTTTGGGTGTTTCGAGTTGGTTTTTCATTGGTTTTGGCCTGGATTGGGGCTTTTTGGGGGTCTGACCCTGTGTCCCTTAGGAGAAGGAGGGCAAGGTGTTTTTTGGGTGGTTTGGGGGTGTTTTGGGAGTGGTTTTGGGTGTTTTGGGGTGTTTTTGTTCTGTTCTGGGTCTCTTTTGGGTCTCCTACCCTGTATCCTATAGGAGAAGCAGGACAGGGTGGTTTTGGGTGTGGTTTTGGGGATGTTTTGCATTGTTTTTGCCCTGGTTTTGTCCTGTTTTGTGTCTCTGACCCCGAGTCCCATAGGAGAATCAGGGCAAGGTGGTTTTGGGGTGGTTTTAGGGTGGTTTTGGTTTATGTCCTGTTTTGGGATTCTGACCTTGTGTCGCGTAGGAGAAGGAAGACAAGGTGGTTTTGGGTGTTTTTGTTCTGTTTTGGGGCTGTTTTGGCACTCTGACTCTGTATTGCATAGGAGAAGCAGGACAAGGTGGTTTTAGGGTGTTTTGGGGTGTATTTGGGGTATTTGTGGCCTCTTTTGGGGCTAGTTTGGGGCTCTGACCCTGTATCCCCTAGGAGAAGCAGGACAGGGTGGTTTTGGGGCCGTTCTGGGGTGGTTTTGGGGTGTTTTTGTCCTGCTTTTGGGCTGTTTGGGCTCCGCTGTTGGCAGTGGGGACACATGCCATGCCAGACCTTGATGTGAAGGATGGCCTCCCCTGTTACCAGAGAGCCATACAGCAGAAAAAAGGGGCAGGCCCAGCAGCCTGTAGTTGGCATATATTGGAGATATGATCTAGGGCAAATCCCCTGCTCAAGTAGGGTCACCCAAAACATATATAAAACAAAAAGGGGGAGATGTGGAGGCAGTGTTCTCACAGGAGAGTGGATAATTGGTACATAAATTCTGAATAATCCTGAAAGATGCAGCAAGGCCGTGAGAGGCCCGAGGAAGCCTGAACAAGCAAGATAAGAAGAAGCTGGAATTCACTGAGGTAATGAGAACTGTGGACTGTTGGCAAGCTTTGGAGGTCAAGTTCTCACACCTGTGCTTAACCAATTATATGTTAGTTACAAAGGGTCTTTGAGACATGTATCCAATCATAATATGCCAAATCAAGACATGTATCCAATCATAATATGCCAAATCACTGTAAGTGCATGTAAGAAATAGTATATAAGGAGTTACGGCTTTGTAATAAACGGCTTTTGTCTGATCATATTGATCTCTGACTGAGTCCATGTGTTTTCTGCGGCACGGAGTTATTGGGGGGGGAGGGGGGGGGAGGCAGTGAGACCGGTCCCTGCCAGGCAGGAGGCAGCGGGCGGGCACTAGGACCCTGATTCCGGCGCTAGAGGGGGCGGGCACTGGGACCGGCTCCTGACAGGGAGGAGGCAGCGGGCGGGCACTAGGACCCCGATACCGGAGCTATATAGTGCTGAGGGTGCTGGGGGTTCTGTGGGTGCTGGGGTTTCTATAGGTGCTGGGCTGACTGGGTGCACTGGAGCTGTTGTGGTTGCTGGCAGTGGTGGGGGTGGTATGGGTGCAATGCATGCTATGGGTGCTGGGGGCTCTATGGGTGCTGGGGGTGCACTGGGTGCTGTGAGCCCTGGCCCCAGTCCCTGCTCCAGCTGGATGCAGGGATGAAGCAGAACCATGGAAGTTTGGGTTCTTCTTCATCATTTGGGTGTGGAGAGGAGCCTTCAGCATGGATTGAAGCCATAGGACAAGGGGTGATGGGTTCCAACTGGAACAGCGAAGTTCAGGTTGGAGATAAGGAAGTGAGGGTGCTGGGACACTGGGATGGGTGGGATGGAGAAGAACGGATGGGCTTGGAGCAACCTGGTCTAATGGAAGCTGTCCCACCTGCCTCTTCATGCCATGCTTTAATGGTGGGGCAATGATTGGACTTGATGCTCCTGAAAGTCTTTCACAAACTGGTTGATTCCCTGATTCCCAGCTCCCGCTTCCCACTGTTCCCTGCCCTCCATCCCTCATCCCCATCCCTGCACACGGACCAGAAGAAGAGGTGGGCACCAGAAGAGGTGGTTCCCATCCTCTCTATGGGAAAATAAGGCAACTGTATTGAAGCTGAAGCCAACTTCAAGCGACGCCGCTCCTCAAGGCTTCTTCCCCCTTAGAGCCTGCAGCAGCTCCTGCACCCGACTGACAAATTCCACGAGCACCCGGTATGGGAAGGAGCAGATGTCACCGGTGCTCGAGGCCGTCGGAGCCGGCATCGTCTGCTGGATGGGCGCATGCGAGCCGTGCTGGTGGCTCCATGTCGAGGGCGTCGCGGAGGCTCCCGCGGAGTGGAACGTCCCCAGCTGGTGGAGGATCCACTCATGGAAGTGCCTTGTTGAGGTGTAGACCCCCGGTTGCTTGGCCCTGGCGCAGCCGCGGCCCCAGCTCGTCAGCCCCACAACCCAGAAAAAGTTGGCATGGTTGTCCCGGCACATGAGGGGACCGCCACTGTCACCCTATGGAGGAGAAACAGAGAGGGGATGAGGATGGGGATGGGTGGCCATGGCAACGCCTGAGGGGACCACTGCTGCTACCCTTTGGAGGAGAACGGGAGAGGATGAGGATGGGGATAGGTCGCCATGGCAAAGCAGAGGGGACGTCTGCTGCCACCCTATGGAGGAGAACGGGAGAGGATGAGGATGGGGATGGGTCGCTATGGCAATGCCGGAGGGGACCACTGCTGTTACCCTATGTGGATGGAAGGGTTCTCCTTCATCATTTGGGTGTGGAGAGGGACCTTCAGCATGGATTGGAGCCATAGGACGAGGGGTGATGGGTTCCCACTGGAACGAGGGACTATGGGTTGGAGATAAGGAGAAATTGTTCCCTATGAGGGCGGTGGGACACTGGGATGGGTTGGATGGAGAAGGATGGATGGGGCTTGGAGCAACCTGCTCTAATGGAAGGCATCCTTGCCCCTTGCTTAGAACTGGATGCTTTAAGCTCCTTCCCAACCTAACCCATTCCATGAATCCATGCTCACGACATGGTTTAGTGGTGGAATCTCAATGCTCTTAAAGCTCCAACCTCTATGGTCCCTGCGCAGGGATGATGGAGCAGGAGCTGGATGCGCTTCCAAAGCTGGGATAAAGGGGGATGCAGAGCAAGGCCCTGCAGATGGGAGAGGAGAAGGGAGCCCCAGTGGCACATCCTTACCTGGCAGGTGTCGATGCCACCCTGCGGGTACCCAGCACACAGGTTGTGGCTCTTGATGGCCCCTCGGTACCATAGGCTGCTGTTGCAGACCTTGGCATCGATGAGGCGGACCTTGGCCTCCTGCAGGGCAGATGGGGACGATGCCCCTGCTGTGGGGACACAAAGGGGGTCAGGACTGGGGGGAGAAGGAACGGATATGGGGGTATTTGGGGCTGAAAAGATCAATGGGAGCCATCAACACCGCCCCATGGCATGGGCTGCATCCCCTTTGTTCTGCATCCTCAACATAAGGAGGACATGGAGGGACCTTCAGCGATGGGACAAGGGGTGATGGGTTCCAACTGAACCAGGGATGCTCAAGTTGGAGAGAAGGAAGTGGTGGGAGACTGGGATGGGTTGCATGGAGAAGGTCGGGATGCTCCATCCCCAGTCGGAGCAACATCCAATAGACGTGGATGAGCTTTACCCTCCCTTCCATCCCATTCCATGAATCCATGACCCGGCATCCCAAGGCCAACGGGGCCGTCGGGCACTCACTTCTGGCCTCCCTCGCGCCCCATCCGCTGATGAAGCACTCGGAGAGCTGGGACACGCTGAGCGTCGCATCGGGCAGGCAGGCGAGCTGCACGTGGTACCCGCACTGCACCGGCTGGTCCAGCTCCACCAAGGCAATGTCGAAGCCGCCGGAGACGTTAGTGTAATATTCATGGACCACGACCCTCTGGATCCAACGTTTCTGGGTCTCGGAATTGGCCCAAGCCAGGTCTGTGATTCCGACCATCACGTACCAATCCGTGGTGAAGCTGGGAGGGAGCGGAAGAGCAGGGATTGGAGCCATAGGACAAGGGGTGATGGGTTCTGACTGGGAATTGCAGGTTGGAGATAAGGAAGGGATTCCCTATGAGGGCACTGGGATGGGATGGATGGAGAAGGTTTGGATGCTCCATCCCTGGTAGTGCTCAAGGCCAGCTTGGAGCAAGCTGCTCTATGGAAGGCATCCCTGCCCATGGCAAGGGCTTGGAACTGGATGATCCCAAGCTCCTTTCCCACCCAACCCATTCCATGATCCATTCCATTCCATCCCATCCCATCCCATTCTATGGAGGGGTGGGAAGGAGCCATATTCCTGCTGCTGCCCAAAGGAAAGCACTGCCCCAGCTCGCCTTAGGCTCAAGGGCTGTCAAGCTGGAAGCAGCCTTCTCCTGAGCGCTCCTCCAAGTGCATCCAGGATGGGGAAGGGGACAGGATGGGAGCTGCTCCTTGGCTATTCCCTATGGCTGGAATCCCTTCTCCCCCTTACTTTTGCCCGACGAAGCAGTGAGCAGCCGTGAGGACCCATTGTGGGGTGATGAGGGACCCCCCACAGATGTGCGAGAAGCCGGTGGCCGTGGGGAACTGGATGCTGACCATCCATGGCCAGGCGCCCTGGTGCGCATCCACGCCTCCGACGATGCGCGACACCCCATAGGAATCAGCCATGGGACGGGTACCGCAGGTCCCTCTGGAAGCAGAAGCCCAACACCGGATGGTTAGGGATGAAGGGCGGGCATCATCCCGCCCCACTGGGTGACGCAGGGACAAGGGACCCTATGGGGTGCCCCATAGCTGTGCTGTGCCACCACATGGGGTGATGGCGAGGAAGCGGGGCTCTCCCAGTCCCACCACCCCACTGGTGTGACCATGGTTGGGAGCAGCAGCATCTCCCTATGGAATACCAGGAGCCCCGGAGCCTGGTGCCACTCACCCACAGCTGTCCCAGGAGCCATGCACCAGCCAGGCCAATGCCAGCAGGATGAAGACATGGAGCAAAGCCATCGCTGTCATCACCGCTGAGGGTGACCCCAAGGTGCCACCAAGGTGCTGCCACCACCACTAAGGGTGACACCAAGGAGCTGCCACCAAGGAGCTGCCACCAAGGAGCTGCCACCAAGGAGCTGCCACCAAGGAGCTGCCACCAAGGAGCTGCCACCACCACTGCACCCAAAGCGCAACTGCCCCAGGGATACGGGTGCTGCATACAGGTCCCTTGGTGCTGCGGCTGATGTCATAGAGAGGCAGGTTTCATGGGGGGGGGGGGGGGGGGGGGCATGGAGGATTCCATGGGGGGTTCCATGGGGAGATGGAGGGGGTCTGATGGGCTTGGGATTATCTGAATCCCTATGGGATGCTCTGGAGCTCTGTGGGATGCAAAAATTGGAAGCAAACGGGGGGCACCCAAAGATGGATGGGGGTCACCCAGAGATGGATGGGGGCACGCCAATGGGCAATGGAAGCAGATGGGGGCACCCAAAGGCTCAAACAAGCACATGGGAGCCCGCCAAAAGGACCAGGAAGGTGCCCAAGGAACCGCAAGGATGAGGGATGCAGGGGGCAGAAGCAGCATCCCCATGGAGCAAGGTCCCTGGTGAGGATTTATCCCACATTGATCCCAAAACCACCACTGTTTGCCCCTCAAAAGCACCCAAAATCCTGGGATTTGGTGGGCAAGGAGTGGTGAAGGAGTTGTCCTTATATCCCAGAGCCTGGAAGCGGGATCTGGCAGCAGGAGCCTCCGTGCAGGCCCGGATCCAAGGACATGGCTGCTGCCCCAGAAGCAGCTTCCCAGCTTCTTCTTTGGGCCAAAAAGAGGTGGAATGGGGCCCAGGTTCTTGTTAAAAGCCACTTTGGGGGGGGTGGGGGGGAGTTCAAATGGTGCCAAATCCAGGGAATTTGCCCAGGAGGGGGAGGGGGAGGGTGGGGAAAAGAAGGGATTGGAAAGGGATTGGTGCAGAAGGAATGGGGTTTCTGTGGTTTTCCTGGAAGTGGGCATGGTTGGATGGGGCTTGGAGCATCCCGCTCCATGGAAGGTGTCCTTGCCCATGGCAGGGGTTGGAGCTGGATGAGCTTTAAGGTGCCTTCAACCCAACCCATTCCGTGATTCCATGACTCCATGATCCCACACCTCTGTGCTGCAGTGTGGATGTTCCCTGGTGTAGGGACCTTAGGGAGGAGCTGGTGGCACAAGGGAGCTCCAGAGCATGCCACAAGCAGAGCATCCCACAGGGATTCACAGCATCCCATGGGGATTCACAGCATCCCACAAGCAGAGCATCCCACAGGTGTTCAGAGCATCCCACAAGCAGGGCATCTATCTTGGGTTCAGCAGCAGCAGTCATTTTTTCTCCCTCTTGGTACCTGGTGCAGGCTGAGTTTTTGACTTTCAGCCTGGGAACAGCGCTGATAACACCGACGCTTTTAGTTGCTGCTCAAACGTTCAGTCTGACCGAGGACTTTGTGAGCCTCATGCTCTGCCATGGAGGGAGGAGGAAGGGAAGCCGGGAGGAAGCAGAGACAGGACACCTGACCCAAACCAGCCAAAGAGGTATTCCATACCACAGCACGTCATGCCCGGGAGGTAACAGGGAGTTACCCAGAAGGGCACTCACTGCTCGGTTGGGCTCGGTCGGCGGGTGGTATTGTATTCTCTTCCCTTGTTATTTCCCTTATTGTTATTGGTGTAGCAGCAGTGGTTTGTGTTACACCTTAGTTACTGGGCTGTTCTTATCCAACCCGGGGGAGGTACATTCTTTCGATTCTCCTCCCCATCCCTCCAGGAGCGGGGGCAAGGGAAGAAGGGGGGGGGGGGGAGGTGAGCGAGCGAGACTGCGTGGCTGACTGGGTTTTAAACCACGACTAAAGTTGAGATTGCGATTGCATGGGAACCTAGATACTCCTCTACCACACAACAGCAACATTTCACAGAGTAAACTTAGGCAAGAAGCTAACTCCACACAGAAAAATTACCTTCAGCAACCAAATTGCTGTCATCCATCAGGTCCTACTTTGTTCCTCATCTGCACAGAGCTGTTTCAGGTCTCGGTTTCCTCCTGATTTGTTAGGCTAGGCGGCCACAGCACATTTTTTTAGCACTAATGCATACCTTGAACACAATACCTGTTGAAATAAAAGCCACTAATTGTCCTATTTTATAAGAGACAGCTGAATATTGTTTTCAGAAACCTTAAAGAATCTTCAGCTTACTTAAAAATTGTGGTTTACTTTAATCTGTATCCGAATAATAAGCTTGTACCTTAAAGCAGAATCCATGGTTTGTTGGTGCTCCAGAAATCTTTTTGCCTGTCAAAGACATGTACGTATCACTAAGGCTGAATTCACAGAAAAACTGCAGATGCCTTGGCTCCTAAAAAGAAGAGCAATGTACTATAGTTAGACTATTTTTAGCCAGCCCCTCCAGATAAGAAAATCAGGAGATGTAGTGGTTATCCTGGTCCAAAATAGTCTTAACATACTGTACGTTTAACTCCGACATTGTGAAATCTAGAAAGAGACAACTCGGCAGCAACTTCATAATGCAGAGAAAAACCACATCAAACTAGTCAAAGAGCTCATTCTGTCAGAGAGGGAGAAAAACCGAAGTACAAGTGATGACACTTCTGGGAAAGCATCTGCTAAATTCAAGCCACAATAATATTACAGGAGGAGTCACGTTTTGAGAGCTGTATGCATTTCAAACATCAAAATAAAAGGTACTTTCATAACCTGAAAACTGTCCACTCCTCTTTCTAACCATTATCTCCATCCTCTAAGATGAACCAAGCTAAGGAAGAAAACAAAAGAGGTTTGCTGAAGGATACAAAAGCAGCTCAATGATTACTCTGGCAGTTAGCACAGAAAATTCACAACAAGAAAAATCTTTAAGTGCTTTACGCAAAAGGTGTCTCAACTCCAGTGTATCCTGTTTAACATTATCAGGTTTCAAGAACCGCCACCAAAAAGTTGAAGTCGTACCTTAGATGTACCTTTAGTGGAAAAATAAAGGCCAGATCTTCTCAAAAGAAAGTACAGTTCTGTCCGGGATTTTTCCCCCTGCTCCTTTGCATGCAAATAACTGTGAATCTCAGGGGATGTGCTGGAGCTTAGGAACATCTGAAAGAAAACATCAGATATGCATTTCTCCTTCCACCTGAAACCAGCTTTCTATGTCACTAACATACTCACACAGAACTAAGGGGAGTAAACCCCTAAATCCAGTATCACACCACAGGAATTCAATTATGATTGCATCTAATCCCATTAAGAGTACTTCTGACTTAAGATGTGTAGAATGTTACACAACTCCAAGGTATGCTAAGCAAGTTACATATTTATATAGAACGTATGGTTTGAAATGAGAGGATTAACTATGCAATATGTTGACTTCAGCAACAAAACCAGTGTTAAGAAGTTCTGATCCCATGCCTCAGACCCTACGTATAGAAAACTGCAAATGAACGCTACCAACAGATGAAGAAGAAACAAAACAAAGCTACCCCTCCTTCCTCCTGTGTTACAAACCAGGTAAAGGAACCGATCTGAGCTAAAATTAATTCAGCAAAGAACTCACAAAAACTGAATCACAAACCCATGCAGGTCAGGTAGATGTTACCATTTTCAAAAGGAGGAGACAAAGGAGCCACCTGAAGGGGTGCCTGAGCAGGAGCTTTAGGAGCCAAAAGCAGAAGCTGGGCCAATCATCGAGACAGCTGCTCGAGATATTCAATGGCTTTGCTTTAGCCATTTCAACCAGACATTGTCAGAGCGCAACACAACTGTTACCTAGCAAGACACTGTTATCTTAGCAAAGAGCAAGTACACAGTTCTACTCAGTCTGCAGGACAAAACTGCAGAAGTACCCATTAAAAGCTGGCAACCACATTAACTTTATGCTCATTCCATGAAATGCATTATTCATTTTTATTCCTCTTCTTCCAATAAAACTGCTCAGAACAATGACTCACATCTAAGCATACTAACCTAGAATCCTTCAATTTCCATATACGCAAAGGAACCAACGTCATTACTAAGCTCTTAAAGGAAAATTGCCCCAGGCTGGTCTGTACTATTATCAATTCTATCCAGACTTCTACAGAGATAGGCAACAAAGGGGTTTCGGGTTGATAGCTGCAGTTTCCACTGCTGCATTTTCCTCCTGTCCACTGCCACTTCCAGAAAATCGGATTTGAGGACACAAAGCAAAAGTTGAGCAGGCAAGAGACAGAATGGACACTACAGGACTGCAGCAAAATAATGAAATGAATGTGATTTTGGAAGCACACCAGGTTCTTCAGACACTAAATAATGCAGTTCAACCAAGAAACACAAGGTTGCTTTCGCTTCTATTGTTCTCCTGTCCTGCAGTCTAAATTGAGCTGGTGTGAATGCAGTAACATGGGCAGGCTTCACTTGACAGGGGAGCGTCCTAGCTCACAACAAAGAATGCATTATGCATAGCTTCACCGCTGTTCACCTGAACAGTTACGTTACAGTAAGACTAGGTACATCTGTCTACAGCGCTGCTGGCACACAGCTGGGTGCAAATGCAGTTTAAGCTATTTCAGCCACACTGAAGCAGAAGGGGAGGTTCTGGTAGGTGTTCCAGCCTGTTCATCTCCCCATTTGCCACCAATGAACAGGTTCACTGGTAGCAAACATAAAGGCTGAGTTGAAGAAGTATTTTAACTCCATAAACAACGTCAAATGGAAGCTTTAGGAAAATCTAAACTAGTCAATCAATGTAAAAAAAGAACAGAATCTTTTTGGGTTTTAGTATCTCTGCTTAACACGAAAGGAGTGCTTGGCTCGCAGCCCGCACAAGTGTCTTTCCCAGGATTTCTGCCATAAGAGCTTCAAACCAGAAGTGCTGTCATGAAAAACGCTTTTCTTACTCAGCAGACCAAAGTGGAATACAAAATACAAAGCTCAGCTTCAACAGTCATCGTTGTGCCCATGCTCCTTTAGAGCAATAATGCTAGGAAAAACACAATCCCAGATCCATCTTTTTCTTTCTAAGACAGCTGAGGACTGTGTGAGAAAGTACAACCTGAGCAAGCTGAAGTTAAACTAGTAAACGCCAGAAGGAATGCGCAGTAAAAATATTTCAGAGTCAGAACCGAATGCAATAAACACCTAGAACTAAGGATAGGAGAAAAGATCCCTTCTTCGGGATTTTTGTTCTGGCTTGGTTTTGGAAGGGTTTTCTGTTGTTGTTTTGGTTGTTCCCTGGTTGGTTGTTTTTATTTAACGGAGGTATGTGCAAATTTACTAGTGGGGGAATGGATCCCTCTTCAAACAGATAACCAATATATGCCTAGTATCAGAAAAATAAGTCCTTAATACAGGAAGATGAATTGCAGAGTTAAATGATGGTATGCTGCAGGCAGGGATTACCAGTCACACGGTACACAGAAACAAACTTGCACCCTCTCTCCCATGCAGTGAAATATAGAACATGATTTGTAGGCTGGTGTCAAACGTCACCATGTCTTTCCGAGAGTAGCGTATGACAGCACCAAGGACTCAATGATGATTTGCTTAACTGCAAAGCCAACCCATTGAAAACCAATCTGAACAAAAACCAAAGCAAAATAAATGCCTTTTGTTGGCAAAAAAACAAATCAATCAACAGGTGAGAAAACAGAACAGGAAAAAAACATTGCACTGTCTCAGATGAATACAACAAAAATCAGAAACTCTAGATGTCACTAAATGCAATGAAGTTTGAGAGCCATACTCGTAACTAGAAACCTTATCTGTCTGCACCTGCAACATTTTGAATGAAAGACTGGCTGCAGTAGCATGGAAAATATTTGCTAAGGTGGACGCTTCTCAAGCATTACACACTATTTCTGACAGTCAAAGAAGCCAACATTTTCCCAAGGCTCTGTGAATCCAGTTTGAATTTGATGACTGATTTCTTCAAAGATGTGACGACAGTTGGCAGTGATCCAGCCCAATGCTGCTGGGAATGAGCAGGATTTTGCCCTGAACCTGCTGACAAATTCTAGGGCCCCAAGCAGTGCCAGTGAAGAGCTGTTACTGACTCTCAGTATTGTCTCCTGTTGACTTCAGTCAGTCTGAGAGCTTTAGACTGGCAGAAAGGCCAGAAAAACCTAGAAGGGAAAATGAGGAAAGGCAGACTGGACATGCCGAGGAGATTGACAAGAGACTGAAGTTCTGTGCACGGCTATTTCAGCCTGAAATCTGGAACAGAATCAGATGGGAAACTGCTCAGGGACAGAGAGCCTTTCTGTGGCAGAATGGTTAGAGAAAGAAAGCTTAACTCTGAAATCTGTGAAGGCAGAGAATGAGAACAACTCAGAACATGGGGGAGTGGGGCAAGAGATGGCAATGGGGAAGGCCAAAAGGAAAAGTCACTACCAGGAATTCTACCTTTCACAAAAGGATGAGTGCCTGTCTTGGTAAGCCCGCTGTGTCTTTAACTTAATTTTTGCATATATAAGATTTATTTTGTTATGCTTATTTAGGAAGGGCATGTGCTCTCTTCTTTAACATATCCTACATCAGGTGCAAGGTTCTTTTTATTCCTCTGGAAGACAGGTTGGACGTGTGCTGTCTACAATAGGTTTTTCTAACGTATTCACATTACATGTAAAAAGCTATTAGAAAGAAGCTGCGAAATTGGCCAACAGAACTCTGAACTTCAAGTCTACCGACCAAACCTGAGTATCAGTTGCATCTATTAAACAGTGGGCAGTGGGAGGGGAATAGGTTTATTCTTAAAAACAAAACCAGAAAGAACTGTAATTACCCAAGTAATTTCAATCTTCTGTTTTTGAAGGTGTCACTGTTAAATTTAAAACACTGACATACTGCATAGTGAAAAAAAAAATCTGTTACAAATACAATTAAATATAAAAAACTCCAACATTAAAAATTTGAGGAATGGTATTCACAGAGAAAAAACAACCCAAACCAAAAGAAAAAAAAAAGAAAAAAAAGGGGGGGGGGGGAGAAAAAAGAAAGAAATCTAGGATAAAATTTTGACCCTTCAAAGGAATTTAAAAAAAAATAACCCAACAACACCTTATTGACTTCAGTGAGGGTAGGATATCACCTACTAACGACTCAGTTCTGTCAACACTCTAGGCTGTGCAGTCTATTCACTGGAAATGCTGTCATGAGTAAGAGAGGCCTCAGATAAAGAGCTTCATGCTACCTTCCTTCTTGAAATGCTTTTAAGCATCCGATTTGCTTAAATAGCCTACAGCAAGACTTCCAGATTATTCACACTGCCTACCACTAGACATGTACATACAGTGTTGTCTCAGAGAAACCATATTCTAATAAATATGGCTTCTAATTCTAATAGTGACACACTTTATTTTTAGGCTATAGGTCAAACCTCTCTTCGGTACACACAGACATCTGGTGTAGGTCAGACCTAGTAATTTCACTTAGCACATGCTAAATGGATAGCAGGCAGTTAACTGGTTTTTGTTCTGAGGCTATTCAGATGTTCTGACTTAAAGCCATCAGCCAAAATACTCACTTTCAATGAAAGTCAAGAAAAACATACTTGAAAAATATTTTACTCGTTCACTGCTCAATCCACAAAAAACTATAAAAGTATCAGAAGTGATTTTTTAATCACTTGTAAGCACTGAGTTGGTAAAACTAATGTCTCTCTTGCTACTTGACCAAGCACATCACAAATAATAACCAAGACTTTTAACTTGTCTTAATGAAAGTTTCCAAGGATATAGGGACTGGCTGTGAACAACTGACCCAACAGCTTCTGCTGAAACGGGCGTGAGGACTGCACAGTTCACAAAGGTATTCTCTGCCTCATGCCTCCTAAGTTTTATTGAACAAAATACAATTAAACAGACAATACACCATAAAACAGCAACAGAGGAGCGTTCACAACAGATTTTTCCATCTATCAAAATGGGGTGTAACCATTACCTCTTTAGAATGATTCTTAATCTTACCCACAAGCTCTGCACATTCACTGTGTATCGTATATGGGCAAGAGCATCCAAATTAAATGTTTATGTTACACTGCAAAATCTACTTGATATTTGGGTAGCAAAAGTGAACCGATTTTCATTGGATATGCAGCATCTGTAGAAATTAATTCTTTTTATTTAGGTTTGTAAAAATTATTTACAGAATCTAGTTCTGTATGTGTCAATTATATTTAATTTGAAACATTTTTAATCCATTGGGGGTTAGCTTAACCTCCTGACTAAACATCCATTTTTGTAACTTTTTAATACAGAGGAATGTTTTGAGAAATATTTCTTTAATGTTTTTCCTTTACTGGCCGATGCTAGAGTAGAATTTATTAGATAATTAAAAAAAAACCTCAACAACCCAGCTTTAATATTTCTTTTAGTTTTACTTTGAAAATCCTGTGTTCTTATGTTGCCTTTCCAACCAGTCTTTATCCCCAAAACTCACACATAAGCTTGTTGTCTTAAGACCACTGAAAGTTCTTCTATTAATTAATTTTTCTAGTGACAAGCAAGCAAGAGTGATGAGTATGTTTCCACCTTTAGTACTCATTTTTCCCCTCTTTGGGAAGTAAGACCATGATCCCTGATGTGGTCATTCTGTGAATCTATTCCCACTGTAAGTTAAAATCTTGTGTCCACTTAAAGATGACTAACACTGAGTGACCTACCTTGTTTTTCCCCAAAGGCTACAGTAGCCTTCCAGCTAACAAATCATACTAGTCACTCTGAATTTTCTACTCATTAAGTTTAACCTTTTAAGCCTTTTTTTTTAGCGGGTTGTATCACATTCCCATTTCCTCATTATCCTACCAATGCCTGCTGTTAAGTATGTGCCAAGTACTGCAGCAATCCACCTTTTTAAGGAAACAGGGTCTTTCACCTGAAATACCCAAGAAAGGCATTAACCATTTTTACTTCATCTTCTGTTTTGACACTCCGAAAGAATGCCTAAGTTTCCAAGTGCGGTCATACAGTAACTGTCTGGCAGGGACACACCACTTCATACCTCATAAGGAAAAAAGTAGTAACCATATTTTGAGGTATTCATAACCTAGGAACAGATCCAACAGTGGCAAAGAATTATGCTCACAAAAAAACAGGCAATGGGAAATTCTAAGCTATGCTGGCTCATCTTCATTCAAAGATTACACACCTGTAATATCCCAGAGTGGCTTACAGCTGCATGGGGCTCACTTGGAAAAGGTACCATATGATCCGGAAAAAAGCTCTGGAACAATAACAATTTGTATCAAAGTTCAAGAAAAATAAATATAAAACTTCCTATCCCTTTTGGATGCAAAATTAAAGTTCTCCATGCCCTGCAAGAAACTGCAGGTTCTCTGATCCAGGAATTCACATTTACCTTACTATCATTCCTCAATTTGTGGTATCTGATATATTATTTGCTGAAAACCTTAAAAACTTTGAGAAAACATCACCAGTTTCTGGAATCAAGAGGGTTTCATACACCACTACTTGGCTCTTAGTGCTGTTTTTCTAGTAGTAATTTCTATTGCTATTGACGTTTAAGAGTTGCCTGGGGGTTCAACGTGCTGCAAAGTAGGGGCAACATATGCCAACAGTGTTTTCTACTGCTTTCCTTACACTAGAAACCCAGCAAACCTTTTTTGGAAAAACTGCCAGTAATAGAGAATAAGTCCTCTCAGTTTTTATCTAACTATCCACTTTGTGTACGAATATCAGTTAGATCTGACAACATCAATATGGTATGGTTAAAAAGTCCACATTTAAAGTGTTGATTTCATTATCAAGGAAAGCTCAAGGGGTAATTTATGGATAGACCTGCAGCTGGGGAGTTCAGTACACTCATGCAAATATGAACCGGCCAAGAATTTGATCACTACTTATGAAGTAAAGGCACAGCTACAGGTTGGGCAGAGAAGAGATTCAGAGCAGCCCTGTGGAGAAGGACCTGGGGGTGCTGGTCGATGAGAAAATGAACATGAGCCGACTTCAGTGTGCACTCCCAGCCCAGAAAGCCAATCGTATCCTGGGCTGCATCAAAAGGAGCGTGACCAGCAGGGCAAAGGAGCTGATCCTGCCACTTTACTCTGCTCTTGTGAGACCTCACCTGGAGCATTGTGTGCAGTTCTGGTGTCCTCAACATAAACAGGACATGGAACTGTTGGAACAAGTCCAGAGGAGGGACAAGAGGGTGATCAGGGGACTGGAGCACCTCCCCTATGAAGATTGGCTGAGAAAGTTGGGGCTGTTCAGCCTGGAGAAGAGAAGGCTGCATGGAGACCTCATAGCAGCCTTCCAGTATCTGAAGGAGGCCTATAGGGATGCTGGGGAGGGACTCTTCAGTAGGAATTGTAATGATAGGACAAGGGGTAACGGGTTCAAACTTAAACAGAGGAAGTTTAGACTGGATATAGGGAAGAAATTCCAGGTGAGGTACTGGAATGGGTTGCCCAGGGAGGCTGTGAATGCTCCATCCCTGGCGGTGTTCAAGGCCAGGTTGGACGAAGCCTTGGGTGGAATGGTTTAGTGGGAGGTGTCCCTGCCCATGGTAGGGGGGTTGGAACTTGATGATGTTAATGTCATTTCCAACCCTAACTATTCTATGATTCTAAGTTTTCCCAAGGTCTGGACAAGTTTGAAGCTAATATTCCCTTGACCATCAAATGTCCAGTGACCTTCATTTTTAATAAAACTGAACTACTGGTAGGGTTGATTCATATCAACAGAGCATCCCTGCTACACCTGGGTTCACAGTACCCAGAAGAATGACTCAAGCAGAAACAGTAAACTCTCTGATCAACCACAGTTGCTTATGCTAGTCATACCTGCATGTCTGCCACACTCCACAGCTGGTTCCAAGCACTGGCTAACCAACACACTTCTTTGAAAGCTTCTCAACTAACCATTGACTGTCTCAAGCTTAGGATTTTTCACTGGTGCAATCACACCTCTAGATTGGGGAGTACATGATTTGCCCAGAGAAACACAGGTGAAGAAAGAAAAAGCCTCAGATCTCTTGGATCTTTTGTTACCTTAATATTTACCTTTTCATCTTTTTCACAGGTAGATAATTTGAGTTGCCTTCCACTGTTCACCTTTCAAGTCCTCATACATTTCTATTTCTCCCTTTGACATCTGAAACAAGCTGGCTTTACAAAAGACGGCATTACCAGTGACCCAAATACACCATGCATTTGAGCAAACAGAGGGTGAACTCCTCCAGCTGAGCCAGGACTGCTTCCACGGCCTTTGTCATCAGCCACAGCCTGAATTAGCAACATTAACCTTTGGCAATACCCTTGAATTAGGAGTTGTCTCTGCTCTCCTTCCATTCCTTACATACACTAACTCTGGCTTCACTTCCACTTGCTCCTAACAGGCTACAGCTGCTCACAGCCCTTTGTGTCAGCTGTCATGTAGCTGCAGCTGTGAGAAGCTGCCACAGGGCACCACTGGCCCAGAACATCCAATTTTCACTTAAACAATAAAATCCATCTTTGCTACAGATGCCCCTCCTCACACTGCTTCATTTTATGTTTTGTTGTCACTCGATGGAAACTTCACTCAATCTCAATCACTTTATTTTGTTGCAGGTCTATGTGCAAACTTCAATAAAGTTAAGCCCATGCCTGCATGATGTTTATAGCTGAGACTAATTAACAGCTGAGCTAGTGGAGAGGCAAAGATATGTTGCTTGGCCTCCCTCTGCTCAGCTTTGGGCCAAGGCAGGGGAGCAGGCCTGCTGTCCTGTCGCTGGTCACTCCACTAAGGTGGTCGTGTGTTCTCAGAAGCCCCAAAAGAAAGTGGGGATGCTCAAAGGCTGGTAGTTGCAAAGCAGAGGAGGAGAGGTGGGCAGGCTGCCTTACCTTGCCTGGGCGGCAGGCTGCTGGCCCCAGCTTCACTGTTTTGTTTCCTCCAAGGCTGCTTTTGGTTCCACCGTGTACATACATGGTAGGTCCTTTTCCGTAGACGTCCAGTTCCACCTTGGGGAAAGCAGCAGGACCTGGTGTCTGTAAGAGAGGCAGGGAGGTTGCTGGGTACACAAGTGTTCTGCTGACAGGCAGGGGACTCAACAAAATGATCACACACTAGCTATGTATCATGCAAGTGATGAAACAAGCACACTAAAGCAAACTGGGCAGATATCCCTGTATAGTAAATAAGTAAAATAATACAAATTGTGTATAAAAATATAAGTAAAGTACAGAGGACAACTGGCAGTGCATCAAATCAATACTGCATAGAGAGAACAGAGATTGAAGAAACACATCAGCAGTCAGAACCCAACCATCCTCCAGGCCCACACTTCAGCTGGGAAGCCCTGTTGCAGCTGATGCTGGGAGTCTCAGGTAATTGGGAAAGTTCCTACAAGGCGCATCCACCCATAGGTGAGGTCTCAGATTTAGCTACAAGAGGCTCCTGCTTTTATACCCTTAGAAACACAAGGGGCTTTATGCCAGCTCTGTCACTGTTTACTCACGGGGCTGTGCAGTTTCTCATCATCTCAGTGTTGGCCGCACCGAGAGCGTTGGCCAGGCGCCCCCGCCTGCCCAAGTAATAAGCTCATTGGACAGCTGCACCCTCATGGTTTCCTGCCTCTTTCTGACCATCAGTCACCATGAACATACACATATGCACTCTGTGAAACGCACTGTGACAAAATCACACTGTGTTGTCTCTCAGTCATGAGAAGGAATCAACTCTCAGTGAGGTTCGCATCCGTTACACGCTCACAGTCAGATCCAAGCAGAGGAGCTGTATGCACGTAGAGATGGAGATGCAAATGGAGATTAAAAAAATAGTATGAAAGAATATTTTCACAAAATAATGGAAAACAACAATTGTCTTCCTGATGTCGACACTCGAGTTTTCTACTGCAATTGAAAATAATCTGAACACAAGAAAAACTCCCTTGGAGCCAAGACCACCCATTTTCTAAGAGCCTTCTCAGCTTTCACAGTGGCACACACAGTCCTGACTTCCACAGGAGAAACTCAAAGGTAAGCTTCTGTTGAGCTGGACATTTGTGATGGAGGTTCTGTAGGAGTACGGGCCTTGAATAGCCCATGAGGGAGGGCATCTCTGCTTTTATAACAGGGACACAGGGCTATGACTTCAGTTTTCCAGAGAAAAAGAATGTTGTGCTTTGATTTGATTAACCCTGCTGTGATTGATGCAAGAAGCCTCAGTGCCTGTATTTCAGGCAGCTTGCTTGCACAAGCCAAACTGTGTTTATGGTGAAGATCTCCTGTGCCACACGCCTGACAAATTACTTTGCCCTTTTAAATAGAGAAAGAATGCGTTTCACATGGTATCTGCAAACTGTGAACAGCACTAATAAGAAGAGGACTTGATCTTACAAAGTGCTGTGCTTATTCAGCCCTGCAGATAGAAGATATCCTTCAAGTCTGTGCCGTGGGCTTCAGATGTTAGTTAGGCCATAGTGCCTGCCCATCACAAATCCATGGATCCTGCTGACAATTCATTTTAAACTACGGTACAGTTCCCTCAGCAGATCCAGCATCAATACCTCCAGATGTTTGTATAGACTAGTGCCAGTTTGCTTAGCCACTGCACTCACACAAAGCAGCAAGTCCACTGTCTGCAAGGAAAATGATTCATATCCCCATGAGGGTGCCCGAGCACAGTCACTGTATCTCACAAGCCAGATTCCACCAGAGCTGAGAATCATGAGCCTGCTATTTTGATGGTTGCCACCAAATAGTTCAGGACTGCCTTTGCACCTGCATCAGGACTGCCAGAAAACACCCAGTCTGTGGCAGTGCCTATAATCTACCAGTTGTGGACATGCTGTATCAGTTCGCTCCTTCTCACACCCTTTCCCCTGACTGCAAGGCTGAAGGACAGCCTCTACCTGGGTCCCAATACCCTTGGGGAAGGAGCATTCTGGAGGGTAGATTTTGTCTAGTTAAGCCCACCAGCACTTTTGGATCACTGACTACTGCGGCGCTTGAGCCTTTTGGGCATCTCCCCACTGCCCCAGTCCTGCCAGCCCATCTGTGCCAAGCACTTACAATCAACTGAGGGAAGCAGGGTAATGAGGACGTATTTAATGAAATGCTCAGTACTACTAAGGCCATAAATGACAGAATCACAGAATACCTCCCTTCTGAACACAAGTGCACGTGTCCTGTCTTTCACACAACTGCCTCCTGTGCTCTTCAAGATGCCTTCCTCAGCTTACATGGTTTACCTTTAATGCTTATTTCTATTCAAGGTGGTTTGAATCCTACTAACCCTTAAAGCTCTCACAATGCAATTAGAGAAACCCAAGCTGGATCAAACTATTTTTACAGAAGTCACCTGTTAGAAACATGCATGCCAGGAGGTAAATTGCTCTTTTGTTAGATTTCTTCTCAATTCCCTTTATGCAGATGTTGGTTTGGGGCTGCACCTGTGGAGCTATTGGTGACTCCCATCCAATGCAAGTGGGTGTAGTCACTGGCAGCAGATGTCTGCATTCAAGACATGGTGCCACCTGAAGAACAAGCCACATCACATCATGTCATGAAGGCTATCAAGAGGTTTTCAGTGTTTTCCTGGTTAGAGTCTGTATCAGCAAAGGCACCAGAAACATTGAAGCTGACAGCCACAGCTGCTGGGACAGATCCTTACAGATCAAAGGCTACTGAGAAAATAGGAAGACAACTGGAAAGAGTGACTTTACTGACAACTAAAACTAGGCCAGAAAGGTACTAAGTTAGCTTTCAGTAAAATTAAAAAGCCAGAGAGAAGATAGAGGCATCGCTGTAAAAACTTGGTGCTCTTACATATATATGCCCGCACCTGCTACCATTTAAGGTTTGAGGCATGATGGATCTTCTGTAGCTATGACACAAGCAGTAGTTACTAACTGCACTACTTAGCACTGGAACAAGATGCATGCACAGGTCCTGAAGATGCGGTGGTTGTTGTTGCAGCATGAAGTGGAACCTGAATTTGGTCATGTTTCCTGACACTGGTGAAGAAAACACAATTTACTTTTCCAGTCTTACCCCTACTAACATAACTGGCACTGGAAGGAATCTGTGGTTCATTTTGCCCATTATTTAAGAATTACATCCAGCGCTAAAGGTATGGAACAAAATCACAGAATCTCAGAATCCCAGTCTGGTTTGGGTTGGCTCCTTAATGAAATGTGCCCTCATAAAAATCATGAAATGCAAACAAAAGTCTCAAGGCTCAAAGTTTCACATGAACACGTAAGGAAGGTTATATAATTATAGAATATATATATATAATTACATAAAAATATACATAATTAAAATTATCCATAATAATAATAGAAATGCTTATATTTCTCTCTTACCATTATAAATCATACAGTCTAAGAGAAATGCTTTTCAGCCCTCTGGGCTCATGACACCTCAGACCATAGGTGCACACGTGTGTGTGCGCGTGCTGCGGGGGCAGCAGTCGGGTCGGGGGGGCTGCAGCATCTGCAGAATGGCTTCCCTACATGTAAAACCTGCACTTGCTGGATATGTGACAGGGCTCACGTCCAGCCCCACAGTCTCACCGCATTGCTTGTTCCAATGAAGAGTGGCCATAGTGGAACATCAGCTGGTTTGCCAGAGGCCCAGGAACAAGAGGCAAAGGCACCAGCAAGGGTCCGTGGACCCAGCGCAACTGCAAAGTTCACTCAGCCAGAGAAAGACAAAGGCATCGGCTACCTGGAAGATGAAGAGGTACTCAGGTACGGGCTTTCTCCTCCATAAAAAGCAAAAGTACGCTGAGCACCTGCACACAGTTCAGTCACCTTGGTTGTGCTAAAAATGCCTGTTCGGGAAGAGAAATCAACACCACAGTGATAAGCACTGAATCCTGTGTTCACAGGCTCTGAAATTTAGCAGCTTCATACAAATCACATCATTCTGCTTGATGTCTCATTAGATCATTCAACACTGCACTCCAGTACTATGTAACCTGTTTGCATATATAAGGACTCATGTCCTATGCAGGTGTTTAACTTTAAACTATACGGTTGGCAAACAGGGCTGCTTACCACACGACTGAAACCTAGAGATATGGAATCTGAATGTCAGAAATATACTTTTAAGATACACAAACGCTTCCGTTTCATTAAAGAAAAGCTGCTCACATAAAAAATAATAGTGAGGAAATAAGAACAATTGAAAACCAGAGGGTAAGTCAAAACCAGAGGCTTGTGCAAATCAGCACAACCGACCTGAAATCAACTGAGCTGAGCCATTCTGTACAAGCTGCCACAGCTTCCCTTACTCATCTCACGGTACTAAAACAGGAGCAGTCTTTACATGAAATTACTCTTCCTTACTTCTGTTGTTCAATTCATGCGTTTGCTCAGTTTGGGCGTTAAATAAAACCAGTCAATTCCTAATCCCTTTCTTTTTAGTGTTCGGGTATCAGGATGCTGGGGAATTGTCTGGGATGTACCTAACCACAGCAGTACATTGACATTTAAACACCTGAAAATAACCTTGATATAACATTTGATAAATAATTCTAGTTTTCAAGAAACACTTCAATTCAACCCCACACTCAAGTCAAAAGACAAGTATTTCTGGAGCTCCATAAAGGTCATCACTGTGCAAAAGCAGCCAAGCCTCTGCTTTGAAACCTGGCTGCTCTTTGGGCAAGTCTGAGGCACAGCTTTCAAATTCTTCCACTGCCTTTTGAGAACCACAAAACCAGAAATCCTCATGAATTCAGGAACACTTTTCCAAATAAACCTCTATTTCTGCGTCTTCTTTTCTCACCCAGAAAATGAGGCTGGTTGATACTCACCTGCTCACAGGACACTGCACAAAGAAAATGCTTCATAGCTCTAAATTGCTTTGAGCAAAGGAGTCTTAGCTGAACACGAAGCACTATTTTCAGATTTAACATGAGGAATCATTACTTAAAGTACGCACACTTTCTCACATTGCATTTAACAGCGATTAAGAAATACAACTAGGATAGCTCTCACAGCAGGGAAGTATTTGTAACACCTCCCTCTGGGTCACAAGTCAGCTTTGCATACTTGCATGGTGCTGGATTAGCCATTACTTTATACACAGGTTCTCCTGATGTAGCCAGAAAACTGAATGAGGTTTTTCAAGGAGGAATCCCAGAGCTGTGGGCTTTGAGCAACTCAGGAGTCTGCAGGGGGTAACCACAAGCTCTAAAACACTTGTGTCGCTCACAGAAAAACGCTCTTGCTATGCAGAGATGGGTATGAAGGGCCACAGACAAGACTGAATACTTTCATTACTTACAGAACTCAGGCAGACTTCATCCCAGAGCTGTATGCCATGGCCCTCTTTGCATGACAAAGAACAATTTGTTTGCAAAACCTGACTGTCCCCTTTCTGCCTTTCCAGGGACAGACAATGGCTGCTGTCAGGCAATTCAGAGGCGCTCTGTGTTCTCTCACTCCTTCCCTACATTATTCTGTACAAAACACACGTGGAGCCCACCCAAGCTAACTAAGCGACCATTAACATCAGGTTCACAGAGCATACAGCCAAGAAAGGTTCCTTTTTCACCCCTTGAAGCCAACCTTATGTAGTATAAAAGACCTTGTATGATCCTCTACCTTGGCATGGGTTTTAGTCCAGTTCTTTCTAATGACATTGAATTCACTATCCAGTTGGTACATCACACGCAAATGGCCACTGAGGAAGAGTGCACCGGTGCAGCACGTGCCAAGTGACCAAATAGCCCTTTTAACACTGGTTTGGCTAAGGTGAAAGCAGAGACTGATCCGGTCTTGTAGACCAGAAGACTGTTCCTCCAGAGAGGTACACAGATAATTAATTAATTGCAATGCTTTAACTGCACAGGAGCATAAGACAGGAAACAGGTACCTGGCTGAATGCAGAACCTCAGCATTTCCCAATCCCATTACAAAAATCCTAAACCCTGACTCCTGAGAACCATAACATCAACAGAGAGGGCAGAAAACTACAAGCAAGTGCACACAGAGAAACTCAGAGCTAACTCCATGTGCTCTAACAGAGCTCTACTTCCGAGGCCCTCAAGGCCTTAGCTCATTTGCAATTAAATCCAAGGGCGTGTTAAATCCATTTCTCCTTTCTTATGTTCCCATTAAAACAAACCTAAACCAAACTCAAACCACAACTAAGAGTTGGCACTGGATAAACCAGGAACCACTGTGAATAAAGCCTATCCAGATTTCAGAAAACACAAAATGAAGAGGCCTCCCAACTCTCACATCCTGCTCTGCTTTCCTTTGTAAGCAGAGCTGAAAAGAAGAGCCTTGGACCACACCACATCACAATGTCTGGTCGTGGAATTCTCCTTTTCCCTCTGCAGACTTATGCATTTCCAGAAAAAAAGGTCTTTCCTAAATTAAAAGCCCCAGCCAAAACAACACCACTCCTCTACCACTAGTATATGTCTCTCTGGAGACAATCCAATGACAGAGCAAAGCTGGCAGCTGTAGCTCTTAGGCTCCTATTAACAGTGCCCCACACTGGGCACACACCTCCTTTCACCCAGGATTCATGGGGCCGCTAACAGCATCTGTACTCTTAAGGCAGGGAGCTGGGAGATAAGAAATCTCTTACTGCAAACGAGAAAGCTCTTATAAGCACCATGCAATGGCGATCAGGATCCGACTCCTTAGGAAGATCAGCATCAGTATGATTATGACCTCAGCACCATAAAGTATTACCCCTGGAAACACACAAAAGTTAGGTTTATGAAGAACCAAACCAATAGGCTGCCTCTGTAATTCCCCCCTCTCCCCACCCCTTGTGTTTTGCACTATTGTTCATGAACTCCATAGAATTCCCTGCTGGAGCAGCTCTTTCCTTCTCTCACTGCAGCTGCCAATCATCAACCCCATTTCATAGCTTTGGGGGGGGAAATTCTACATGCCCAGAGTTTGTCAGAATGGGCACCACCCTGCCAGTACACCCCTAACAAATTCTGCTTTTCATAACAAGCATTTTGCACGTTTATACTCTAATGCTGCTCATCCGTGGTATTTAGATACAACAAATAAAAAGGAGATGAAGAGTCAACTTTTCCTGAAGAGTGAAGTTTTCTGATACATACTCCTCTAACATTTACGTGTACTTAAATCAACAGGCTCGTCTGAGCGTTAGCTTGGCGTGAGCTCCTTTCCCCTCATTCCTGTGAAAAAAACCAAAGAGGCTTTGTGAAGCACTTCTGAAAACAAAGGGGCTTTGGTTTTTTTTTGTCCAGTTTTGGTCAAATGATTTTCACCTTCCAGCTGTGATGCTGGAATCACACAAACTTGCTCTGAGGTTAGAGAGCTGAGAGCACCATGTCCCGAAACATTTCCTCTCTTAGTTGTGAGCAGTGTTTGATTCATAACCCAGATCTTGTTTAAAGAGTTGGCTTCTCTCTGATTTTTATTTGTGTCACTTCAAATCCTACTGCTGCAATAGGAAGCAAAAGAATTCTCTGGACTCCACCTCGAGAAGGCAGAGTCTTAAATGCCTGAAGCACACCTCCTCTCACCCTGAGACACATCCCTTAATTCTGGGTGCCTCAGAGGGTTAGGCAACAATTAAACCAGCCCAGCGGTGGTGGATGGTTACACACAGCAGGCCCTGTCTCCTCCAGCTGAAACCAAGAGTTCTGTGGAGGGAGAGGAAGACAAAGGGAAGGTATCCCTCAGCCGTGGAGTCTGGAGGTTTGCACAGGGACAGGGGAATTGGCTTCAGGTCCCACAGCTTTGACACAGCCTCAGAATCCAGACCCAGATAGTCAGAGATGATGTTCAGTTGCGATCCCCAGTACTGATAGCAGTACCCCTAGCCATCAGAACTGCACGTGGCAAGTGACCCCTGGGGTGCTCAGAGCCACAGACTTTCTTCAGAACAAAGGTTTTGTTACACACATTTCAGCACCTATTTTTGATATGCTTCTCCATGAAGGAATACATAGGCAGGTTGCTTTGCAGTTGGTCTCAGCCCAGTTCAGATCTCTTAAGTTAACGTAGCTTGTCCCCATTAGTAGTACCTCAATTCACTCATCTGAAAGTGACACTGACCTCTGGATAAACTGTACATTGGCTGCTAAGTATCAGGCAGGGGAGTTACACAGAAAGATGGAATAAAATCCTAATATTCTCTAGGGCCAGCATGCTAAAAAGCTCTGCCTCAACAATATGCAAAGAAGCTCCTGAGCTCAATGATCCAACACAGTTACCTGAAGACACAAAGCAGAGAAAGCAGACTAAAGGAGTAAACTACTGCTCTATTCATTTAGCTACCAATTGGGAGAAGCACTGCTTTAGGCTATGTGCCATTCATCATCAGTTAGTTCCTGTGGGCCTGCTCATAGAGTAGTAACAGCAGCACAAATAGTATTTGACAGGTATTTGTTCTCTCTTGTGCCCCTCCTTGTCTTGTTCCAGTAGGATTGTTTTAAATACACTGCCCTTGTAAGAGAAAGCACTGAAGCACTTCTGAAAACCAGAAGTGATGACATTTGTGATGGTTCATTACACAGCCACAGGACAGCCTCCAAGAAAATGCAGTCACCTGAATGTAAACAGGTCTACAAAAGATGCACAGTTATTCGTCTCATTTCTGGGGCCCTCCAGGAGGGGGCATAAACAGACTGAGACAAAAATGCCCCTCCTTATCTTCATCGGGACTTAGTTCTTGCCTTCTGCTTCCTCATTGTGAAGACTGAACACAAGGGAAGTAGAATGCTAGGAACACAAGCCTTTTTCACTCTCATCACTAGTGCGACTGCATTCTGGCCCCTTACACAGTCACTTTGCAGAAAAAGTAGATTTTTGTACTATACAAAGAAAGTGAATTCTGATTACTTCTATGAGCAACATATGTAGAGGAGGAGATTTAACAAGGAAGAAACTGTAGCAAGAGAGCGACTGAATCTTCTGAACATCCCTTAACAGATACCAAGTTTAAAGGGCACTTACTAAATGCTAACCATGTTTGCCTCAGCTGCAGGTGCACTCTCAAGTCTGTCTGGAATTCAGTACCAGAAACAGTGAGCTCAGATCCAGGTATTCCTTTAAGATGGTCGTACTCCCAGCGACAATGCCAGATGCCTGTTAAAAATCAATCAATATCAAATGAGCGTTTTTGAAGAGTGCCAAGACAAGGTTGGGGTTATTTAAATCTTTGACAAGTGAAGCGTTTTGTCCTCAGCATGTCAGGGAAGCAAAACTAAACACGCGTTACTGCGAGACTAGCCAGCTATAACATCACATCTACAGATAAGAAAGATCAGAACAAGTGGACTAAGTACACTGGGGGTAAATAGTTCAGGTTACTACATCTGGGGCTAAGTATCAGCACAGCTGGATTCTTACTGAATTTCGCTGCCATTTAGGCCCTTCTCATTTAATTGAGTCTAAACCTAGGCACTAGTTCTCCCAACTACAGCATTTAACTGATGTAATCACTTACTTTCCTTGCCCAAAATCAAGCAATAAGGAAAAACAGCCTCAGAGCCTGGAGGATTACACCTACCATAACCTATAATTCCAGTCACGCCAAAGATGAAAATCCAGAAGAGAATCCCAGCTGTGAACCTCAATGACACAAGGAAGAGCAGACTCACAATCATTGCAACGAACAGCCCACTAGAAAGACAAGAAACAGAAACCCAGGCAGAACAAGTGTGAGCATCTTTCTTGCACGCCTCTTACTCCAAATGAGGGTCCCTTCGTCTCGTGTAGGAGAACGGTTTGCAAAAATGTATTTCAAAATCTTCCTTATGAAATATTTCCTCACTGCTCTCTGCTGTTAGAAACAGACAGATTATATATGATGATCTGGACACAGACAGAATTGTCTGCGTACACCGAGTTCTCAGGGCGTCTGAATGGGACCAGCACACGTCTGGTTTGGTCATTTACACTGGCTGACCAACTCACTGCCTTTTCCAGGCCATGGCCTAGTCTACAGCACACAAACTTAAACGGGAGAAATACCTGTGTGTGGGGAGGTTACTGGTTTATGTCCTCCATTTAAAATCCCTGCTTGCACAGAAACAAGATTAGGAAAGTAACATTTGAGGAGCTTTCCTAGAAAAAAAAGAACTCATTTGAGGAGGAAAACCAGTGATCCTTTCTACCCATCGGAGAAGAAAATGATCAGGGCATAGTGAGCCATAAAAAGAACCTGTTCAGAGCCATCAGTGGGACCCCTAGGATGGACATCTCCAGTGTCTTTATCAAGTCTGTGCTAAGGAAACATTTGCTTTCATTTCACTCCCAGAAAGCAAGTCAGAAAGGAAAGAATGACTGCAAAAGGCCTTTACTCAGCAGGTTTCTTCTAAAGCAATGCAAATAAAGCAGTGGGAACAATGGTTCCATCCAACAAAGATCCCGCTCAGACGCTTCACAGAACATTTCATTTCTTGAGAACTTTGAGGTGTTACATCAGAATTTTGTGTTAGAACAGACTCAAAAGAAATGAAACCCTTTTCTTCCCTGTGGTCAGGAACTTCTCTTCTGAACGTTCCCAGTTTATTTAGCCAGTGACTAAAGATAACAAACGGGTCAGCCTGACCACAAACAATCAAAACCGGATGTCTTGGGCAAACTAAGCCAGACGGGCAGAGGGACAAGAAAAAGAACATCCGTTTATTTAGTTAAGCCTTTGTAAACTGGGCTTAAGTCCTAGCCCCTTAGAGGCTTCCCAGCATGATGCATGTTCCCCTTCTGAATGGCTTGTTTGAAATTCAGAATGCATTCCTCAAAAAAAGCACTGTCATTTTGGAGTTCCTGACTCTCTTCTTCAAGGCAGTAAGATACCTTTATCTACGGTTAGCTTCAGATTTGCTCTAGTAACACCAAAACTGAATGAATACATGGTAACAACCGTCATTAATAGAGTGCTTCCCTTAAACTGAGCCTTGAAAGCAGCAGTTCTTTGGGAGTAGGATAAAAAGAACAGAGCAATTCCATATTAGATTTTTCATCCCACCTCCTTTCACCATCAGGCCTTCACTCTCATCACCCAAACTCTGGAACTTTCATATGCTTGCCCAGAAATCACTGGATGCATGCTGTCATTTGGTGAAAAGTGTGAGGAAAATTCTACCCAACTACTTTAAAAGTAACAACAATCCCTTATAAAAGTATCCTATTTGAAATGGGGAAACTGGCTTCAGTATGGAGAAAGTCTCTTCAGAAAATGGTCAAGTCTCTCTCCAGCCCATCTGTTGAGCAGCATCTCCTTTGAGAGAATCTGCACCATGAGTCTGATTTCAATAACAGATCTAGAGGGAACGGCCATTTAGGCATATATACTCACAGATCTGCTGCAGCAAAATAGCTACTTCTTTTGTTTTGGTGCTGCATTTTTACTAATTGCTCATTATTGAGTAAGAATTGCAAGATAAAGCTAACTCTGTTCAGTAGTTTTTGTTCTTTAAGTTGCTTTGCCTGCTGCACTGGATTTGTGTATTACAATGAATTTAACTACATATTGCTAGTATCAATTTGGAAATTGGGATGTGTTTTATAGAGATACTCACGACATTTAGCAACTGCAATTGGTTTGAAAGTCTCGTAATCAAGAATTTTTAGGTTTGGAATTACCAGGCAGATGGGTCCTGCAACAGAAGACAGCAGCACCTCTTGGGTTTCTGCCTGGTAGGATATTAAAAAGCTACTCCAGACCATACTGTATGCATGTATGCTGTGCTATCCTTACCTCACATACAGAACCATAACAACATTACGGCAAAGCTTAAAAGTAGGTTTGATAACAAACACGTACGTGATCAATTCTTCAATTCCCTACACATTCCATAGTGAGTTTGGAAAAACATAAAATTACCCATTAGAATCTTACATTAAAATCCAGTACCAAGAAATAGCATAGTCTTCAAAACTTTTTACTCCAATTGATCTTGCATCCAGGATATTACTGATGCTGCTGAGAAAAGACAAGACTGCTAATAGCAGAGAAGCAGAAAACTGCTCAGTGAAGCAAAAGGAGGACTTCCTGGAGTTGTTTTCCTATCCTGAAAAGTGCTTGCCCATATTAACGTTTCCTAAGAAGAAATGAAGAATCATCTTGTCAAAGAACAAACAATGTAGCTGTAGATGCCAGAAGAAGGAAACTTCCTAAGGTGTGGGTGCTAGCACTGCTGGGAAGGTGCTAGAATGTGGCAGCCTCAGATCGAGAGGTAAGAAAAGGTACCCCTGTGCTCCAGACTGCCTGAGGATGGAGAGTAGCTGGTTGCTACCCAGCATTGGAGATGCTTGCTGTCCATCTGCAAGGGAGGTGCTGTCTGGCATCAGAGCCCAGGATGTTGCCCTTTGACCTTCAGACGTGTGCTAAAACCAGGAGCGTGCTGATAAGGTGAGATGCAAAAGTACTAGGACAATCCACAGTACTAGGAAGGCTGCTGTAGGAAGGAAGAGCTGAGGCCATCACTGGCTGGCCCGAGTCCTGCTGCATGAAGACTTCAATTTGAACCTCCTTTAACTTTCCTTGCTATTAATTTTGGCTAGGAAAACCAAGTGGAATGTTTTCAAAACTGTCAGTCATTCTGAGGAACACTAAAGCTTGTGGCTCCTTGTTCATTTCTGCATAACACAGTGCTGGGTTTCCCTACTGGAACTTTGCAAGTGCTCAGGCACAGAAACCATCTACCAGGAAGTCTTGTCTGGGTACCCTCAGCCATTTGATACAACAGATTCTGATCTTTGTTTTCCAATTTCTAAATTATTTCACAGTCTCAGAATCCAACACACAAGCACTTAAGAAGGGTAAAACCTACTTTGCAGCTCCCCTGAGGTCGGTTACATTTCTTGTTTTCCCTCTTCCATCTTTGAAGGTAGTCTGATTTGCCACAGCCAGCACACCACTCTTCATGGAGAAGTCCAGGAAGCATCTCTTCAGAACTATTCAAAATACCAAAAGAAAGCAGAAATGGAAAGCAATGGAAAAAGGAAGCAATGGAAAAAAAGACAGAAACTATGGGTAAGACAGAGAGAGGAGGAGTTTATAAAAGAGAGAGACAAGGACAGACGTTCACATACTCATTTATGTTGCCCTGCTCTTTGCTGCACCAAATCCTAGGTTTCATTCCAAAGGGAAGAGTAGGTTAGTCCTCTTACACAGCTGTACGTCACCTTTATCTACTGGTTCTGCACTTTCCTTATCAGGTTCCAATAAGCACTGATGCCTGGGCTCAATATTCAGTCTGCAATATCTACTCCCCCACTTATTCTCAGGAAACACTTAACTAACATGTCTCTTTTCTTCCCTCTCTGATCTTCACCTCTGGCTGTAGGCAAAAAGAAGGTAAGAACTTCTTTGCAAATGATTTTCTGTCTTTTGGGTCAGCACATCATTTTTCATACAGATTTTAATTCTTTATCGCTTCATCCATTATTTTCTCTTTTTGACAGCCTGGGCCTGCTTTACACAATCTCTATTTTAAAGCATGGAAAAAAGTAACAGCACTTCCTTATTTGCATGAGCTTCTAGGTCAGTGACAGATACTCTTGAGCTCTGAGACCTCTGCCTGTCTACTCAAAAGCACCTGCTGACCACAGTGACACAACCAGCTTTTTGTCCCCTTAATTCCTCTGCCACCCTCCATAGGCAGCACTATGTGCAGCACTGAAAAGCAAGCTGCCCGGTTAACTGGGCTCAAGCACCACCTGAACTTCAACAGCTGCCCAGAGGAGCTTTCCTACAGTCGTGGCATTTCCTTCCTGACAACAGGTTGGCTTGGGTTCGGTTGGGTGCTCACATGTTTTGGAAGGAACAGTTTGCACCGTAAACCACTTCTTATCAGTAATGATTCAAGAGCAAGAAAGAGCTCAGCTTGACCCAATCACACTCCAAGTGTCCATGGATGGCTCCCTAGAAAAAATGATGATAAAGCTTCATACTTTCAAACTGTTTAAAACTGAATGGAGGCCACTGCCAGGTAAAAGCCAGCTCCTCGTGGTCTTGCCACAGAACACTTTTCAGGCTGGAGTTGTGATTTCATGTGAACGCTTACAGTCTGCTAAGATGTGTGTAAGATACAGAACCACTCACAAGGCCTGCTTGGAATGATCATCAAAGGACAACCTTCATCACGTAGAGCTTGAGCAACAGACTGAAAAGGGGAAAACTGGGAATGCTGAATACAAGTTACCTGACTGGGTTTAAACCACGACAATAGCAGAATTAACTACGTGGGTTTTGTTTCCCACCCACTCTGAGAAAATGCCCCAAACTGGACTCTGTAGCCTCCTCCCCAAACTTGACTGCTGGAGCTGCAAGACACATTCATGATGTGAGAATCCAGCCTCTCAATGGGATTTGGGAAAAGACTATTCTTTACTTTTCTAGTGACAAGAAAGAAAAGACCTCTTCACTTTGGATCGGCAGGTAAAGCAGCAATGACTGGGCAATCGCTCCTTGCCTCCCCCTTACTTTTCTCCTAAAGAAGAGTAAGAATTTAACACAACTAACACAGCTTTAGTGCAGGGCGGTTTAGAGATGGGAGAAATCACACAGTACATTTGAGTCCAAAATCAGTTCCACGAAAGACAGACTTCTTTGCCTAGCTAAATTACTGAGGAGCTCTACACAACAGGAGCCTTAAGAACTGGTTTGAGACACTCTGCTCCACTGCTGCAGGGTACTTAAGTACTAAAGGATACTTCTCACAGTACTGCAACCACATGGGTAGCTGCAGATACTCTTTAAGGAAACAGGAATCACTGAAAGAGTTAGAGATGGGATGTGCATACAAGACCTTCATCCCTGACCAAATCACTGCCAAAGCGTATGTATGGGACAACTCCTTATATGGTGAGATCAGAATAATTCAAAGCTTTGCTGTAGCTCAGTAAAACCATGCTTATTACACATTGCTTGAAGAAACAAAATGTATTCCATCTCCTCCTGATACACACAGACCTTGTGAGGACTCTTAAAACCAGGTCTGCAGAACTGATTCAAGTAATTCCACTGATCGGGTTTGTATCTGTAGGAAGCCTGAATATCAATGTAGGTCACAAACCTGCCTGGGCAATGTGAGACATAAGCTGCAAGAAAAGAAGACACACTGGGGGTAGAGAAGGGTAAGGAAAGTCAGTGCAACCAGAAAGCAAGAAAAAAGGCCACCTGCCAAACTGCCCTGTTCTATGGAATTGCCTTCAGTAATGCTTACTGCAGCATTTGGAAAGGGACACAATGCATTTGCGAGTGCATTTTGAAGGGTACGAATTTTAAAATCAAACAAATGTACGTCTAGTTCTTAAGCACCATGACTAAGAGGCATCTTTCCCTCCTGAGCAGCTATTTCCATGCAGAAGTGCTCTGTTGAGATCAACCGATTCACTTAATTCTCACAATTCAGGATTTAAAACCACTGGGAAACAGAGATAAGCAAAGCAAGCCGCTCGGCAGGTATCCCAGGAAGGTGTGCTTACAGCTGCCTGCTCCCAGACCTCTCAGTCTCCTCTCGAATGGCACTGCCTAAACACCAGAAATAAAACCCCAAGAGCTTCTCCTTCGGGTCTTTTCTGTTACTTGGTGCATGTTGAGAACAACTAAGAACCAGGCAGCAATGCTTTAGGACTACTCTTGCTCCAAGGTGGAGAAAAGAATTAATGATCCAAACTTGGGTACTTAGAAGCTGTGCCATCTGTGATGCCATCTGTAAGCTGCGCTGATCCGTTACCAAAAAGATTGAATGATGAAAACAACTGCATTTACTGTGAGGGTGGGGAGGCCCTGGAACAGGTTGCCCAGAGAGGCTGTGGATGCTCCATCCCTGGCAGTGTTTAAGGCCAGGCTGGACGGAGTCTTGGACGACACGATCTAGCGTGTGGTGTCCCAGCCTGCGGCAGGGGAATTGGAAGTGGGTGATCTTAAGGTCCTTTCCAACCCAAACCATTCTATGATTCTGTGAAAAGAAAATGGCAGGCTCCCTACGGGGAAAAATCACGCATGAGAGAGAAACACTGTTGGGTTTGCACATTTGGGATGAGGCTTTGCAATATTAAGGTTTTGTAATACTAAGACTTTGCAATATTGGGGCTGGGGCTAAGTTACTCAGGGAACGAAACATAGGGTTTGAAATACCGTGACTTAAACAGGCACACTCTGTGCTTAAAGACAACGGCATCTGTGGGCAACAGACACGCTCTGTGGTGCAAAAGAACTCTATCTTTGTACAGCCTATGAAGCTAAGCCGGTGCAAACCGCTGCTGTAGTTAAGCAGTAAGTTGGGGTATCATGTGCCTGCCAGAGAGTTATGAAATCAAACCCTAAAAGGAGAGAAAGAAAGAAGTAAGAGGAAGGGGTGTACGAAACTGAGTAAGGGGAGGTGTAACCAGAGGCGGGACAGTTAGCACGTAGATTATACACGTCGGAGAGGCTGTAAACCTTGGAGTCCCCAACCAATGGGGTAACAAGGGAGGGAACTTGAGGATGGGAAAGGAAATACAAATCAAAGTTCTGCCTTTGCTGTGTGTGCCTGCTTGCCAGGACACCCGTTTGTGCACAAACGTTAAATAAATAGCTGCTTCACTGCTGTGTCTGACCGAGGCCTGCCTGAACCTAGAGACTGCTTCTCACCCTTCAACTTCTCAGACACCAAAACCCACGACCCATTCCCTCAGCAGGAGGCTCACCTGAGACTCCAACTTCTCGCCGCCTTCCTTTTTCTGGGACGCTGCTCTGGGAGGGGCACTTTCTCGCCTGACCTGCTGGAGGCTGCTGCTTCTCTTCTCCCTGCTCTTCACTGGCACCTTCCGCACTGCTTCTCTGGGCTCGTTTCTTCCCCTTTCTCTTCTTTACCCGTCTCTGCCAGGCATTCTCCTTCTCCTTCCTACTCACCACAGGCAAGCAGAGGGGGAAAACAAAGCAGTTGTGTATTTTTTTAACTACAGAAATCCCATGCAAACGTTTCACAGAAGAGACAATCCCCTGCAAGAAAACGTGTTTACAAAAACCAGCACTCACAGCGACTGCAGCCGTTGGCGAGGGCCTGTGCTTGAGCTACGGCAGTAACTAAGAGTCACCTCAGTGCAGGACGCGACTCTGTGACGAAGCACGGAGCCTCCCGGACACCTGCACAGACAACACATGGCCAGGAGCCTGTCCACAGAGCACCAGGACAACCTGGGAACGAGAGACTTCCCCAGAAACAAGGCCTGGAACATTTTCAGTTCATCCTCAAATAACCTCCTGTGACACCACACTCATTTTCAGCCGCACGCAGTGACCAGGAAGGTCACACATATTTTGTACTGTAGGGTGCTGTACGCGTAGCCTGTGTACCGGGCCATCCACAGCTATCTCATACATTAAAAGCGCTAGGATTTAAAAGGCATTTGTAGAGCTTTAATGAGAGAAACTCCGTTTAGTTTTTAGATGGCATAAAATTACATGAACAAGCCCTAGATCAACTGCTCCCACATCTAAAGCCTTCAGCTCGATGACCACAGTAAATCAGCAGCAGGGCAAATAAAGGTTCTGGCCCTTCTCAACACACTGAGACTTGAAATGCAAATGGTACAATGGGCTGCTGAAAACCACACTGAGAGCAACGGGTGGTGGGACTTTCAAACACTGGGATACACTTAGCAAAGGCCACCTGCTTGCTCAACACCAGAGGATCTGCCAACAGGGCTGACCCAGCCCAATTACAAATTTTACATACCATAGAGGGAGATGAAGTTCCTGGGGTGCACATAAAGGATGTGCTGGGGCACATAAAGGATGTGTCTGGGTTATTGACGATTCAGGCAAAAGAAAACCCGCTCGTGGGACTGCTTTTGCTCAAAGAGCTGGGGGCATTTTGTGGGTATTGCGGGAGGGTGGGGAAGTCCGGCGTGTACCTGAAGGAGATCTGATTTGGGGTGAAAAGAGCCAGTGAATTGAACTTTATGATGCTGTGTAATACTGAATTCCATGATCGCTTCCATGGCGGCTGAACACCCATCACTGCGCGGGACACCTCGCGGCCCCTGTCCCCACCACTGTGGGTCTGAGGATCTGAACCTGACTCCCTTGATCACCATTAATGAAGAATGGACTTTGATCAAACTGGACAAGTGTCGCAGTGATGGAATCGGAACTGGCTTCAGCATCCAACAACCCAACACCACACACCATCCATCTATCCTGCCTGGAGACACTGCTATGGCAGATGGAGCCCCAGGTCAGGGCCTGAATGAATTCAACGGACTTTTGTATGGACGGTCCATAGACTAAGGGAATGATAACTGTGTGTGTGTGTGTGTGTGTGTGTGTGTGTGTGTGTGTATAGGTATAAGTCTCAAAAGACAGGAAGGATGACAGTGGGAAGTGTGAGGCCTGGCATGACATAAATGGTATGGAATAAGGGGTGGATACTGTCCTGGTTGTGGCTGGGACAGTGCTCGTTTGCTTTCTAGCACCTGGTGCTCTGCTGTGTTTTGGCTTTATTCCGAGAGCAATGCTGACAACACACTGATGTTTTAGTTGTACAGAAACTGGGGGGAGTTATCTGGAAGGGAAGGATCACTGCTCGGGTCGGGCTGGGTATCACTCAGTGGGTGCTGAGCAATTGTATTGGGCATCACTTGTGTTTATTGCGTTTTTTTTTTTCCCTTTCCCTTTTTTTTTCCTCTTCTTATTATTTCCCTTATCATCATTCACTATTACCAGCACTAGTACATTGTGCTTCGGTTATTAAACTGTTCTTATCTCCACCCTCGGGTTTTTCATCCTTCCCTTCCTGATCCCCATCCCGCTCCAGGAGCCAAAACCCGGCTCAGAGTCACCGACACCTCTGCACCCCCCCTCCCCCCCCGGGTGCCGGGGATCGGCTGCCCCAGCAGCACCTCCCCCCCCGGGGGGAAACAGCCCCCAGGGCCCCCCACAACAGCCCCGCTCCATCCCCAGGGCCGGAAAGCTGCGGGACCCCCACAGCTCCCAGCCCCCCATGCCCCGGCTTCGCAGCACCCCACACTCCCAGCCATCTCGCAGCCCCACTGCCCAGCGCTCGCACCCGCCCCCCGCATTCCCCCGCAGCGCCCGGCCCCACTGCCCAGAGCCTCGGGGGGCCGCAGACCCCCAGCCCCGCTCCCCGGGCTCTGCAGCGCCCCCCAGACCCGCGCCGCGCCCGCTCACCCTCACCTCCTCCCGCTCTGCCGCCGCCATTGCCGGCTGCAGCTCCGCCTCACGCCCTGGGCCCGCCTCCGCCGCAGCCAATCAGCGCACGGCTCCCCCGCGCGGGGCACGCTGGGACCTGTAGTCCGGCCTCCGGCACATGCGCACGGGGCAGTGGGCGGGGAAGAGGGGGCAGCGGGACCCCCGTGAGGGGCGGGGCCTTTCCTCATGGAGGAGCCGCCCCCCATGGGATCCCAGAGGCACCGGATGGGCTGGGGTGAAGGGACCTTAAAGCTCCTCCAGCTCCAAGCCCTGCCACGGGCAGGGACACCTTCCACATGGAAGGAGCAGCTTGCTCCGAGCCCCTGTGTCCAACCCGGCCTCCAACGCTGCCAGGGATGGGGCAGCCACAGCTCCTCTGGGCACCCTGCGCCAGCGCCTCAGCACCCTCACAGGGAAGAGTTTCCTGAGAGCTTGTGAAATACGAACTCACTCCTCTAAACGAGGTAACGAGGGTTTAGTGAGGGACAAAGTCAAGAAAGCAAAAGCGACAGCGCTGGGCACGTGACCGCAGCCAGAGGCGCAAGGGATTAGCATTTGGTACAGGTTTATATACTTTCAGTATTACATTAGTTACACGCATATTCATAATTCCTGCATATAGGCAGGGGATATTATAACTAGCTTCGAGAATTTATCATCACAAGTCTCCTCCTCTTGGCGTCTGCGCACTGCTCTGTGGTGATTGTGAGCAGGGGGCTTGAGGATGAAGTAAACAGTCTTCCTCTTGTGAGTAGGGGTCTTCAAGATGAAGTAAGCAGTCTTCCTCACGGTGTACTTTTCACCTCTGGCACAGTTGGACCCCCCGGCAACCACACAACCAGCTATATCTGTAATTATTCTGATAACTAGCAAAGATTTAAAACAGCGTGACCTTCCTGCAAAACTTGTTGCAGGATGGGCAGACAAGGAGTATCCCAAGCTAGCAGAGCCTTGGGAGGCTCTGTCTCCAAACTAACTGATAAGGATGGTGTGAAATAACTCATTCATGTTTAGTGGGGCCACTAAAGCCTGTTATCTCACCACAGGCTTACAACACAAACATTGCTCTTTAAAACTACTTTAGGAGACCAGCGTGAAACAATTAACTCATGTTTAAGTGGGGCCACGACATCCCCCAGACTTACAACATAAACACTGTTCTCTTTCTACAGCCTAAGTTAAGCTAAAAAGTACTTTAACCCTATGTTTTCCAGGCACTAGCTTTCCTTACACCAAGCTTCACCCCCCACCTTCTTTTACCTTTACAAATTCCTTTGCTATGTGACTCCATTTAGATCAAAAGATCTGAACCTTTTTAACTTGCTGTCTGGTCTGGTATCTTTAGCGTGTTTTGTTTCTGTTATTGTAAACTCGTACAGTTACATCCTGCACATGAGCACAGCTATGATTTGAGAAAGCCAGTACATTTATGTGTTCATCACAATCTCACCTCAATCCACCTCTGTGGAAAGGAAAAAGGGGATAAAATAAGCAGTAAATCGCAGCCTCCTTGTGACTTCCCAAAGCCTCCGGTTTCAGTTCTAAAGCCTCGTTCGCAGGGTCCCAAGGCTCAGGTTCAGTTTCCAAAGGCTCGGCCGCGGGGATGCTGCTGCCGGGCGGGGGGCGCACGAGCCCGGCCGCGGGGCTGGGCAGGGCCCGCTCCGCCGTTCCCCGGGCTCCCGCGGCCGCGAGACCCCCCCCGCCGGCCGCTCCGCCCGGTGGCAGCGGGCGCCCGGGCCGCGCGTGGACAGAGCCGTTGACAGCGAGGCTGCGGCGGCGGCGGCAGCAGCGGCTTTTGAGCGGCTTCTGAGCGGCTTTTGAGCGGCAGCGACTTCGGCAGCGGCTTCTGAGCGGCAGCGGCTTGGGCAGGAGCAGCGGCAGCAGCACCAGGTGAGGCGGCGGCGGCAGCTCTCGGCGGTCCGGAGCCCGCCCTCCGCCGCTCCCCGCGATGGTGCCTCCCCCGTCCCCCCAGCGTCCCCCCGCAGGGGCTCGCGGCACCGCTCCCCTCTCCCGGTACTGGCAGTGGCGGCGCTGGGCGAGCCGCCGCCGCTGGGTCTGGGTCTGGCGAGGCAGCGCCGGCCCCTGGCGCTCCCCGGCCCGCCCCCAGGCCCCGCCCCGCCTGGGGCCGGCCGGGGGCCGCCACCACCCACAGGTGCCCGGCGGAGCGCGGACCGGCGGCGGAGCGCGGACGGGCGGCGGAGCGCGGACGGGCGGCGGAGCGCGGACGGGCGGCGGAGCGCCCGCTCCCTCCCCGCCCCGCAGCCTCCCGGCAGCCGCGACCCCCGAGACCCCGGAGCGCGGTGCTGCTGCGGGGGTGCCGTCACCGGCAGCGCGGTCGGGCAAGGTGCCCGTGCTCCTCCTGACCCGCATTGACCCGTCGGCCTATCTGCGCTCCGGGACCGGCGGGGAGCGGCGCGCCGCGGAGCCTCGGCCGGGAAAGGCCGGGAATGATGCGGCTCCGCTCGGCCCGGAGCGCCCGGTGGGGGCCGGCGGGGACCCCGCGCGCAGCGACAGCGGCCGCGTCTGTCGCACGGGGCACGACAAGGAGAGCTTCGAGCGGCTTTACCGCGTGGGACCGCTGCTGGGGAGAGGCGGCTTCGCGTCCGTGTACTCGGGGCTCCGCCTGTGTGACAACAGCCCGGTAAGGGCGGGCCCGGCGGCGGGCCGGGGAGGCGGCGGGGCTCGGCTCAGCTCAGCTCAGCCCAGCGCTGCCCTTGGCTCGCAGGTGGCGATCAAACAAGTGGCTCGGGAGCGCATCTCCTCGTGGGGCGAGCGGGTGAGTGCGCGGGGCCACCGGGACAGTGCGGGGCAGAGCGGGTGGGGGTGAGCCGGTGGGGCCGGCGGGGGGGAAAGTGGGACAGGGAGAGGGGAGTGGGTGTGGAGTCACCAGGGGACACGGGCCGGGTAGGGGTGCACCAGAGCATCCCTGGGGATTGCGGGGGGCACCTGCAGGAGGGCATCAGAGCATCCCAGGCAGGGAGGCACAGGAGCCCCGGGCCAGCATCGGCCCTGCTGACGGTGCCGTGGTCCCCCTGCAGCCCAGCGGCACTCGCATTCCCTTGGAGATAGCCATGTTGAGGAAGGTGCGCTCCGGCTGCAGTGCCATCATCCAGCTCCTCAGTTGGTTTGAGCTGCCCCACTCCTTTGTGCTGGTTCTGGAGCGTCCGGAGCCATCGCAGGACCTCTCCGACTTCATCAAAAAATGGAGGTTCCTGCCCGAGGATCTGGCGCGGGGCATTTTCCTCCAGGTGCTGGTGGCTGTGCGGCACTGCCACAGCCGCGGTGTCCTGCACAGGGATATCAAGCCCAAGAACATCATCATCAACTTGGCCACCAGAGAGGTCAAGCTTATTGACTTTGGTTGCAGCACCCTCCTCAGGGACACGGTCTACACCAAATTTAGCGGTGAGCCCACAGCCCAGGGTGCTTCCTGTACCGGGCAGTTTGTGAACAAGAGTCACGTGCTGATGACGAGGTGGCGGGTAACACCGAGTGCGCATCCCCACGTCCGTGGAGCCACCGGTGCAGCCCCTGCATCCCTGGGGATCCGCGGGCGAGAATCCAGGAGCAGGCGGCATCTGCCTAATGAGGTGCGCCCGTATCCTGTTGTAGGAACACCTTTGTACTACCCGCCGGAGTGGTTCCGCTGGCACTGCTACCACGGCCGTCCGGCGGCGATCTGGTCCCTGGGCGTGCTGCTGTATGAGATGGTGTGCGGGGTCCTCCCCTTCCGGTGCTGCGAGGACATCGTCAGCGGGCAGCTCTTCTTCCAGCGCCGGATCTCTGTCGGTAGGTACCTGGCTTCGCAGCAGCAGGGGAAGGTCGGGGTTTAGGGGGTGGCAGCTGATCTCCCTTGGTCAGCTGGAGGAGGTGGCCCATGTCCTGCCGTCCTGCTCTCCTCCAAACCGAGTCATGGAGCAGGAGGTCTGGGTGCAGCTCTGAGCGCACCCAGGCCTGGGCGCTGCAGACGGTGGCACAAGGTAGGCAGGAGCCT
Organism: Pezoporus flaviventris; assembly: GCF_033815535.1. NCBI lineage: Eukaryota > Metazoa > Chordata > Aves > Psittaciformes > Psittacidae > Pezoporus > Pezoporus flaviventris. The sequence continues at coordinate 284,154 of NW_026892622.1, forward strand.
CCTGCAACTGAGCGGCAGTTCCCGGATTCTCCCCAGAATGCCAGCACCTCATCAGGTGGTGCTTGTCCATGAGAGCTCGCGACAGGCCATCCCTGGACGATGTGTTCAACCACCCTTGGCTGCAAACATCCACTGCCCCAGGAGACAGCCGCCCTCCACCCTCACAGCCTGAGCCAGCAGCTGGGCAAGTAAGCTGGGGGTGCCTCTTGGGGGGAGTGTGGGGTTTGGGGGTTTTGGCAGGTTGGGTTTTGCGGAGAGCGGGTGGTTTTGGGTGTTTGGGGGTTTTGGGAGTTCGGTGAGGTTGGGTGTTTTGGGGGGACTTTTGCAGTTATTGGGAGGCTTGTGGGGATTGGTTTCTGGGTTCTTTGGATAGCAATAGGTGTCAGAGGGACACCTCATAAGAGTTATGTCTCCTCCTTGTAGCTGGGGCAGTGGTGAGGTTGGGCTTTAGTCTGAGGATAACGCTGGTAACACACCGATTGTATAGTGGTTTCTGATTAGCACTTACCCCGAGCAAGGCTGATTCAGTCTCTCACGCTCTGCAGTGAGGAGAGACAAGATCTGACAGCAAAGCAACAGACAAAGCGGCTACTCCAACACCCGCCACGAGCACAGCAGCTACTCCAACACCAGCCACAACCACTGCGGTGACACCAACAATGGCAACAGGCACTGTGGCTACTCCAATGGCAAGGACTGTCACTACAGCTACAACTCCAGCAACATGCACTGCTGCTATTCCAACCAGGGCAAAAAAAAGAGTGTGGCTACTCCAAACTCAGTGACAAGCAGTGAGGCTTCTCAAACCCAAGCCACAAGCACTGCAGGTACTACAAATACAGCGACAGACACATCGGCCACTCAAACGCCGAGGACAGGCACTGTGGCTGGTGCCACCCAATTCAACATGCCCTGCAGTTAATCCAGCCCCAGGCACAAGGACTGCAGTTACTCCACCACCAGTTTTAAGCTCTGCAGCTACTCTATCTCTGGGAAGGAGCAATGGCGCTACTGTAAGGCCTGCTATGTATACAGTGGCTACGTCAACCCCAGCCACAAACACTGCAGCTACTCCAGTGCAAGCCACAACCACTGCAGCCTCTCCAACACCAGTGACACACACTGCTGCTCCTGCAGCCCCATCAACAAGCAGTGAGGCTTCTCCAACCCAAGCCCTAAGAACTGTGCCTACTGCAACCATGGCAGCAGGCCCGTGGGCTACTCCAATGCCATAGACAGATGCTGTGGCTGCTACAACTCCAGTGATGGGCACTGCAGGTATTCCAACCACATCAACAAGCAGTGAGGCTTCTCCAGTGCGAGCCACAAGCACTGCGGCTTCTCACTGCCATCCACAAGCCCTGCAGCTACTGCAACCCCAGTGACTGGGACAGTGGCTACTACATGGCAACAATAGGCATAAACACTGCAGCTATTCCAGCCACTGCAACAAGCACAGCAGCTGCTGCAGTGCCAGCCACAGCAATGGGGCTACTCTAATGCCTGACACAGACACTGCCGCTACTGCAACCTCATTGACATGCAGTGAGGCTTCTCCAAACCAAGCCACATGCACTGCGGGTACTCAAAGTACCGTGACAGACACATCAGCCACTCGAATGCAAAGGACAGGACCTGTGGCTACTCCAGCCTTGTCAAGAAGCACTTTGGACAATCCAACCCCAGGCACAAGCACTGCCGCTGCTCCACCACCAGTTTCCAGGTATGCAGCTATTCCAACTCTAGGAGGGAGCACTGTCGCTACTCTTCAGGCCTGCAACGTTTGCAGTGGCTAGATCAACCCCAGGCACAAACACTGTGGCTACTGCAAATCCTACCAGAAGCACTACAGCTACTCCAGTGCCAGCCACAACCACTGCAGCCTCTCCAACACCAGTGACCCATCAACAAGCAGTGAGGCTTCTCAAACCCAAGCCCTAAGAACTGTGCCTACTGCAACCATGGCAGCAGGCACATTGGCTACTCCAATGCCAGGACAGTTGCTGTGGCTTCTACAACTCCAATGATGGGCACTGCAGGTATTCCAACCACATCAACAAGCAGTGAGGCTTCTCCAGTGCGAGCCACAAGCCCTGCGGCTACTGCAACCCCAGTGATTGGGACAGAGGCTACTACATGGCAATAATAGGCATAACCACTGCAGCTATTCCAGCCACTGCAACAAGCACAGCAGCTGCTGCAGTGACAGCCACAGCAACGGGGCTACTCCAATGCCTGAGACAAACACTGCTGCTACTGCAACCTCACTGATGAGCAGTGAGTCTTCTCCAAACCAAGCCTCATGCTCTGCGGGTGCTCCCCATACCCACAACTGCCCCCCAGGTGACCCTCAAGTAACATCCTAGACCCAAAACTGCTCCCAGGCGACCCCCTAGTGACCCCCAGGCACGCAACAGTTCCCCAAGTGTCCCCCACATGAAATCCCAGACCCACAACTGCCCTCCATAGAATGGGATGGGATGGGATGGAATGGATCATGGAATGGGTTGGGTGGAAAGGAGCTTGGGATCATCCAGTTCCAAGCCCTTGCCATGGGCAGGGATGCCTTCCATAGAGCAGCTTGCTCCAAGCTGGCCTTGAGCACTACCACGGATGGAGCATCCAAGCCTTCTCCATCCATCCCATCCCAGTGCCCTCATAGGGAATCCCTTCCTTATCTCCAACCTGCAATTCCCAGTCAGAACCCATCACCCCTTGTCCTATGGCTCCAATCCCTGCTCTTCCACTCCCTCCCAGCTTCACCACGGATTGGTACGTGATGGTCGGAATCACAGACCTGGCTTGGGCCAATTCCGAGACCCAGAAACGTTGGATCCAGAGGGTCGTGGTCCATGAATATTACACTAACGTCTCCGGCGGCTTCGACATTGCCTTGGTGGAGCTGGACCAGCCGGTGCAGTGCGGGTACCAAGTGCAGCTCGCCTGCCTGCCCGATGCGACCCTCAGCGTGTCCCAGCTCTCCGAGTGCTTCATCAGCGGATGGGGCGCGAGGGAGGCCAGAAGTGAGTGCCCGACGGCCCCGTTGGCCTTGGGATGCCGGGTCATGGATTCATGGAATGGGATGGAAGGGAGGGTAAAGCTCATCCAGGTCTATTGGATGTTGCTCCGACTGGGGATGGAGCATCCTGACCTTCTCCATGCAACCCATCCCAGTCTCCCACCACTTCCTTCTCTCCAACTTGAGCATCCCTGGTTCAGTTGGAACCCATCATCCCTTGTCCCATCGCTGAAGGTACCTCCATGTCCTCCTTATGTTGAGGATGCAGAACAAAGGGGATGCAGCCCATGCCATGGGGCGGTGTTGATGGCTCCCATTGATCTTTTCAGCACCAAATACCCCCATATCCGTTCCTTCTGCCCCCAGTCCTGACCCCCTTTGTGTCCCCACAGCAGGGGCATCGTCCCCATCTGCCCTGCAGGAGGCCAAGGTCCGCCTCATCGATGCCAAGGTCTGCAACAGCAGCCTATGGTACCGAGGGGCCATCAAGAGCCACAACCTGTGTGCTGGGTACCCGCAGGGTGGCATTGACGCTTGCCAGGTAGGGATGTGCCACTGGGGCTCCCTTCTCCTCTCCCATCTGCAGGGCCTTGCTCTGCATCCCCGTTTATCCCAGCTTTGGAAGCGCATCCAGCTCCTGCTCCATCATCCCTGCGCAGGGACCATAGAGGTTGGAGCTTTAAGAGCATTGAGATTCCACCACTAAACCATGTCGTGAGCATGGATTCATGGAATGGGTTAGGTTGGGAAGGAGCTTAAAGCATCCAGTTCTAAGCAAGGGGCAAGGATGCCTTCCATTAGAGCAGGTTGCTCCAAGCCCCATCCATCCTTCTCCATCCAACCCATCCCAGTGTCCCACTGCCCTCATAGGGAACAATTTCTCCTTATCTCCAACCCATAGTCCCTCGTTCCAGTGGGAACCCATCACCCCTCGTCCTATGGCTCCAATCCATGCTGAAGGTCCCTCTCCACACCCAAATGATGAAGGAGAACCCTTCCATCCACATAGGGTAACAGCAGTGGTCCCCTCCAGCATTGCCATAGCGACCCATCCCCATCCTCATCCTCTCCCGTTCTCCTCCATAGGGTGGCAGCAGTCGTCCCCTCTGCTTTGCCATGGCGACCTATCCCCATCCTCATCCTCTCCCGTTCTCCTCCATAGGGTGGCAGCAGTTGTCCCCTCTGCGTTGCCATGGCCACCCCTCCCCATCCTCTCCCGTTCTCCTCCAAAGGGTAGCAGCAGTGGTCCCCTCAGGCGTTGCCATGGCCACCCATCCCCATCCTCATCCCCTCTCTGTTTCTCCTCCATAGGGTGACAGTGGCGGTCCCCTCATGTGCCGGGACAACCATGCCAACTTTTTCTGGGTTGTGGGGCTGACGAGCTGGGGCCGCGGCTGCGCCAGGGCCAAGCAACCGGGGGTCTACACCTCAACAAGGCACTTCCATGAGTGGATCCTCCACCAGCTGGGGACGTTCCACTCCGCGGGAGCCTCCGCGACGCCCCCGACATGGAGCCACCAGGACGTCTTGCATGCGCCCATCCAGCAGACGATGCCGGCTCCGACGGCCTCGAGCACCGGTGACATCTGCTCCTTCCCATACCCGGTGCTCGTGGAATTTGTCAGTCGGGTGCAGGAGCTGCTGCAGGCTCTAAGGGGGAAGAAGCCTTGAGGAGCGGCGTCGCTTGAAGTTGGCTTCAGCTTCAATACAGTTGCCTTATTTTCCCATAGAGAGGATGCTTTGCATGCCCACCTCTTCTTCTGGTCCGTGCGCAGGGATGGGGATGAGGGATGTCTCAAAGACCCTTTGTAACTAACATATAATTGGTTAAGCACAGGTGTGAGAACTTGACCTCGAAAACTTGCCAACAGTCCACAGTTCTCATTACCTCAGTGAATTCCAGCTTCTTCTTATCTTGCTTGTTCAGGCTTCCTCAGGCCTCTCACAGCCTTGCTGCATCTTTCAGGATTATTCAGAATTTATGTACCAATTATCCACTCTCCTGTGAGAACACTGCCTCCACATCTCCCCCTTTTTGTTTTATATATGTTTTGGGTGACCCTACTTGAGCAGGGGATTTGCCCTAGATCATATCTCCAATATATGCCAACTACAGGCTGCTGGGCCTGCCCCTTTTTCCTGCTGTATGGCTCTCTGGTAACAGGGGAGGCCATCCTTCACATCAAGGTCTGGCATGGCATGTGTCCCCACTGCCAACAGCGGAGCCCAAACAGCCCAAAAGCAGGATAGAAACACCCCAGAAGGACCCCAAAACCACCCTGTCCTGCTTCTCCTAGGGGATACAGGGTCAGAGCCCCAAACTAGCCCCAAAAGAGGCCACAAATACCCCAAATACACGCCAAAACACCCTAAAACCACCCCCAAAACCACCTTGTCCTGCTTCTCCTATGCAATACAGAGTCAGAGCCCCAAAACCACCCAAAAACAATGCAAAACACCCCCAAAACGACCCCCCAAACCACCTTGTCCTGCTTCTCCTGTGGGATACAGGGTAGGAGCCCCAAAAGAGAGCCAGAACAGGCCAAAACAGGGCAAAAACACCCAAAAACACCCACAAAGCACCACCAAACGACCCCCAAACCACCCCAAAACCAACATGTCCTGCTTCTCTTATGGGATACAGGCTCAGAGCCCCAAAACAGTCCACAAAAAGGACAAAACCACCCCAAAAGTCCCCAAAACCACCCCAAAACCACCTTGTCCTGCTTCTCCTTTGGGATACAGGGTCAGAGCCCCCAAAAAGACACAAAACAGCCCAAAAACCACCCCAAAAAAGAGGCCAAAACCGCCTTGTCCTACTTCTTCTATGGGATACAGGGTCAGAGCCCCAAAACAGGCAAAAAACAACGAAAAACCACCCCAAAACAGCCCCGAGAAAAAACCACCCCAAAACCAACTTCTCCAGCTTCTCCTATGGCATTCACGGTCTGAGCCTCAAAACAGCCTCAAAACAAGACAAAAACAGGCTAAAACCAGGCCAAAACAACCAAAACAACCCCCAAAACACCCTAAAACCACCCCAAAAATCACCTTGTCCTGCTTCTCCTATGGGACACAGGTCAGAGACCAAAAACAGCCCCAAAACAGGACAAAAACACCCCCAAACCCAACCCAAAACCACCTTGTCCTGCTTCTCCTGTGAGATAGGTCAGACCCCAAAACAGCCCCAAAACAGGCCAAAGTCACCCCAAAAACACCTTATCCTGCTTCTCCTTTGGGATACAGCTTCTCCTTTGGGGTCAGAGCCCCCAAACAGGACAAAAGAACGCCAAAACATCCAAAACCCCCCAAACCACCCCAAAACCACCTTTTCCCTATTCTGCTGTAGGATACAGGGTCAGAGTCCCCAAAAGCACCCAAAACAGGCCAAAACCAAACCGAAACCACCCGCAAAACCAGCCAAAAACCACCTTGAACTGCTTCTGCTACGGGATACAGGGTCAGAGCTCCCAAACAGCCCCCAAAAGGCCAAATCACTCCAAAACCCCCAAAACACCACCAAACCACCCCAAAACCACCTTGTCCTGCTTCTCCTATGGGATACAAGGTCAGAGCCCCAAAACAGGACAAAAACAGGAGAAAAGCAGGCCAAAACACCCCAAACAACCCCCAAAATGGGACAAAACCACCCCAAAATCCCCTTGTCCTGCTTCTCCAATGGGACACAGGTCAGAACCCCAAAACAAGCTCAAAAAAGTACAAAAAGAACAAAAAAATATTCAAACCCACCCCCAAAACAACCCCAAACCACCCTAAAACCACCAGAAAAACACCTTGTCCTGCTTCTCCTGTGGGATACAGGCTCAGAGCCCCAAAACAGGCCAAAAAAAGGACAAAAACAGGCCAAAACCACCCCAAAACCACCTTGTCCTGCTTCTCCTATGGCATACAGGGTCAGACCCCCAAAATATCCCCAAAACAGGACAAAAACAAGCCAAAAGCAGGCCAAAACACCCAAAACAACCCCCAAAACAGGCCAAAACACCCAAAAATCACCTTGTCCTGCTTCTCCTATGGGACACAGGTCAGAGCCCCAAAACAGGAAAAAAACAACCCAAAACCACCTTGAACTGCTTCTGCTATGGGATACAGGATCAGAGCCCCAAAACAGACCCAAAACAGACCCAAAACACCTCAAAAACCACCCCAAGGCAACCTTGTCCTACCTCTCCTATGGGACACAGGGTCAGAGCCCCAAAACAGCCCTAAAACAGGACAAAAACAACCCAAAACACCCGAAAACCACCTTGTCCTGCTTCTCCTATGTGATACAGGGTAAGAGGCCCAAAATAGCCCCAAAACAGACCAAAACCAGGCGAAAACCAGACCAAAACATCCAAAGCAAACCCCAAACCATGCCAAACCACCCCAAAACCCCCTTGTCCTCCTTCTCCTAAGGGACACAGGGTCAGAGCCCCAAAACAGACCCAAAATAGACCCAAAACAGGCCAAAACCAGGCAAAAACAAGGCCAAACCACCCTAAAACTACCCCAAAAATCACTTTCTCCTGCTTCTCCTATGGGATACAGGGTCAGAGCCCCAAAACAGCCACAAAACAGGACAAAACCAAGCCAAAAGCAGGCCAAAACACCCAAAAGAACCCCCAAAACAGGCCAAAACCACCCCAAAATTATCTTGTCCTGCTTTTCCTGTGGGATACAGGGACAGAGCCCCTAAACAGACTCAAAACAGGCCAAAACCAAACCAAAACAGCCCCAAAACAGCCCAAAACCACCTTGTCCTGCTTCTGCTATGGGATACACCGTCAGAGCCCAAAACCAGCTTCAAAACAGGACAAAACCAGTCCAAAATCCCCAAAACAGCCCCAAAACAGGACAAAAACAACCTAAAACACACAAAACCACTCCCAAACCACACCCCCAAAACACATCAAAACCACCTTATCCTGCTTCTCCTATGGGATACAGGGTCAAAGCCCCCAAAAAGACCCCCCAAAAAAACCAAAACAGGAGAAAACCACTCCAAAACCACCTTGTCCTGCTTCTCCTATGAGATACAGGGTCAGAACCGCAAGCCAGCCCCAAAACACCCCCAAACAACCCCAAAACCACCTTGTCCTGCTTCTCCTGTGGGACACAGGGTCAGAGCCCCAAAACAGCCCTAGAACAGGACAAAAACAACCCCAAACCATTCAAAGCCACCCCCAAACCACCCTAAAACCACCCCAAACCACCTTGTCCTGCTTCTCCTATGGGTGGCACCCAGTGAGAACCCAAAACAGCCCCAAATCACCCCAACCCCCCCAAAATGGAACCTTCTGGAGGTCGCTGTGGAGCTGCTTTAGCCTGGCCTCGAGCTGCGACACCTTCTGGGGTAGGTCCAAGGATGGGGGGGGGGGGGGGGGGGTGGGGTTAAAGGGCAATGGGGAGGGGCACTGGGGCGTCCCCATATTGGGGGGGATCCCAGACCCACATGTGGGGGTCCCAGCCCCACATACAAGGGGGACATGGGGGGGGGTCTCCATATGGGGGGGTCCCTGTACCTGATGGGGGGGGCGACCCCCGCGGCCTCTCTGGGGGTAGGGGGGGTCAGGGCTCAGCACCGGTTCCATAAGGGAGAACAGGGACACGGCCCTTTGCACTGGGGGGTGGCACGTCAGCACCCCAAAACCAGACCAAACCAGCCTAAAATACCCCAAATCCAGCCCAAACCACCCCAAAATCCCCCTCCAGGACCCCCACATATCCCTCATCCCTCCCAAAAAGCGGCGCTGGGACCCTTTAGGGACCCCAACCCCTTCCCATAACCATCAAATTCCACCCCCCAGACCCCCCAAAGCCCATCAGGACCCCCCCAAATCCCCATATTCCCCCGTTGGCACCCACCAGCCGCTGCTTCCCCTCCTGCAGCTGCCTCCTCAGTGGCCCCAGGGCAGTTTCTGGGGAGTCCATGGGGCTGCCCCGTAGCTCTGGGCCCTGCTGGATCTGGGCCCCCCGAGCCCCTGAGAGCCCCGTGGCCTCCAGCATCAACCTGGGGGGCAAGGGGGGGGCTCAAAGCCAAACGCTGAGGGGAGTTTGGGGGGCTCAAAGGGGTCCAGATCCCATTTTGGGGACCCCAAAAGGGCTGCAGGGACCATGGAGGGGTCGGGGGCACCCCAAAAGGTCTCAGCACTGGGTTTAGGGAGAATCTGGGGGGGCTTTAAGGGCCCCTATGAGCCCAGCCCCCACTTCAGAAGGAAACCCAGGGGGGTTTAAAGTATAGAGGGGGTCCCTAAAGGGTTCTGGGGTTCAGGAGTGGGGAGGAAAAGATCATGGGGGAGGGCCCAGGGCAGTTTTGGGTTGCAGGGGGGGAAACCGGGCTGCAGGATGCATTCGGGGGGGTCCTTGAGAGGGTTTTGGGTGCATGGGGGAATCCATAGGGTGGTTTTGGGGTGCAGAGGGGTTGTTTTGGGGTGCAGTGGGGGTAGATTTGGGTGCAGAGGTGTGGTTTGGGGTGCAGAGGGGGGGTTGGGGTGCCGTGGAGCTTCTGGGATGCATGGGTGTGGTTTTAGGGTGCAGGGGGCATGATTTTGGGGTGCAGGGGGGTGTTTTGGTCCCTGTGGGACCCCCCAAAACCCCACAGAGCCCCCCCAAAACCCTCTAACGCTCCCCACCCCGCCCCCCAAAACTGGATCTCCTTGAGGTGCTGGTACCTGAGCCCCGAGTTAAGGAGGAAACCTGGGGGGGGGGGGGGGGGGGGTGTCACAAGGGGGAATTGGGGGGTGCTGGGGGGCTGTTGGGATCCCAATGGAATTTTGGGGGGGTCCTAACACGCAAAGGGGTTTGGGGGGGGTCCTGAGGGCTTTTGGAGGCTCCCCAATGAGCTTGGGTGTCCCCCCCCCCTTTGGGGTGCAGCGGATACCTCAGCAGGTTCCCTTTGATCTTCTTCACATTCCTACAGGAACACCCCCCCCCCCCCCCCCGCCATGTATTTTAGGGACCGATCCGAGGTTTGGGGTCCCTCCAGATGTTGCAGTTCCTCCCCCCCAGATGTTGGGGTGCCCCCCTCACCGCGGGTGCCGCACGTGGCCCATGATGTACTCCCGGATGGGGGCACAGGGCCCCGTGCACAGCCTGGAGGTGGGGGGGAGACAAAGAGAGGGGGTCAGGAGCACCCCAACCCCCCCAGGACCCCAAAAGCCCCCACTGGGGGGTCCCGCGGGCTCCAACCTGCGCAGGTCGGGATGGGAGGGGAGCTCCAGCTCCGCCATGATGGGCGAAATTGGCGGGAACCGGACGGGACCAAACTGGGGCGGGCGCGGGGGGGATGGGGGGAGGGGGCGGGGCCCGGGCCCGATCCTGGCCCCTGCGCGCCCCCCCCGCAGCCCCCTCCCCCGCCTCCGCGTCACGTGGTCATCACCCAGCACCGCCTCCTGCCCCACCCCCGCGGGCTCTTCGCCCTCCAGGTCACCTCGGGTCACGTGGGGCGGGGCCTCGGCACCCCCCGCACTATAGGGGTGCCCCATAACTTTGAGGGGGGCACAGAGGGGGTGCCCCATAACTTGGGCGGCTCCATAGGGGGGACCCCGACCCCGCCCCATAACTTGGGGGGCTCCACAGGTGGGGAGCCCCATAACTTGGGTGAGGGCACAAAGGGGGACCCTCAGACCCCACCCCATAACTTGGGGGCACAAAGGGGGGCTCCATAGTGGGGACCCAGACCCCGTCCCATAGCTTGGGGGGCACGAAGAGGGTGCCTCATAACATGGGGGGGGGCACAAAGGGGACCCCCAGAGCCCACCCCATACCTTAGGGGGCACAAAGGGGGGCTCCATACGGGGGACCCAGACCCCGCTTCATAACTTGGGGGGGACAAAGGGGGCACCCCATAACTTGGGGGAGGGCACAAACGGGGACCCCCAGACCCCGCCCCATAACTTGGGAGGCACAAAGGGGGCGCCCCATAACTTGGGGGTCCCAGTGCCCGCCCCCCAACACCCCATAGCGCGGGTCCTGGCCGCCCGCTTGGGGGCGCTGTTGCACCGGGCCCCGGTGCTGCTACGGGAGCGGCGCCGCTCGGTGCTGGGGGCGCTGCTCCGTGGGGGGGGGCACCCGGGCTTCCCCCTCCGGCTCTCGCCGCTGCTCCGGGGGCACCGGGGCTCGAACCCGGGAGCTCGGGGCTCGAACCGGCGGCCCCTGGAGCCTCAATGGGGGCCGCAACCGGATGCGCGGCGGGACCGGGGCATCCCCCGCCCCATCTTTGGATCCAGTGCGGAGCAGTGGGAAGTGAGTTGGGAATGGGGGTAAGGGGTGGCAATGGCGTAATGGGGGGTAATGGGGTAACAGGGGCAATTGTGGTAATTAGGGGTAATGGGAAATGGGGGGCAATAAGGTCAATGGAGATAATGGGGGGCAATGGTGGGCAATGGTGACTCTCCCCCCCATCCCTGAGCCCCCCTCCTGGAGCCCGGTTCCGCTCTTCCAGCCCCATGGAATTTCGTGTCTGTGTCAGCGCTCTCCCCCGCAACCGGATCCGGACCTGGATCCGTGTCCATGTGTGGAGCATCCGGATCCAGATCCCATAGGATCTGCTCCCAAGCACCAGGAGCTGCGATACCAATGGGATCCAGTGCTCCCAGATGATCCAGGACTCTGGAATGAGGGGGAGCTGCAGCATGAGCCGGTGCTTCAGGATGATTCCATGCTCCCAGAGAGCCTGGTGCAGCTCCGGTATGATCCAGGGATCTGGGATGATCCAGGGATCCAGAATGATCCAGGGATCCAGAATGATCCAGGGATGCGGGATGATTCAAGGATCTGGAATGATCCAAGGTTCCAGAATGATCCAGGGATCCAGGATGATGCAGGGATCCAGAATGATCCAGAGCTCTGGAATGATCCATGGCTCCAGAATGATCCGGGAATCCAGGATGATCCAGTTTGTCTCCATCGTGATCCAATGCTCCGGAATGATCCAATATCCCAGCATGATCCGGTTCGGCTCCATCAGGATCCGTTTGTGTTCCAACAGGATCCAGTGTTCTGGCATGATCCACAGCTCCGGAATGACCCAGTTCGGTCCCATCCCAATCCCACTCGGCTCCATTCAGATCCAATTCAGTCCCATTCCGATCCTGTTCGGCTCCATTTGGACCCAATTCTGCTCCATCCCAATCCCATTCAGCTCCGGTCAGACCCAATTCGGCTCCATCCTGATCTGGTTCAGTCCCATCCCAATCCCATTCCTCTCCATTCAGACCCAGTTCGGCTCCATCCCAATTCAGTTCCCCTCCATTTCGACCCAGTTCAGTCCCATCCCAATCCTATTCAGCTGCATCCCGATCCCATTCGGTCCCATCCCGATCCAGTTCCGCTCCTTTTGGACCCAGTTCAGCCACATCCCAATCCCATTCGTCTCCATTCAGATCCAATTCGGTCCCATCCCGATCCCATTCATCCCTATCCTGACCCCATTCAGCTCCATTTGGACCCAGTGCAGTCCCATTCCAATCCCATTCGTCTCCATCCCAATATGATTCATCCCTATCCCAACCCAATTCAGCTCCATCCCGATCCCATTCGGCCCCATCCGGGTCCGGTCCGCCTCCAACCAGACCCAATCCAGCTCCATCGGGGCTCAACACGGCTCCATCTGGACCCATCCCGGCCCCATCCAGATCCAATCCGGTTCCATCCGGACCCATCCTGGCTCCATCCAGCCCCAGTCCAGCTCCATCCGGACCCACCCCAACTCCGCTGCTGCTGCCCCGACCCGGCACCCTGGAGCTGCTGCGGGCGCTGGGCCTGAGAGCCCACCCCGCCACCATTAAAGGCTCCTTTGCTGTCAACATCATTTTGGGGTGAAAACAGCACTTTTAGGGTCATATACTGGGTTATAATGGGGTATAATTGGGGTATAATGGTTGTATAAGAGGGTATAATGGGTTGTAATAAGGTTATAATTGGGTATAATGGGTTATAATGGGGTTACAATGGGGTATAATGGGGTTATATTGGATTATAATGGCCTACAATAGGGTATAATGGGGTTACAATGGGGTATAATGGGTTATAATGTGGTATAATGGGTAATAATGGGGTATAATGGGGTTATAATGGGGTATAATGTGGTTATAATAGGGTACAACGGGGTATAATGGCGGTATAATAGGGTATAATAGATTAAAATGTGTTGTAAATAAGTTATAATTGGGCATAATGTGTTATAATGGCGTATAAAGGGGTTACAATGCGGTTATAATGTGATTATGATAGAGTATAATGGGGTATATTGGGGGATAACGAGGTATAATGGGGTATAATGGAGTTATGATGTGGTTATAATGGATTATAATGTGGTTATCATGGGGTATACTGGGGTTATCTCTTTCATGGACACCCCCCTGTGGTGGGGGAAGAGCCTGCATGCCCCAGTGAGGTTGGGAGCTACACTGGTGGTGGCTCATGCTTCCTGTAGGGTCTCCCATTCCAGACCGGTCTCAACTGAAGGGGCAGACAAAGTGTGTCCATGGCAGGATGGGCTCACCAGCCTTGGGGCAACCATCCTAGGAGAAGGACAGCTCTAACTTCAAACCGGGCAGACGGAGCTCGTTGGGCCCTGTAAGGCCATCCATCTCAGAAAAGGACACTCTAACCAAGCCTGCGACCGGAGGACTTTGCTGTCACCGTCCAAGCTCGCTAGGCCCTGGCAGACAAACATCAGGCGTAAAGGACGGGGCCAGTTCTGCGCATGCTGTGCCTCACCTAAAAAACCCACTGCTCCTTGGCTTTTTAGTCATCAGCGCGCTTGTAGTAAGCGTGGGTAAAGCCCCTCCCAAATGAAGTCAAGCCATCATCATAATAGTTGCTAACAAAGCCTAACGTCCTTGAAGTTAATCATTTACAACCCCATACATCACTCAACCCCAGTCACAAATCAACCCCATCCTTCAATCAAACCCATTCTTCAGTCAACACTATCCTTCAGTCAACCCCACCCTTCGGTCAACCCCGTTCTTCAATCAACTCCATCCTTCAATCAACCCCAGTCGCAAATCAACACCATTGTTCAATCAAAACATCTTCAATCAACCCCATTGTTTAATCAACCCCAGCCTTCAATCATCCACCATCACCAATCAACCCCGTTCTTCGATCAACCATATCCTTCAATCAACCCCATCATTCAATCAATCATAGAATCATAGAATAATTAGGGTTGGAAAGGACCTTAAGATCATCCAGTTCCAAACCCCTGCCATCAGCAGGGACACCTCACACTAAACCATATCACCCAAGGCCTCGTCCAACCTGGTCTTGAACACTGCCAGGGATGGAGCATTCACAACCTCCCTGGACAACCCATTCCAGTGCCTCACCACCCTCACAGGAAAGAATTTCCTCCTTAGATCCAATCTAAACTTCGCCTGTTTCAGTTTTAACCCGTTACCCCTTGTCCTGTCACTACAGTCCCTAATGAAGAGTCCCTCCCCAGCATCCCTATAGGCCCCCTTCAGATACTGGAAGCTGCTATGCGGTCTCCACGCAGCCTTCTCTTCTCCAGGCTGAACAGCCCCAACTTCCTCAGCCTGTCTTCATACAGGAGGTGCTCCGCCCCTGAGCATCCTCGTGGCCTCCTCTGGACTTGTTCCAACAGTTCCATGTCCTTTTTATGTTGAGGACACCAGAACTGCACACAATGCTCCAGGTGAGGTCTCACAAGAGCAGAGTAGAGGGGCAGGATCACCTCCTTCGACCTGCTGGTCACGCTCCTTTTGATGCAGCCCAGGATACGGTTGCTTTCTGGGCTGCAAGCGCACACTGCGGGCCCATGTTCATTTTCTCATCAAATAATAATGGGGTTCTGTGGGGCTATAATGGGGCTCTATGGGCTTATAATGGGGCACTATGGGGCAATAATGGGGCTCTATGAGGCTATAATGGGGCTCTATGATGCAATAATGGGGCTCTATGAGGATATTACGGGACTCTATGAGGCAATAATGTGTTTCTATGATGCAATAAGGGTGCTCTATGAGGCAATAATGGGGCTCTATGAGGCAATAAGGGGGCTCTATGAGGCAATAATGGGGCTCTATGAGGCAATAAGGGGCTCTATGAGGCGATAAGGGGGCTCTATGAGGTTATAATGGGGCTCTATGAGGCAAAAATGGATCTCTATGAGGCAATAATGGGGCTGTGTGAGCCTATAATGGGGTCTATGAGGCTATAATGGGGCTCTATGGTGAAATAATGGGCCTCTATGAGGCAATAATGGGGCTCTAGGAGGCAATAATGGGGGTTTATGAGGCAATAGTGGGGCTCTATGAGGCAATAATGGGGCTCTATGGGGTTAAAATGGGGCACTATGATGCAATAATGGGGGTTTATGAGGCAATAATGGGGCTCTATGAGGTTATAATGGGGGACTATGATGCAATAATGGGGCTCTAAGAAGCAAGAATGGGGCTCTATAGGTCTATAATGAGGCCCTATGAGGCAATAACGGGGGTTTATGATGCAGTAATGGGTCTCTATGAGGCAATAAGGGGGCTCTATGAGGATATAATGGGGTCTATGAGGCAATAATGAGGCTCTGTGACGCAATCATGGGGCTCTGTAAGGTAATAATGGGGCTCTTTGAGGCAATCATGGAGTTCTATGGGGCAGTAATGGGCTGTATGATGCAATAATGGGGCTCTATGGGGTTATAATTGGGCACTATGCCGCAATAATGGGGCTCTATGAGGCAATAATGAGGTGCTATGATGCAATAATGGGGCTCTATGAGGCAATAATGGGGCACTATGACGCAATAATGGGGCTCTATGAGGCAATAATGGGGCACTATGACGCAATAATGGGGCTCTATGAGGCAATAATGGGGCACTATGATGCAATAATGGGGCTCTATGAGGCAATAATGGGGCACTATGACGCAATAATGGGGCTCTATGACACAATAATGGGGCTCTATGAGGATATTATGGGGCTCTATGAGGCAATAATGGGTCTATGATGCAATAATGGGTCTCTATGAGGCAAAAATGTGGCTCTATGGGGCTATAATCGGGTCTATGGGGTTATAATGGTGCTCTATGAGGCAATAATGGGGTTCTATGGGGCTATAATAGCCTGTATGCTGCAATAATGGGGCTCTATGGGGCTCTATGAGTCTATAATGGGGGCTCTGAGGTAATAATGGATCTCTCTGAGGCAATAATGGGGCTCTGTGACGCTATAATGGGGCTCTATGAGGCAATAATGGGGCTATGAGACAATAATGGGGCTCTATGAGGCTATAAGGGGGCTCTATGAGACAATAATGGGGCTCTATGAGGCTATAATGTGGTCTATGAGGCAATAATGGGGCTCTATGATGCAATAATGGGGCTCTATGGGACTATAATGAGGCTCTATGAGGGTATAATGGGCTTGAATGGGGCAATAATAGGCCTCTATGAGGCTATAATGGGGCTATAGTAGGGCTCTATGAGGCAATAATGGGGATCTATGAGGCAATAATGGGGATCTATGAGGCAATAATGGGGTTCTATGGGTCAGTAATGGGCTGTATGATGCAATAATGGAGCTCTATGAGGCTGTAATGGGGTCTATAAGGCAATAATGGGGCTCTATGAGGTGATAATGGGGTCTATGAGGCAATAATGGGGCTCTATGAGGCAATAATGATGCTCTATGAGGTAATAATGGGGCTCTATGGAGTTATAATGGGTCTCTATGATGCAATAATGGGTCTCTATGAGGCAGTAATGGGGCTCTATGATGCAATAATGGGGCTCTAGAGGGCTATAATTGGTCTCTATGAGGCAGTAATGGGGCTCTATGATGCAATAATGGGTCTCTATGATGCAATAATGGGGCTCTATGACCCACTAATGGGGCTCTATGAGGCAAAAATGGGGCTCTATGACGCAATAATGGGGCTCTATGATGCAATAATGGGGCTCTATGGGGTTATAGTGGGGCTCTCTGAGGCAATAATGGGGCTCTATGGGGCTATAATAGGGTTCTATGCGGCTACAATGGGGCACCATGATGCAATAATGGGGTCTATGAGGCTATAATGGGGCTCTATGGGGCAATAATGGGGCTCTATGGGGCTATAATGGGGCTTTACGAGGCTATAATGTGGCTCTATAGGGCAAAAATGGGGCTCTATTAGGCAATAAAAGGGTTCTATCGGGTTATTATGGGGCTCTCTGATGCAATAATGGGGTTCTATGGCGGTATAATGGGGTTCTATGGGACTCTAATGGGGCACTATGAGGCAATAATGGGGCTTTATGAGGCTATAATGGGGTTTATGAGTCAATAATTGGGCTCTACGAGACAATATTGGGGTTCCATGGGGCTATAATGGGCTGTATGATGCTATAATGGGGTTCTATGGGGCTATAATGGGGCTCAATGGGGCTATAATGGGGCTCTATGAGGCAATAATTATAGAAAGGGTTGGAAAGGACCTTAAGATCATTCAGTTCCAACCCCCCTGCCATGGGCAGGGACACCTCACACTAAACATGTAAGTTCCTCCGTTCTTCATCTTACCACTGCTTTGTAAATGGAGGCTGGCCTTTGCTCTCCACACTAGAATGATGTATTGGAGATAAGGTAAGAAGAGATGATCCAGCTGATCAAAGAACACGAGACACAAACTTGTTGCCCAAGGATGCTCTGGAACTGGAATCCTTTAACTGCTATCTATGCGAATCACCCAGAATTTGGTTTACAACCTGCAGTTTAGCGAGAATTAAAGTCCTTTTTCTTGGGTATCACAGTATCACAGTATGCTAGAGATTGGAAGGGACCTCGAAAGATCATCTAGTCCAATCCCCCTGCCGGAGCAGGAACACCTACAAAATGTTACACAGGAATGTGTCCAGGCGGGTTTTGAATGTCTCCAGGGAAGGAGACTCCACAACCTCCCTGGGCAGCCTGTTCTAGTGCTCCGTCACCCTCACTGAGAAGAAGTTTCTTCTCAAGTTTAAGTGGAACCTCTTGTGTTCCAGTTTGTACCCATCACCCCTTGTCCTGTCATTGTTTGCCACTGAGTAGAGCCTGGCTCCGTCCTCGTGACACTCCCCCTTTATATATTTATATACACCAATAAGCTCACCCCTCAGTCTCCTCTTCTCCAAACTATAGAGACCCAGCTCCCTCAGTCTTTCCTCATAAGGGAGATGCTCCACTCCCTTAATCATCTTCGTTGCCCTGCGCTGGACTCTCTCCAGCAGCTCCCTGTCCTTCTTGAACTGAGGGGCCCAGAACTGGACACAATATTCCAGATGCGGTCTCACCAGGGCAGAGTAGAGGGGAAGGAGGACCTCTCTCGACCTACTAACCACCCCCCTTCTAATACACCCCAGGATGCCATTGGCCTTCTTGGCCACAAGGGCACAGTGTTGGCTCATGGTCATCCTGTTGTCCACTAGGACCCCCAGGTCCCTCTCCCCTACACTGCTCTCTAACAGGTCGTTCCCCAACCTATACTGGAACCTGGGGTTGTTCCTGCCCAGATGCAGGACTCTACACTTTCCCTTGTTATATTTCATCAAGTTACTCCCTGCCCAACTCTCCAGCCTGTCCAGGTCTCGCTGGATGGCAGCACAGCCTTCTGGCGTGTCAGCCACTCCTCCCAGCTTAGTGTCATCAGCAAACTTGCTGATAGTACACTCAATTCCCTCATCTAAATCGTTGATGAATATATTAAATAATACCGGTCCCAGTACTGACCCTTGAGGCACTCCACTAGTTACAGGCCTCCAACTAGACTCAGCCCCATAGACTACAACTCTCTGGCTTCTCTCCTTCAGCCAGTTCACAGTCCACCTCACTACCTGATCACCCAGACCACACTTCCTCAATTTAGCCGTGAGGATGCTGTGGGAGACTGTGTCAAATGCTTTGCTGAGGTCAAGGTAGACCACATCCACCGCTCTGCCATCATCCATCCACCGTGTTATTTCCTCATAAAAGGCTAAGAGATTGGCCAAACATGATTTCCCCTTGGTGAAGCCATGTTGACTGCCCCTCATAACCTTCTTATCCTTGATATGCCTTAAGATGGCACCAAGGATAAGGTGTTCCATCACTTTCCCAGGGATGGAGGTGAGGCTGACCGGTCTATAGTTACCCGGGTCCTCCTTCTTGCCCTTTTTGAAGACTGGAGTGACATTTGCTTTCCTCCAGTCCTCAGGCACCTCTCCCGTTTCCCAAGACTTGACTCCCATCAGATGAAGCCTGTAAGCAAGCACTACAGGTACGTGCTGAGGCAAAGGGGCAGCACCATGGGTCAGCCCCCAGGGAGCTGAGCCTAATCCTGCTGCATCCCCATCCCTGCGTGGCTGGGGCTGCTCCCCCATTAACGGCGTCCATCAATGGATGGGGCTTCCCGTGGCAAAGGGGCTGGAGGCTCCTCCCCTGCCAAGGTCCACCTGGAAATGCACAAGAGCGAGCTCTGGGGCTGCTTGCAGGGATGGATCCATCAAAGCACAGGAAATGCAGGAAGATGCTCAAGTTCTCCTGCTCACATTGCCACCTCAGGGCACCTGAGCTCCCAGAGCTGATTGTGACGTCACCCATGGTTTATGACATCACAAAGCACCGGCGCCTACGTAACGCAGTCGGGCATAAAAGCAGGGCCGTTGCTGTGCCTCTCCTCTCAAAAAACATTATGTCATATCATATCATATCATATCATATCATATCATATCATATCATATCATATCATATCGTATTATATCTTATCATATCGTATCATATCATAATCTATCATATCTGATCATGTCATACCGCACTATGCCACACCATCATATATCATATTGTAGCATATCATAGCATTCTCTATCATAGAATATCATGCTTACTGTACCATACCCTACCCTACCATACCATACCATACCATATTATATAATTTGATTAATTTAATTTAATTTCATTTCCATTTCATGTCCGTCTGGTGTCATTTCGTTTAATTTCATTTCATCCTCCTCATCTCATAGCATATCTTGCATCATATCATGTAACATATTATGTTTTATCATGTTATATCATGTTACATCATGTTATAGCATCACATCCTATAATTTCATTTCATTTTCATTTCCATTTCTCCATCCCCACTCTTCTCAGCCTGGCTCTCAGCAGCTTCCTTCAAGGGCCTTCCATCACCTGCAGGAGCTCTGCAGATGCAGCACCCTCCATGGGCACCCCAGACCCATGGGGCCTGATGCCCACCCTACAGCTCTGCCACCCCCGCAGACCCACAGCTCCCGTGTCCTCACATGAGGGTCCTGGTTCACCTCAGTCCCAGGCACCTGCATCACACCCAAAGTTCCCACTCCTCCCAATAGCCCTGGTACCCTTAAAGCATCCCATAACCCATCTGGTAGCCAGAAACCCACCATGCCCCAGCCACCTCCATCCATCCCAGTAGCCCTAAGCCACCCCAAAAGTACATGGTACCTCAAAACGCAACCAACCCCAGGCATCTCCATCCCTTCCAATCCTCATGTTACCCCTAAACTACCCCAAAACTGCATGGTACCCCAAAATCCAATCAACCACAGGCATCTCCAGCCCTCCCAACACTGCTGGCACCCCTATATGACCCCAAACCCCATCTTTCTTGAGCCCCATAAGGAAGGGTCCCCACACCCAGCATGTTGGGGTGCAGGGATGCTGCTTTGGGTGACAGCCCCAGCTCATGGCCCTGCAGCAGGCTCTCCCACAGCCTCAGTCTAGAACCCAGGTGGGTCACCATGGCAACGGGTCAAAACGGGGCCCTTTGTGACCTCATTTGTGTCACCCTACTTGAGTGCTTTGCTCAGGGGAGCAGACAGTGACAGGAAAGAGCAGGAGGAAGGAGCCACTGGGTTGCTTCTGAGCTCAAGCCCTGTTACGTTTGGTCCAAGCTTTCCCCTTCGCTATCCCGATCCCTTTCCTGCATCCTGCGGGATAATGGAGAGAGCCCCCAGATCCCGCCGGCAGGCTTGGGAGAGGGATGAGGCTCCTGAGGGATGCATCTCTTCACTGGAGTCCTGTGAGGAAACCCTGGTCGTGCCATTGAGGACTGGTGAGCCTTGGTCTGGGAGCAGGACAAGGGGAGATGGGTTCAGACTGGAACAGGGGAAGTTCCGCTTGGATAGAAGGAAGTTGTTCCCTATGGAGGGGCTGAGGTGCTGGCACAGGGTGGATGCTCCATCCACGGCCAGGTTGGACACAGCCTTGGTGACATCGGACCATAGAGCCATAGAAGGGGTTGGGTTGGAAGACCCAATGGATGATCTCCGGGTCCTTTCCAACCCAACCCATTCCATGATTCCATGACTTTATGACCAGCACCACTTTCCTTGGATGCTGGCGGGGGGCAGAGCTTCCTCTGCTCTCCAAACCTCTCCTCTTCCTCCGTTAGATGCCAGCTGGTTACCCGTGTACGTACTGGAGCGGGACAACGTGGAGCGCATCGAGGCCTTTGTCAACAGGCCAGCCATGGTGAGCACGGCCATTGCGATGCCGATGGGTGCTGTTGGGTGCTGTCTTCACCCCTAGTGCTCCAGTACCCCGTCCCCTCTCATACTCCCTGTTTGTGCCTCCATCCTCCCTGGTTTCCAGTCTGAGTATGAAACGGTTGGATTCCTTGAGAGCGTCTGCTCCCTGCTGAGCACCGCCAGGTTCTGCGGCTTGCAACAGGGCCTGGATGTCTTCTGCCATAAGACCCAGCTCACAGAGATCATCCAGGTGAAGGGACCCCCATGGGGATGCTATGGGGCGAAGGCCTCCAGCACCCGGTGAGGGCAGCATTGGTGGACTCCCAGGTCCCTTATCCCCATTGTGCTCTATAGACACTGCTGCAAGAGCAGCCCAGGAGCCAGCTGCGCACGGAGTTGCGGCATCTCACCATGGATGCGATAGCAGAACTGAGGTACCACAACTGCACATCCCTCCTGGGAACCCCACTGCTCCCATCACCAGCATCCAACCGGAGCCTTCTTCCCTTTGCAGCTCAGTGCAGTCAGGGCTTGCGGACCAAGGGAGACACATCGTAGAGACCTGCTGCAGGAGCGTCTTCTTCCTGCCTCTGAATGAGGAGCTTTCGGTCCTGGATGCCTACTACTACTACCGAGTAAGGCGCTCCAGGAGCCCGCAGCTCCCTTTGGAGCGCCGGGGCTGCGGGATGCCCGCGGTTGAAGCCCCGTAGGTACCTGAAGGGCTCTGCTCTGTCCCTGCAGGCACTGGAGTCCATGGATAACATGTTGCGGAGCCTGGTGCTCAACTCTCCTGACCCCAGGGGCAGCAAGGAGCTGCAGAGCATCCTGCAGGTCTGGCCTGTGCAGAGCGGGGTGCACGGGGGCTGCTCCTCACCCATGGGGCCCCCCGGAGCCATGGGCCCTCCCTCCCCTGGGTAACCCAAGGCCCTCCTGGAGCACGGGGGTTGCAGGGGGTGGCGGTCGCTGCCCGCAGAGCTCAGGGCAGGGACACCACATCAGGAGGCTGAGCCCCCCCCGGGATAGGGTCTTTGCTGCCTCCTGGCACCATGGGCTGGGACCAGGCTGCTGGGGCCCATGGACTGGTTCCCTTGCCCTGAACTGTTGCCTAAAGAGGTCTTTAGAGGAGGAATTTGTCTGTTATAGATATGTGTGTATATATGTATATATATGCATACATGTGTGTGTATATATGTATGTATGTATACATATGTATGTGTCTATATGTGTGTGTATGTATGTATGTGTGTATATGTGCATATATGTATACATGTATATATATTTGTATCTACTTATATATTTAGATATATTTTTATCTATTTATATCAATATATTTAAACCAATATCTATATATTTCTATTTATATCTATTTCTATTTCTATATAGATATCTACAATTAATATTAAAAAATTAATGAAAGCAATATTGATGAATATCAACATTTATATTTAACTATATCTATATTAATACCGATATTAATATTAATATCTATGTTTATAAGTAGATATTTATATTAATTATTAGTATTTTCATTTTAACTTATATTAATATCTGTATCTGTATTTATATCTAACCCTATATTTATTTATATTTATATGTGTTAATATTCGTATCTATAGTTATGTTCATATCTATATTTTTATATTTCTATATTCATATTTATGTTTATAGTTATATGAATATTTATATATCTATATCTGTGTTCATAATTACAATTCTATGATATTTATACTTACCCTATATCTATGTAGCTCTATGGCTCTATTCCTATTCCTATTTAGCTCTATGGCTCTATTCCTATTCCTATTCAGCTCTATGGCTCTATTCCTATACATTCCTACGTATTTACACGTACACTGTAATCGGAGAAGCACAGAGCGGGTTGGGTTGGAAAGGACCCAAAGCCCCTGCAGCCCCAGGGCAGGGGCAGCAGTGAGGCACTGATTTTCACCGCCAGCTCCAGCCCAGCCCTGGAAGCGGGGCCGTGCCTCGGTCCTTGCAGCCGGGGCATCACCCACAGCGGGGGGACCAAGCCCTCACCCCCTGCATCCCTTCCCGTGCCGCTGCCTCCATCCCTGCCCGCCCCGCGGTGATGCTCAGCGGGAGCTGCAATGGAAGCGGGGCAGGTCCAGCCCCTGCCGCAGCTCCGGGGCTCACCTGCGGCTTCTCCCCCTGCCCAGGTCCTGCTGCGCTTCAGCGGCTCCCGAAGCCCCGCCGTGAGGGAGAGGGCCCTGGGCAGGATCGCGGCCCTGACCCAGCTGCTGCGGCACCACCGCACACTGAGGGTAAGGACCCGGCAGGACCGGGGCGGGCGAGAGCGACCCCTGCACGGGGAGACGGGGACCTGCAGAGCATCCTGAGTCTGCCTGCTCCTGCCCCTGCTCCTGCCCCTGCCCCTGCTCCTGCTCCTGCTCCTGCTCCTGCTCCTGCCCCTGCTCCTGCCCCTGCCCCTGCTCCTGCTCCTGCTCCTGCTCCTGCCCCTGCTCCTGCTCCTGCCCCTGCCCCTGCCCCTGCTCCTGCTCCTGCCCCTGCCCCTGCTCCTGCTCCTGCTCCTGCTCCTGCTCCTGCCCCTGCCCCTGCTCCTGCCCCTTCCCCTGCTCCTGTCTCTTCCCCTGCTCTTGCTTCTGCTCATGCTCCTTTCTTCTTCTCCCTCTCCTTTTCCTTTCTTCTTCTTTCTTCTTTCATTCTCCTTCAGGTTCTTCTGGTCTTTCTCTTTGTTTCTCCTTCTCCTTCTCCTCCTCCTTCTCTTTCTTCATTCTTCCTTCTTCTTTTGTTGTCCTTCAGGTTCTTCTTCTAGTCCTTCTCCTCCTCCTTCTCCTCCTTTTCTCCTCCTTCTCCTCCTTCTTCTCCTGCTTTTCTCCTCCTTCTCCTCCTTGTCCTCCATCTCCTTCTCCTCCTCCTCCTTCTCTTTCTTTTTCTCCTACTTCTTCTCTTTCTCCTTTTCCTCCTTCTTCTTCTCTTTCTCCTTCTCCTCCTTCTCTCTTTCCCCTTCTCTTTCTCTTTCTCCTTTCTTTCCTCCTTTGGGTTCTTCACCTTTTGTTCCTGTTCTTTCTCCCTCCCCAGAACCTGCACCTGACCAGGAAGAGACACTTCAGCTCCCGCCCCGCTGAGGAGCTCCTGGGCCATCTCCTGGGCCATCTCCTGGGCCACCTCCTCCTCTTCTGCTTTGCCGAGGACAGGACAAGCTCCCCAGCCCTGGGTGCTCTTCGCAGCCTCCATCAGTACCTCCTGGAGCAGGAAGGTACCAGATGCCGTGATGGGCTCCCCCCGACCCCTCCCATTGACTCTCCTGTATCCCATTGACACCCCTGTGTCCCATTGACTCCCCTGTGTCCCATTGACTCCCCTGCGTCCCATTGACTCTCCTGTGTCGCATTCACTCTCCTGTATCCCATTGACTCCCCTGTGCCCCATTGACTC
Organism: Pezoporus flaviventris; assembly: GCF_033815535.1. Taxonomy (NCBI): domain Eukaryota; kingdom Metazoa; phylum Chordata; class Aves; order Psittaciformes; family Psittacidae; genus Pezoporus; species Pezoporus flaviventris. The sequence goes on from NW_026892622.1 coordinate 309,063, forward strand.
TCCTGTGTCCCATTGTCTCCCTTGTCTCCCGTTGACTCCCCTGTGTCCCATTGACTCTCCTGTGTCCCACTGACTCTTGCGTATCCCATTGACTCCCCTCTGTCCCATTGACTCTCCCGTCTCCCACTGGCTCTCCTGTACTCCATTCACTCTCCTGTGTCCCATTGATTCCCCTCTGTCCCATTTACTCTCCTGTATCCCATTGACTCCCCTCTGTCCCATTGACTCTTCTGTGTCCCCCTTGCTCTTCAGAAAGGCCAAAGCCAGAGCATGAAGTGGAAAAGCTCAGATGGGATGAAGAAACCAGCCCCCGAGACCTCACCATGGTAATGGAGCTTCCCCCATTGCTTGACCCTTTGGTGGGATGCTTCCCCAAGCACGGGCAATGCCGCTCCCATGCTCCCAACCTTCCTCCATAGAGGTTTGCAGGCTCCCTTTATCCATGGGAGAGGACGGACATGGTCTGCGTGGTCATCAAGGCCATGAAGGACTCGAGCATCTTCGACAGCAGGGTGGCAGAGGACATCCTGGAGCTGGTCATGAGCGACCTCGACTCCTGGTTGGCGGAGGTGGGTGCCCCATGGCTGTGTGCCCATCCCCTTCGGTCCTTCCTCCTCCATCCTAAACCTAGGAGGGCTCTTGGGTACCAAGATGCAGCAGAGAGGGGTGGGGAATCCGGTCCCAGCACCATCCTCGCCCCTGCTCCCGCTTCCAGATGCCGAGTGTCGTGAGGAGCATCCGCGATTGCCTGCGGATTAGCAGCGGGAAAGCGACGTGGGACAGGATGGACATGCTCCTCACCCTGATGGCCATCAAGCACCCGAGGGCATTGACGATCAGCATGGTCCTCAACGTGCCCTTGAGATACAGGTACCAGCCTTGAGGGCTTGGTCCTTATGGCCACCAGGCCCAAGGACCCATGGCAATGGATGATCTTAAGGCCCTTTCTATGATGCTGAAGAGCAGGTGTCTGCATCCCACCCCATAGCGTTGGGGCTGGAATTGGAGGATCTTAAGGTCCTTTCCACGATGCTGAGGATCAGGTCCGTCCATCCAGACCCATGGCGGAGGGTCTGGAACTGGAAGATCTTAAGGCCCTTTCCATGATGCTATGATACCCCTGAGGAGCAGGTCCCCCCATCCCACCCCATGGCATTGGAGTTTTAATTGGATGAACTTGAGGCCCTTTCCATGATGCTATGACATCCCTGAGGAGCGGGTCCCTGCATCCCACCCCATGGGGAGCACCACCACTAACCCCCATAGGGCATCCCATGGGATGCACAGACCACGCTGACTCAGTGCTCTGCCTTCCAGCGCTGACGCGGACATCTGGGAGATGTTCCTGACCATATCCAAGACTTCAGAGGCCCTACAAGAGCTGCTGGGGATGCTCCAGGACACCCGGGAAACCTCCATCCCCAACTTGGTTGTGAGTCCCAAAGGGCCCTGATGAATCCCATGAGCCCTGCAGGCTCGGTGGGGTCTCAATGCCTGTGTTTGCCTTAGACCATGGCCTCCGGTGCTGGTGGTGCTGAGGGAGCTGAGGACCCCCAGAACCTGGTGACAGCGGCCGTGCTGCTGGAAAGACTCTTGGAGCTCTCAAAGAAACGTGTCTTGGTGAGCGGGTCATGGCCATGGGGCAGGACACAACCATGGAGAGCCCTCTTGGCTATGGGGCAGGGCATGGGCATGGGGGGCCCTCTTGACCATGGCTCATGGGGAGCCCTCTTGGCCAAGGGGAAAGGCATGGGCATAGGGAACCCTTTGGCCATGGTTCATGGGGAGCCCTCTTGGCCATGGGGCAGGGCATGGCCATAGGGACCCCTCTTGGCCATGACCTTGGTGACCATAGCCTTGGGTCAAGGCTTCCCCAGAAGGAGCCCCCACCTCTTCCTGCAGGCAAGGAAACTGCAGCGACTGCTGCCCCACATGGTGCGCTGGCTCTGGGACGCTGAGGACGAGCTCAGGATAAAGGCCCTGATGATCCTACGGAACGTGATGGGTCGCCTCCCGCGTGAGGAGGCCAGCCCCATTGCCGTGGGGCTGGTGCAGGACCTCTGGCCCCTCTTTGATGGAGTAAGGGCTGCGTGGGACCCCTGCGGTGATTTGGAGCTCGCATGGGGATGGCTCCAGGGCTTCACATCCCATCAGGATCTGCCCAAGTGCCCCCTTTTCCTCCTTCCCTTCAGGGATGCAGCCGGCTCCGCGAGCTCTCCATCCGCCTGTTCCGGGTCCTGCTGCAGTCGGTGCTTGGCGGTGACAGGAGGAGGATGAGGAGAAAAATCTGGGATCTGCTGCTCCCGCTCTTCTTCCACATGAGCGACCAAAGCTGCAGCGTGGCCGAGGTACAAACACCCTTCCCCCCACCTCGGGTATCCCACATTCCCGAGGGTGGGATCATCCCCAAGGTGCCATCTCCCATCCCATCCTGTGCAGGCTTCCTGGGAAGCTCTCCTTGCTGCGGCGACGCTCCTGGGATGGGAAGAGCTTCGGCGCCTATTGGACACGAGGCAGACGTGGAGGGTTGCAGAGTGCTTGGTATGGGTCCTGCATCCGTCCCTATTCCACTTGGAACCCCTTGGACCGCTCTGCTCATTCCACATGCGGATGGGAAAGGGAGCGTTGGGACTGCTCCGGCCAATGGGGGCCTTCCATAGCATCCCATTCCTTCTGCAGCTGGAGCGGAGCAGGAAGAGGGCTCAGGGATACCTGGACCAGAGCCTGCGGTACCTGCAGGATGCTCAGGTCTCCTTGCAAGAGGCAGCCGTCAGGTTCATTGGTGAGTCCCTGCGGTCCCCAACCCGGTTCCCACTGCTGCATCCCTGATGGATCCCGATGGATGCTGATGGATCCCAATGGATCCCTGTGTGCCCAGGACTGGCTGCACGGCCCCTAAGAGGGAAAAGCCCAAGGAAGCTGGAGCAGATCTGCAGAGGTGAGGAGGGAGCAGGGGCTGGGGGGATGCTGGAGGCTACGGAGGGGCTCATCCCGGTCTCTTTGGATCACAGCCCTGGAAGCGCTGCTGGATGAGGATGATCCCGGCCTCCGTTCCCTGACAGCACAGACCCTGCTCATCCTCAGGAAAGCACCGGAGCGGCGGAGCCTGGGATACTGCCTGCGGGTGCTCTCCTGCTGCGGATGCGCAGTTATCGTTTAGGGGAAAGGATGGCGGAGACAAACCTGGACCAAGGGGCTCCGGAGACCAAAGGGCATCGCCTCCGCTGTCCCATTCCCTCCCCTCCATCTCCGATAGCATCCAGGCAGCACGCACTCCAAACCTGACTCCCCGTTATCCCGCAATGAAGTTGCAGTGATTCCTTCTGGGCTTCCCTGCTTCCATGGATCAGCAAAAGGGGTGCCGCTGGGGAAGGAAACGGTGTTCCCAAGGGAATTTGGTCCATTATAGCGCTAAAAGTCACTCATCAGCACTGCAGTCTCCCCCCCCCAGCTTCCATTGAGCGCACCCGGGTACCCCGGTGCAGTCCTCCTTGCTCCGCCTCTTGGTACCGCCCGCTGGACAAAGCCACGCCCCCAAGCGGGCCCAGACAATCAGAGCCGGCCCCATCCGGCTTGGCCACGCCCCTCCTGTGGGTGGTCTCATCGGGCACAAAAGGAGGGAGGGCACCAACCCTACCCAAAATGGGGGACACACCCCCAAAATGGGATCCCAGCACCCCAAAATGGGGCAGACCCCAACACCCAAAATGGCTTGGACCCCCCCAGCCCCTCAAAATGGTTGCGACCCCGCTTTTCTACCCCTCCGTTATGGAACAAACCACTGTGGGGAAGGGGGGGACAGCAGTTTTATTCCTATCAGCATCACAACGGGGGGAGGGATAATTAAATAAGATCATGGGGACATATAAAATAATAGGCACAATGGGGGGGGATTATTTTGGGGAGGGCAATGGGGGGTCACACTGAGGCCCCTCCCCCTCCCCCCCCGTGGAGAAAATGGGTGGAATAAGGTAAGACTTGGGGTTGGAAAGGCACCATTTATACAAATATAGTGATTTATAAAGGGGGGGGGAAGGGGGGGGTTAAACCCATTGATTTCCACTAGGAAATAATTTAGGGGGAGAAAGTGCTGGAAGAGCCTAATTATTAATTGGCATATTATTATGATTATTAAGGATTTGGCCTCAAAATGAGGGGCTGGGAGGGGCTCCTGCAACCCCTTACTGTCTTGAATGATATCGTCCCATTCTGCCCACCCCCTCCCCAGGGATATGGGGGAGACAAAGGAGATGTATGGGGGTGGGCGGGAGACCTATAAGGAAGCCTCAGCCCTATAGAAGACCTCAGCCCCATAGAGAAAGCTTGAACCCCCTAGCGAAAGCTCAGCCTATAGGGAACGCCTGAATCCCATAGGGAAGCCCCCAGCCCCATAGAGATGGATATTCTCAGTCCCCTGTAGAGGTTTGTGGCCCCATAAGAGCTGGTCCTCAGCCCCATAGAGATACTCTACCCCCTTATAGCCCTCTGCCCTATAGGGAAGGTGCTCAGTGCCATATGGATGCATATATGGTCCCATAGAGTTGCATTTGATCCCATACAGAGGCCCCATGTCATATATGGAAACCCATGGCCCCATATGGAAGCTCATGGCCCCATGTGGAAGCCCTCAACCCAACGCAGATGCTCGTGGTCCCATCTGGAGGCCCCATGTCACATATGAAGTTCATAGTCCCATACGGAGGCCCTTGCTCCTATATGCTCATATAGAGGGCCATAGCTACATATGGAGTTCCTCAGCCCTAAGCCCTAGATGGATGCTTGTGGTCCCATATGGAGGTCCCATGTTGTATATGGATACTCCTAGCCCCATATGGATGCTCCTAGCCTCATATAGAGGCCCTCAATCCCATATGGATGCTTGTGGTCTCATATGGAGGCCCCTGGTCTGATACGGATGCTGCTGGTCCCATGTTGTATATGGTTGCTGCTCGTAGGACCATATAGAGTCCCTCAGCCCCATATAGAGGCCCTCAGCCCTAGATGGATGCGGGTGGTCCCGTGTGGAAGCCCCATGTCCTATATGGGCGTTCTTAACTCCGTAAGGATGCTCCTAACCCCATGCGGATACCCTTTGTCCCATACAGACCCCTTCAGCCCCATATGGTGGTCCATAGGAGGACACAGCATCCCCTATACGAGTCCCACGAAGCATCTCCTGTGGCTCCATCCACTCCAGGAACTGGAGATGTCAAGTGTCCCTTATGGAATCCCAGTGCCTCCCTATGGAATCACAGTGCTCCCTATGGAATCCCAGTGTCCAAGGTGGGGGGGAACCTGTGTTCTATGTGGGGGTCACAGCTCCTATTTGTCCACAGTACCAGAGAAGATCCAAGATGCTTAGTGTCCCTTACGGAACCGCAGCGTCCCCATATGGAATCACAGCATTCCCTATGGAATCCTGACATTCCAATGAGGGTCACAGCTCCTCTTTGTCAACGGTGCCAGAGAAGACACAAGATCCTCAGTGTCCCTTATGGAACTGCAGCTTCTCCCTATGGAATGGCGCATTCCCTATGGAATGACTGTGTTCCCTATGGAATGCCATTGGCCTTGGGGGGGGGATCACAGCTCCTCCGATGGGATACAGGGTCAGACCCCCAAAACAGACCCCAAATGGCTCCAAAACAGCCCAAAACCACCACCAAAACACCACAAAACCATCTCAAAAGCACCCCAAAAAACCCCAACACCACCTTCTCTTGATTCTCCTATGGGATACACGGTCAGAGGCCCAAAACATACCATAAACACCCCAAAAACACACTAAAACACCCCAAAACAAACTTATCCTTCTTCTCCTACAGGATACAGGTTCAGAAGCCAAAACAACTCCAAAACCGCCCAAAACATCCAAAAAACACCCCCAAACTGAGACAAAGGGGGGGCACAAAGTGGAATATAGAAATCTTTAGAATCACTTTTAAGTAATGTTAAGTTTGATGGTTTTGTACCAGTAGCAATGGAAAATTACTGAGGTGCGTGACACAGAGAGAAAAAGATCCCATAGAGTGCAGCTGGAGAACACACTGAGAATTCTCACAAGAGAAATCCTTACAGCTGTGACACAGTTTAAGAAAAACAGTCCAGAAGAACAGGACACAGGATAAGGAGTATCTGGAACCGCAGGAGCCCAGGATGGGCTGCAGTTAAACCACCTGAGCAGTGGGAGGATGGGAGGATTGCTCTGTCTCTGGTGCTAACGAACCAATTAAGCTGGTGTGAGCATCTACTGCGCGTGCTTCAAAGGCTGCCAGCAGTGATGAAGATCGTTGGAGGAAGCAAACGACCCCCAGAGACCACCCCCACAGTTCTGTCCGCATGCGGGGAACTCTCTGGAAAAGGATGTTCATGGAGAGCCGTTATGGCTCCGGCCAGGAGGGGACTACAACTCCCATCATGCCACGCGGCACCCAGAGAGCCCCGTCATGGCGTCGCCCAGCCTGGACTACAACTCCCATGATGCAGTGCGACACCCATACAGCACCATTAAGGCGCCGCCCGGCTTGGACTACAACTCCCGTCGTGCCGCGCGGCGCTCCCAGCGCGCCAATTTCGCCCATCATGGCGGAGCTGGAGCTCCCCTCCGATCCCGACCTGCGCAGGTTGGAGCCCGCGGGACCCCCCAGTGGGGGCTTTTGGGGTCCTGGGGGGGTTGGGGTGCTCCTGACCCCCTCTCTTTGTCTCCCCCCCACCTCCAGGCTGTGCACGGGGCCCTGTGCCCCCATCCGGGAGTACATCATGGGCCACGTGCGGCACCCGCGGTGAGGGGGGCACCCCAACATCTGGGGGGGAGGAACTGCAACATCTGGAGGGACCCCAAACCTCGGATCGGTCCCTAAAATACATGGGGGGGGGGTGTGTTCCTGTAGGAATGTGAAGAAGATCAAAGGGAACCTGCTGTGGTATCCGCTGCACCCCAAAGGGGGGGGGGACACCCAAGCTCATTGGGGAGCCTCCAAAAGCCCTCAGGACCCCCCCAAAACCCTTTGCCTGTTAGGACACCCCCAAAATTCCATTGGGATCCCAACAACTCCCCAGCACCCCCCAATTCGCCCAGGAATCCCCAGTTCCCTCCCATGATCCGCCCCGACCACCCCAACCCTTCCTTTAACCCCCCCCAGGTTTCCTCCTTAACTCGGGGCTCAGGTACCAGCACCTCAAGGAGATTCAGGTTTGGGGGGCGGGGTGGGGAGCGTTAGAGGGTTTTGGGGGGGCTCTGTGGGGTTTTGGGGGATCCCACAGGGACCAAAACACACCTCTGCACCCCAAAACCATCCCCCCTGCATCCAAAGACACCCCGTCTGCACTCCAAAACCATCCCCCCTGCACCTCAAAACAACCCCCTGCATCCCAAAACGCCACCCCCGCACCCCAAAACCATGCCCCTGCACACCAAAACACAACCCCTGCACCCTAAAACCACCCCCATGCATCCCAGAAGCCCCACGGCACCCCAAAACCTCCCCCCTGCACCCCAAAACAACCCCCTGCACCCCAAAAGCACCCACTGTGCACCCGAAATCTACCCCCACTGCACCCCAAAACAACCCCCTGCACCCCAAAAGCACCCACTGTGCACCCCAAAACAACCCCCCTCTGCACCCCAAAACCACCCTATGGATTCCCCCATGCACCCAAAACCCTCTCAAGGACCCCCCCCCGAATACATCCTCCCCACTCCTGAACCCCAGAACCCTTTAGGGACCCCCTCTATACTTTAAACCCCCCTGGGTTTCCTTCTGAAGTGGGTGCTGGGCTTATAGGGGTCCTTAAAGCCCCCCCCCAACTCTCCCTAAACCCAGTACTGACACCTTTCGGAGTGCCCCCCCCCAACCTCCATGGTCCCTGCAGCCCTTTTGTGGTCCCCAAAATGGGATCTGGACCCCTTTGGGCCCCCCAAACTCCCCTCAACGTTTGGCTTTGGGGCCCCCCTTGCAACCAGGTTGATGCTGGAGGCCACGGGGCTCTCAGGGGCTCGGGGGGCCCAGATCCAGCAGGGCCCAGAGCTACGGGGCAGCCCCATGGACTCCCCAGAAACTGCCCTGGGGCTACTGAGGAGGCAGCTGCAGGAGGGGAAGCAGCGGCTGGTGCGTGCCAACGGGGGAATATGGGGATTTGGGGGGGTCCTGATGGGCTTTGGGGGGGTCTGGGAAGTGGAATTTGATGGTTATGGGGAGGAGTTGGGGTCCCTAAAGGGCCCCAGGGCCACTTTTTGGGAGGGATGAGGGATATGTGGGGATCCTGGAGGGGGATTTTGGGTCTATAGGGGATGACATGGGGGAGTTTGGGGCTTTAGGGGGAATTTTGGGGGTGCTGGGAGGGGGATCTGGGGGTTATGGATGGGTTTGGTGTTAAGGGAGAGGCTTGTGGGGAAATATGGGGCGATATTTAAGGTGTTTGGGGGTCTTGGGGGGTATTTGGGTCCCTCCCATGGCTTTGGGGTCCCTCATTTCCTTGTGTCCCCCCCTCCATCCCTTCCAGTCCCGTCGCTGGATCCAGCTCCGGGCTCTGGGCGCATCCAATGGGAAGCTCCAGGCGCAGCTGCGCCCCCTGCAGGCCCAGGTGAGCAAAGACGGGGAGATAGAGGGAGGGGCGGGGGGGGGGGGCGTGTCCTCACCCCTTTGGCCACGCCCCTTTCAGGGCGGGGGCTGCTGGAAGCGCTGAGCATGCTGGACTAAAAGGACACAAATTAAGTAGGCCCCACATTAATAACATGTAAATAAGGAAGTAACGTGTAAATAAGGTCAGCCCTACATGAAGTGCGTGTGGATAAAGCAGGTCCTACGCTAATTGCATGTAAATAAGGGGGGGGTAACGATGGTGGGATGAGAAATGGGGAGGGATGGAGAGAGAGGGGGAGAAATGGCAGGAATGTGGGGAATGGGGGTGGGAAAAAGGGGGAGGGGGAGTGGGGGGCATAAGGGGGGGAGGGGAGAAAATGGGTATGCGGTGGGGGAGGGGAAGAGGGGACAAATGAGGGGGAGGGGCGAGGAAAGGCCCCATATTCAGCCCCAGGGGCCGTAGCCTGGCAACGCGCAGGAAGCGGTACGCGGAGACCCCGTTGCTAGGCAACAGAGGCAACAAACCCGGAAGTGCAGAGAGCATCGCGGAACGGGGATGGGGAAAGGCCGAAACACGTGGGGGAGAGGGGGCCTCGATTTCCTGTGAAATCTTCATTTATTGGTTAAGTTTCCTTTTTATACATTCTTCAGGTGACCCCTCCCGCCTCCCCTCCCCCCCTCCCCTGCGCTATTTACATCGGTGTCAATAAGGCTTCGGATAGACCCCCCCCCATCCCCCCCTTTATCCTCCCCTCTCCCATCCGGGGTATAAAGAGGGGGGGAGGTGCCACCCCCCAACACCCCCGGGTGGGGGATGGGAGGTTGTGTCCATTGGGTACCCTCCCCCACACCCCTCGTTTTGGGGTGCTGGGGGGGAGGTGAGGCCCATCGCCCCCCTCCCCCACAGGCAGCTCATCAACAGGCACTTAATGATCCCCCCCCACCTTCCCCACCCCCGTTTTTGGTTACATGAAGCCCCGAGGGAGGGGAGGGCTCTCCTCTGCACCGGTTACTGCAGGGCTCTCCCTCCTTAAAGAGCCCACGCTCACCGTGGGGGCCCCGTCACAATGGGCAAATCCACAGCGACCGCCACGGCTTTGGGATGGCGGCAGCATCGTGCCCATGGCCACTGGGCACCCAGGGGTGCTCCGGGAGTGGCTGCGGGGGGACCAGCCTCTGCCCAGCCGGCTCGGGGAGGTCCTTCACGGGCTGCTCTTCCTCAGTGCCTTTGGTCCGGAGGTGGAGCATGCGAGGGGTCACAGCTCAACGTGGGCCATGGAACAAGGCGTCACGGCCACCTACGAGGAGTGGAGAGGGACGGACATTGGCACAGCAGAGAATCATGGAATCCCAGAGTGGGCTGGAAGGGACCTTAAAGCTCACCCAGCTCCAGCCCCCAAAGGCACGGGCAGGGACACCTTCCACTAGAGCAGCTTGCTCCACGGCCCTGTGTCTCTGTGCACTCCCAGGGCATCCTGGGGATACCCCTAGAGAATCCCAGAGAATGCCTGCAGCACCTCCAGAGCACCCCATGGACCCAGTCAGAGCTCATGCGTCACAATGACCTTGGGGACATGGAGACCACAGGGGTGGCTGATTCTGGAACTCCCCGTGTTCAGGTGTGTGAGGTCACAGAACCCCACGGAACCCTCCAGCAGAGGCACCGGGAGACGACAGCTGCCCCACGGAACACAAGCTACCGGTGGAGGAGGCAAGAGCAGCTCCTCTGGTGGTTCCCGTCTTGGTGTCTCGGAGCCGGTGCCGCCTGTGGACACAGGAGCGTGGAAGGAGGTGGGTGGCGATGGCGATCTTGGGGTGCTGTAGGAGTTGCCAGAACACCTCAAGAGACTTCCCCAGAGTGGCTGCTTTGGACTCGGTGTGTGAGTTGGGCTGGCTGAGCCGGCAGCGGAGCGCTGCGGCTGCCGAGGGATGATCCTGGGATCTGCCCTCATTTCTTGTGGGGAGAGCAAGGGCCTGTGGGGATGGGCCAAGGGGGAACGATTTTAACGTGACAGAGAGGGGAGATTGAGATGAGATCTTAGAAGTTGTTCCCTGTGAGGGTGGTGGGGCAGTGGCACAGGGTGCCCAGAGACGCTGTGGCTGCCCCATGGCTGGGAGTGTTCAAGACAGAGCTGAAAATACCCTGACTCTTTCCTTGGTACATGATTGAGTTGCAGGTTTTATTCCATTTTTGGCTAAATCTGAACTATTTATGGAAGTTTCTAGCCTATTTAAGCTTTTCCTAGCTATTTCTTAACTGGTTTAGGCTGTTTCGAACCCTTTTTTCCCCAATTCTAAAACTTTTTGAACCATTTTGACCTTTTCCAAAATTTTTGTCCATTTCTTACTAATTTCTTGCCATTTCTAACCAATTTTTGCTCTTTCCTGACTCAGTTTGAGCCATTTTTGGCCATTCCTAATCCAGTGTTGCCAATTTCTAACCCATTTTAAGTCTGGCTATTTCTAAAACAAATATGGCCATTTCTGTCCTAATTTTGGTCATTTCTTACCAGTTTTAAGCTTTTTTTTTGGCTATTTCTTGTCCATTCTTGCCTGCTTGTCCCCTGTTTGAAGCATTTTTTACCTCTTCTAAACAATTGATGACCGTTTCTATCTTATTTTTGCACATGTCTTACCAGTTTTAAGCCATTTTGGGCAATTCCTAAAGAATTCATGGCCATTTCTAGCCTGGTTTCAGCTTTTCTTAGCTATTTCTTAACTGGCTTGAGCTATTTCTAACCTTTTTTTTTGCCCAGTTCTAACTCTTTTTAAGCCATTATGCCCATTTCCAAACTGTTCTTGTCCTGTACTTACCAATTTCTTTCTAACCCTTTTTTTGGCCTTCCCTAACTTGGTTTAACCCATTTTTGGCCCTTTCTGACCCACTTTAAGTTTTTTTTGGCTATTTCTAAACAATGGCTGGTCATTCTCACCTTTTTTTTGCCCATTTCTTACCTGGTTTATGCCATTTTTGGCTAATGCTTCACTTTTTTTATGGGCATTTCTAGCCTGGTTTAAGCTTTTCTTAGCTCTATCTAAACTGGCTTGAGCTATTTCTAACCCTTTTTGGCCAATTCTAACTCTTTTTAAGTCATTTTGGCCATTCCCAATCCATTTCTGTCCAGTTCTTACCAATTTTTTTCTGTTCCTAACTCAGTTTCTGCCCTTTCCTGACTTGGTTTAAACCATTTCTGGCCCTTTCTAACCCATTTTAAGTCTGTTTTGGCTATTTCTAAACAATTGCTGGTCATTCTTATTTTTGCCAATATCTTACCAGTTTTATGCCATTTTTGACTAAGTCTGAACAGTTTCTTGCCATTTCTAGTTTGGTTTAAGCTTTTCGTAGCTATTTCTAAACTGGTTTAGACTATTTCTAACCCTTTTTTGCCCACTTCTATCTCTTTTTAAGTGGTTTTGGCCATTTCCAAACCATTTCTGTCCATTTCTTACTAATTTCCTGTCATTTCTAACCTGTTTTTGCCCTTTCCTCACTTGGTTTAAACCATTTTTGGCTTTTTCTAACCCACTTTAAATCTTTTTTTTTTTTGCTATTTCTAAACAATTGCTGGTCATTCTTATTTTTGCCAATTTCTTACCAGTTTTATGCCATTTTTGACTAAGTCTGAACAGTTTCTTGCCATTTCTAGTTTGGTTTAAGCTTTTCGTAGCTATTTCTAAACTGGTTTAGACTATTTCTAACCCTTTTTTGCCCACTTCTATCTCTTTTTAAGTGGTTTTGGCCATTTCCAAACCATTTCTGTCCATTTCTTACTAATTTCCTGTCATTTCTAACCTGTTTTTGCCCTTTCCTCACTTGGTTTAAACCATTTTTGGCTTTTTCTAACCCACTTTAAATCTTTTTTTTTTTTGCTATTTCTAAACAATTGCTGGTCATTCTTATTTTTGCCAATTTCTTACCAGTTTTATGCCATTTTTGACTAAGTCTGAACAGTTTCTTGCCATTTCTAGTTTGGTTTAAGCTTTTCGTAGCTATTTCTAAACTGGTTTAGACTATTTCTAACCCTTTTTTGCCCACTTCTATCTCTTTTTAAGTGGTTTTGGCCATTTCCAAACCATTTCTGTCCATTTCTTACTAATTTCCTGTCATTTCTAACCTGTTTTTGCCCTTTCCTCACTTGGTTTAAACCATTTTTGGCTTTTTCTAACCCACTTTAAATCTTTTTTTTTTTTTGCTATTTCTAAGCAACTGCTGGTCATTCTTATTTTTGGCCATTTCTTGCAGGTTTTTTTCCATTTTTGGCTAAATCTGAATTATTTATGGAAGTTTCTAGCCTGGTTTAAGCTTTTCTTACCTATTTTTAAACCGGCTTGAGCTATTTCTAACCCTTTTTTTGTGCAGTACTGATTCTTTTTAAGCCATTTTGGCCATTCCCAAACCCTTTCTGTCCAGTTCTTACCAATTTCTTTTTCTAACCTGGTTTTGCCATTTCCTGACTTGGTTTAAACCATTTTGGCTTTTTCTAACTCATTTTAATTCTTTTTTGGTTATTTCTAAACAATTGCTGGTCATTCTTATCTATTTTTTCCTATTTCTTAGTAATTTTATGCATTGTTGACTAAGTCTGAACTGTTTCTTGCCATTTCCAGCCTGGTTTAACCTTTTCGTAGCTATTTCTAAACTGGCTTGAGCTATTTCTAACCCTTTTTTGTGCAATTCTAACTCTTCTTAAGTCATTTTGGCCATTTCCAAACCATTTTTGTCCTGTTCTTACCAATGGATTTCTGTTTCTAACCCAATTTTGCCCTTTCCTCACTTAGTTTAAACCATTTTTGGCTCTTTCTAACACATTTTAAGTCTCTTTTGGCTATTTCTAAACAATTGCAGGTCATTCTTGTCTTATTTTTGCCCATTTCTTGCAGGTTTTATTCCATTTTTGGCTAAATCTGAACTATTTATGGAAGTTTCTAGAGTGGTTTAAACTTTTCTTACCTATTTCTGAACTGGCTTGAGCTATATCTATCCCTTTTTTTGGGCAATACTGACTCTTTTTAAGCCATTTCGGCCATTCCAAGACCATTTCTCAACATTTCTTACCAATTTATTTCTATTTCTAACCCGTTTTTGCCCTTTCCTGACTTGGTTTAAACCATTTTTGGCTTTTTCTAACCCACTTTAAATCTTTTTTTTTTTGGCTATTTCTAAGCAATTGCTGGTCGTTCTTATCTATTTTTGCTCATTTCTTGCAGGTTTTATTCCATTTTTGGCTAAATCTGAACTATTTATGGAAGTTTCTAGCCTGGTTTAAGCTTTTCTTACCTATTTTTAAACTGGCTTGAGCTATTTCTAACCCTTTTTTTGTGCAGTACTGATTCTTTTTAAGCCATTTTGGCCATTCCCAAACCCTTTCTGTCCAGTTCTTACCAATTTCTTTCTATTTCTAACCTGGGTTTCCCCTTTCCTGACTTGGTTTAAACCATTTTTGGCCCTTTCTAACTCATTTTAATTCTTTCTTTTGCTATTTCTAAAGAATTGCTGGACATTCTTATCTATTTTTGCCTATTTCTTAGTAATTTTATGCATTGTTGACTAAGTCTGAACAGTTTCTTGCCATTTCTAGTTTGGTTTAACCTTTTCCTAGCTATTTCTAAACATGCGTGAGCTATTTCTAACCCTTTTTTGTGCAATTCTAACTCTTCTTAAGTCATTTTGGCCATTTCCAAACCATTTTTGTCCTGTTCTTACCAATTGATTTCTGTTTCTAAAACATTTTTACCCTTTTCTAACCTGGTTTAAACCATTTTTGGCTCTTTCTGACCCTGTTTTTTTTGGCTATTTCTAAGCAATTGCAGGTCATTCTTGTCTTATTTTTGGCCATTTCTTGCAGGTTTTATTCCATTTTTGGCTAAATCTGAACTATTTATGGAAATTTCTAGATTGGTTTAAGGTTTTCTTACCTATTTCTAAACTGGCTTGAGCTATTTCTAGCCCTTTCTTGCCCAATTCCAACTCTTCTTAAGTCATTTTGGCCATTTCCGAACCACTTTTGTCCATTTCTTACTAATTTCCTGTCATTTCTAACCCATTTTTGCCCTTTCCTCACTTGGCTTAAACCATTTTTGGCCCTTTCTAAACCATTGTAAGTCTTTTTTGACTATTTCTAAACAATTGCTGGTCATTCTTATTTTTGCCCATTTTTTCTTGCAGGTTTTATTCCATTTTTGGCTAAATGTGAACTATTTATGGAAGTTTCTAGCCTGGTTTAAGCTTGTCCTACCTATTTCTAAACTGGCTTGAGCTATTTCTGACCCTTTTTTGGTGCAATACTGACTCTTTTTAAGCCATTTTGCCCAATCCCAAACCATTTTTCTCCATTTCTTACAAATTTCTATTTCTAACCCGTTTTGGCCCTTTCCTGACTTGGTTTAAACCATTTTTGCTTCTTTATAACCCATTTTAAATCTTTTTTTGGCTATTTCTAAACAATTGCTGGTCATTCTTATCTTATTTTTGCCTATTTCTTAGTAATTTTATGCATTGTTGACTATGTCTGAACTGTTTCTTGCCATTTTCAGCCTGGTTTAACCTTTTCCTAGCTATTTCTAAACTGGCTTGAGCTATTTCTTTCTGACCCTTTAAAGGGTTTTTTTTGCTCTTTCTAAACAATTTTTTTGCCCATTTCTTGCCCATTTGAAGCCATTTTTGGCAATTTCTGAACTATTTATGGAAGTTTCTAGCCTGGTTTAAGCTTTTCTTACCTATTTCTGAACTTTCATGAGCTATATCTAATCCTTTTTTTTGCGCAATACTGACTCTTTTTAAGCAGTTTTGGCCATTCCCAAACCCTTTCTGTCCAGTTCTTACCAATTTCTTTCTATTTCTAACCTTATTTTGCCCTTTCCTCACTTGATTTAAACCATTTTTGGCCCTTTCTAACCCATTTTAAGTCTTTTTTGGCTCTTTCTAAACAATTGCTGGTCATTCTTATCTTATTTTTGCCTATTTCTTGCCCATTTGAAGCCATTTTTGGCAATTTCTGAACTATTTATGGAAGTTTCTAACCTGGTTTGAGCTTTTCTTACTTATTTCTAAACTGGCTTGAGCTATATCTAACCCTTTTTTTTGTGCAATGCTGACTCTTTTTAAGACATTTTGGCCATTTTCAAACCATTTTTCAACATTTCTTACCAATTTATTTCTGTTTCTAACCCGTTTTGGCCCTTTCCCTACTTGGTTTAACCCATTTTTGCTTCTTTATAACCCATTTTAAATCTTTTTTTGGCTATTTGTAAGCAATTGCTGGTCATTCTTGTCTTATTTTTGGCCATTTCTTGCAGGTTTTCTTCCATTTTTGTCAATTTCTGAACTATTTATGGAAGTTTCTAGCCTGGGTTAAGCTTTTCTTCCCTATTTCTAAACTGGCTTGAGCTATTTCTAACCCTTTTTTTGTGGAATACTGACTCTTTTTAAGCCATTTTGGCCATTCCCAAACCCTTTCTGTCCAGGTCTTACCAATTTCTTTCTATTTCTAACCTGGTTTTGCCCTTTCCTCACATAGTTTAAACCATTTTTGGCCCTTTCTAACCCATTTTAAGTCTTTTTTGGCTATTTCTAAACAATTGCTGGTCATTCTTATCTTATTTTTGCCAATGTCTTACCAGTTTTATGCCATTTTTGACTAAGTCTGAACAGTGTCTTGCCATTTCTAGTTTGGTTTAAGCTTTTCGTAGCTATTTCTAAACTGGTTTAGACTATTTCTAACCCTTTTTTGCCCACTTCTATCTCTTCTTAAGTCGTTTTGGCCATTTCCAAACCATTTTTGTCCATTTCCTACTAATTTCCTGTCATTTCTAACCCATTTTTGCCCTTTCCTCACTTGGTTTAAACCATTTTTGGCTTTTTCTAACCCATTTTAAATCTTTTTTGTGGCTATTTCTAAGCAACTGCTGGTCATTCTTGTCTTATTTTTGGCCATTTCTTGCAGGTTTTATTCCATTTTTGGCTAACTCTGAATTATTTATGGAAGTTTCTAGCCTGGTTTAAGCTTTTCTTACCTATTTCTAAACTGGCTTGGGCTATATCTAACCCTTTTTTGCGCAATACTGACTCTTTTTAAGCCATTTTGGCCATTCCCAAACTCTTTCTGTACAGTTCTTACCAATTTCTTTTCTGTTCGTAACTCAGTTTTTGCCCCTGTCTGACTTGGTTTAAACCATTTTTGGCCCTTTCTAAACCATTTTAAGTCTTTTTTGGCTATTTCTAAGCAATTGCTGGTCATTCTTATGTTATTTTTGCCCATTTCTTGCCAGTTTTAAGCCATTTTATGTCAATTTATGAACTATTTATGGAAGTTTCTAGCCTGGTTTAAGCTTTTCTTAGCTATTTCTAAACTGGCTTGAGCTATTTCTAACCCTTTTTTCTGCGCAATACTGACTTTTTAAGCCATTTTGGCCATTCCCAAACCCTTTCTGTCCAGGTCTTACCAATTTCTTTCCATTTCTAACCTGGTTTTGCCCTTTCCTGACTTGGTTTAAACCATTTTTGGCCCTTTCTAACCCATTTTAAGTCTTTTTTGGCTATTTCTAAACAATTGCTGGTCGTTCTTATTTTTGCCAATTTCTTACCATTTTTATGAATTTTTGACTAAGTCTGAACAGTGTCTTGCCATTTCTAGTTTGGTTTAATCTTTTCGTAGCTATTTCTAAACTGGTTTAGACTAGTTCTAACCTATTTTTGCCATTTGTGAAAAGAAAAGGTGCTCAGTTGATTTTGGGTGGTTGTTTATTCATATCTCCTTTAATATTTCAAAACCAGCCATAAGGAGCTGACAGATTACACGCTTTATGAAATACCAAAGTAATTATTTAGACTTTCATGCTTCTTTGTGCAGATGTGAAAGAATAAATACCCATAAAGTCTCAGAAGTGACAATTATCCTGGGCTGAGTCGTGGTAGCGATGTGGTTTTCTCCCCTGACCTGTCCCAGATAACTGGAACTATAGATGCTTGTCACTCCAGGCAATGTATTGTTCCCTCTGGTTTGTGCTCTGTGGAGAGATGAGGTTATTGTGCAGCCCTGAAACTCTTGGGCTTCAACCTTTGGGGTCCCACTCAACCTGACATGAGATTCAAACAGCTTGTTTCTTAACATGCCCTGGAGAATGTTACTAAATCACAGAATCACGCAGTGCTTTGGGTTAGAAGGGACTTTAAAGCTCACCTAGTTCCACCCCACCTACCTTCCACTAGCCCAGGCTGCTTGAAGCTGGTTGCTGTGTTAGTAGAACAAGTCCACCTGGTTCCTGGTGTGGTGTTTTATTTATTTATTTAAGTATATTTTCTGTCTTAAATCTAAAACTGAAAGGTCAGAGTCCGATGGGAAGCGGGGTAAAAAGCAGAATTACAGGAATGCAGGAATTAACGTGTGGACACTTGTGTCATTTTTAAGCTCAGCAGGTCTGTGGCTGAACTGTGCCACAGCGTTTAAACTGTGATGCTTGGATCTAAATGGTTGTAATTCCTTGTCTTGAAACGGGGAGAATGTGAGGTCGAGGAAGGAGGTGTTGGAATGAGCTTGACTCAAGAGAACGCTGGGAGGAAGGAGGAGGGTGGGAAGTGAGAGATGATAACCCCAGCTCTGAGAGAAGCGCTCACAAATCAAGGTGAGGTTCTGCAAAGAGCAGATGGTGGCCCAGGCTTTGAAGTCTTAGCGGTGGCCTTTTAGCAAGCCAAGTGAGAGACGGTGTTCTTTGTTAGAGGTGCTGCTGTGGACCCTCAGTCATGGCAGGCTCTGAGCAGGGGCAGGAGAGGGCTTAGGCAGGGGCCGTTGGTACCTGCTCATTTCAGGGAGGAACCTGCAGCTGGGTAATACACCCGAGTGTGATGCACTCTGAGTGTGGTGAGTGTATCAGAGTTCAAAGGGTTTCATGTAGCTGCTAAGCAGCTTGGGAGATGTTATGGTTTAAACCCAGTCAGGCAACTTGTTCACTCACTCCCAGTGAGTGGTGCCGAGCTGACAACAGTTGAGGGCCGTGTCCCCCCCCCCACCGGGGCTCTCCCCTTCCCCGCTCCCGGAGGAATGGGGAGGAGGATCGAAAGGGTGCAACTCGTACGGGTTGAGACAAGAGCAGTCCAGCAACCGATGTACAACACAAATCACCACCGTTACTATCAACTACAACAACGATAAGGGAAAATAACAAGGGAAGAGAATACGATACCACCGGCCAAGAAACGAGTTCCACCCGGAAGCCTGTGTCCTTCCTGGTGACTCCCAGTTACCCCCCACCCCGGCCATGACGTGCTGTGGTATGGAATACCTCCCTGGCTAGCCCGGGTCAGGCGCCCCGTCCTTGCTTCCTCACAGCTTCCCCTCCTCCCTGGCAGAGCATGAGCCTCACAAAGTCCTTGGTCAGGGTAAACATCACTTAGCAACAACCGAAAACATCGGCTTCACCAACACTGTTCCCAGGCTGGAAGTCAAAACACAGCACTGCACCAGCTACCACAAAGGAAAAAACATGACTGCTACTGCTGAACCCAGGACATTATCCACCCCTTATTCCATACCATTCACGTCGTGCTCAGATCCCACATGTTCAATACACCATCGCTCTCCCACGTATCTACATCCATATACATACAGACCAAGAGGAAAAGATCATTTTCTTAGTGCATGGACCAATCCCTATAATGCTGCCGAGTCCATTCGGTCCATGATGTTCAAAGTTCATTCTGTGTTGGGATGAGATGGCTGGAGGGAAGTCAGGGCCAGTCGCTGGTGACCTGGAGACATCTAGTTGATGGGCTATAAAAGCATTACACAGCAGGCAACAGCATACAATTGTGTTCACTGGCTGTTTTCCCCTAAAATCAAATCCCCTTGAGGTATACATCGGACTTCCCCATCTTCCCGCATTACCCACCAAGTATATCCAGGTCCCTGAGCAAAAGCAATCCCACGAGTGGGTTTGCCTTTACCTGAATCAGGAATAACCCAGACTGTCTTCCCCAGCAAATTCTTCATATGCACCACGGGAACTTTGTCCCCCTCTACAATATGTAAAAGTTCTGACTGGGCTGGGCCAGCCCTGTTGGCAGATCCTCTGGTGTTGACCAACCAGGTGGCCTTTGGTAAATGTGTATCCCAATGCTTGAAAGTTCCCCCACCCATCGCTCTCAGTGTAGTTTTTAACAGCCCATTGTACCGTTCGATTTTCCCAGAGGCTGGTGCATGGTAGGGGATGTGATATACCCACTCAATGCCATGCTCTTTGGCCCAAATATCTATAAGGTTATTCCGGAAATGAGTCCCATTGTCTGACTCAATTCTCTCTGGGGTGCCGTGTCGCCACAAAATCTGTTTCTCAAGGCCCAGGATGGTGTTCCGGGCAGTGGCATGGGGCACAGCGTATGTTTCCAGCCACCCAGTGGTTGCTTCCACCATGGTAAGCACATGGCGCTTGCCTTGGCGGGTTGGTGGCAGTGTGATATAGTCAATCTGCCAGGCCTCCCCATATTTATACTTCAACCATCGTCCTCCATACCAAAGAGGCTTTAACCGCTTGGCTTGTTTAATTGCAGCACATGTTTCACACTCATGAATAACCTGGGCAATAGTGTCCATTGTTAAGTCCACCCCTTGGTCACGGGCCCATCTATATGTTGCATCTCTGCCCTGATGGCCTGAAGTGTCATGGGCCCACCGGGCCAGAAATAATTCACCTTTATGTTGCCAATCTAAGTCCATCTGAGCCACTTCAATCTTAGCCGCATTATCCACTTGTTGGTTGTTCTGGTGTTCCTCAGTGGCCCGACTCTTGGGTACATGGGCATCTACATGACGTACCTTCACCACCAGGTTCTGCACCCGGGCAGCAATATCTTTCCACAGTGCAGCAGCCCAGATGGGTTTACCTCTGCGTTGCCAGTTGCTCTGCTTCCATTGCTTCAACCACCCCCACAGGGCATTTGCCACCATCCATGAGTCAGTATAGAGATAAAGTACTGGCCACTTTTCTCGTTCAGCAATGTCCAGGGCCAGCTGGATGGCTTTCACCTCGGCAAATTGACTCGATTCACCCTCTCCTTCAGCAGTTTCTGCAACTTGTCGTCCAGGACTCCATACAGCTGCCTTCCATCTCCGATGCTTTCCCACAATACGGCAAGAGCCATCAGTAAACAAGGCATACTGCTTTTCACTTTCTGACAGTTTATTATATGGTGGGGCCTCTTCAGCACGCACCACCTCCTCCTCTGGTGACATTCCGAAATCTTTGCCCTCTGGCCAGTCCATGATGACTTCTAGAATGCCTGGACGACTGGGATTTCCTATTCGAGTTCGTTGTGTAATTAGTGCAGCCCATTTACTCCATGTAGCATCAGTTGCATGATGTGTAGAGGAGACCCTGCCTTTGAACATCCAGCCCAGCACGGGCAGCCGGGGTGCCAGGAGGAGCTGTGCTTCAGTGCCAATCACTTCTGAAGCAGCTCGAACCCCTTCATAGACTGCCAGTATCTCTTTCTCAGTTGGGGTATAGCTGGCCTCAGATCCTTTGTATCCCCGACTCCAAAAGCCGAGGGGTCGACCTCGAGTCTCCCCTGGAGCTTTCTGCCAGAGGCTCCAGGTAGGACCGTTCTCCCCAGCTGCAGTGTACAGCACATTTTTTACATCTGGCCCGGTCCGGACTGGTCCAAGGGCTACTGCATGAACTATCTCGCGTTTAATTTGCTCAAAGGCTTGTTGCTGCTCAGGGCCCCATTTAAAATCATTCTTCTTCCGGGTCACATGATAGAGAGGGCTTACAATCGAACTGTAATTTGGGATGTGCATTCTCCAGAACCCCACAGCACCCAAGAAAGCTTGCGTTTCTTTCTTATTAGTTGGTGGAGACATTGCTGTTATCTTGTTGATCACATCTGTGGGGATCTGTCTACGTCCATCTTGCCATTTTATTCCCCAAAATTGAATCTCCTGTGCAGGTCCCTTGACCTTACTCCGTTTTATGGCAAAACCGGCTTTCAGCAGGATTTGGATTATTTTCCTCCCTTTCTCAAAGACTTCTTCCGCTGTATCGCCCCACACAATAATGTCATCAATGTATTGCAGGTGTTCTGGAGCTTGCCCCTGTTCCAGTGCAGTCTGGATCAGTCCGTGGCAAATGGTAGGGCTGTGTTTCCACCCCTGGGGCAGTCGGTTCCAAGTGAACTGGACACCCCTCCAAGTAAAAGCAAACTGTGGCCTGCACTCTGCTGCCAAAGGAATTGGGAAAAATGCATTGGCAATATCAATCGTGGCATACCACTTGGCTGCCTTTGACTCTAGTTCATACTGAAGTTCTAGCATGTCCGGTACGGCAGCACTCAATGGTGGTGTGACTTCATTCAGGCCACGATAGTCTACTGTTAGTCTCCATTCTCCATTAGACTTTCGCACTGGCCATATGGGGCTATTGAAGGGTGAGCGGGTCCTGCTGATCACCCCCTGACTCTCCAGTCTGCGGATCAACTGATGGATGGGAATCAAGGAGTCTCGGTTGGTGCGATATTGCCGCCGGTGCACTGTTGTGGTCGCAATTGGCACTTGTTGTTCTTCAACTTTCAGCAACCCCACAGCAGAGGGATCTTCTGAGAGACCAGGCAAGGTGGACAGCTGCTCAATTTCCTCAGTCTCCAAAGCAGCAATACCAAAAGCCCACCGGTACCCTTTTGGGTCTTTGAAGTACCCTCTCTTGAGGTAGTCTATGCCGAGGATGCATGGAGCCTCTGGACCAGTCACAATAGGGTGCTTTTGCCATTCCCTCCCAGTCAGGCTGATTTCAGCCTCCAGCACAGTCAACTCTTGGGATCCTCCTGTTACTCCAGAAATATAGATGGATTCCACCCCTTGACAGCTTGATGGCATCAGGGTACACTGTGCACCGGTATCTACTAGAGCCTTATACTTCTGTGGGACTGATGTGCCAGGCCATCTGATCCACACAGTCCAGTAAATCCGATTGTCCCCTACCTCCACCTGGCTGGAGGCAGGGCCCCTCTAATGGTCGTCACAGCATTGGACACTTAAGTCGTGGTGAAAGGGATTATTCTTCATTATCACAGGAGCTGGAGTAAAATCAGCTCTTCCACTCCATCTGGGAAACTGCTCACCAGAGACTGAAGCCGTAGCTCTCATGGGACGATCAGTCTTGGCCCTTGCTCCCCTCTTCAGTTCACTCACCCGTTCCTCCAAAGCTGAAGTAGGTTTTCCATCCCACTTTGTCATGTCTTCTCCGTGATCCAGCAGGTAAAACCATAGGGTACCCCGTGGCGTATATACCTTCTGTATCTCCTCTCTTGAACAATAGGACGCCTTTTGTTAATAGCTGAGACGTGTGTTGGTACACGTGAGGAGCTGGATAAATCAGATAGATCGTCCCTCAATTGTTTGAGGTCCTGGGACAGTTTTTTCACAGCTGAGATGATGGAAGGGGTGAGATTGTCTTCGAACTCTCGGAGTTTATGAACCACTTCATCCACTGTTAGTGGTACTATGTCATTCCAGGTCACTGTTGCCAATGAATGGGCATATGATGACGGTGCATTCCGTGTAAGTTTTCGCCACATGGGTTGTGTACATTCAACTTCATCTGGATCTATAGGTGTATCCCCGTTATTCGGCTTGATGTGATAGATCATCTCTACGATGGCTGATTCCCTCAGAGACTGGATGCCTTTGTCTATAGTAGTCCACTTGGCCGAACGACTCGTAACATCGTCCTTGTACGGAAACCTTTCTTTCACAGCTGCCAAGAGCCTCCTCCAAAGGCTGAGGGACTTTTTCTCTCTTGCAATTGCTTTGTCAATTCCCCCTTCTCTAGCAAGTGATCCCAGCTGCTTGGCTTCTGTACCTTCTAGTTCGTGACCATCGGCCCCATTGTCCCAGCATCGGAGTAACCAGGTGATGATGTGCTCCCCTGGTTGACGGGTAAAATCTTTTCGCATATTCCGCAGCTCGGTTGAGGTCCGAGGTCGAGAAGTTACCTCTTCTTCTTCTTCTTCGTCATGTGATGATGACTCCTGATCAGATTCTGGACCGGGTGGTGAATTCATTGGTTCTTCATCTCGCTTCACCCTTTTTGCCTCCTTTTTGCTTGTTCTCTTGCGTACAGGGGCAACCGATATTGGTACGAATTGGTCCTCTGGTTTGGCTGCAGTGATTATCACTGTGGTTTGAGTAGCAACTGTACTTGTTGCTGGGGGTGGTGTAGCTGCTGTACTTGGAGCTGGGGTAACCGCGCTGTCTGTTGCAGTTGAAGTTTGAGCAGCTGCTGTACTTGCCACTGGGGTAGCTGCGCAGTTCATTGCAGCCAAAGTTTGAGTAGCGACTGTCGCTTTGCCCTCAAATCCGCCGACATTCTTTTCCTTTTGAAGGTGCTGGATAGTGTTGAACAAGGCCCTGTAAGCATAGGCCAAACCCCAGCACGTTGCCGTGATTTGTCCATCTCTGGTATGGCCAGAATGACCACACACCTCATTTAAGTGTTTTACTAATTCTTCTGGATTTTGCAGTTGTTCGGTAGTGAAATTCCAAAATACTGGGGGGGCCACTGACCTAGATACTTGCCCATACTATCCCACACACCCTGCCACTCATGGCTGTCCAGCCTCAGGGAAAATCTCTCGGTCCTCCTACATTGTCGTTTGACCCCAGACAAGACCCAAACCTGACTCTGCTTAACTCTTGAAATCAGTAGTGGGCAAAACACACTCTGTATGCGTGTTAGCATGGTGATTCCCATCACCATCAGCAAACAAGTCTCAACAGCATTAAAAGGCCATTCAAAAAATTCAAAACTCTCAAATGTAAATGGTCTGGGGGGACGACTAGGAGGGTAAAAGGATGTCTCCTTCACAGGTTGAGCACCTGAGAAGGAGAAAAAAGATGTGTAATTGCTAAGCACCTCCATCATATACCTCCCAAAGTATAAAGGTGGTGACCACACTGGGAACATAAACCAGATCAGTTTCATGATCAATGATTCTATTGTATTACAAGTCATTACCATAAAGTACAATGGGATAAAAACCTTAGCCCAAGCCCCACACTTGAAAAGCACTAATACAGCAAATACCGGATGGATGTAAGATACGATATACTGAAACTGTGAGATCAAGAGGAAAAACCTTGAGAGCCAATAAATCAGCATTGTGACGAGTGACTATCAATCCAGTCAGATCTGTTCTTATCTCAACCCCTCGTGCCCCACGTTGGGCGCCAAAAAAGAACTGTCGTGGTTTAAACCCAGTCAGGTAACTTGTTCACTCACTCCCAGTGAGTGGTGCCGAGCTGACAACAATCGAGGTCCGTGTTCGTCTCCCCCCCCCCCCTCCTCACCGGGGCTCTCCCCTTCCCCGCTCCCGGAGGAACGGGGAGGAGGATCGAGAGAGTGCAACTCCTACGGGTTGAGACAAGAACAGTCCAGCAACAAATCACCACCGCTACTATCAGCTAAAACAATGATAAGGGAAAATAACAAGGGAAGAGAACACGATACCACCGGCCAAGAAAGCGAGTTCCACCTGGAAGCCCCTGTCCTTCCGCGTAACTCCCAGTTACCCCCCACCCCGGGCATGACGTGCTGTGGTATGGAATACCTCCCTGGCTAGCCCGGGTCAGGTGCCCCGTCTCTGCTTCCTCACAGCTTCCCCTCCTCCCTGGCAGAGCATGAGCCTCACAGAGTCCTTGGTCAGGGTAAACATCACTTAGCAACAACCGAAAACATCGGCTTCACCAACACTGTTCTCAAGCTAGAAGTCAAAACACAGCACTGCACCAGTTAACACAAAGGAAAAACATGACTGCTACTGCTGAACCCAGGACAATTTGGAGGAAGAAGAATTAATAGGAGGCGAAAAGTTCTTCGTAGATGGTTCTTCAAGAGTGATAGAAGGGAAAAGGAAGTCAGGATATGCCATTATAGACGGGAAAACCTTTAGTGTTGTGCAGTTGGGACCCCTGAACCCCAGTTGGTCCGTGCAGGCATGTGAGCTATATGCAGTATTACAGCCCTTAAAACTATTGAAGAATAGACGGGGCACGATATATACAGACTCCAAGTATGCATATAGTGTAGTACATACTTCTGGAAAAATTTGGGAGGAAAGAAGATTGATAAATTCTCAAGGAAAAGGCTTAATTCATGAAGAGCTAATAATTCAAATCCTCCAGGCCCGCAAGCGGTATGAATCTTGGTTTAGTCAGTCCTCCTTGCTTACAACCTTACTGTCAACAATAGCAGGTCCCCTGATATCAATTATATTGGGGTTAACATTTGGACCATGTATTTTTAGTAAAATATTAGAAGCTGTACGAGGTAGACTCGAAGCAGCTCACCTAATGCTGATAGGAACGAAATATGAACCTGTAGAACAAGAAAATTCATTGCTTTTAAGCCAAGATGTGTTACAACGATTTGATGAACAAAAATGATGAAAAAGGGGGGAATTGTAATGTGGGGTTTGTTCATCAAGAAGTTTGGGGGGAGGGAGGCTCTCTGTGGCTGTCGTTATGTGAAACAATTCTCCTTTTGACTCTGTACCTGTTGTACTCTGTAGGTAATGGGGGGAGGTCAGTTGTATTGTTGCGGGGATCCTGAGAGAGAAAAAGGGGGCTGGGTGGCTCGGAGTGGTGTCTTGTTGCAACGCTTGAGGGGAGGGGAGGGGAGGGGGCTGCGACCGTGAGGAGGCTGCCAGTGGACGCTTCTCGAAGCTTCCCGAAACTTCTCGGTAATGAGACCCCTGCAACAAAGGGAACCAATGGGGAAGAGCCATGTCAACATCCGAGTGAGGAGGGGCGACAGGATTGGCCGGGGCCTTGAACCGGAGAAGATAAAGGACCGCCTCCCAGGGACCACCTGCGCGCGTCTTGGGCGGAGCAGAGGACTCCTCGGCGCCCCCAGCGCTGTTTTATCTGCTCTCGCTTACTCAGTTTAATAAAATGTATACTTTAAACCAAAATTGGCTAGAATATTGATAACACCCCCTGCACCCTAAAACCACCCCCATGCATCCCAGAAGCCCCACGGCACCCCACCCCACCCTCTGCACCCCAAAACACACCTCTGCACCCAAATCTACCCCCACTGCACCCCAAAACAACCCCTCTGCACCCCAAAACCACCCTATGGATTCCCCCATGCACCCAAAACCCTCTCAAGGACCCCCCCGAATGCATCCTGCAGCCAGGTTTCCCCCCCTGCAACCCAAAACTGCCCCTGGGCCCTCCCCCATGATCTTTTCCTCCCCACTCCTGAACCCCAGAACCCTTTAGGGACCCCCTCTATACTTTAAACCCCCCTGGGTTTCCTTCTGAAGTGGGGGCTGGGCTCATAGGGGTCCTTAAAGCCCCCCCAGATTCTCCCTAAACCCAGTGCTGAGACCTTTTGGAGTGCCCCCGACCCCTCCATGGTCCCTGCAGCCCTTTTGGGGTCCCCAACCCCCCCCCCCAAAAAATGGGATCTGGACCCCTTTGGGCCCCCAAAACTCCCCTCAGCGTTTGGCTTTGGGCCCCCCCCTTGCCCCCCAGGTTGATGCTGGAGGCCATGGGGCTCTCAGGGGCTCGGGGGACCCAGATCCAGCAGGGCCCAGAGCTATGGGGCAGCCCCATGGACTCCCCAGAAACTGCCCTGGGGCCACTGAGGAGGCAGCTGCAGGAGGGGAAGCAGCGGCTGGTGGGTGCCAACGGGGGAATATGGGGATTTGGGGGGGTCCTGATGGGCTTGGGGGGGTCTGGGAAGTGGAATTTGATGGTTATGGGGAGGGGTTGGGGTCCCTAAAGGGCCCCAGCGCCGCTTTTTGGGAGGGATGAGGGATATGTGGGGGTCCTGGAGGGGGATTTTGGGGTGGTTTGGGCTGGATTTGGGGTATTTTAGGCTGGTTTGGTCTGGTTTTGGGGTGCTGACGTGCCACCCCCCAGTGCAAAGGGCCGTGTCCCTGTTCTCCCTCACGGAACCGGTGCTGAGCCCTGACCCCCCCCTACCCCCAGAGAGGCCACGGGGGTCGCCCCCCCCATCAGGTACAGGGACCCCCCTATATGGAGACCCCCCCATGTCTCCCTTGTATGTGGGTCTGGGACCCCCACATGTGGGTCTGGGATCCCCCCCCAATATTGGGGACGCCCCAGTGCACCCCCCTATTCCCCTTTGTCCCCCCCCCCCCCCCCCCCAGCCTTGGACCTACCCCAGAAGGTGTCGCAGCTCGAGGCCAGGCTAAAGCAGCTCCACAGCGACCTCCAGAAGGTTCCATTTTGGGGGGGGTTGGGGTGATTTGGGGCTGTTTTGGGTTCTAATTGGGTGGCACCTATAGGAGCAGCAGGACAAGGTGGTTTGGGGTGTTTTGGGAGTGGTTTGGGAGTGGTTTTGGGTGTTTTAGGGTGGTTTTCACAGGTTTTCTGCCTGGTTTGGGGCTCTGACCCCGTGTCCCATCGGAGAAGCAGGACAAGGTGATTTTGGGGTTGTTTGGGGGTGGTTTGGGGGTGGTTTTGAATGGTTTGGGGTTGTTTTTGTCCTGTTTTAGGGCTGTTTTGCGGCTCTGACCCTGTGTCCCACAGGAGAAGCAGGACAAGGTGGTTTTGGGGTTGTTTGGGGGTGTTTTGGGGCTGGCTTGCGGTTCTGACCCTGTATCTCATAGGAGAAGCAGGACAAGGTGGTTTTGGAGTGGTTTTCTCCTGTTTTGGTTTTTTTTTGGGTCTTTTTGGGGGCTTTGACCCTGTATCCCATAGGAGAAGCAGGATAAGGTGGTTTTGATGTGGTTTGGGGGGGTGGTTTGGGGGTGGTTTTGTGTGTTTTAGGTTGTTTTTGTCCTGTTTTGGGGATTTTGGACTGTTTTTGTCCTGTTTTGAAGCTGTTTTTGGGCTCTGACGGTGTATCCCATAGCAGAAGCAGGACAAGGTGGTTTGGGGCTGTTTTGGGGCTGTTTTGGGTTGGTTTTGGCCTGTTTTGAGTCTGTTTAGGGGCTCTGTCCCTGAATCCCACAGGAAAAGCCGGACAAGATAATTTTGGGGTGGTTTTGGCCTGTTTTGGGGGGTTCCTTTGGGTGTTTTGGCCTGCTTTTGGCTTGGTTTTGTCCTGTTTTGTGGCTGTTTTGGGGCTCTGACCCTGCATCCCATAGGAGAAGCAGGAGAAAGTGATTTTGGGGTGGTTTTAGGGTGGTTTGGCCTTGTTTTTGCCTGGTTTTGGCCTGTTTTGGGGATATTTTGGGTCTGTTTTGGGGCTCTGACCCTGTGTCCCTTAGGAGAAGGAGGACAAGGGGGTTTTGGGGTGGTTTGGCATGGTTTGGGGTTTGCTTTGGGTGTTTTGGTCTGGTTTTCGCCTGGTTTTGGTCTGTTTTGTGGCTATTTTGGGCCTCTTACCCTGTATCACGTAGGAGAAGCAGGACAAGGTGGTTTTCGGGTGTTTTGGGTTGCTTTTGTCCTGTTTTAGGGCTGTTTTGGGGCTCTGACCCTGTGTCCCATAGGAGAGGTAGGACAAGGTTGCCTTGGGGTGGTTTTTGAGGTGTTTTGGGTCTGTTTTGGGTCTGTTTTGGGGCTCTGATCCTGTATGCCGCAGCAGAATCAGTTCAAGGTGGTTTTGGGTTGTTTTTTTCCTGTTTTGGGGCTCTGACCCTGTATCCCATAGAAGAAGTAGGACAAGGCGGTTTTGGCCTCTTTTTTGGGGTGGTTTTTGGGCTGTTTTGTGTCTTTTTGGGGGCTCTGACCCTGTATCCCACAGGAGAAGCAGGACAAGGTGGTTTTGGGGTGGTTTTAGGGTGGTTTGGGGTGGTTTTTGTTTGTTTATGTCCTGTTTTGGGGTTCTGACCTTGTGTCCCATAGGAGAAGCAGGACAAGGGGTTTTTTTTGTGTTTTGGGGGTGGTTTTGGGGACTTTTGGGGTGTTTTTGTCCTTTTTGGGGACTGTTTTGGGGCTCTGACCTTGCATCCCATAGGAGAAGCAGGACATGTTGGTTTTGGGGTGGTTTGGGGGTCGTTTGGTGGTGCTTTGTGGGTGTTTTTGCCCTGTTTTGGCCTGTTCTGGCTCTCTTTTGGGGCTCCTACCCTGTATCCCATAGGAGAAGCAGGACAAGGTGGTTTGGGGGGTCATTTTGGGGGTGTTTTGCATTGTTTTTGCCCTGTTTTTGTCCTGTTTTGGGGCTCTGACCCTGTATCCCATAGGAGAAGCAGGGCAAGGTGGTTTTGGGGTGGTTTTAGGGTGGTTTGGGGTGGTTTTTGTTTGTTTATGTCCTGTTTTGGGGTTCTGACCTTGTGTCCCATAGGAGAAGCAGGACAAGGGTTTTGGTGTGTTTTGGGGTGTTTTTGTCCTGTTTTGGGGCTATTTTGGGGCTCTGTATTGCATAGGAGAAGCAGGACAAGGTGGTTTTTGGGGTGGTTTTAGGGTGTTTTGGGGTGTATTTGGGGTATTTGTGGCCTCTTTTGGGGCTAGTTTGGGGCTCTGACCCTGTATCCCCTAGGAGAAGCAGGACAGGGTGGTTTTGGGGTCGTTCTATGGTGGTTTTGGGGTGTTTTTGTCCTTTATTTGGGCTGTTTGGGCTCCGCTGTTGGCAGTGGGGACACATGCCATGCCAGACCTTGATGTGAAGGATGGCCTCCCCTGTTACCAGAGAGCCATACAGCAGAAAAAAGGGGCAGGCCCAGCAGCCTGTAGTTGGCATATATTGGAGATATGATCTAGGGCAAATCCCCTGCTCAAGTAGGGTCACCCAAAACATATATAAAACAAAAAGGGGGAGATGTGGAGGCAGTGTTCTCACAGGAGAGTGGATAATTGGTACATAAATTCTGAATAATCCTGAAAGATGCAGCAAGGCCGTGAGAGGCCCCGAGGAAGCCTGAACAAGCAAGATAAGAAGAAGCTGGAATTCACTGAGGTAATGAGAACTGTGGACTGTTGGCAAGTTTTCGAGGTCAAGTTCTCACACCTGTGCTTAACCAATTCTATGTTAGTTACAAAGGGTCTTTGAGACATGTATCCAATCATAATATGCCAAATCAAGACATGTATCCAATCATAATATGCCAAATCACTTTAAGTGCATGTAAGAAATAGTATAAAAGGAGTTACGGCTTTGTAAAAAATGGCTTTTGTCTGATCATATTGATCTCTGACTGAGTCCATGTGTTTTCTGCGGCACGGAGTTATTGGAGGGGGGGGGGGGGGCAGGAGGCAGCAGGCGGGCACTAGGACCCTGATTCCGGCGCTAGAGGGGGCGGGCACTGGGACCGGCTCCTGACAGTGAGGAGGCAGCGGGCGGGCACTAGGACCCCGATACCGGAGCTATATAGTGCTGAGGGTGCTGGGGGTTCTGTGGGTGCTGGGGTTTCTATAGGTGCTGAGCTGACTGGGTGCACTGGAGCTGTTGTGGTTGCTGGCAGTGGTGGGGGTGGTATGGGTGCAATGCATGCTATGGGTGCTGGGGGCTCTATGGGTGCTGATGGTGCACTGGGTGCTGTGAGCCCTGGCCCCAGTCCCTGCTCCAGGCACTGGGGACCCCAGTGCTGGCATCTGGGAGAGGTCCAAAGAGTGCTGGGATGGGTGTTGGGAGCTGGGATGGATACAACCTTGAAGCTTGTGAGGTCCTAAGGGAAGATCCCAAGCCTGGAAGCAGGATGCTCCAGCTGGATGCAGGGATGAAGTGGGATGCTCCAGCTGGATGCAGGGATGAAGCAGAACCATGGAAGTTTGGGTTCTCCTTCATCATTTGGGTGTGGAGAGGAGCCTTCAGCATGGATTGGAGCCATAGAACAAGGGGTGATGGGTTCCAACTGGAACAGCGAAGTTCAGGTTGGAGATAAGGAAGTGAGGGTGCTGGGACACTGGGATGGGTGGGATGGAGAAGAATGGATGGGCTTGGAGCAACCTGGTCTAATGGAAGCTGTCCCCCCTGCCTCTTCATGCCATGCTTTAATGGTGGGGCAATGATTGGACTTGATGCTCCTGAAAGTCTTTCACAAACTGGTTGATTCCCTGATTCCCAGCTCCCGCTTCCCACTGTTCCCTGCCCTCCATCCCTCATCCCCATCCCTGCGCACGGACCAGAAGAAGAGGTGGGCACGCAAAGCATCCTCTCTATGGGAAAATAAGGCAACTGTATTGAAGCTGAAGCCAACTTCAAGCGACGCCGCTCCTCAAGGCTTCTTCCCCCTTAGAGCCTGCAGCAACTCCTGCACCCGACTGACAAATTCCACGAGCACCCGGTATGGGAAGGAGCAGATGTCACCGGTGCTCGAGGCCGTCGGAGCCGGCATCGTCTGCTGGATGGGTGCATGCAAGACGTCCTGGTGGCTCCATGTCGAGGGCGTCGCGGAGGCTCCCGTGGAGTGGAACGTCCCCAGCTGGTGGAGGATCCACTCATGGAAGTGCCTTGTTGAGGTGTAGACCCCCGGTTGCTTGGCCCTGGCGCAGCCGCGGCCCCAGCTCGTCAGCCCCACAACCCAGAAAAAGTTGGCATGGTTGTCCCGGCACATGAGGGGACCGCCACTGTCACCCTATGGAGGAGAAACAGAGAGGGGATGAGGATGGGGATGGGTGGCCATGGCAACGCCTGAGGGGACCACTGCTGCTACCCTTTGGAGGAGAACGGGAGAGGATGGGGAGGGGTGGCCATGGCAACGCAGAGGGGACAACTGCTGCCACCCTATGGAGGAGAACGGGAGAGGATGAGGATGGGGAGGGGTGGCCATGGCAAAGCAGAGGGGACGACTGCTGCCACCCTATGGAGGAGAACGGGAGAGGATGAGGATGGGGATAGGTCGCTATGGCAATGCCGGAGGAGACCACTGCTGTTACCCTATGTGGATGGAAGGGTTCTCCTTCATCATTTGGGTGTGGAGAGGGACCTTCAGCATGGATTGGAGCCATAGGACGAGGGGTGATGGGTTCCCACTGGAACGAGGGAGTATGGGTTGGAGATAAGGAGAAATTGTTCCCTATGAGGGCGGTGGGACACTGGGATGGGTTGGATGGAGAAGGATGGATGGGGCTTGGAGCAACCTGCTCTAATGGAAGGCATCCTTGCCCCTTGCTTAGAACTGGATGCTTTAAGCTCCTTCCCAACCTAACCCATTCCATGAATCCATGCTCACGACATGGTTTAGTGGTGGAATCTCAATGCTCTTAAAGCTCCAACCTCTATGGTCCCTGCGCAGGGATGATGGAGCAGGAGCTGGATGTGCTTCCAAAGCTGGGATAAAGGGGGATGCAGAGCAAGGCCCTGCAGGTGGGAGAGGAGAAGGGAGCCCCAGTGGCACATCCTTACCTGGCAGGTGTCGATGCCACCCTGCGGGTACCCAGCACACAGGTTGTGGCTCTTGATGGCCCCTCGGTACCATAGGCTGCTGTTGCAGAGCTTGGCATCGATGAGGCGGACCTTGGCCTCCTGCAGGGCAGATGGGGACGATGCCCCTGCTGTGGGGACACAAAGGGGGTCAGGACTGGGGGGAGAAGGAACGGATATGGGGGTATTTGGGGCTGAAAAGATCAATGGGAGCCATCAACACCGCCCCATGGCATGGGCTGCATCCCCTTCTGCATCCTCAACATAAGGAGGACATGGAGGGACCTTCAGTGATGGGACAAGGGGTGATGGGTTCCAACTGAACCAGGGATGCTCAAGTTGGAGAGAAGGAAGTGGTGGGAGACTGGGATGGGTTGCATGGAGAAGGTCGGGATGCTCCATCCCCAGTCGGAGCAACATCCAATAGACGTGGATGAGCTTTACCCTCCCTTCTATCCCGTTCCATGAATCCATGACCCGGCATCCCAAGGCCAACGGGGCCGTCGGGCACTCACTTCTGGCCTCCCTCGCGCCCCATCCGCTGATGAAGCACTCGGAGAGCTGGGACACGCTGAGGGTCGCATCGGGCAGGCAGGCGAGCTGCACGTGGTACCCGCACTGCACCGGCTGGTCCAGCTCCACCAAGGCAATGTCGAAGCCGCCGGAGACGTTAGTGTAATATTCATGGACCACGACCCTCTGGATCCAACGTTTCTGGGTCTCGGAATTGGCCCAAGCCAGGTCTGTGATTCCGACCATCACGTACCAATCCGTGGTGAAGCTGGGAGGGAGTGGAAGAGCAGGGATCGGAGCCATAGGACAAGGGGTGATGGGTTCTGACTGGGAATTGCAGGTTGGAGATAAGGAAGGGATTCCCTATGAGGGCACTGGGATGGGATGGATGGAGAAGGTTTGGATGCTCCATCCCTGGTAGTGCTCAAGGCCAGCTTGGAGCAAGCTGCTCTATGGAAGGCATCCCTGCCCATGGCAAGGGCTTGGAACTGGATGATCCCAAGCTCCTTTCCCACCCAACCCATTCCATGATCCATTCCATTCCATCCCATCCCATCCCATTCTATGGAGGGGTGGGAAGGAGCCACATGCCTGATGCTGCCCAAAGGAAAGCACTGCCCCAGCTCGCCTCAGGCTCAAGGGCTGTCAAGCTGGAAGCAGCCTTCTCCTGAGCGCTCCTCCAAGTGCATCCAGGATGGGGAAGGGGACAGGATGGGAGCTGCTCCTTGGCTATTCCCTATGGCTGGAATCCCTTCTCCCCCTTACTTTTGCCCGATGAAGCAGTGAGCGGCCGTGAGGACCCATTGTGGGGTGATGAGGGACCCCCCACAGATGTGCGAGAAGCCGGTGGCCGTGGGGAACTGGATGCTGACCATCCATGGCCAGGCGCCCTGGTGCGCATCCACGCCTCCGACGATGCGCGACACCCCATAGGAATCAGCCATGGGACGGGTACCGCAGGTCCCTCTGGAAGCAGAAGCCCAACACCGGATGGTTAGGGATGAAGGGCGGGCATCATCCCGCCCCACTGGGTGACGCAGGGACAAGGGACCCTATGGGGTGCCCCATAGCTGTGCTGTGCCACTGCATGGGGTGATGGCGAGGAAGCGGGGCTCTCCCAGTCCCACCACCCCACTGGTGTGACCATGGTTGGGAGCAGCAGCATCTCCCTATGGAATACCAGGAGCCCCGGAGCCTGGTGCCACTCACCCACAGCTGTCCCAGGAGCCATGCACCAGCCAGGCCAATGCCAGCAGGATGAAGACATGGAGCAAAGCCATCGCTGTCATCACTGCTGAGGGTGACCCCAAGGTGCCACCAAGGTGCTGCCACCACCACTGAGGGTGACACCAAGGAGCTGCCACCAAGGAGCTGCCACCAAGGAGCTGCCACCAAGGAGCTGCAACCAAGGAGCTGCTACCAAGGAGCTGCCACCAAGGAGCTGCCACCAAGGAGCTGCAACCAAGGAGCTGCCACCAAGGAGCTGCCACCAAGGAGCTGCTACCACCACTGCGCCCAAAGCGCAACTGCCCCAGGGATACGGGTGCTGCATACAGGTCCCTTGGTGCTGCGGCTGATGTCATAGAGAGGCAGGTTTCATGGGGGAAGGGGGGGAGGGGGGGGGGGCATGGGGGATTCCATGGGGGGTTCCATGGGGAGATGGAGGGGGTCTGATGGGCTTGGGATGATCTGAATCCCTATGGGATGCTCTGGAGCTCTGTGGGATGCAAAAAATGGAAGCAAATTGGGGGCACCCAAAAATGGATGGGGGCACGCCAAAGGGCAATGGAAGCAGATGGGGGCACCCAAAGGCTCAAACAAACACATGGGAGCCCGCCAAAAGGACCAGGAAGGTGCCCAAGGAACCGCAAGGATGAGGGATGCAGGGGGCAGAAGCAGCATCCCCATGGAGCAAGGTCCCTGGTGAGGATTTATCCCACATTGATCCCAAAACTACCACTGTTTGCCCCTCAAAAGCACCCAAAATCCTGGGATTTGGTGGGCAAGGAGTCGTGAAGGGGTTGTCCTTATATCCCAGAGCCTGGAAGCGGGATCTGGCAGCAGGAGCCTCCGTGCAGGCCCGGATCCAAGGACATGGCTGCTGCCCCAGAAGCAGCTTCCCAGCTTCTTCTTTGGGCCAAAAAGAGGTGGAATGGGGCCCAGGTTCTTGTTAAAAGCCACTTTGGGGGGGGTGGGGGGGAGTTCAAATGGTGCCAAATCCAGGGAATTTGCCCAGGAAGGGGAGGGGGAGGGTGGGGAAAAGAAGGGATTGGAAAGGGATTGCTGCAGAAGGAATGGGGTTTGTGTGGTATTCCTGGAAGTGGGCATGGTTGGATGGGGCTTGGAGCATCCCGCTCCATGGAAGGTGTCCTTGCCCATGGCAGGGGTTGGAGCTGGATGAGCTTTAAGGTGCCTTCAACCCAACCCATTCTGTGATTCCATGACTCCATGATCCCACACCTCTGTGCTGCAGTGTGGATGTTCCCTGGTGTAGGGACCTTAGGGAGGAGCTGGTGGCACAAGGGAGCTCCAGAGCATGCCACAAGCAGAGCATCCCACAGGGATTCACAGCATCCCATAGGGATTCACAGCATCCCACAAGCAGAGCATCCCACAGGTGTTCAGAGCATCCCACAAGCAGGGCATCTATCTTGGGTTCAGCAGCAGCAGTCATTTTTTCTCCCTCTTGGTACCTGGTGCAGGCTGAGTTTTTGACTTTCAGCCTGGGAACAGCGCTGATAACACCGATGCTTTTCGTTGCTGCTCAAACGTTCAGTCTGACCGAGGACTTTGTGAGCCTCATGCTCTGCCATGGAGGGAGGAGGAAGGGAAGCCGGGAGGAAGCAGAGACAGGACACCTGACCCAAACCAGCCAAAGAGGTATTCCATACCACAGCACGTCATGCCCGGGAGGTAACAGGGAGTTACCCAGAAGGGCACTCACTGCTCGGTCGGCGGGTGGTATTGTATTCTCTTCCCTTGTTATTTCCCTTATTGTTATTGGTGTAGCAGCAGTGGTTTGTGTTACACCTTAGTTACTGGGCTGTTCTTATCCAACCCGGGGGAGGTACATTCTTTCGATTCTCCTCTCCGTCCCTCCGGGAGCGGGGGCAAGGGAAGAAGGGGGGGGGGGGGGGGAGGTGAGCGAGCGAGACTGCGTGGCTGACTGGGTTTTAAACCACGACTAAAGTTGAGATTGCGATTGCATGGGAACCTAGATACCCCTCTACCACACAACAGCAACATTTCACAGAGTAAACTTAGGCAAGAAGCTAACTCCACACAGAAAAATTACCTTCAGCAACCAAATTGCTGTCATCCATCAGGTCCTACTTTGTTCCTCATCTGCACAGAGCTGTTTCAGGTCTCGGTTTCCTCCTGATTTGTTAGGCTAGTCGGCCACAGCACATTTTTTTAGCACTAATGCATACCTTGAACACAATACCTGTTGAAATAAAAGCCACTAATTGTCCTATTTTATAAGAGACAGCTGAATATTGTTTTCAGAAACCTTAAAGAATCTTCAGCTTACTTAAAAATTGTGGTTTACTTTAATCTGTATCCGAATAATAAGCTTGTACCTTAAAGCAGAATCCATGGTTTGTTGGTGCTCCAGAAATCTTTTTGCCTGTCAAAGACATGTACGTATCACTAAGGCTGAATTCACAGAAAAACTGCAGATGCCTTGGCTCCTAAAAAGAAGAGCAATGTACTATAGTTAGACTATTTTTAGCCAGCCCCTCCAGATAAGAACATCAGGAGATGTAGTGGTTATCCTGGTCCAAAATAGTCTTAACATACTGTACGTTTAACTCCGACATTGTGAAATCTAGAAAGAGACAACTCAGCAGCAACTTCATAATGCAGAGAAAAACCACATCAAACTAGTCAAAGAGCTCATTCTGTCAGAGAGGGAGAAAAACCGAAGTACAAGTGATGACACTTCTGGGAAAGCATCTGCTAAATTCAAGCCACAATAATATTACAGGAGGAGTCACGTTTTGAGAGCTGTATGCATTTCAAACATCAAAATAAAAGGTACTTTCATAACCTGAAAACTGTCCACTCCTCTTTCTAACCATTCTCTCCATCCTCTAAGATGAACCAAGTTAAGGAAGAAAACAAAAGAGGTTTGCTGAAGGATACAAAAGCAGCTCAAGGATTACTCTGGCAGTTAGCACAGAAAATTCAGAACAAGAAAAATCTTTAAGTGCTTTACGTAAAAGGTGTCTCAACTCCAGCGTATCCTGTTTAACATTATCAGGTTTCAAGAACCGCCACCAAAAAGTTGAAGTAGTAAAATGGAAAACTGTACAGTGACAGAACGTGAGAACTCGCAAAATCTTCCTGTAAAATCCCTTTATACACAGGGGTTTTTTATTTTACATCATGAAGTAAGACAACCCCTTTTCAAAGCACCTACTTCCACTTCAGCATTTTAACTACCAGCTGAAAATTGATTTTAAAAGAGTACGCTGTTAACTGACTGGAAAAATATTGATCAGAATGAAGCAAAGTTAGGCAAAAGGAAATTACTCTAAGACAATACTTTTCCAATTTTATATCGCTCTACATTTTATCCAGAATAAATATTTTTCTTCCTTTTTATCGGTGGAAGTTGAAATTCAATTTTTTCTTATTAGAACAGATTTTAAATACATACACCTTTGCTCTAACTTCGTTATGTTATTATGTTCTCCCTTTTTTATTTTCCTTTACCTTAGATGTACCTTTAGTGGAAAAATAAAGGCCAGATCTTCTCAAAAGAAAGTACAGTTCTGTCCGGGATTTTTCCCCCTGCTCCTTTGCATGCAAATAACTGTGAATCTCAGGGGATGTGCTGGAGCTTAGGAACACCTGAAAGAAAACATCAGATGTGCATTTCTCCTTCCACCTGAAACCAGCTTTCTATTTCACTAACATACTCAGACAGAACTAAGGGGAATAAACCCCTAAATCCAGTATCACACCACAGGAATTCAATTATGATTGCATCTAATCCCATTAAGAGTACTTCTGACTTAAGATGCGTAGAATGTTACACAACTCCAAGGTATGCTAAGCAAGTTACATATTTATATAGAACGTATGGTTTGAAATGAGAGCATTAGTTATGCAATATGTTGACGTCAGCAACAAAACCAGTGTTAAGAAGTTCTGATCCCCTGCCTCAGACCCTACGTATAGAAAACTGCAAATGAATGCTACCAACAGATGAAGAAGAAACAAAACAAAGCTACCCCTCCTTCCTCCTGTGTTACAAACCAGGTAAAGGAACCGATCTGAGCTAAAAT
Source organism: Pezoporus flaviventris (assembly GCF_033815535.1). Taxonomy (NCBI): domain Eukaryota; kingdom Metazoa; phylum Chordata; class Aves; order Psittaciformes; family Psittacidae; genus Pezoporus; species Pezoporus flaviventris. The sequence continues at coordinate 347,716 of NW_026892622.1, forward strand.
TAATTCAGCAAAGAACTCACAAAAACTGAATCACAAACCCATGCAGGTCAGGTAGATGTTACCATTTTCAAAAGGAGGAGACAAAGGAGCCACCTGAAGGGGTGCCTGAGCAGGAGCTTTAGGAGCCAAAAGCAGAAGCTGGGCCAATCGTCGAGACAGCTGCTCGAGATATTCAATGGCTTTGCTTTAGCCATTTCAACCAGACATTGTCAGAGCGCAACACAACTGTTACCTAGCAAGACACTGTTATCTTAGCAAAGAGCAAGTACACAGTTCTACTCAGTCTGCAGGACAAAACTGCAGAAGTACCCATTAAAAGCCGGCAACCACATTAACTTTATGCTCATTCCATGAAATGCATTATTCATTTTTATTCCTCTTCTTCCAATAAAACTGCTCAGAACAATGACTCACATCTAAGCATACTAACCTAGAATCCTTCAGTTTCCATATACGCAAAGGAACCAACGTCATTACTAAGCTCTTAAAGGAAAATTGCCCCAGGCTGCTCTGTACTATTATCAATTCTATCCAGACTTCTACAGAGATAGGCAACAAAGGCTTTTCGGGTTGATAGCTGCAGTTTCCACTGCTGCATTTTCCTCCTGTCCACTGCCACTTCCAGAAAATCGGATTTGAGGACACAAAGCAAAAGTTGAGCAGGCAAGAGACAGAATGGACACTACAGGACTGCAGGAAAATAATGAAATGAATGTGATTTTGGAAGCACACCAGGTTCTTCAGACACTAAATAATGCAGTTCAACCGAGAAACACAAGGTTGCTTTCGCTTCTATTGTTCTCCTGTCCTGCAGTCTAAATTGAGCTGGTGTGAATGCAGTAACATGGGCAGGCTTCACTTGACAGGGGAGCGTCCTAGCTCACACCAAAGAATGCATTATGCATAGCTTCACCGCTGTTCACCTGAACAGTTACGTTACAGTAAGACTAGGTACATCTGTCTACAGCGCTGCTGGCACACAGCTGGGTGCAAATGCAGTTTAAGCTATTTCAGCCACACTGAAGCAGAAGGGGAGGTTCTGGTAGGTGTTCCAGCCTGTTCATCTCCCCATTTGCCACGAACTAACAGGTTCACTGGTAGCAAATATAAAGGCTGAGTTGAAGAAGTATTTTAACTCCATAAACAACGTCAAATGGAAGCTTTAGGAAAATCTAAACGAGTCAATCAATGTAAAAAAAGAACAGCATCTTTTTGGGTTTTAGTATCTCTGCTTAACACGAAAGGAGTGCTTGGCTCACAGCCTGCACAAGTGTCTTTCCCAGGATTTCTGCCATAAGAGCTTCAAACCAGAAGTGCTGTCATGAAAAACGCTTTTCTTACTCAGCAGACCAAAGTGGAATACAAAATACAAAGCTCAGCTTCAACAGCCATCGTTGTGCCCATGCTATCAATTAAAATAAAGGAGCAATAATGCTAGGAAAAACGCAATCCCAGATCCATCCTTTTCTTTCTAAGACAGCTGACGACTGTGTGAGAAAGTACAACCTGAGCAAGCTGAAGTTAAACTAGTAAGCGTCAGAAGGAATGCGCAGTAAAAATATTTCAGAGTCAGAACTGAATGCAATAAACACCTAGAACTAAGGATAGGAGAAAATCAATCAACAGGTGAGAAAACAGAACAGGAAAAAAACATTGCACTGTCTCAGATGAATATAACAAAAATCAGAAACTCTAGATGTCACTAAATGCAATGAAGTTTGAGAGCCATACTCGTAACTAGAAACTTTATCTGTCGGCATCTGCAACATTTTGAATGAAAGACTGGCTGCAGTAGCATGGAAAATATTTGCTAAGGTGGACGCTTCTCAAGCATTACACACTATTTCTGACAGTCAAAGAAGCCAACATTTTCCCAAGGCTCTGTGAATCCAGTTTGAATTTGATGACTGATTTCTTCAAAGATGTGACGACAGTTGGCAGTGATCCAGCCCAATGCTGCTGGGAATGAGCAGGATTTTGCCCTGAACCTGCTGACAAATTCTACGGCCCCAAGCAGTGCCAGTGAAGAGCTGTTACTGACTCTCAGTATTGTCTCCTGTTGACTTCAGTCAGTCTGAGAGCTTTAGACTGGCAGAAAGGCCAGAAAAACCTAGAAGGGAAAATGAGGAAAGGCAGACTGGACATGCCGAGGAGATTGACAAGAGACTGAAGTTCCGTGCACGGCTATTTCAGCCTGAAATCTGGAACAGAATCAGATGGGAAACTGCTCAGGGACAGAGAGACTTTCTGTGGCAGAATGGTTAGAGAAAGAAAGCTTAACTCTGAAATCTGTGAAGGCAGAGAATGAGAACAACTCAGAACATGGGGGAGTGGGGAAAGAGATAGCAATGGGGAAGGCCAAAAGGAAAAGTCACTACCAGGAATTCTACCTTTCACAAAAGGATGAGTGCCTGTCTTGGTAAGCCCGCTGTGTCTTTAACTTAATTTTTGCATATATAAGATTTATTTTGTTATGCTTATTTAGGAAGGGCATGTGCTCTCTTCTTTAATATATCCTACATCAGGTGCAAGGTTCTTTTTATTCCTCTGGAAGACAGGTTGGACGTGTGCTGTCTACAATAGGTTTTTCTAACGTATTCACATTACATGTAAAAAGCTATTAGAAAGAAGCTGCGAAATTGGCCAACAGAACTCTGAACTTCAAGTCTACCGACCAAACCTGAGTATCAGTTGCATCTATTAAACAGTGGGCAGTGGGAGGGGAATAGGTTTATTCTTAAAAACAAAACCCGAAAGAACTGTAATTACCCAAGTAATTTCAATCTTCTGTTTTTGAAGGTGTCACTGTTAAATTTAAAACACTGACATACTGCATAGTGAAAAAAATCTGTTACAAATACAATTAAATATAAAAAACTCCAACATTAAAAATTTGAGAAATGGTATTCACAGAGAAAAAACAACCCAAACCAAAAGAAAAAAAAAAGAAAAAAAAGGGGGGGGGGAGAAAAAAGAAAGAAATCTAGGATAAAATTTTGACCCTTCAAAGGAATTTAAAAAAAAAAAAACCACCAACACCTTATTGACTTCAGTGAGGGTAGGATATCACCTACTAACGACTCAGTTCTGTCAACACTCTAGGCTGTGCAGTCTACTCACTGGAAATGCTGTCATGAGTAAGAGAGGCCTCAGATAAAGAGCTTCATGCTACCTTCCTTCTTGAAATGCTTTTAAGCATCCGATTTGCTTAAATAGCCTACAGCAAGACTTCCAGATTATTCACACTGCCTACCACTAGACATGTACATACAGTGTTGTCTCAGAGAAACCATATTCTAATAAATATGGCTTCTAATTCTAATAGTGACACACTTTATTTTTAGGCTATAGGTCAAACCTCTCTTCGGTACACACAGACATCTGGTGTAGGTCAGACCTAGTAATTTCACTTAGCACATGCTAAATGGATAGCAGGCAGTTAACTGGTTTTTGTTCTGAGGCTATTCAGATGTTCTGACTTAATGCCATCAGCCAAAATACTCACTTTCAATGAAAGTCAAGAAAAACATACTTGAAAAATATTTTACTCGCTCACTGCTCAATCCACAGAAAACTATAAAAGTATCAGAAGTGATTTTTTAATCACTTGTAAGCACTGAGTTGGTAAAACTAATGTCTCTCTTGCTACTTGACCAAGCACATCACAAAGAATAACCAAGACTGTTAACTTGTCTTAATGAAAGTTTCCAAGGATATAGCGACTGGCTGTGAACAACTGACCCAACAGCTCCTGCTGAAACGTGCGTGAGGACTGCACAGTTCACAAAGGTATTCTCTGCCTCATGCCTCCTAAGTTTTATTGAACAAAATACAATTAAACAGACAATACACCATAAAACAGCAACAGAGGAGCGTTCACAACAGATTTTTCCATCTACCAAAATGGGGTGTAACCATTACCTCTTTAGAATGATTCTTAATCTTACCCACAAGCTCTGCACATTCGCTGTATATCGTATATGGGCAAGAGCATCCAAATCAAATGTTTATGTTACACTGCAAAATCTACTTGATATTTGGGTAGCAAAAGTGAACCAATTTTCATTGGATATGCAGCATCTGTAGAAATTAATTCTTTTTATTTAGGTTTGTAAAAATTATTTACAGAATCTATTCTGTATGTGTCAATTATATTTAATTTGAAACATTTTTAATCCATTGGGGGTTAGCTTAACCTCCTGACTAAACATCCAGTTTTATAAGGATATAACTTTTTAATACAGAAGAATGTTTTGAGAATTATTTATTTAATGTTTTTCCTTTACTGGTGGATGCTAGAGTAGAATTTATTAGATAATTAAAAAAAAAACCTCAACAACCTAGCTTTAATATTTCTTTTAGTTTTACCTTTAAAGTCCTGTGTTCTTATGTTGCCTTTCCAACCAGTCTTTATCCCCAAAACTCACACATAAGCTTGTTGTCTTAAGACCACTGAAAGTTCTTCTATTAATTAATTTTTCTAGTGACAAGCAAGCAAGAGTGATGAGTATGTTTCCACCTTTAGTACTCATTTTTCCCCTCTTTGGGAAGTAAGACCATGATCCCTGATATGGTCATTCTGTGAATCTATTCCCACTGTAAGTTAAAATCTTGTGTCCACTTAAAGATGACTAACACTGAGTGACCTACCTTGTTTTTCCCCAAAGGCTACAGTAGCCTTCCAGCTAAAAAAATCATACTAGTCACTCTGAATTTTCTACTCATTAAGTTTAACCTTTTAAGCCTTTTTTTTTAGGGGGTTGTATCACATTCCCATTTCCTCATTATCCTACCAATGCCTGCTGTTAAGTATGTGCCAAGTACTGCAGCACTCCACCTTTTTAAGGAAACAGGGTCTTTCACCTGAAATACCCAAGAAAGGCATTAACCATTTTTACTTCATCTTCTGTTTTGACACTCCGAAAGAATGCCTAAGTTTCCAAGTGCGGTCATACAGTAACTGTCTGGCAGGGACACACCACTTCATACCTCATAAGGAAAAAAGTAGTAACCATATTTTGAGGTATTCATAACCTAGGAACAGATCCAACAGTGGCAAAGAATTATGCTCACAAAAAAACAGGCAATGGGAAATTCTAAGCTATGCTGGCTCATCTTCATTCAAAGATTACACACCTGTAATATCCCAGAGTGGCTTACAGCTGCATGGGGCTCACTTGGAAAAGGTACCATATGATCTGGAAAAAACCTCTGGAACAATAACAATTTGTATCAAAGTTCAAGAAAAATAAATATAAAACTTCCTATCCCTTTTAGATGCAAAATTAAAGTTCTCCATGCCCTGCAAGAAACTGCAGGTTCTCTGATCCAGGAATTCACATTTACCTTACTATCATTCCTCAATTTGTGGTATCTGATATATTATTTGCTGAAAACCTTAAAAACTTTGAGAAAACATCACCAGTTTCTGGAATCAAGAGGGTTTCATACACCACTACTTGGATCTTAGTGCTGTTTTTCTAGTAGTAATTTCTATTGCTATTGACGTTTAAGAGTTGCCTGGGGGTTCAACGTGCTGCAAAGTAGGGGCAACATATGCCAACAGTGTTTTCTACTGCTTTCCTTACACTAGAAACCCAGCAAACCTTTTTTTGGAAAAACTGCCAGTAATAGAGAATAAGTCCTCTCAGTTTTTATCTAACTATCCACTTTGTGTACGAATATCAGTTAGATCTGACAACATCAATATGGTATGGTTAAAAAGTCCACATTTAAAGTGTTGATTTTATTATCAAGGAAAGCTCAAGGTGTAATTTATGGATAGACCTGCAGCTGGGGAGTTCAGTACACTCATGCAAATATGAACCGGCCAAGAATTTGATCACTACTTATGAAGTAAAGGCACAGCTACAGGTTGGGCAGAGAAGAGATTCAGAGCAGCCCTGTGGAGAAGGACCTGGGGGTGCTGGTCGATGAGAAAATGAACATGAGCCGACTTCAGTGTGCACTCCCAGCCCAGAAAGCCAATCGTATCCTGGGCTGCATCAAAAGGAGCGTGACCAGCAGGGCAAAGGAGCTGATCCTGCCACTTTACTCTGCTCTTGTGAGACCTCACCTGGAGCATTGTGTGCAGTTCTGGTGTCCTCAACATAAAAAGGACACGGAACTGTTGGAACAAGTCCAGAGGAGGCCACGAGGATGATCAGGGGACTGGAGCACCTCCCGTATGAAGATTGGCTGAGAAAGTTGGGGCTGTTCAGCCTGGAGAAGAGAAGGCTGCGTGGAGACCTCATAGCAGCCTTCCAGTATCTGAAGGAGGCCTATAGGGATGCTGGGGAGGGACTCTTCAGTAGGAATTGTAATGATAGGACAAGGGGTAACGGGTTCAAACTTAAACAGAGGAAGTTTAGACTGGATATAGGGAAGAAATTCCAGGTGAGGCACTGGAATGGGTTGCCCAGGGAGGCTGTGAATGCTCCATCCCTGGCGGTGTTCAAGGCCAGGTTGGACGAAGCCTTGGGTGGAATGGTTTAGTGGGAGGTGTCCCTGCCCATGGTAGGGGGGTTGGAACTTGATGATGTTAATGTCCTTTCCAACCCTAACTATTCTATGATTCTAAGTTTTCCCAAGGTCTGGACAAGTTTGAAGCTAATATTCCCTTGACCATCAAATGTCCAGTGACCTTCATTTTTAATAAAACTGAACTACTGGTAGGGTTGATTGACATCAACAAAGCATCCCTGCTACACCTGGGTTCACAGTACCCAGAAGAATGACTCAAGCAGAAACAGTAAACTCTCTGATCAACCACAGTTGCTTATGCTAGTCATACCTGCATGTCTGCCACACTCCACAGCTGGTTCCAAGCACTGGCTAACCAACACACTTCTTTGAAAGCTTCTCAACTAACCATTGACTGTCTCAAGCTTAGGATTTTTCACTGGTGCAATGACACCTCTATGTTGGGGAGTACATGATTTGCCCAGAGAAACACAGGTGGAGAAAGAAAAAGCCTCAGATCTCTTGGATATTTTGTTACCTTAATATTTACCTTTTCATCTTTTTCACAGGTGAATAATTTGAGTTCCCTTCCACTGTTCACCTTTCAAGTCCTCATACATTTCTATTTCTCCCTTTGACATCTGAAACAAGCTGGCTTTACAGAAGACGGCATTACCAGTGACCCAAATACACCATGCATTTGAGCAACCAGAGGGTGAACTCCTCCAGCTGAGCCAGGACTGCTTCCACGGCCTTTGTCATCGGCCACAGCCTGAATTAGCAACATTAACCTTTGGCAATACCCTTGAATTAGGAGTTGTCTCTGCTCTCCTTCCATTCCTTACATACACTAACTCTGGCTTCACTTCCACTTACTCCTAACAGGCTACAGCTGCTCACAGCCCTTTGTGTCAGCTGTCATGTAGCTGCAGCTGTGAGAAGCTGCCACAGGGCACCACTGGCCCATAACATCCAATTTTCACTTAAACAATAAAATCCATCTTTGCTACAGATGCCCCTCCTCACACTGCTTCATTTTATGTTTTGTTGTCACTCGATGGAAACTTCACTCAATCACTTTATTTTGTTGCAGGTCTATGTGCAAACTTCAATAAAGTTAAGCCCATGCCTGCATGATGTTTATAGCTGAGACTAATTAACAGCTGAGCTAGTGGAGAGGCAAAGATATGTTGCTTGGCCTCCCTCTGCTCAGCTTTGGGCCGAGGTAGGGGAGCAGGCCTGCTGTCCTGTCGCTGGTCACTCCACTAAGGTGGTCGTGTGTTCTCAGAAGCCCCAACAGAAGGTGGGGATGCTCAAAGGCTGGTAGTTGCGAAGCAGAGGAGGAGAGGTGGGCAGGCTGCCTTACCTTGCCTGGGCGGCAGTCTGCTGGCCCTCCCTTTGCTGTTTTGTCTCCTCCAAGGCTGCTTTTGGTTCCATCCTGTACATGGTAGGTCCTTTTCCGTAGACATCCAGTTCCACCTTGGGGAAAGCAGCAGGACCTGGTGTCTGTAAGAGAGGCAGGGAGGTTGCTGGGTACACAAGTGTTCTGCTGACAGGAAGGGTACTCAACAAAATGATCACACACTCGCTGTACAACATGCACAGTGGATTAAACCAGCACACTAAAGCAAACAAGCACAGGAAAGCGAACTGGGTAGATATTTCCATACAGTAAGTAAGTACAATAAAACAAATTGTGTACATGTATATAAGTAAAGTACAGATGACAATTAGCAGTGCATCGAATCAATACTGCAGAGAGAGACCAGAGACTTAGAAGAAAGACATCACCAGCCATCATCAAACCATCCTCCAGGCCCACACTTCAGCTGGGAAGCCCCATTGCAGCCATTGCCGGGAGACTCAGGTAATCAGGAAAGTTCCTACGAGGTCCATCCACACATAGGTGAGGCCTCGGAGTCAGCTACAAGAGGCTCCTGCTTTTGTACCCTTAGAAACACAAGGGGCTTTATGCCAGCTCTGCCACTGTTTACTCGTGGGCCCGTGCAGTTCCTCATCATCTCAGTGTTGGTCACACTGACAGCATTGGCCAGGTGGCCCAGCGTGCCCAAGCAGGAAGCTCACGGAACAGCTGCACCCTCATGGTTTCCTGCCTCTTTCCGACAAACAGTCACCATGAACATACACACATGGACTCTGCCAAATACACTGTGAAAAACCCACACTGGGTTGTCTCTCAGTCAGGAGAGGGAATCAACTCTCAGCGAGGTTTCCATCCGTTACAGTCACAGCCAAATCCAAGCACAGGAGCGGTGTGCACATAGAGATGGAGACGAAAATGGAGATAAAAAAAATAATGTAAAAGAACAAAACTCTCTTGGAGCCAAGACTACCCATTTTCTAAGAGCCTTCTCAGCTTTCACAGTGGCACACACAGTCCTGACTTCCACAGGAGGAACTCAAAGGTACGCTTCTGTTGAGCTGGACATTTGTGATGGAGGTTCTGTGGGAGTACGGGCCTTGAATAGCCCATGAGGGAGGCCATCTCTGCTTTTATAGCAGGGACACAGGGCTATGACTTCAGTTTTCCAGAGAAAAAGAATGCTGTGCTTTGATTTGATTAACCCAGCTGTGATTGATGCAAGAAGCCTCAGTGTCTGTATTTCAGGCAGCCTGCTTGCACAAGTCACACAGTGTTTATGGTGAAGATTTCCTGTGCCACACGCCTGACAAATTACTTTGCCCTTTTAAGTAGAGAAAGAATGCGTTTCACATGGTATCTGCAAACTGTGAACAGCACTAATAAGAAGAGGACTTGATCTTACAAAGTGCTGCGCTTATTCAGCCCTGCAGATAGAAGAGATCTTTCCAGTCTGTGCTGTGGGCTTCAGGTTTTAGTTAGGCATGGATCTTAGTGACAGTTCATTTTAAGCTATGGTACAGTTCCCTCAGCAGATCCAGCATCAATACCTCCAGATGTTTGTATAGACTAGTGCCAGTTTGCTTAGCCACTGCACTCACACAAAGCAGCAAGTCCACTGTCTGCAAGGAAAACGATTCTTATCCCCATGAGGGTGCCCGAGCACAGTCACTGTATCTCACAAGCCAGATTCCACCAGAGCTGAGAATCATGAGCCTGCTCCTTGGGTAAGGAGCATTCTGGAGGGTAGATTTTGTCTAGTTAAGCCCACCAGCCCATCTGTGCCAAGGACTTACAATCAACTGAGGGAAGCAGAGTAATGAGGACGTATTTAATGAAATGCTCAGTACTACTAAGGCCATAAATGATAGAATCACAGAATACCTCCCTACTGAACACAAGTGCACGTGTCCTATCTTTCACACAACTGCCTCCTGTGCTCTTCAACATGCCTTCCTCAGCTTACATGGTTTACCTTTAATGCTTATTTCTATTCAAGGTGGTTTGAATCCTATTAACCCTTAAAGCTCTCACAATGCAATCAGAGAAACCCAAGCTGGATCAAACTATTTTTACAGAAGTCACCTGTTAGAAACATGCATGCCAGGAGGTAAATTGCTCTTTTGTTAGATTTATTCTCAATTACCTTTATGCAGATGTTGCTTTGGGGCTGCACCTGTGGAGCTATTGGTGACTCCCATCCAATGCAAGTGGGTGTAGTCACTGGCAGCAGATGTCTGCATTCAGGACATGGTGCCACCTGAAGAACAAGCCACATCACATCATGTCATTAAGGCTATCAAGAGGTTTTCAGTATTTTCCTGGTTAGAATCTGTATCAGCAAAGTCACTAGAAACACTGAAGCTGACAGCCACAGCTGCTGATACGGATCCTTACAGATCAAAGGCTACTGAGAAAATAGGAAGACAACTGGAAAGAGTGACTTTACTGACAACTAAAACTAGGCCAGAAAGGTACTAAGTTAGTTCTCAGTAAAATTAAAAAGCCAGAGAGAAGATAGAGGCATCGCTGTAAAAACTTGGTGCTCTTACATATATGCCCACACCTGCCACCATTTAAGGTTTCAGGCATGATGGATCTTCTGTAGCTATGACACAAGCAGTAGTTACTAACTAACTGCACTACTTAGCACTGGAACAAGATGCATGCGCAGGTCCTGAAGATGCGGTGGTTGTTGTTGCAGCATGAAGAGGAACCTGAATTTGGTCATGTTTCCTGACACTGGTGAAGAAAACACAATTTACTTTTCCAGTCTTACCCCTACTAACATAACTGGCACTGGAAGGAATCTGTGGTTCATTTTGCCCATTATTTAAGAATTACATCCAGTGCTAAAGGTATGGAACAAAATCACAGAATCTCAGAATCCCAGTCTGGTTTGGGTTGGCTCCTTAATGAAATGTGCCCTCATAAAAATCATGAAATGCAAACAAAAGTCTCAAGGCTCAAAGTTTCACATGAACACGTAAGTAAGGTTATATAATTATAAAATATATATAATTATATAAAAATATACCTAATTAAAATTATCCATAATAATAATAGAAATGCTTATATATCTCTCTTACCATTATAAATCATACAGTCTAAGAGAAATGCTTTTCAGCCCTCTGGGCTCATGACACCTCAGACCATAGGTGCGCACGTGTGTGTGCGCGTGCTGCGGGGGCGGCAGTCGGGTCGGGGGGGCTGCAGCATCTGCAGAATGGCTTCCCTACATGTAAAACCTGCACTTGCTGGATATGTGACAGGGCTCACGTCCAGCCCCACAGTCTCACCGCATTGCTTGTTCCAATGAAGAGTGGCCATAGTGGAACATCAGCTGGTTTGCCAGAGGCCCAGGAACAAGAGGCAAAGGCACCAGCAAGGGTCCATGGACCCAGCGCAACTGCAAAGTTCACCAGCCAGAGAAACACAAAGGCATCGGCTACCTGGAAGATGAAGAGGTACTCAGGTACGGGCTTTCTCCTCCATAAAAAGCAAAAGTACGCTGAGCACCTGCACACAGTTCAGTCACCTTGGTTGTGCTAAAAGCCTGTCCGGGAAGAGAAATCAACACCACAATGATAAGCACTGAATCCTGTGTTCACAGGCTCTGAAATTTAGCAGCTTCATACAAATCACATCATTCTGCTTGATGTCTCATTAGATCATTCAACACTACACTCCAGTACTATGTAACCTGTTTGCATATATAAGGACTCATGTACTATGCAGGTGTTTAACTTTATACGGTTGGCAAACAGGGCTGCTTACCACACGACTGAAACCTAGAGATATGGAATCTGAATGTCAGAAATATACTTTTAAGATACACAAACGCTTCTGTTTCATTAAAGAAAAGCTGCTCACATAAAAAGTAATAGTGAGGAAATAAGAACAATTGAAAACCAGAGGGTAAGTCAAAACCAGAGGCTTGTGCAAATCAGCACAACCGACCTGAAATCAACTGAGCTGAGCCATTCTGTACAAGCTGCCACAGCTTCCCTTACCCATCTCATGGTATTAAAACAGGAGCAGTCTTTACATGAAATTACTCTTCCTTACTTCTGTTGTTCAATTCATGCGTTTGCTCAGTTTGGGCGTTAAATAAAACCAGTCAGTTCCTAATCCCTTTTTTTTAGTGTTCGGGTATCAGGATGCTGGGGAATTGTCTGGGATGTACCTAACCACAGCAGTGCATTGACATTTAAACACCTGAAAATAACCTTGCTATAACATTTGATAAATAATTCTAGTTTTCAAGAAACACTTCAATTCAACCCCACACTCAAGTCAAAACACAAGTATTTCTGGAGCTTCATAAAGGTCATCACTGTGCAAAAGCAGCCAAGCCTCTGCTTTGAAACCTGGCTGCTCTTTGGGCAAGCCTGAGGCACAGCTTTCAAATTCTTCCACTGCCTTTTGAGAACCACAAAACCAGAAATCCTCATGGATTCAGGAACACTTTTCCAAATAAACCTCTATTTCTGCGTCTTCTTTTCTCACCCAGAAAATGAGGCTGGTTTATACTCACCTGCTCACAGGACACTGCACAAAGAAAATGCTTCATAGCTCTAAATTGCTTTGAACAAAGGAGTCTTAGCTGAACACGAAGCACTATTTTCAGATTTAACATGAGGAATCATTACTTAAGGTACGCACACTTTCTCACATTGCATTTAACAGCGATTAAGAAATACAATTAGGATAGCTCTCACAGCAGGGAAGTATTTGTAACACCTCCCTCTGGGTCACAAGTCAGCTTTGCATACTTGCATGGTGTTTGATTAGCCCTTACTTTATACACAGGTCCTCCTGATGTAGCCAGAAAACTGAATGAGGTTTTTCAAGGAGGAATCCCAGAGCTGTGGGCTTTGAGCAACTCAGGAGTCTGCAGGGGGTAACCACAAGCTCTAAAACACTTGTGTCGCTCACAGGAAAACGCTCTTGCTATGCAGAGATGTGTATGAAGGGCCACAGACAAGACTGAATACTTTCATTACTTACAGAACTCAGGCAGACTTCATCCCAGAGCTGTATGCCATGGCCCTCTTTGCATGACAAAGAACAATTTGTTTGCAAAACCTGACTGTCCCCTTTCTGCCTTTCCAGGGACAGACAATGGCTGCTGTCAGGCAATTCAGAGGCGCTCTGTGTTCTCTCACTCCTTCCCTACATTATTCTGTACAAAACACACGTGGAGCCCACCCAAGCTAACTAAGCGACCATTAACATCAGGTTCACAGAGCATACAGCCAAGAAAGGGCATAGTCACTCTTTGCTGAGGTTCCTTTTTCACCCCTTGAAGCCAACCTTATGTAGTATAAAAGACCTTGTATGATCCTCTACCTTGGCATGGGTTTTAGTCCAGTTCTTTCTAATGACATTGAATTCACTATCCAGTTGGTACATCACACGCAAATGGCCACTGAGGAAGAGTGCACCGGTGCAGCACGTGCCAAGTGACCAAATAGCCCTTTTAACACTGGTTTGGCTAAGGTGAAAGCAGAGACTGATCTGGTCTTGTAGACCAGAAGACTGTTCCTCCAGAGAGGTACACAGATAATTAATTAATTGCAATGCTTTAACTGCACAGGAGCATAAGACAGGAAACAGGTACCTGGCTGAATGCAGAACCTCAGCATTTCCCAATCCCATTACAAAAATCCTAAACCCTGACTCCTGAGAACCATAACATCAACAGAGAGGGCAGAAAACTACAAGCAAGTGCACACAGAGAAACTCAGAGCTAACTCCATGTGCTCTAACAGAGCTCTACTTCTGAGGCCCTCAAGGCCTTAGCTCATTTGCAATTAAATCCAAGGGCGTGTTAAATCCATTTCTCCTTTCTTATGTTCCCATTAAAACAAACCTAAACCAAACTCAAACCACAACTAAGAGTTGGCACTGGATAAACCAGGAACCACTGTGAATAAAGCCTATCCAGATTTCAGAAAACACAAAATGAAGAGGCCTCCCAACTCTCACATCCTGCTCTGCTTTCCTTTGTAAGCAGAGCTGAAAAGAAGAGCCTTGGACCACACCACATCACAATGTCTACTCGTGGAATTCTCCTTTTCCCTCTGCAGACTTATGCATTTCCAGAAAAAAAGGTCTTTCCTAAATTAAAAGCCCCAGCCAAAACAACACCACTCCTCTACCACTAGTATATGTCTCTCTGGAGACAATCCAATGACAGAGCAAAGCTGGCAGCTGTAGCTCTTAGGCTCCTATTAACAGTGCCCCACACTGGGCACACACCTCCTTTCACCCAGGATTCATGGGGCCGCTAACAGCATCTGTACTCTTAAGGCAGGGAGCTGGGAGATAAGAAATCTCTTACTGCAAACGAGAAAGCTCTTATAAGCACCATGCAATGGCGATCAGGATCCGACTCCTTAGGAAGATCAGCATCAGTATGATTATGACCTCAGCACCATAAAGTATTACCCCTGGAAACACACAAAAGTTAGGTTTATGAAGAACCAAACCAATAGGCTGCCTCTGTAATTCCCCCCTCTCCCCACCCCTTGTGTTTTGCACTATTGTTCATGAACTCCATAGAATTCCCTGCTGGAGCAGCTCTTTCCTTCTCTCACTGCAGCTGCCAATCATCAACCCCATTTCATAGCTTTGGGGGGGGAAATTCTACATGCCCAGAGTTTGTCAGAATGGGCACCACCCTGCCAGTACACCCCTAACAAATTCTGCTTTTCATAACAAGCATTTTGCACGTTTATACTCTAATGCTGCTCATCCGTGGTATTTAGATACAACAAATAAAAAGGAGATGAAGAGTCAACTTTGCCTGAAGAGTGCAGTTTTCTGATACATACTCCTTTAACATTTACGTGTACTTAAATCAACAGGCTTGTCTGAGCGTTAGCTTGGCGTGAGCTCCTTTCCCCTCATTCCTGTCAAAAAAAACAAAGAGGCTTTGTGAAGCACTTCTGAAAACAAAGGGGCTTTGGGTTTTTTTTTGTCCAGTTTTGGTCAAATGATTTTCACCTTCCAGCTGTGATGCTGGAATCACACAAACTTGCTCTGAGGTTAGAGAGCTGAGAGCACCATGTCCCGAAACATTTCCTCTCTTAGTTGTGAGCAGTGTTTGATTCATAACCCAGATCTTGTTTAAAGAGTTGGCTTCTCTCTGATTTTTATTTGTGTCACTTCAAATCCTACTGCTGCAATAGGAAGCAAAAGAATTCTCTGGACTCCACCTCGAGAAGGCAGAGTCTTAAATGCCTGAAGCACACCTCCTCTCACCCTGAGACACATCCCTTAATTCTGGGTGCCTCAGAGGGTTAGACAACAATTAAACCAGCCCAGCGGTGGTGGATGGTTACACACAGCAGGCCCTGTCTCCTCCAGCTGAAACCAAGAGTTCTGTGGAGGGAGAGGAGGACAAAGGGAAGGTATCCCTCAGCCGTGGAGTCTGGAGGTTTGCACAGGGACAGGGGAATTGGCTTCAGGTCCCACAGCTTTGACACAGCCTCAGAATCCAGACCCAGATAGTCAGAGATGATGTTCAGTTGCAATCCCGAGTACTGATAGCAGTACCCCTAGCCATCAGAACTGCACGTGGCAAGTGACCCCTGGGGTGCTCAGAGCCACAGACTTTCTTCAGAACAAAGGTTTTGTTCCACACATTTCAGCACCTATTTTTGATATGGTTCTCCATGAAGGAATACATAGGCAGGCTGCTTTGCAGTTGGTCTCAGGCCAGTTCAGATCTCTTAAGTTAACGTAGCTTGTCCCCATTAGTAGTACCTCAATTCACTCATCTGAAAGTGACACTGACCTCTGGATAAACTGTACAGTGGCTGCTAAGAATCAGGCAGGGGAGTTACACGGAAAGATGGAATAAAATCCTAATATTCTCTAGGGCCAGCATGCTAAAAAGCTCTGCCTCAACAATATGCAAAGATGCTCCTGAGCTCAATGATCCAACACAGTTACTTGAAGACACAAAGCAGAGAAAGCAGACTAAAGGAGTAAACTACTGCTCCATTCATTTAGCTACCAATAGGGAGAAGCAGTGCTTTAGGCTATGTGCCATTCATCATCAGTTAGTGCCTGCAGGCCTGCCAATAGAGTAGTAACAGCAGCACAAATAGTATTTGACAGATATTTGTTCTCTCTTGTGCCCCTCCTTGTCTTGTTCCATTAGGATTGTTTTAAATACACTGCCCTTGTAAGAGAAAGCAGTGAAGCACTTCTGAAAACCAGAAGTGATGACATTTGTGATGGTTCATTACACAGCCTCAGGACAACCTCCAAGAAAATGCAGTGACCTGAATGTAAACAGGTCTACAAAAGATGCACAGAGTTATTCGTCTCATTTCTGGGGCCCTCCAGGAGGGGGCATAAACAGACTGAGAGACAAAAATGCCCCTCCTTATCTTCATCGGGACTTAGTTCTTGCCTTCTGCTTCCCCATTGTGAAGACTGAACACACGGGAAGTAGAATGCTAGGAACACAAGCCTTTTTCACTCTCATCACTAGTGCGACTGCATTCTGGCCCCTTACACATACGCTAGTCGCTTTGCAGAAAAGGTAGATTTTTGTACTGTACAAAGAAAGTGAATTCTGATTACTTCTATGAGCAACATATGCAGAGGAGGAGATTTAACAAGGCAGAAACTGTAGCAAGACAGCGACTGAATCTTCTGAACATCCCTTAACGGATACCAAGTTTAAAGGGCACTTACTAAATGCTAACCATGTTTGCCTCATCTGCAGGTGCACTCTCAAGTCTGGCTGGAATCCAGCACCAGAAACAGTGAGCTCAGATCCAGGTATTCCTTTAAGATGGTCGTACTCCCAGCGACAATGCCAGATGCCTGTTAAAAATCAATCAATATCAAATGAGCGTTTTTGAAGAGTGCCAAGACAAGGTTGGGGTTATTTAAATATTTGACAAGTGAAGCGTTTTGTCCTCAGCATGTCGGGGAAGCAAAATTAAACACGCGTTACTGCGAGACTAGCCAGCTATAACATCACATCTACAGATAAGAAAGATCAGTACAAGTCAAAGTGGACTAAGTACACTGGGGGTAAATAGTTCAGGTTACTACATCTGGGGCTAAGTATCAGCACAGCTGGATTCTTACGAAATTTTGCTGCCATTTAGGCCCTTCTCATTTAATTGAGTCTAAACCTAGGCACTAGTTCTCCCACCTACAGCATTTAACTGATGTAATCACTTGCTTTCCTTGCCCAAAATCATGCAATAAGGAAAAACAGCCTCAGAGGCTGGAGGATTACACCTACCATAACCTATAATTCCAGTCACGCCAAAGATGAAAATCCAGAAGAGAATCCCAGCTGTGAACCTCAATGACACAAGGAAGAGCAGGCTCACAATCATTGCAACGAACAGCCCACTAGAAAGACAAGAAACAGAAACCCAGGCAGAACAAGTGTGAGCATCTTTCTTGCACGCCTCTTACTCCAAATGAGGGTCCCTTCACCTCATGTAGGAGAACGTTTTGCAAAAATGTATTTCAAAATCTTCCTTATGAAATATTTCCTCATGGCTCTCTGCTGTTAGAAACAGACAGATTATATATGATGATCTGGACACAGCCACAATTGTCTGCGTACACCGAGTTCTCAGGGCGTCTGAATGGGACCAGCACACGTCTGGTTTGGTCATTTACACTGGCTGACCAACTCACTGCCTTTTCCAGGCCATGGCCTAGTCTACAGCACACAAACTTAAATGGGAGAAATACCTGGGTGTGGGGAGGTTACTGGTTTATGTCCTCCATTTAAAATCCCTGCTTGCACAGAAACAAGATTAGGAAAGTAACATTTGAGGAGCTTTCCTAGAAAAAAAAGAACTCATTTGAGGAGGAAAACCAGTGATCCTTTCTACCCATCGGAGAAGAAAATGATCAGGGCATAGTGAGCCATAAAAAGAACCTGTTCAGAGCCATCAGTGGGACCCCTAGGATGGACATCTCCAGTGTCTTTATCAAGTCTGTGCTAAGGAAACATTTGCTTTCATTTCACTCCCAGAAAGCAAGTCAGAAAGGAAAGAATGACTGCAAAAGGCCTTTACTCAGCAGGTTTCTTCTAAAGCAATGCAAATAAAGCAGTGGGAACAATGGTTCCATCCAACAAAGATCCCGCTCAGACGATTCACAGAACATTTCATTTCTCGAGAACTTTGAGGTGTTACATCAGAATTTTGTGTTAGAACAGCCACAAAAGAAATGAAACCCTTTTCTTCCCTGTGGTCAGGAACTTCTCTTCTGAACGTTCCCAATTTATTTAGCCAGTGACTAAAGATAACAAACGGGTCAGCCTGACCACAAACAATCAAAACCGGATGTTTGGGGCAAACTAAGCCAGACAGGCAGAGGGACAAGAAAAAGAACATCAGTTTATTTAGTTAAACCTTTGTAAACTGGGCTTAAGTCCTAGCCCCTTAGAGGCTTCCCAGCATGATGCGTGTTCCCTTTCTGAATGGCTTGTTTGAAATTCAGAATGTATTCCTCAAAAAAGCACTGTCATTTTGGAGTTCCTGACTCTCTTCTTCAAGGCAGTAAGATACCTTTATCTACGGTGAGCTTCAGATTTGCTCTAGTAACACCAAAACTGAATGAATACATGGTAACAACTGTCATTAATAGAGTGCTTCCCTTAAACTGAGCCTTGAAAGCAGCAGTTCTTTGGGAGTAGGATAAAAAGAACAGAGCAATTCCATATTAGATTTTTAATCCCACCTCCTTTCACCATCAGGCCTTCACTCTCATCACCCAAACTCTGGCACTTTCATATGTTTGCCCAGAAATCACTGGATGCATGCTGTCATTTGGTGAAAAGTGTGAGGAAAATTCTACCCAAATACTTTAAAAGTAACAACAATCCCTTATAAAAGCATCCTATTTGAAATGGGGAAACTGGCTTCAGTATGGAGAAAGTCTGTTCAGAAAATGGTCAAGTCTCTCTCCAGCCCATCTGTCGAGCAGCATCTCCTTTGAGAGAATCTTCACTGTAAGTCTGATTTCAGTAACAGATCGAGAGAGAATGGCCATTTAGGCATATATACTCACAGATCTGCTGCAGCAAAATAGCTACTTCTTTTGTTTTGGTGCTGCATTTTTACTAATTGCTCCTTATTGAGTAAGAATTGCAAGATAAAGCTAACTCTGTTCAGTAGTTTTTGTTCTTTAAGTTGCTTTGCCTGCTGCACTGGATTTGTTTATTACAATAAATTTAACTACATATTGCTAGTTTCAATTTGGAAATTGGGATGTGTTTTATATAGATATTCATGACATTTAGCAACTGCAATTGGTTTGAAAGTCTCTTAATCAAGAATTTTTAGGTTTGGAATTACCAGGCAGATGGGTCCTGCAGCAGAAGACAGCAGCACCTCTTGGCTTTCTGCCTGGTAAGATATTAAAAAGCTACTCCAGACCATACTGTATGCATGTATGCTGGGCTATCCTTACCTCACATACAGAACCATAACAACTTTACGGCAAAGCTTAAAAGTAGGTTTGGTAACAAACACGTATGTGATCAATTCTTCAATTCCCTACACATTCCATAGTGAGTTTGGAAAAAACATAAAATTATCCATTAGAATCTTACATTAAAATCCAGTACCAAGAAATAGCATAGTCTTCAAAACTTTTTACTCTAATTGATCTTGCATCCAGGATATTACTGATGCTGCTGAGAAAAGACAAGACTGCTAATAGCAGAGAAGCAGAAAACTGCTCAGTGAAGCAAAAGGAGGACTTCTTGGAGTTGTTTTCCTAGCCTGAAAAGTGCTTGCCCATATTAACGTTTCCTAAGAAGAAATGAAGAATCATCTTGTCAAAGAACAAACAATGTAGTTGTAGATGCCAGAAGAAGGAAACTTCCTAAGGTGCGGGTGCTAGCACTGCTGGGAAGGTGCTAGAATGCAGCAGCCTCAGATCCAGAGGTAAGAAAAGGTACCCCTGTGCTCCAGACTGCCTGAGGATGGAGAGTAGCAGGTTGCTACCCAGCACTGGAGATGCTTGCTGTCCATCTGCAAGGGAGGTGCTGTCTGGCATCAGAGCCCAGGACGTTGCCTTTTGACCTTCAGATGTGTGCTAAAAACAGGAGCGTGCTGATGAGGTGAGATGCAAAAGTACTAGGACAATCCACAGTACTAGGAAGGCTGCTGTAGGAAGGAAGAGATGAGGCCATCACTGGCTGGCCCGAGTCCTGCTGCATGAAGACTTCAATTTGAACCTCCTTTAACTTTCCTTGCTATTAATTTTGGCTAGGAAAACCAAGTGGAATGTTTTCAAAACTGACAGTCACTCTGAGGAACACTAAAGCTTTTGGCTCCTTGCTCATTTCTGCATACCACAGTGCTGGGTTTCCCTACTGGAACTTTGCAAGTGCTCAGGCACAGAAACCATCTACCAGGAAGTCTCGTCTGGGTACCCTCAGCCATTTGATACAACAGATTCTGATCTTTGTTTTTCAATTCCTAAATTATTTCACAGTCTCAGAATCCAACACACAAGCACTTAAGAAAGGTAAAACCTACTTTGTAGTTCCCCTGAGGTCAGTTACGTTTCTTGTTTTCCCTCTTCCATCTTTGAAGGTAGTCTGATTTGCCACAGCTAGCACACCACTCTTCATGGAGAAGTCCAGGAAGCATCTCTTAAGAACTATTCAAAATACCAAAAGAAAGCAGGAATGGAAAGCAATGGAAAAAAAGACAGAAACTATGGGTAAGACAGAGAGAGGAGGAGTTTATAAAAGAGAGAGACAAGGACAGACGTTCACATACTCATTTATGTTGCCCTGCTCTTTGCTGCACCAAATCCTTGGTTTCATTCCAAAGGGAAGAGTAGGTCAGTCCTCCTACACAGCTGTACGTCACCTTTATCTACTGGTTCTGCACCTTCCTTTAGGTTTAGAGATGGGAGAAATCACACAGTACATTTGAGTCCAAAATCAGTTCCACGAAAGACAGACTTCTTTGCCTAGCTAAATTACTGAGGAGCTCTACACAACAGGAGCCTTAAGAACTGCTTTGAGACACTCTGCTCCACTGCTGCGGGGTACTTAAGTACTAAAGGATACTTCTCACAGTACCGCAACCACATGGGTAGCTGCAGATACTCTTTAAGGAAACAGTAATCACTGAAAGAGTTAGGGATGGGATGTGCATACAAGACCTTCATCCCTGACCAAATCACTGCCAAAGCGTATGCATGGGACAACTCCTTATACGGTGAGATCAGAATAATTCAAAGCTTTGCTGGAGCTCAGTAAAATCATGCTTATTACGCATTGCTTAAAGAAACAAAATGTATTCCATCTCCTCCTGATACACACAGACCTTGTGAGGACTCTTAAAACCAGGTCTGCAGAACTGCTTCAAGTAATTCCACTTAACTCTCACAATTCAGGATTTAAAACCACTGGGAAACAGAGATAAGCAAAGCAAGCCACTCGGCAGGTATCCCAGGAAGGTGTGCTTAACAGCTGCCTGCTCCCAGACCTCTCAGTCTCCTCTCTACTGCCACTGCCTAAACACCAGAAATAAAACCCCAAGAGCTTCTCCTTCGGGTCTTTTCTGTTACTTGGTGCATGGTGAGAACAACTAAGAACCAGGCAGCAATGCTTTAGGACTACTCTTGCTCCAAGGTGGATGAAAGAATTAATGATCCAAACTTGGGTACTTAGAAGCTGTGCCATTAGCGATGCCATCTGTAAGCTGCGCTGATCCTTTACCAAAAAGATTCTCTGAATGATGAAAACAACTGCATTTACTGTGAGGGTGGGGAGGCCCTGGAACAGGTTGCCCAGAGAGGCTGTGGATGCTCCATCCCTGGCAGTGTTTAAGGCCAGGCTGGACGGAGTCTTGGACGACACGGTCTAGCGTGTGGTGTCCCAGCCTGCGGCAGGGGAATTGGAAGTGGATGATCTTAAGGTCCTTTCCAACCCAAACCATTCTATGATTCTGTGAAAAGAAAATGGCAGGCTCCCTACGGGGAAAAATCACGCATGAGAGAGAAACACTGTTGGGTTTGCACATCTGGGATGAGGCTTTGCAATATTAAGGTTTTGTAATACTAAGACTTTGCAATATTGGGGCTGGGGCTAAGTTACTCAGGGAACGAAACATAGGGTTTGAAATACCGTGACTTAAACAGGCACACTCTGTGCTTAAAGACAACGGCATCTGTGGGCAACAGACACACTCTGTGGTGCAAAAGAACTCTATCTTTGTACAGCCTATGAAGCTAAGACAGTGCAAACCGCTGCTGTAGTTAAGCAGTAAGTTGGGGTACCATGTGCCTGCCAGAGAGTTATGAAATCAAACCCTAAAAGGAGAGAAAGAAAGAAGTAAGAGGAAGGGGTGCACGAAATTGAGTAAGGGGAGGTGTAACCAGAGGCGGGACAGTTAGCACGTAGATTGTACACGTCGGAGAGGCTGTAAACCTTGGAGTCCCCAACCAATGGGGTAACAAGGGAGGGAACTTGAGGATGGGAAAGGAAATACAAATCAAAGTTCTGCCTTTGCTGTGTGTGCCTGCTTGCCAGGACACCCGTTTGTGCACAAACGTTAAATAAATGGCTGCTTCACTGCTGTGTCTGACCGAGGCCAGCCTGAACCTAGAGACTGCTTCTCACCCTTCAACTTCTCAGCGACCAAAACCCACGACCCATTCCCTCAGCAGGAGGCTCACCTGAGACTCCAACTTCTCGCCGCCTTCCTTTTTCTGGGACGCTGCTCTGGGAGGGGCACTTTCTCGCCTGACCTGCTGGAGGCTGCTGCTTCTCTTCTCCCTGCTCTTCACTGGCATCTTCCGCACTGCTTCTCTGGGCTCGTTTCTTCCCCTGCCTCTTCTTTACCCGTCTCTGCCAGACATTCTCCTTCTCCTTCCTACTCACCGCAGGCAAGCAGAGGGGGAAAACAAAGCAGTTGTGTATTTTTTTAACTATAGAAATCCCATGCAAACGTTTCACAGAAGAGACAATCCCCTGCAAAAAAACGTGTTTACAAAAACCAGCACTCACAGCGACTGCAGCCGTTGGCGAGGGCCTGTGCTTGAGCTACGGCAGTAACTAAGAGTCACCTCAGTGCAGGACGCGACTCCGTGACGAAGCACGGAGCCTCCCGGACACCTGCACAGACAACACATGGCCAGGAGCCTGTCCACAGAGCACCAGGACAACCTGGGAACCAGAGACTTCCCAAGAAACAAGTCCTGGAACATTTCCAGTTCATCCTCAAATAACCTCCTGTGACACCACACTCATTTTCAGCCGCACGCAGGGACCCGGAAGGTCATACATTATTTTGTACTGCAGGGTGCTGTACGCGTAGCCTGTGTACCGGGCCATCCACAGCTATCTCATACATTAAAAGCGCTAGGATTGAAAGGGCATTTGTAGAGCTTTAATGAGAGAAACTCCATTTAGTTTTTAGATGGCATAAAATTACATGAACAAGCCCTAGATCAACTGCTCCCACATCTAAAGCCTTCAGCTCGATGACCAGGGGAAATCAGCAGCAGGGCAAATAAAGGTTCTGGCCCTTCTCAACACACTGAAACTTGAAATGGAAATGGTACAATGGGCTGCTGAAAACCACACTGAGAGCAGTGGGTGGTGGGACTTTCAAACACTGGGATACACTTAGCAAAGGCCACCTGCTTGCTCAACACCAGAGGATCTGCCAACAGGGCTGACCCAGCCCAATTACAGATTTTACATACCATAGAGGGGGATGAAGTTCCTGGGGTGCACATAAAGGATGTGCTGGGGTGTCCTGGGTTCAGCAGTAGCAGTCATGTTTCTCCTCCTTGGTAGCTGGTGCAGTGCAGTGTTTTGACTTTCGGCTCGGGAACAGAGCTGATAGAGATGTTTTGGTTTGGCCAAGGACTTTGTGAGCCTCATGCTCTGCCAGGGAGGAGGGGAAGCTGGGAGGAAGCAGAGACAGGACACCTGACCCAAACTGACCAAAGAGCTATTCCATACCACAGCACGTCATGCCCAGGATGTAACTGGGAGTTAGCCGGAAGGGCTGGGAGACTGCAGGGTTGGAGGAGGTATCGGTCGGAGCTTGGTCGGGCTTGGGGGGCCGAGTTATCGGTCAGCTGGTGCTGAGGTGTTGTATTCTCTCCCTTGTAATTTCCTTTATCATTATTATCACTGGTGGTAGCAGTAGTGATCTGTGTTATACCTTAGTTACTAAACTGTTCTTATCTCAACCCGTGGGAGTTGCATTCTTTTCGATTCTCCTCTCCGTCCCTCCGGGAGCAGGGGGAGGGCAAGAAAGGGGGGGGAAGTGAGCGAACGAGTTACCTGACTGGGTTTAAACCACGACATGGGGCAACCAGTCTGTGCTATTGCCGATTCTGGGGACTGCTTTTGCTCAAAGAGCTGGGGGCTTTTGGTGGGTATTGCGGGAGGGTGAGGAAGTCCGACGTGTACCTGAAGGAGATCTGATTTGGAGTGAAAAGAGCCAGTGAACTGAACTTTATGATGCTGTGTAATACTGAATTCCGTGATCGCTTCCATGGCGGCTGAACACCCATCACTGCACGGGACACCTCGCGGCCCCTGTCCCCACCGCCGTGGGTCTGAGGATCTGAACCTGACTGCCTTGATCACCATTAATGAAGAATGGACTTTGATCAAACTGGACAAGTGTCACAGTGATGGAATCGGAACTGACTTCAGCATCCAACAACCCAACACCCCACACCATCCATCTTTCCTGCCTGGAGACACTGCTATGGCAGATGGAGCCCCAAGTCATGACAGTGGGAAGTGTGAGGCCTGGCATGACATAAATGGTATGGACTAAGGGGTGGATACTGTCCTGGTTGTGGCTGGGACAGTACTCGTTTGCTTTCTAGCACCTGGTGCTCTGCTGTGTTTTGGCTTTATTCCGAGAGCAGTGCTGACAACACACTGACGTTTTAGTTGTACATAAACCGGGGAGGAGATATCTGGAAGGGAAGGATCACTGCTCGGGTCGGGCTGGGTATCACTCAGCAGGTGCTGAGCAATTGTATTGGGCATCACTTGTGTTTATTGGGGTGGCTTTTTTCTCTCTTCTTGTTATGTCCCTTATCATTATTATCACTATTATCAGCACTAGTACATTGTGCTTCGGTTATTAAACTGTTCTTATCTCCACCCTCGGGTTTTTCATCCTTCCCTTCCTGCTCCCCATCCCGCTCCAGGAGCCAAAACCCGGCTCAGAGTCACCGACACCTCTGCACCCCCCCTCCCCCCCCGGGTGCCGGGGATCGGCTGCCCCAGCAGCACCTCCCCCCCCGGGGGGAAACAGCCCCCAGGGCCCCCCACAACAGCCCCGCTCCATCCCCAGGGCCGGAAAGCTGCGGGACCCCCACAGCTCCCAGCCCCCCATGCCCCGGCTTCGCAGCACCCCACACTCCCAGCCATCTCGCAGCCCCACTGCCCAGAGCTCGCACCCGCCCCCCGCATTCCCCCGCAGCGCCCGGCCCCACTGCCCAGAGCCTCGGGGGGCCGCAGACCCCCAGACCCGCTCCCCGGGCTCTGCAGCGCCCCCCAGACCCGCGCCGCGCCGCGCCCGCTCACCCTCACCTCCTCCCGCTCGGCCGCCGCCATTGCCGGCTGCAGCTCCGCCTCACGCCCTGGGCCCGCCTCCGACGCAGCCAATCAGCGCACGGCTCCCCCGCGCAGGGCACGCTGGGACCTGTAGTCCGGCCTCCTGCACATGCGCACGGGGCAGTGGGCGGGGAAGGGGGGGCAGCGGGACCCCCGTGAGGGGCGGGGCCTTTCCTCATGGAGGAGCCGCCCCCCATGGGATCCCAGAGGCACCGGATGGGCTGGGGTGAAGGGACCTTAAAGCTCCTCCAGCTCCAAGCCCTGCCACGGGCAGGGACACCTTCCACATGGAAGGAGCAGCTTGCTCCGAGCCCCTGTGTCCAACCCGGCCTCCAACGCTGCCAGGGATGGGGCAGCCACAGCTCCTCTGGGCACCCTGCGCCAGCGCCTCAGCACCCTCACAGGGAACAGCTTCCTGAGAGCTTGTGAAATACGAACTCACTCCTCTAAACGAGGTAACGAGGGTTTAGTGAGGGACAAAGTCAAGAAAGCAAAAGCGACAGCGCTGGGCGCCTGACCGCAGCCAGAGGCGCAAGGGATTAGCATTTGGTACAGGTTTATATACTTTCAGTGTTACATTAGTTACATGCATATTCATAATTCCCGCATATAGGCGGGGGATATTATAACGAGCTTCAAGAATTTATTCTCACAAGTCTCCTCCTCTTGGCGTCTGCGCACTGCTCTGTGGTGATTGTGAGCAGGGGGCTTGAGGATGAAGTAAACAGTCTTCCTCTTGTGAGCAGGGGTCTTCAAGATGAAGTAAGCAGTCTTCCTCACGGTGTACTTTTCACCTCTGGCACAGTTGGACCCCCCAGCAATCACACAACCAGCTATATCTGTAATTATTCTGATAACTAGCAAGGATTTAAAACAGTGTGACCTTCCTGCAAAATTTGTTGCAGGATGGGCAGACAAGGAGTATCCCAAGCTAGCAGAGCCTTGGGAGGCTCTGTCTGGAAACTAACTGATAAGGATGGTGTGAAATAACTCATTCGTTTTTAGTGGGGCCACTAAAGCCTGTTATCTCACCACAGACTTACAACACAAACATTGCTCTTTAAAACTACTTTAGGAGACCAGCGTGAAACAATTAACTCATGTTTAAGTGGGGCCACTACATCCCACAGACTTACAACATAAACACTGTTCTCTTTCTATAGCCTAAGTTAAGCTAAAAAGTACTTTAACCGTCTGTTTTCCAGGCACTAGCTTTCCTTATACCAAGCTTCACCCCCCACCTTCTCTTACCTTTACAAATTCTTTTGCTATGTGACTCCATTTAGATCAAGAGATCTGAACCTTTTTAACTTGTTGTCTGGTCTGGTATCTTTAGCGTGTTTTGTTTCTGTTACTGTAAACTCGTACAGTTATATCCTGCACGTGAGCACACCTATGATCTGAGAAAGCCAATACATTTATGTGTTCATCACAATCTCACCTCAATCCACCTCTGTGGAAAGGAAAAAGGGGATAAAATAAGCAGTAAATCGCAGCCTCCTTGTGACTTCCCAAAGCCTCCGGTTTCAGTTCTAAAGCCTCGTTCGCAGGGTCCCAAGGCTCAGGTTCAGTTTCCAAAGGCTCGGCCGCGGGGATGCTGCTGCCGGGCGGGGGGCGCACGAGCCCGGCCGCGGGGCTGGGCAGGGCCCGCTCCGCCGTTCCCCGGGCTCCCGCGGCCGCGAGACCCCCCCCGCCGGCCGCTCCGCCCGGTGGCAGCGGGCGCCCGGGCCGCGCGTGGACAGAGCCGTTGACAGCGAGGCTGCGGCGGCGGCGGCAGCAGCGGCTTCTGAGCGGCTTCTGAGCGGCTTTTGAGCAGCAGCGACTTCGGCAGCGGCTTCTGAGCGGCAGCGGCTTCGGTAGGAGCAGCAGCAGGGGCAGCAGCACCAGGTGAGGCGGCGGCGGCAGCTCTCGGCGGTCCGGAGCCCGCCCTCCGCCGCTCCCCGCGATGGTGCCTCCCCCGTCCCCCCAGCGTCCCCCCGCAGGGGCTCGCGGCACCGCTCCCCTCTCCCGGTACTGGCAGTGGCGGCGCTGGGCGAGCCGCCGCCGCTGCGTCTGGGTCTGGCGAGGCAGCGCCGGCCCCTGGCGCTCCCCGGCCCGCCCCCAGGCCCCGCCCCGCCTGGGGCCGGCCGGGGGCCGCCACCATCCACAGGTGCCCGGCGGCGCGCGGACCGGCGGCGGAGCGCGGACCGGCGGCGGAGCGCGGACCGGCGGCGGAGCGCCCGCTCCCTCCCCGCCCCGCAGCCTCCCGGCAGCCGCGACCCCCGAGACCCCGGAGCGCGGTGCTGCTGCGGGGGTGCCGTCACCGGCAGCGCGGTCGGGCAAGGTGCCCGTGCTCCTCCTGACCCGCATTGACCCGTCGGCCTATCTGCGCTCCGGGACCGGCGGGGAGCGGCGCGCCGCGGAGCCTCGGCCGGGAAAGGCCGGGAATGATGCGGCTCCGCTCGGCCCGGAGCGCCCGGTGGGGGCCGGCGGGGACCCCGCGCGCAGCGACAGCGGCCGCGTCTGTCGCACGGGGCACGACAAGGAGAGCTTCGAGCGGCTTTACCGCGTGGGACCGCTGCTGGGGAGAGGCGGCTTCGCGTCCGTGTACTCGGGGCTCCGCCTGTGTGACAACAGCCCGGTAAGGGCGGGCCCGGCGGCGGGCCGGGGAGGCGGCGGGGCTCAGCTCAGCTCAGCTCAGCTCAGCTCAGCCCAGCGCTGCCCTTGGCTCGCAGGTGGCGATCAAACAAGTGGCTCGGGAGCGCATCTCCTCGTGGGGCGAGCGGGTGAGTGCGCGGGGCCACCAGGACAGTGCGGGGCAGAGCGGGTGGGGGTGAGCCGGTGGGGCCGGCGGGGGGGAAAGTGGGACAGCGAGAGGGGACAGCACCCTCCTCACGGACACGGTCTACACCAAATTTAGCGGTGAGCCCACAGCCCAGGGTGCTTCCCGTACCGGGCAGTTTGTGAACAAGAGTCACGTGCTGATGACGAGGTGGCGGGTCACACCGAGTGTGCGTCCCCACGTCCATGGGACCACCGGTGCAGCCCCTGCATCCCTGGGGATCCGCGGGCGAGAATCCAGGAGCAGGCGGCATCTGCCTAATGAGGTGCGCCCGTATCCTGTTGTAGGAACACCTTTGTACTACCCGCCGGAGTGGTTCCGCTGGCACTGCTACCACGGCCGTCCGGCGGCGATCTGGTCCCTGGGCGTGCTGCTGTATGAGATGGTGTGCGGGGTCCTCCCCTTCCGGTGCTGCGAGGACATCGTCAGCGGGCAGCTCTTCTTCCAGCGCCGGATCTCTGTCGGTAGGTACCTGGCTTCGCAGCCGCAGGGGAAGGTCGGGGTTTAGGGGTGGCAGCTGATCTCCCTTGGTCAGCTGGAGGAGGTGGCCCATGTCCTGCCATCCTGCTCTCCTCCAAACCGAGTCATGGAGCAGGAGGTCTGGGTGCAGCTCTGAGCGCACCCAGGCCTGGGCGCTGCGGACGGTGGCACGAGGTAGGCAGGAGCCTCCTGCAACTGAGCGGCAGTTCCTGGATTCTCCCCAGAATGCCAGCACCTCATCAGGTGGTGCTTGTCCATGAGAGCTCGCGACAGGCCATCCCTGGACGATGTGTTCAACCACCCTTGGCTGCAAACATCCACTGCCCCAGGAGACAGCCGCCCTCCACCCTCACAGCCTGAGCCAGCAGCTGGGCAAGTAAGCTGGGGGTGCCTCTTGGGGGGAGTGTGGGGTCTGGGGTTTTTGGCAGGTTGGGTTTTGCGGAGAGCGGGTGGTTTTGGGGGTTTGGGGGATTTGGGAGTTTGGTGAGGTTGGGTGTTTTGGGGGGACTTTTGCAGTTATTGGGGGGCTTGTGGGGATTGGTTTCTGGGTTCTTTGGAGAGCAATAGGTGTCACAGGGACACCTCATAAGAGTTAATACTCCTCCTTGTAGCTGGGGCAGTGGTGAGTTTGGGCTTTAGTCTGAGGATAACGCTGGTAACACACCGATTGTATAGTGGTTTCTGATTAGCACTTACCCCGAGCAAGGCTGATTCAGTCTCTCATGCTCTGCAGTGAGGAGAGACAAGATCTGACAGCAAAGCAACAGACAAAGCGGCTACTCCAACACCAGCCACGAGCACTGCAGCTACTCCAGCACCAGCCACAACCACTACGGTGACACCAACAATGGACACAGGCACCGTGGCTACTCCAATGGCAAGGACTGTCACTACAGCTACAACTCCAGCAACATGCACTGCTGCTATTCCAACCAGGGCAAAAAAAGCAGTGTGGATACTCCAGACTCAGTGACAAGCAGTGAGGCTTCTCAAACCCAAGCCACAAGCACTGCAGGTACTACAAATACAGCGACAGACACAACAGCCACTCAAACGCCGAGGACAGGCACTGTGGCTGGTGCAACCCAATTCAACATGCCCTGCAGTTAATCCAGCCCCAGGCACAAGGACTGCAGTTACTCCACCACCAGTTTTAAGCTCTGCAGCTACTCTATCTCTGGGAAGGAGCAATGGCGCTACTCTAAGGCCTGCCATATATACAGTGGCTACGTCAACCCCAGCCACAAACACTGCAGCTACTCCAGTGCAAGCCACAACCACTGCAGCCTCTCCAACGCCAGTGACACACACTGCTGCTCCTGCAGCCCCATCAACAAGCAGTGAGGCTTCTCCAATCCAAGCCCTAAGAACTGTGCCTACTGCAACCATGGCAGCAGGCACATGGGCTACTCCAATGCCAGGGACAGTTGCTGTGGCTGCTACAACTCCAGTGATGGGCACTGCAGGTATTCCAGCCACATCAACAAGCAGTGAGGCTTCTCCAGTGCGAGCCACAAGCACTGCGGCTTCTCACTGCCATCCACAAGCCCTGCGGCTACTGCAACCCCAGTGACTGGGACAGTGGCTACTACATGTCAACAATAGGCATAAACACTGCAGCTATTCCAGCCACTGCAACAAGCACAGCAGCTGCTGCAGTGCCAGCCACAGCAATGGGGCTACTCTAATGCCTGACACAGACACTTCCGCTACTGCAACCTCATTGACGAGCAGTGAGGCTTCTCCAAACCATGCACTGCGGGTACTCAAAGTACCGTGACAAACACATCAGCCACTCGAATGCAAAGGACAGGACCTGTGGCTACTCCAGCCTTGTCAAGAAGCACTTTGGACAACCCAACCCCAGGCACAAGCACTGCAGCTGCTCCACCACCAGTTTCCAGCTATGCAGCTATTCCAACTCTAGGAGGGAGCACTGCCGCTACTCTTAAGGCCTGCAACGTTTGCAGTGGCTAGATCAACCCCAGGCACAAACACTGTGGCTTCTCCAGCGCCACTGACAAACACTGCTGCTCCTCCAATGCCATCGACAAGCAGTGAGGCTTCTCCAGTGCAAGCACAAGCACTGCAGCTTCTCATTGCCAGCCAGAAGCCCTGCGGCTGCTGCAACCCCAGTGAGTGGGACAGTGGCTACTACACGGCAACAATAGGCATAAACACTGCAGCTATTCCAGCCACTGCAACAAGAACAGCAGCTGCTGCAGTGCCAGCCACAGCAACGGGGCTACTCCAATGCCTGAGATAGACACTGCTGCTACTGCAACCTCATTGACGAGCAGTGAGGCTTCTCCAAACCAAGCCACATGCACTGCGGGTACTCAAAGTACCGTAACAGACACATCAGCCACTCGAATGCAAAGGAAAAGCACTGTGGCTACTCCAGCCCCATCAAGAAGCACTTTGGACAATCCAACCCCAGGCACAAGCACTGCAGTTGCTCCACCACCAGTTTCCAGCTATGCAGCTATTCCAACTCTAGGAGGGAGCACTGTTGCTACTCTTAAGGCCTGCAATGTTTGCAGTGGCTAGATCAACCCCAGGCACAACCACTGTGGCTACTGCAAATCCTACCAGAAGCACTACAGCTACTCCAGTGCCAGCCACAACCACTGCAGCCTCTCCAACACCTGTGACCCATCAACAAGCAGTGAGGCTTCTCAAACCCAAGCCACAAGCACTGCAGCAACTACAAGTACAGCGACAGACACATCGGCCACTCAAACGCCGAGGACAGGCACTGTGGCTGGTGCAACCCAATTCACCATGCCCTGCAGTTAATCCAGCCCCAGGCACAAGGACTGCAGTTACTCCACCACCAGTTTTAAGCTCTGCAGCTACTCTATCTCTGGGAAGGAGCAATGGCGCTACTGTAAGGCCTGCTATGTATACAGTGGCTACGTCAACCCCAGCCACAAACACTGCAGCTACTCCAGTGCAAGCCACAACCACTGCAGCTTCTCCAACACCAGTGACACACACTGCTGCTCCTGGAGCCCCATCAACAAGCAGCGAGGCTTCTCCAGTGCGAGCCACAAGCACTGCGGCTTCTCACTGCCATCCACAAGCCCTGCGGCTACTGCAACCCCAGTGACTGGGACAGCGGCTACTACATGGCAACGATAGGCATAAACACTGCAGCTATTCCAGCCACTGCAACAAGCACAGCAGCTACTGCAGTGCCAGCCAGAACAATGGGGATACTCCAATGCCTGAGACAGACACTGCCGCTACTGCAACCTCATTGATGAGCAGTGAGGATTCTCCAAACCAAGCCTCATGCTCTGCGGGTACTCAAAGTACTGTGACAGAAACATCAGCCACTCGAATGCAAAGGACAGGCACTGTGGCTACTCCAGCCACATCAACAAGCACTGTGACTAATCCAACCCCAGGCACAAGCACTGCAGTTGCTCCACCACCAGTTTTAAGCTCTGCAGCTATTCCAACTCTAGGAAGGAGCAATGGGGCTACTCTAAGGCCTGCAACATACGCAGTGCCTAGATCAACCCTACCCAGAAGCACTGTGCCTTCTCCAACGCCACTGACAAACACTGCTGCTCCTCCAACGCCATCGACAAGCAGTGAGGCTTCTCCAACCCAAGCCCTAAGAACTGTGCCTACTGCAACCATGGCAGCAGGCACATGGGTTACTCCAATGCCAAGGACAGGTGCTGTGGCTGCTACAACTCCAGTGATGGGCACTGCAGGTATTCCAACCACATCAACAAGCAGTGAGGCTTCTCCAGTGCGAGCCACAAGCACTGTGGCTTCTCACTGCCAGGCACAAGACCTGCGTCTTCTCATTGCCAGCCACAAGCCCTGCATCTACTGCAATCCCTGCGACTGGGACTGTGGCTACTACATGGCAACAACAGGCATAAACACTGCAGCTATTCCAGCCACTGCAACAAGCACAGCAGCTGCTGCAGTGCCAGCCACAGCAACAGGGCTACTCCAATGCCTGAGACAGACACTGCCGCTACTGCAACCTCATTGATGAGCAGTGAGGCTTCTCTAAACCAAGCCGCATGCTCTGTGGGTACTCCCCATACCCACAACTCCCCCCAGGTGACCCTCAAGTAACCTCCTACACCCAAAACTGCTCCCAAGTGACCCCCTAGTGACCCCCAGACCAAAAACAGTTCCCCAAGTGTCCCCCAAATGAAATCCCAGACCCACAAGTGCCCTCCAAGTGACCCCAAAGACCCAGAGCTGCCCTCCAGTCATCTCCCAGACCTACAACAGTCCCACAACTGCCCCCCGAGTGACCACTCAGACCCACAACTGCCCCCAAGTGACCCCCCAGACCCACAACTGCCCCCAAGTGACCCCCCAGACCCACAACTGCCCCCAAGTGACCGCCCAGACACACAACTGCCCCCAAGTGACCCCCCAGACACACACCTGCCCGCCAAGAGAGCTCGCAGACCTACCTCTGCCCCCCAAGTGTTTACCCAGCGACCCCCAGAGCCATAACTGCCCCCAAATGATCCCCTCAGCCCTAAAATTGCCCCCCTAGTGGCCTCCCGGACACACAACTGCCTCCCAACTGACCCCCAGTGATTCCCCAGACCCAAACCTGCCTCCCAAGTGACCCCCAAGTGACTCCCCAGACCCACACCTGCCTCCAAAGTAACCCCCAAGTGACTCCCCAGACCCACACCTG
Organism: Pezoporus flaviventris; assembly: GCF_033815535.1. Taxonomy (NCBI): domain Eukaryota; kingdom Metazoa; phylum Chordata; class Aves; order Psittaciformes; family Psittacidae; genus Pezoporus; species Pezoporus flaviventris. The sequence continues at coordinate 381,164 of NW_026892622.1, forward strand.
CCTCCCAAGTGACCCCCAAATGACTCCCCAGACCCACAACGTCCCCACAAGAGATCTCCCTGACCTACAACTGTTTCCCAGCTGACACCCCAGTCTGCCCCAGACCCACAACTGCCCCATGTGTTCCCCAAGTGTTTCCCAACACCCACAACTACCCCTCAGTGCCCCGCTCCCATCCCGTTCCCATCCCATTCCCACCCCGCTCCCATCCCACTCCCATCCCAGCTCCATCCTGTTCCCATCCCTCTCCCATCCCGGCTCCATCCCATTCCCATCCCGTTCCCATCCTGCTCCCATCCCGGCTCCATCCCGGTCCCATCCCGGTCCCATCCTGCTCCATCCCGTTCCCATCCCACTCCCATCCAGCTCCCATCCCGCTTCCATGCCGCTCCCATCCCGTTCCCATCCCGCCGCTCCATCCCACTCCATCCCTTTCCCATCGCGTTCCCATCCTGCTCCCATCCCGTTGCAATCCCGCTCCTACCCCGCTCCCATCCCGTTGCCATCCCATTGCTATCCCGTTCCCATCCCAACTCCATCCCGCTCCCATCCCGTTCCCGTCCCGCTCCATCCCGTTCCCATCCCGCTCCATCTCGTTCCCATCCTGTTCCTATCCTGGCTCCATCCCGCTCCCATCCGGCTCCATCCCGCTCCATCCCGTTCCCATCCCAGCTCCATCCCGCTCCCATCCCGCTCCCATCCCGTTCCCATCCCGCTCCCATCCCGCTCCTACCCCGCTCCCACCCCCTTCCCACCCCGCTCCCATCCCGCTCCATCCTGTTCCCATCCCGGCCTCATCCCGCTCCCATCCCGCTCCCATCCTGCTCCCATCCCGTTCCCATCACACTCCCATCCCGGCTCCATCCCGCTCCCATCCCGCTCCATCCCGTTCCCATCCCGGCCCCATCCCGCTCCCATCCCATTCCCATCCCGGCTCCATCCTGTTCCCATCCTGCTCCCATCCCGGCTCCATCCCGTTCTCATCCCGCTCCCATCCCGTTCCCACCCCGCTCCCATCCCGGCTCCATCCTGCTCCCATCCCGCTCCCATCCCGCTCCCATCCCGTTCCCATCCCGTTCCCATCCCGCTCCCACCCCGTTCCCACCCCGCTCCCATCCCGGCCCCATCCCGCTCCCATCCCGCTCCCATCCCGTTCCCATCCCGCTCCCATCCCGGCTCCTTCCCGCTCCCATCCCGCTCCATCCCATTCCCATCCCAGCCCCATCCCGCTCCCATCCCGTTCCCATCGCGTTCCAATCCCGGCCCCATCCCGTTCCCATCCTGCTCCCATCCCGGCTCCATCCCGTTCCAATCCCGCTCCCGTCCCGTTCCCATCCCACTCCCATCCCGCTCCCATCTCGTTCCCATCCCGCTCCATCCCGTTCCCATCCCGCTCCCATCCCGCTCCCATCTCGGCTCCCATCCCATTCCCATCCTGACTCCGTCCCGTTCCCATCCCGCTGCCATCCCGTTCCCATCCTGCTCCCATCCCGGCTCCATCCCGCTCTCATCCCGTTCCCATCCCGCTCCCATCCGGGCTCCATCCCACTCCCACCCCGCTCCCATCCCAGCTCCATCCCGCTCCCATCCCGTTCCCGTCCCATTCCCATCCCGCTCCCACCCCTTTCCCACCCCGCTCCCATCCCGCTCCATCCCGCTCCCATCCCGCTCCCATCCCGTTCCCATCCCGGCTCCATCCCGCTCCCATCCTGCTCCATCCCGTTCCCATCCCGGCCCCATCCCGCTCCCATCCCGCTCCCATCCCATTCCCATCCTGCTCTATCCCGGCCCCATCCCCCTCCCATCCCGCTCCCATCCCGTTCCCATTCCGCTCCCATCCCGGCTCCATCTCGCTCCCATCCCGCTGCATCCCGTTCCCATCCCGCTCCCATCCCGTTCCCATCCCGCTCCATCCTGTTCCCATCCCGGCCCCATCCCTTTCCCATCCTGCTCCCATCCCGGCTCCATCATGTTCCCATCCCGCTCCCATCCCGCTCCCATCCCGTTCCCATCCCGCTCCATCCTGTTCCCATCCCGGCCCCATCCCTTTCCCATCCTGCTCCCATCCCGGCTCCATCATGTTCCCATCCCGCTCCCATCCCGCTCCCATCCCGTTCCCATCCCGCTCCATCCTGTTCCCATCCCGGCCCCATCCCTTTCCCATCCTGCTCCCATCCCGGCTCCATCCTGTTCCCATCCCGCTCCCATCCCATTCCCATCCCACTCCCATCTCGTTCCCATCCCGCTCCATCTCGTTCCCATCCCGCTCCCATCCTGTTCCCATCCCTCTCCCATCCCGCTCCCATCCCGTTCCCATTGATACAGAGGGTTGACCAATGTACAGGGGGGTAGTACAGGGATATTGTACAAGGGGGTTGTACAGGGGGGTTGTACAAGGGGGTGAGAGGAATTTGCTTGCTTAAACAAAAGTATTGTCTGTTGTAAATGCCTGCTAAGCAGAACAAAGGCACCTGGTCCTATTGATAAGCAAAAGCAGACACCTGGTCCTATTGGTAAGCAGCTATTGATAAGGAAAAGCAGACACTTGGTCCTATTGATAAGCAGCTATTGATAAGGAAAAGCAGACGCCTGAATCTACTAACAAGGGGAGAAGCAGATGGTTTATGGCTGGGATACCGGGCCAAACCCTGAGGCCATATGTGAAGACTGAAAGGTGAAAAGTGCAAGGAGAGGAAGACTCATTTACTTCATCTTGAAGACCCCTACCCAGAGGAGGAAGACTCGGTTACTTCATCTTGAGACCCCTGCCCATGACCAGAGGGGGCGACGCGCAGGCGCAGAGGACCTTCTGGCTCGTTATAATACGAGCGGGGATAGGATATGAATATGTATAGGCATGTTGTGCAACCTTATGAATATGTATAACTTTAGAGGATAAATGTAGAGGGAAACAACACTGAGGTACGCATGACTTTGAGGAATTATCCCCGTGCGTCTCAGCGCTGAATAAAAGCATACCTACTTTACAACTTCTAACAAGTTGTGGAGTTTATCCGCGCATCACCATCCCTCTCCCATCCCGCTCCCATCCCGCTCCCATCCCGTTCCCATCCCTCTCCCATCCCTCTGCCATCCCGCTCCATCCCGTTCCCATCCCGCTCCCATCCCGTTCCCATCCCTCTCCCATCCCTCTGCCATCCCGCTCCCATCCCGCTCCCATCCCGCTCCCATCCCGCTCCATCTCGTTCCCATCCCGCTCCCATCCCACGTTTTTCTTTCCACATTCCCCACCCCCCCCGCCCCGCCCCCCTCCGCTCCCCCCAGTCTCGGCGCGCCCGGCCCCTTCCCGCCATCCCCTCCGTGGCGCCGGCTCTGACGTCATCCCCCCGCGCCGCCCGCTGTCATGGCGGCGGTGCAGGCGGAGGATCCTGTCGAGGGCTGGAGCTCACCCGCGTCTGCCCCGGGAGCAGGGTCAGGCCCCACAGCTCTGCTCCTGCCAGCGCTGCCGAGCCCTGCACTCACTCGATGGTGCCATCGGAGCGCCCCACACAGCGCAGCACGGGCTGGGCCGTTGCTCTGGCTCCGGCAGAGGCACAACTGCCTCGGGAAGCTGCCAGCGAGCAACGAGAGCTGAGAAGCGGCTGCAGAAGGGCTCTGCTGTGGGGCTGAAAGCCAAGGGTGCTGCAGGGAAAGGAAAGGAAAGGAGAAAGGAAAGGAAAGGAGAGAAAGGAAAGGAAAGGAAAGGGAAGGGAAGGAGAGACTGCAGAGCCTCAGCCCTTGGGCTTCCTTCAGAGGAGGTGGCGGTGCTGCCCTCGATCCTGGCTGTTCTCCAGGCCTGACCTGCCCTCAGGGGGCTGCAGGGGCCTCTGCCGAGGCCAGCAGCAGAGACAGGATGTTCTGCACAAATGTCTGCCCCTGATCCTGGGCCTGACTCGGTGCTGAGAGCTCTTCTGCAGCCAAATGGGGATCGTGTTTTGCAGTCACGCAGTCACAGCCTGGTTTGGGGTGGAAGGGACCTTAAAGCTCACCCAGTCCCAACCCCTGGGTGCCCAGTGGCCATGGGCACGATGCTGCCGCCATCACCAAGCCGTGGCGGTCGCTGTGGATTTGCCCGTTGTGACAGGGCCCCCACGGTGAGCGTGGGCTCTTTAAGGAGCGAGAGCCTTGCAGAAGAGACCCCTCTCTCAGGAGGCTGCATCTCCCGTGGCTGCCCTGCGCATCCAGGTATGTGTTCTTTGACTTTGCAATCCTGTTTTAGTGTTGGCTTGAAACACATTGTGGGTGCAACGCAGGAGCCGTTTGTGTGCAGGAGCTGCTGGTGTCAGAGGAGATGAGAAGGTGTCAGGGCCCACCGGGCTTAAAAGCATTTATATTAGTGTGTATAATTTTTAATGACAATACATATGTTACCGTTAAAGTCATTCAGAAAAACTAAGACACATACACACACACACACACACACATATATATGTCTGAGCCTGTAATGCTGTGGCAGTTCTGTAAAGTCCACTTGCCAGCAGTCTTGTGGACAATTGCCTTTGTTGTTCCAGGTGGGGGGCCTCTTAGCATCGTAAACGAGGTTCACACTTCTTTATAACACTTTTATAATTCCAGTCATTTGCATACTCAGAACTTGGAGCTTTAAAGCCTCAGTCATTGATTTTGTTCCCCCTTGTGTTGCCTGGTGGTTTTCTTCTCATAAGAGGTTGGGCAACTATTACTTGCCTGTTTGGTGTAACCCACCATCCTTCATCGTGTTTCTTGGCTACTAAGACTAGGTAATTTTCCATCCTCTGTTTGATAACTTGGAACTTCATTATCCAAGCTCTGATACTGATGAGGCAATATTAATGAAAGGTCCCCACCCACAGCTTCTTTGGCTGCTTTGTCAGCAATGTGATTACCAATATTCACTGGAGTGTTATCAAACTGATGTGCCTTAAAAGCAAATTTTGACTTTCTGACACTTTCAGAAGTCTCAGTAGCACCACCAGCTCAGCTTTCTGTGATGATGTGTTGGGGGAGGAGGAATGCAGGGCTTTAGTGTCTCTTATGTTTGGTTTAGCTCTATTATGTTATGGTCTGTAAACAGTTGTGAGTCAGCTCTCCTGCTTCTGGATCTGTTGTCAAAACCACTGCTGGTTCTAAAGGTTTGATACTTTCAGCTCTACGTCCTCTTGTCATAGAAGCGCAGCCTGCCTGGGGAAAGCCACTGACTACTTTTCTGTTCCAGAATGGTTATTAGCATGTGAAGTACAAATACAGACCATTTTTGTCCCAATGTATTCAATACATTTTTCTGTTAGAGGCTCTAGTTCTTTTCTTGCTTCCAGTTTTATAGGATACTGTTTCTGTCTTAGCAGTGTGATGTTTGGTTTTAGAAGAATAGTTACTGCTGCTGCATCTTGTGATTGTCCTGGTGCTCTGGCAGCCCATATTTGCAGATACACCCGCTTCCTCTGGGATATCCGGCTCAGTACCTGGTTTCTGTAACATAAAAACTCGGGCCTCCACAGCCTTTTCATCAGGAACATGTACCTGAATTTTCTTTCTTTAACCCTAATTGCTGCATGTAATTTACTCAGTGTGCTGTTATCCAATAGCAGCACAGGGCACTCAGGCATGCAAAGGAATTTATGGGTCAACATCTGTTTGCCAGTTTCTCAAATGTAAAGGAAGGCCGGGTTCCTGTCCGCCTGTGGCACCAGTGCCTGAAGCTGTTTGTTTGCTTAATTGCCCTTTACAAGTATTTATAACAGAATAAGTAGTTTCTGTTTCTACAAGAACTTTTACCTTCTCATTCCCCGACCTAACTGTAGCCAGGGGCTCTGCTGGGCTGGGATTCAAATCTTCCCCCGCTCCTCCTCAGTCTTCCTCTAAAGTAATAATTCTCTCTGCCTGTCCTGACGTTCCACTAAATCTCCGCTGTTTATTTTGATTCTGAGGGCATTTTCCCTTTGAGTGCAACCTGTGGAGTCTGTTCACAAACCTTTCCATGTAATCCTTGTTTCCTCCCCTCCCTTTCTTGGGGGATAGCTACAGGCAGCAATTTTTCTCTCTCTTCTTTCCCCTAAAGATTCCAGTTTTACTCTGGAGCTTATCTTATGCTCCCGCATATATATTAACAGATTCCTAGTTGAAACCTGACACACTATAACCCACAAAACGCAATATTGTATTATATTAATAATTATATTAATTCTATCAATAATATATATATTAATAATCAGGGACTGAAAGCCCTCCCCAGTACCATTGAACCATTTGAACCATTGCAGAGAACTTGCACCAGAGCAATATTGGTCCGATTGTGATAAGTCTCCAAAGCCACATCCATTATTTTTACCAAATCACATTGGTCCTCCCCCTTAAGCTTTTGTACCTTTTTCCTTATGTTTTCCATGGATTGACTTTTTGTTAACTGGCCTAACTCTTTCCTTCTTTCCTCTGATTCGGGATCAATATTAGTATATTTAGACATCACCTCTTTTAATCTTCCCATGAATCCAGCAGTTGATTCATTTACATCTCGCTTTATTTCATATAGCTTAGACCAGCTCACTGCCTTGGGGACCGCATTCCTAGTACTGACTAAAATCTACCTCCGATATTGTTTCAAAGCTTGCCTGTCCCAGTTAGGATTGGGGTTAGGAATGTGAAGATTCACTGTACCTATCGCTGTGCCTGCTGTTATTTGTTGCTCTGCTGCGGTCCGAGCTGTGCGAATAATCGTATTTCTGTCAACACTCTCGAAAGCATGATGTGTAATTACCAGCCACTTGTTTCCAACTCTTCATATCTACAATGGTAAAGGGAATCTTCATCATGAGCAGACCATCATTACACACAGCTTGTCTTAAAGGTGCAATCACAGTTTCCCCTCATTTTCCCCTAGTTTGCCTTGCTGTAAGGCAAAATCCTTCAGCCCGACCCCCCTATATCTCAGGTGCCTGTGCTGGTGCTTGTGCTTGATCCTCATTGTCAGCACCTTCAGCCCCATTATTCACAATACCCCTTCTCCAGGGGCCTACCATCAAATCCAAATCCTCCTCCACATTCCTCAGATGTTTAGTGCATAACTGCCCTGTGGTGCACAAAGACCAATAGCATTTAAGCAAATTTTAGTGTCTTTCTCCAAGGACAATACTGACAGGTCCTGGAGCGCAAAATGAAAACTGCAATCCTTTTGCTGTTCCAGATGATATCTCAAAGTAGAAAACATTTCTGCATAAGCTACTTCATCCCACTTTCCTTCTCGTCTCAAGAATAACATGTGACAGGATTTTACCAGAGTCTCCTGAGTAACCGAACCCCTCGGGGCTCCACCGCTTTGTTCCGGTCTCCCGAGTGACTGAACTACGCAGGGGTTCACCGATTTGTTTCCAGTGTTGTGAAATGCAACCCAGTGGGGATTTCTTCAAACCCCCCTTTGGAGGCAGTGGTACCCATGATCCTGACCTCCACCAAATACCAAAGTCCAGACAACCAAAACTAAACTGCCTTTTACCCACCGCGCAGGGCGTCCCTCTCTGCCTTACGTGGAAAGGGGCCAAAAAGAATGCCTTTTTAAAGACATTAAATCGGGGTCTCCCCGAGGTCCCGCGTTGGTCCTTCAGGCAAACTCCCCCGATGCCAGCGTGAAGGTCCCAGGGACTCCCCGGATCCATGGGAAACACGGCTGAGTGTCCCTGTTCAGGCGCCAAATTGTTACCCTAAAAGTCGGTCAGAGAAACTCTCTAAGGCTCAATTTGGACTTTCAGAAAGCAGCATTCTTTATTGCAGCGCTGGGCGCACACATGAATCCTTTCACAAGGGTGAGCACACCTGGTACTTGCCGACAGCATCTCTATGTTTAACATACTCATGCATATTCACAGCTTTTCCAACAACTGGTTCTAATATTTGCATCCTAATTACGCATGCGCTTTCTTGCTGAGTGGGGTCTTTGGTGGGCACCGATAGTCTTCCTCACTGTGTTTACTGAATGACCTCAGTGCTTGCTCAAGCTCGCAAGGTCCTAGTGCCCAGTTAGCAGTTGCTATGTCCTTGCTTCTGCTCTGTTCCAGTCTCGCCCCACGCTGGGCACCGCTCTGCTGTCTTGAAGGCTGGCATCCGTGGTCTTATTTGCTGTCTCCTTAGGTGTTACCAGTCCCATGATGTTCCTTCCCCCATCAGCCAAACCTTCCTTTCTCTCTACATGTTAGTAAGGTAGAACAATTTGGCCTATTCTCCTATGGTAAAGGCACACACACTGTTGTTAGTGTAAGATTTAAGGTTACAACGCAGTGACCACAGGGACACGCTGGGGACATGGTGACCGTAGGGACATGGTGGGTCAAATGGAGACCAGGGGGACACAGACATCACAGTGACCATGGCGACATGGGGACCACAGGGGTGGCTGATTCTGGAACACCCCATGTTAAGGGTGAAGGCCACAGAACCCCTGCATCAGCCCTGCATGATGGCTCCAGGGTTTGTGGGGAGCTTCCAACCTCTGCCTGGCAGCAGGGCTGGTGCTGGCCTCAGGGCTGAGCTCCCATCCCCTGGTCAGGCAGCAGGGCTGGTGCTGGCCTCAGGGCTGAGCTCCCATCCCCTGGTCAGGCAGCAGGGCTGGTGCTGGCCTCGGGGTTGAGCTCCCATCCCCCTGGGTGGTGTTTTGGCTGGGATAGAATTAATTCTCTACCCTGTAGCTGGTGCAGTGCTGTGTTCTGGCTTTATTGTGGCAATTAACACTGGTAACACACTGATGGTTCAGTTGTTGCTCAGCAGCACTTACCCTGATCAAGGACTTTTCAGTCTCTCACGCTCTGCAGTGAGGAGGCGCACAAGAAGCTGGGAGGAAGCAGACAGGACACCTGACCCAGACTAGCCAAAGGGGTATTCCATCCCACAGCACGTCATGTCCAGTATAGAAACTACAGGGAGTCACCCAGAAGGGATGGGATTGGGTCAGGCTGGAGAGGGGAGGAGAATGGGAACAACGTAAAACCTGCGATGGAGATGAGAACAGATCAGGAACTGAAATCAAGTACAATATTGTAATAGTAATAATAATACCAACAACACAAATAGTAATTATTATCGTTAGTATTATTATTACTATTATTGGTATTATTATTATGGGTCCCCCCAGATCTCCAGTTCCCCTTCCCCGGTGATCTGTAGGGTGGTTTCTGGTGGCTATAGCCCCTGTTTGAGGGCTCTGGTGGTCTCCAAATGACTTCCCCCCCACCCCCCCCCCCCCCCGGAGTTTGGGGAGTTCCCCATGAGCACCCAAATTCCTCCCATTCACCTCCATTGGCCAACATGGGGCACCAAAGAGAGACACAGGGTGCCCTGGGACAGATGTACCCCTATTTTGGGACATGGAGGGGTCCCCCAAATCCCTTCACCCCCCTGGGGAGTTTTGGGGAGATTCCTGAAGCCCAGAATCCCCCCTGAGCCTCCAAATCCCTTCTGAACACCCAGGCTCTCTTCCTCCAACACATCTCCATCATTGGGGAACATGGGGCACCGAGGAGAGACTCGGGGTGCCCTGGGATGGATGTACACCACCATGTTGTGGAACATGGGGGGTCTCCCAAATTACTGTGCTCGCTATGGGGAATTTTGGAGACCCACCCATGAACCCTGAAATCTCCCATGAACCCCTAAATCCCTCTGAAGCCCCAAATTCCTCCCATTTATGCAAAGGGACCACATGGGGCATCCAGTGATGCCCCAGGCAGCCTGGGACAGATATACCCTCCATTTTCAGGAGACGGGGGGTACCCCAAATCTATGCATCCCCGGGAGAGTCTTGGGGACCTCCCTGAACCCCAAAACTCCCCTGAATCCCCAAATCTTCCTCTGAACCCTCAAATTCCCTGCACTTACTGCCATGGGGAAGCACAGGGCATCTGGCGAGACTCAGGGTACTGAGGGACATGGGGGTCCCCCAGATTCCTGCCCCCTGGGAGCTTTGGCCCCTGCACCCCCCCGCAGAGGTGTCCCCACAGTCACTGCAGGAGCTGCGGCAGCACGAGGCCAACGTGAAGCTGCTGCAGCAGCAGCGCTGGGACCTGAAGGAGCTGCGCCAGAAGCACCCCCAGAGCCTCTTGGCTCTGCACAAGCACCTGGCAGCCAGGTGGGACCCCAGAACCCGGCACCCCCGAATCTGGCACCTCCTGCACCCCAAAATCCCAGCAGGGAGCCCCAAATCCCCCAAACCCAAACCCTGCAGCTCCAAATCCACCCCGGCTCAGTGCAGCGGCCAGAAGCCTCCTGAGAAAGGGGTGCTCTGAAAAGTGGGGTCCCCCCAGCACCTGCCCTGGGGTTCCCCAAAATGCTCTGAGACCTCAAATACACTGGGGGGACCCCAACATTGGTTTGGATGTTTCCAGGGCCCTTTGGCGAGGGGCAGTGTGGTTTTGGGGTGCCCCTTTATTGGGGTGACACTTTTGGAGGGTCCACTCCCTCTGGCCCACTGAATTCACTACTGAACACAAAGCAGTCGTGGTGCCCCCAAAATCTGGGGGTAGCCCCAAATCTTCCTGAAGCAAAAGACTAGCAGGCAGGACCCCCAAATGGGGGGCCTGTAGCACCCCCAAAGTGAACTGCACTCTGCCATCACCAGAGGCCCCCCCAAATGAACCCAGGGACCCAAAATCCTGGAAGTCCCTCACCAAACAACCCTGCCCCGAACTGTGAGTGCCCCAAAAATCTGCTCCCCCCCCAAAGCCACCCAGCCCCAAATTGTTCTTTGTTGCCCCCAAACCACACCTTGTGGGGCACCCCAACCCCACCTCCCCCTCTGGCATCAGGGAGCTGGGGGGGAGGGTGGCCCCAGAGTAGCAGGGTGCCTAATTTGGGGTGTCCCCCCCAAAAGACCACCCCCAAGTAGGTCACGTGGGGGATGAGCAGGAGCACCTGCAGCAGGTACTGGAAGCTCTGTGAGGGGCTGTGAAGGACTGAGAGGGACTGGGAGCACCTGCAGCAGGGAGTGGGAGCACTGGGAGGGATTGGGAGTTGGGCACAGCCTCAAGCGGGAAGATGTGTGGCAGGGACTGGGAGCACTGGGATATTGAAACCCCAGCAGTATCAGGGCCATAGTGGCCTGTATTGGTCTGTACTGGTGCAGACTGGTCTGTACTGCTCCATACCGGGATGTGTGAATTTGCGGAGAACCCCAAGCTGGGTGTGAGTGTTGATCTGCTGGTTTCTGCTTGGTTTCTGACAGTGCTCAGATGGAACTTTGACATCATGTAGTGCTTCCCACACTGCTGGTGCTGCTTCCCCTGCCTCTGTGGGGAATCTCCTCTGATGAAGACATCATCTACGCAATGGTACATTTCCACCTTGTGAGGAAGTGAGACCTTGTGTGGGTTTGTGGTGTTCATGAGAGGGAGCTGAGTCCCCTTCCAGCCCCAGGGCTACAATCCCAGGATGAGATGCCCCAACTGACCAGGCTGAATCCCTTCCTTCAGCAGGGGTAAAGGAGATCCCAGCCTGTCCTGGTCTGCCTGTCCCGTCTGATGAGGGGACAAGAAACAGGCTGCCTGCTGAAGTGGTTGTGTCACCACCCCTGGAGGTATTCAAAACACGTTCTAAGGGACATGGTTAATGTGTTGACTTGCCAGTGTTCTGTTAATGGTGAACTCGATGTTCTTAAGGGTCTTTTCCAACCTAAATGATTCCATGATTCTACAAAATCTTCTTGTTTAGACCAAGCTGTCTCATCAGAGAAATGACACTGCAGGGAGGCAGTGTGTTTGCCATCTGAGGGAGGGAGCATCAGTGCTTGCTTCAGACTGTTCCCCATGGGGTTCACCTGGGGCCCAGGGAGCCCAAGGCTGCTCTGAGTTAGCTGGTGACTGGATGTGCTTCAGCAGCCATACGCTGCCTGCTGTCCTCTGCAAAGGGATCCTAGTGTAGATCATGACAGACCATGTCTGTCTTTGCTGCTTTACAGCTGTTTTTCTTTTCCACTTGTGATGTTGCTGTCTTCAATGACATGTTAGTTTTCATCCCCTGCTACTTCAGTATCTGCCCACCTTGTCTGACCCACAGACTTTGTGTCAGTGGGGATCTGTCATTGTCTTTGAGCTGGGGGTGTTCAGCCTGGAGAAGAGAAGGCTCCAGGGAGACCTTACTAAGGCCATACCTAAACAGGGCCTACAAGAAATCTGGAGAGGGGCTTTTTACAAGGGCCTGTAGGGGCAGGACAAGGGGAATGGCTTTAACCTGAAAGAGGGGAGACTGAGATGAGCTCTTAGGCAGAAGCTCTTTCCTGTGAGGGTGCTGAGGCGCTGGCACAGGGTGCCCAGGGGAGCTGTGGCTGCCCCATCCCTGGCAGTGTTCAAGGCCAGGTTGGACACAGGGGCTTGGAGCAAGCTGCTCTAGTGAAAGGTGTCCCTGCCCGTGGCAGAGGTTGGAGCTGGATGAGCTCTAAGGTCCCTTCCACCCCTGTACATAAATACTTAGTGCCTCTACAACTGAAGTGTTCTAGGGAGGTCAGGTTTTGATAAAAGCTACTGGGGTGCTGAATGCACAGTGGGTTGGTGTGATTCTGAACAGGGATTAGAGCTCAGCTGAAGCAGTGACCCCTGGTGTCACAGAGAAGAGCGTGTGTTTCCTTCCTGTCACTGGTGGGTTCCTTGGGAGAAGAGGTCCCAGCTATTTCTGGAGTCCCCAGCTGTGCAGTTGCTAGCAGGGCACTGCAGGTACAGCTGAAAATTGCCTGCCTGTTTCCTTGGTACATGGTTGAGTTGTGTTGGAGATAAATCTGACTCTGCAGTTCTAACACCAAAAGGAATTGTTCCCCTTCACGTGCAGCAGACGCACAGATCTCTTGCTGTGTCATGTGCACTTGTCAGTTATTGAGGAAACTATCTATGGGCTGGGAAAGGAAAGAGCACAGGAGGGAATTCTTAGTTAATTGTTGTTCTTCCTGTTACAACCTGTTGGGCTTTAGCATCTTGTTCCAGATCTTCAATGGTAATAGGAATGTATTTGTGTTATTAAAGATAATATTTCATTTTCTACTCCACTGTGTTCTTGGAGAAAGAGCAACAAGGGTCTCCCTCAATCCATCCTTCTCACAAAGTGGTGTGGTCATCTCTTGCCTCTATGCTTGCAAACAGAGTAGTGCTGAATTCCAGTTATAAACTGAGGGAAATGGTTGGTTTACTCAGTTGTAAACAGTTTCTTAAATGTGTTTAAGTCCCATGATCTCTGCAAGGAGGTTTCTGCAATAACGCAACTTGTCCAGCTGATTTCCATGCTCTAATGTAGAGCAGAATATTTAACAAGAAACAGAACAGAATAGAAATGAGTGAAAATATGGTAGATTGTAAAATTCAGCTTGGTTCCAGTTGCTGTTGGTGACCATCCAGACAGGGTATCCCACAAGGATGTTGTCATGGTCAGTGTGAGGACTTGTTTGGGACAGGTTAATGGTTGGACTCAATGTTCTCAAGGGTCTTTTCAAATGAAATGATTCTGTGATGCTGAGAAAAGTTGATTTTTTGCCTTAACTCTGTCTCTCATCAGAGAAATGACACTGCAGAAAGGCAGTGTGTCTGCCAGCTGAGGGAGGGAACATCAGGGTTTGCTTCGGGCTGTTTCACTTGGGTTGGTTTTTTCCTCTCCTGTCTCAGGAGAGCGATCCCCCTGGGATGGCATCTTTGCTGCCTCTCCTCACGCTGTCACTGGCATTTGGGACCCTGGTCAGTGGGACCCACAAGGCATGTTCTGAAAATTCTCTTCCCCCTAGCTACTAGATCAACCAGTCTTTAAAGTATTAATAAATAGCTCTTTTATTTATATATGTCTCCATATATTTCTATGTACACTGTAATGTGATGAGGTAGTGGATTTTTCCTGCAAGCTTCAGCCCCGCCCTGGAACTAGGACTTTTCTTTGGGGTATCTTAGAGCTGTCTGTGAAGGAGAAGAGGTATTGCAGCCCAGCAGAAACAATGTCAGAATCCCAGCCCCTCCAGCATGTCTTTGAAAGCCTCCCACTGTCCCGCACACCATTCATCAGTGTCTCTTGCAGGACTGGCTCCAGGGGCATCTGCATCAATAGCCAAGAGCAGGACTGCAGCAGACGTAGCGTGAGCGCCTGGCAGAGTTTGACCAGGACTGGTCATTGGTAGTGAGGGCGCTGGTCTTTGTCCAAATGTGTGGTACGTGAGCGTTTGAAGGGCGTGAGAACCCTGTGTAAAACCACATTTGGGGTTCCCCGTGTGACCGGGACACCCTTGTAATTCTGTGCTTTGCATCCCAGGCTCTGGGCGCAGTGGGCACGGGCCACTTGTGGATTGTGGTGGCAGTTTGTCAAGGCAGAGGGGACACAGCCGACTGCCTGAGACAACATCTCCCCAGAACGTGGGCCCCAGTCTTGCACCTGGGCCACAACAACCCCCTGCAACGCTCCAGGTTTGGGGAAGAGGGGCTGAAAACTGCTCATGGGAAAGGAGCTGGGGGTGCTGATTGATGGAGCTGAACATGAGCAGCTTGTGCCCAGGCAGCCAGGAAGCTCCCAGCATCCTGGCCTGGATCAGCACCAGTGCGGCAGCAGGGCCGGGGCAGTGGTTGTGCCCCTGCACTGAGCACTGCTGAGGCCGCACCTCGACTCCTGGGTTCAATTCTGGGTCCTTCACTACAAGAGAGACATTGAGGTGCTGGAGGGGGGCAGAGAAGGGCAGCGGAGCTGGTACAGGGCCTGGAGCACAGGGGTGATGGGGAAGGGCTGAGGAACCTGAGGGGTTCAGTCTGGAGAAGGCTCAGGGGGGACCTGATTGCTCCCTACAACTGCCTGAGAGGAGGATGGAGCCAAGAGGGGCTGGGCTCTGCTGCCAAGGAACAAGGGATGGGACAAGAGGAGACGGCCTCAAGCTGCACCAGGGCAGGTTTAGATGGAGCTGAGGAACAATTCCTTCCCCAGAGGGTGCTCAGGCATTGGAACAGGCTGCCCAGGGCAGGGCTGCAGTCACCATCCCTGCAAGTGTTCACCCAGCGTGGAGACGAGGCCCTCAGTGCCATGGGTTAGTGGTGGCCTCAGCAGTGCTGGGGTAAGGGTTAGACTGGATGAGCTTAAAGGTCTTTTCCAACCTGGTTGATTCTATGATTCTGTGATCCTTTTTGCTGAGGCACCAGTGAACCAGGTATTTTCTGCTGGTGTTCCCTCAGTAAAGGGATGTGCTTCTAAACTTGGTGAGGGTTTGAAAGTTTGTTGTAACTCTGATGGCTCTGCATTTGCAAGCATCGGCAGTAGTCTGGAAACTTCAGTCTGTCCTTCAGGTAATTTCAGTTCCTCTGCAACCCCCGGTAGGTAGGCATGCCATTTTCTGCCAGTGGGTTTGTGCAAGTCCATCCTGAGGAGCAGCTCCCTTTGGGATACTGTCCAGTCAATTGAATGGATTGAATGGATGGCTTGTACCGGTTGTTCTTGATCAGTGTTCTCAGTTTGGTTTACTGCTGGGACTAAAGACAGGAGTCCCTTTTCCCACTCAGAATATGTCGGTTCAGTGTCTTTGAAAGAGGCGACTTGAACATTAAAGTTCTTTTTTGGTTCATCAGGGCCAGTCTGAACGGATCACAGGAAAAGCCATGCTCAGCAAAATCCCATTCTACTATGAGACAGCGGTGGGAGTGTACAGGCCCCAGGAACACGTATGGTTTTAATTCCTGTATTAGGTATTTCCTGCTTCCTCGTGCTCTGGATTCCATTCCCATGGTTTTCCCTTTCATAACGGTGAGTACAGTGGGCAAGAAATGATAGAGAATCCAGGGCCATGTTTCCTCCAGTATCCTTGATGACCCATAAGCTGTTGTAATTCCTTCCCAGACTGGGGCATCTGCCCTTGTTCTGTTTTTCTGAAGGTGTCTGCAGCAATCACTGCACTGCTGCTATCCACCAAGTACCCTCCGATTTGACTGGTTTCTGCTTGGTTTCTGACATTCCTTTGGTGGAACGTCAACCTCTGCACCACGGAGCGCTTGCCACACTGCTGTTGCTGCAGTTCTTTGGGGCAATCTCCACTGATTAAGACATCATCTACATAATGGTACATTTTCACCTTCTGAGGAAGTGAGACCCGTGGGTTTGTAATGGTCATGGGAGGGAGCTGAGTCCCCTTCCAGCCCCATGGCTACAATCCTAGGAGGAGATGCCTCAACTGACCTGGCTGAATCCCTTCCTTCAGCAGGGGTAAAGGAGATCCCAGCCTGTCCTGGCCTGCCTGTCCTGTCTGATGAGGGGACAAGAAACAGGCTGCCCACAGGTATTGATGTGTCACCTTCCCTGGAAGTATTTAAAAGACATGTAGATTTGGCACTTCTGGACATGGCACAGTGCTGGACTTGACAGTGTTTGGTTAATTGTTGGACTCAATCTTAAGGGTCCTTTCCCACATAAATGATTCCATGATTCTACAAAATCTTGTTGTTTAGATCAAGCTCTGTCTCTCAGCTGAGAAATGACACTGCAGGAAGGCAGTGTGTCTCCCAACTGAGGGAGGGACCATCAGTGCTTTTTAATGCATGAATGCATGATTACAATTCTTAGCGAAAAGAAGAAAATATTTATGAATTATGCTGTCACCTATTGGATAAGCTTTTCTGAATGAGCATCTATACTCCCTGCTGAAGGATGAAACCTAGCCAGATTGGAAAAAGGCAGTAATCAGTGTAGGCTGGCCCGGTTCCAGAGCTAGGTAACACAGCCAAAACACAACAAAACAAAACTACCTACTTAACCTCACAGTAATTCTAGCAATATCAGAGAGACTTCAGCAGAGGTGCACTGACACTAAGGAGGTTATTGATTTTTGATTTCTTTCTTTAAGCAAATGTATCTAAAGTAGTCATCCCTGAATAGCAAAACATATCAATAGCCAACTAGAAGATCATGCACAAAAGACAAAAGATCACACTCCTGAAAGTCTGAGAGGCTTTATGCATGCTCATGCCACATTCTTCAATCTCCAAAGGAGGTCATTTCTATCGATTCAGTAGAGACAGTAATGTGTGAATCTGATGCTACCCTGACCCCTCTTCCACCTTCAGAAGCAACTCTAAAAGCTTAAACAGTCAAATTCAAGCAAAAAGGCACCTCCGCTGCTGCCAAACAGATAGATAGCCTGTGCCTGAACTGGATTTACAAAACAGAAACATCACTGTATGTTAGCCACTTTAACAGATTCAAGTTTATTTTCAGAATATACATCTACCTTCAGCAAACTGCAAAGCACAAACAGAATAAAAAAGCTGACAGAGACAGCAGCCTATAAGTGATACAGACAACTGAAAGAACAAACTTTTTTTGGCACAAAGAGACTTGAGTAGTCTGCCTGTAGATGGAGATTCTGAGGAACAAGCCACAGCCAGGCATGATCTCAGGCTTATTTTCTTGTCAGTGTGGGAGGGAGGAGGAGGAATGAAGCACTTGGTCTGCGCTGTGTGGGGGGGGATAAGATGGTATTCAGAAGCTGGGATAATAATTTTAAATGAGGATCTGCAATGAGAAATCCCACCACAAAGAGCATGGGAAGAGGGCAAAAAGTTAACAATAACTGAGGAGCTGAGAAGCGACAAGAGCTTGGGTTGGAATGGAAGGAACAGTGGGTTGGTTTGTTTGCTTTGGGGTGTGTGTGTTTGGCTTTTTGGGGGGTAGAGGTGATGGTGTTCCTTTAAGTAGGTAGGGATTTTGTGGCTACTGTTCATATCCAACACGTGTGTGTATAATTTATTTACTTGTATTTTGCTGTATTTAGCAGCTTCTGGGTTTTACATGATACTTTGCTTGGGAAGGGATTGTATTTCATGATTAAAAGGGCACGTTACCTTAGATCTTCTGAAAAATGGCCAATGTTTTTTTTGCTACTACATGAGTAAAAATATTTTTCATAGAAAATGTATTCCTCTGACTTCCTGAGTGGTAATGTAATAAGGACAGGAAAGACAAAGAACTGTCGACAGAAGTCATTCGATGACATTTGAGATAAATTGGTAAAATTTAGACTGGGTTCATAATCAGGAGGATTTCAACACCTACAATTTACAGCAGCTTTTTAATTTTACTGAAAGCTAACTTAGTGCCATTCTGGCCTAGTTTTAGTTGTCAGTAAAGTCACTCTTTCCAGTTGCCTTCATATTTCTTCAGTAGCCTTTGATCTGTAAGGACCCGTCCCAGCAGCTGTGGCTGTCAGCTTCAATGTTTCTGGTGACTTTGCTGCTGCAGACTCTAAGGAGGAAAACACTGAAAACCTCTTGATAGCCTTCATGACATGATGTGATGTGGCTTGTTCTTCAGGTGGCACCATGTCTTGAATGCAGACATCTGCTGCCAGTGACTACACCCACTTGCATTGGATGGGAGTCACCAATAGCTCCACAGGTGCAGCCCCAAAGCAACCTCTGCATAAAGGGAATTGAGAAGAAATCTAACAAAAGAGCAATTTACCTCCTGGCATGCCTGTTTCTAACAGGTGACTTCATTAAAACAGTTTGATCCAGCTTGGGTTTCTCTGATTGCATTGTGAGAGCTTTAAGGGTCAGTAGGATTCAAACCAGCTTGAATAGAAATAAGCATTAAAGGTAAACCACGTAAGCTGAGGAAGGCATCTTGAAGGGCATGGGAGGTAGCAGTGTGAAAGACAGGAAAGTACACTTGTGTTCAGTAAGGAGATATTCTGTGATTCTATTGTCTATGGCCTTAGTGTTACTGAGCATTTGAAGTTTATTAAATAGGTCCTCATTACCCTGCTTCCCTCAGTTGATTGTGAGTTGAAAATGACTTGTCCCCAAGATCCATGGATTTGTGATGGGCAGGCACTATGGCCTATCTAAAACCTGAAGCCCACAGCACAGGCTTGAAGGATCTCTTCTATCTGCAGGGCTGAATAAACACAGCACGTTCTAAGATCAAGTCCTCTTCTTGTTAGTGCTGTTTACAGTTTGCAGATACCATGTGAAACGCATTCTTTCTCTATTTAAAAGGGCAAAGTAATTTGTCAGGCATGTGGCACGTGAAATCTTCACCATAAACACTGTGTGACTTGTGCAAGCAAGCTGCCTGAAATACAGACGCTGAGGCTTCTTGCATCAATCACAGCAGGTTTAATCAAATCAAAGCACAGCACTCTTTTTCTCTGGAAAACTGAAGTCCTAGCCCTGTGTCCCTGCACCTCTTTCTGTTACACAGCTGATCTGTTCATTTGGGTTTAACAGCTCAGCAACAAGCTGGGTCTTTTGCTTCGCTCGAGATGAGTAAAAGAAATAATTCTGAAAATCTTCTTGCCCATTTTCCCCTGTTTTTTTTGGAAGCAGCACTTAAAGGCTGGCGATCAGATTCATTCTGAGCCGTGTTTGCACAGGAAGCCTTCTTGTGGAATAAATCTGAGTGCCTTGGAGTCCTTCCTACGATTCCATTTCTGTTTCATTCCATTTACGCTTACGAAGCATTAAGTCTGTTAAGGAAGGAGCATCTGCCTTTTACCCCCTCACCTCATCAGAATCCTCACTTCTGCAGAGTGCAAAGCTCTGTCTCTGCACACACAGAGGCGAGGATCTTGACTTCAGACTGATCCAAGAGGCAAACTAAACCAACCCATCCTTCTGGCTAGGCAAAAGGCACTGCAGTTTCCTAACCCAGCAAAGCAGCTGCAAATCTGGTGCCTGAGCAGTATGGCCTGAGTGGTGTCTTTCAGGTCACTTGGGGGGCAGTTGTGGGTCTGGGGGGTGACTGGCGAGGCAGTGTTGGTTCTGGGGACATCATTTAGTGGGCAGTTGTGGGTCTGGGGAGTCATTAGGAGGGCACTTTGGGGGTAGTTGTGGCTCGATGGAGGCAACTTGAAGGGCAGTTGTGGGTATGGGGGTTCACTTGGGGGGCAGTTGTGGGTCAGGGTGGTCACTTGTGGGGCAGTTGTGGGTATGGGGGCTCAGTTGGGGATCACTTGGAGGGCAGTTGTGGGTCTGTGCAGTCACAGGGGGGTCACTTGGGGGGCAGTTGTAGGAATGGGGAGTCACCAGGAGCCAGTTTTGGATCTGAGGGGTCACTTGGGGGCAGTTGGAGGGCAGTTGTGGTTTTGGGGAATCACTTGGGGATAACTTGGAGGGCAGTTGTGTGCTTCACTTGGGGGGCAGTTGTGGGTTTGGGGCGTGACTGGTGAGGCGGTGTTGGTTCTGGGGGCATCACTTGGTGGACAGCTGTTGGTCTGGGGAGTCATTAGGAGGGCACTTTGGGGGTACTTGTGGCTCGATGGTGGTAACTTGAAGGGCAGTTGTGGGTCCGAGGGTTCAGCTGGGGGTCACTTGTGGTGCCGTTGTGGGTCCAGGGGGCCACATGCTGGGTAGTTGTGGATCTGGTGTGTCAGGAGGGGTGTCAGTTGTGGGTCTGAGTGGTCACCTGGAGTGCAGTTGTGGGTCTGGGGGTCAGTGGAGGGCAGTTGTGGGTCTGGGGGATCACTTGGGGGGCCGTTTGGGGTCTAGGAATTTACTTGTGAGTCACTTGAGGGGCAGTTGTGGGTGTTGGGGATCACTTGGGGGGCACATGGGGCAGTTGTGGGTCTGGGAATTAATTTAGGGGTCACTTGAGGAACCACTGTGGGTCTGGGGCTCACTGGGGTGTCACTTGAGGGGCAGTTGTAGGTCAGGGAGATCACTTTGTGGGGAAGTTGTGGGTCTGGGGAGTCACTTGGGGGTCATTTGGGAGGCAGGTTTGGGTCTGGGGAATCACTGGGGGGTCATCTGGGAGGCACTTGTGGGTCCAGGGGGCCACTAGGGGGGCAATTGTAGGGATGAGGGGATCATCTGGGGGCAGTTACGGCTCTGGGGGTCACTGGGTGAACACTTGGGGGGCAGAGGTAGGTATGCGGGCTCTCTTGGGGGGCAGTTGTGGGTCTGAGTGGTCACTTGGGGGGGAGTTGGGGGCAGTTGTGGGTCTGGGAGGTCACTTGCGGGGCAGTTGTGGGGCTGAGTGGTCACTTGGGGGGCAGTTGTGGGGCTGTTGTTGGTCTGGGGGATGACTGGAGGGCAGTTGTGGGTCTGGGATTTCATGTGGGGGACACTTGGGGTACTGTTTTTGGTCTGGGGGTCACTAGGGGGTCGCCTGGGAGCAGTTTTGGGTGTAGGATGTTACTTGAGGGTCACCTGGGGGGCAGTTGTGGGTATGGGGAGTACCCGCAGAGCATGAGGCTTGGTTTGGAGAAGCCTCACTGCTCGTCAATGAGGTTGCAGTAGTGGCAGTGTCTGTCTCAGGCATTGGAGTAGCCCCGTTGCTGTGGCTGGCACTGCAGCAGCTGCTGTGCTTGTTGCAGTGGCTGGAATAGCTGCAGTGTTTATCCCTGTCGTTGCCATGTAGTAGCCACTGTCCCAGTCACAGGAATTACAGTAGCCGCAGGGCTTGTGGATGACAGTGAGAAGCCGCAGTGCTTGTGGCTCGCACTGGAGAAGCCTCACTGCTTGTTGATGTGGTTGGAATACCTGCAGTGCCCATCACTGGAGTTGTAGCAGCCACAGCATCTGTCTATGGCATTGGAGTAACCCATGTGCCTGCTGCCATGGTTGCAGTAGGCACAGTTCTTAGGGCTTGGATTGGAGAAGCCTCACTGCTTGTCGATGGCGTTGGAGGAGCAGCAGTCTTTGTCAGTGGCGTTGGAGAAGGCACAGTGCTTCTGGGTAGGGTTGATCTAGGCACTGCGTATGTTGCAGGCCTTAGAGTAGCCCCATTGCTCCTTCCTAGAGTTGGAATAGCTGCAGAGCTTAAAACTGGTGGTGGAGCAACTGAAGTGCTTGTGGCTGGGGCTGGATTAGTCACAGTGCTTTTGATGTGGCTGGAGTAGCCACAGTGCCTGTCCTTTGCATTCGAGTGGCTGATGTGTCTGTCACAGTACTTTGAGTACCCGCAGAGCATGAGGCTTGGTTTGGAGAAGCCTCACTGCTCATCAATGAGGTTGCAGTAGCGGCAGTGTCTGTCTCAGGCACTGGAGTAGCCCCATTGTTCTGGCTGGCACTGCAGTAGCTGCTGTGCTTGTTGCAGTGGCTGGAATAGCTGCAGTGTTTATGCCTGTCGTTGCCATGTAGTAGCCGCTGTCCCAGTCACTGGGGTTGCAGTAGCCGCAGGACTTGTGGCTCGCACTGGAGAAGCCTCACTGCTTGTTGATGTGGTTGGAATACCTGCAGTGCCCATCACTGGAGTTGTAGCAGCCACAGCATCTGTCTATGGCATTGGAGTAGCCCACGGGCCTGCTGCCATGGTTGCAGTAGGCACAGTTCTTAGGGCTTGGGTTGGAGAAGCCTCACTGCTTGTTGATGGGGCTGCAGGAGCAGCAGTGTGTGTCACTGGTGTTGGAGAGGCTGCAGTGGTTGTGGCTTGCACTGGAGTAGCTGCAGTGTTTGTGGCTGGGGTTGACGTAGCCACTGTATACATGGCAGGCCTTAGAGTAGCGCCATTGCTCCTTCCCAGAGATAGAGTAGCTGCAGAGCTTAAAACTGGTGGTGGAGTAACTGCAGTCCTTGTGCCTGGGGCTGGATTAACTGCAGGGCATGGTGAATTGGGTCCCACCTGCCACAGTGCCTGTCCTCGGCATTTGAGTGGCCGATGTGTCTGTCGCTGTACTTGTAGCACCTGCAGTGCTTGTGGCTTGGGTTTGAGAAGCCTCACTGCTTGTCACTGAGTCTGGAGTAGCCACACTGCTTTTTTTGCCCTGGTTGGAATAGCAGCACTGCATGTTGCTGGAGTTGTAGCTGTAGTGACAGTCCTTGCCATTGGAGTAGCCACGGTGCCTGTTGCCATTGTTGGTGTCACCGCAGTGGTTGTGGCTGGTGCTGGAGTAGCTGCAGTGCTCGTGGCTGGTGTTGGAGTAGCCGCATTGTCTGTTGCTTTGCTGTTAGGTCTTGTCTCTCCTCACTGCAGAGCGTGAGAGACTGAATCAGCATTGCTCAGGGTAAGTGTTAATCAGAAACCACTATACAATCGGTGTGTTACCAGCGTTATCCTCAGACTAAAGCCCAACCTCACCACTGCCCCAGCTACAAGGAGGAGTATTAACTCTTATGAGGTGTCCCTGTGACACCTATTGCTATCCAAAGAACCCAGAAACCAATCCCCACAAGCCCCACAATAACTGCAAAAGTCCCCCCAAAACACCCAATCCCCAAACACCCCCCAAAACACCCAACCTCACCAAACTCCCAAAACACCCAAACACCCAAAACCACCAGCTCTTCGGAAAACCCACAAAGTCCCTCCCCAAAAACAACCCCCAAAACCTCAAAGTCTCCAAAAAATCCCCACAGGCCCCCAAACTCCATCCCAACCTCCCAAGAGCCCAAATCCCCACCAAAATACCCAACCTGCCAAAAACCCCAAACCCCACGCTCCCCCCAAGAGGCACCCCCAGCTCACTTGCCCAGCTGCTGGCTCAGGCTGTGAGGGTGGAGGGCGGCTGTCTCCTGGGGCAGTGGATGTTTGCAGCCAAGGGTGGTTGAACACATCGTCCAGGGATGGCCTGTCGCGAGCTCTCATGGACAAGCACCACCTGATGAGGTGCTGGCATTCTAGGGAGAATCCGGGAACTGCCGCTCAGTTGCAGGAGGCTCCTGCCTACCTTGTGCCACCGTCCGCAGCGCCCAGGCCTGGGTGCGCTCAGAGCTGCACCCAGACCTCCTGCTCCATGACTCGGTTTGGAGGAGAGCAGGATGGCAGGACATGGGCCACCTCCTCCAGCTGACCAAGGGAGATCAGCTGCCACCCCCTAAACCCCGACCTTCCCCTGCTGCTGCGAAGCCAGGTACCTACCGACAGAGATCCGGCGCTGGAAGAAGAGCTGCCCGCTGACGATGTCCTCGCAGCACCGGAAGGGGAGGACCCCGCACACCATCTCATACAGCAGCACGCCCAGGGACCAGATCGCCGCCGGACGGCCGTGGTAGCAGCGCCAGCGGAACCACTCCGGCGGGTAGTACAAAGGTGTTCCTACAACAGGATACGGGCGCACCTCATTAGGCAGATGCCGCCTGCTCCTGGATTCTCGCCCGCGGATCCCCAGGGATGCAGGGGCTGCACCGGTGGCCCCACGGACGTGGGGACGCACACTCGGTGTGACCCGCCACCTCGTCATCAGCACGTGACTCTTGTTCACAAACTGCTCGGTACGGGAAGCACCCTGGGCTGTGGGCTCACCGCTAAATTTGGTGTAGACCGTGTCCCTGAGGAGGGTGCTGCAACCAAAGTCAATTAGCTTGACCTCTCTGGTGGCCAAGTTGATGATGATGTTCTTGGGCTTGATATCCCTGTGCAGGACACCGCGGCTGTGGCAGTGCCGCACAGCCACCAGCACCTGGAGGAAAATGCCCCGCGCCAGATCCTCGGGCAGGAACCTCCATTTTTTGATGAAGTCGGAGAGGTCCTGCGATGGCTCCGGACGCTCCAGAACCAGCACAAAGGAGTGGGGCAGCTCAAACCAATGGAGGAGCTGGATGATGGCACTGCAGCCGGAGCGCACCTTCCTCAACATGGCTATCTCCAAGGGAATGCGAGTGCCGCTGGGCTGCAGGGGGACCACGGCACTGTCAGCAGGGCCGATGCTGGCCCGGGGCTCCTGTGCCTCCCTGCCTGGGATGCTCTGATGCCCTCCTGCAGGTGCCCCCCGCAATCCCCAGGGATGCTCTGGTGCACCCCTACCCGGCCCGTGTCCCCTGGTGACTCCACACCCACTCCCCTCTCCCTGTCCCACTTTCCCCCCCGCCGGCCCCACCGGCTCACCCCCACCCGCTCTGCCCCGCACTGTCCCGGTGGCCCCGCGCACTCACCCGCTCCCCCCACGAGGAGATGCGCTCCCGAGCCACTTGTTTGATCGCCACCTGCGAGCCAAGGGCAGCGCTGGGCTGAGCTGAGCTGAGCTGAGCCGAGCCCCGCCGCCTCCCCGGCCCGCCGCCGGGCCCGCCCTTACCGGGCTGTTGTCACACAGGCGGAGCCCCGAGTACACGGACGCGAAGCCGCCTCTCCCCAGCAGCGGTCCCACGCGGTAAAGCCGCTCGAAGCTCTCCTTGTCGTGCCCCGTGCGACAGACGCGGCCGCTGTCGCTGCGCGCGGGGTCCCCGCCGGCCCCCACCGGGCGCTCCGGGCCGAGCGGAGCCGCATCATTCCCGGCCTTTCCCGGCCGAGGCTCCGCGGCGCGCCGCTCCCCGCCGGTCCCGGAGCGCAGATAGGCCGACGGGTCAATGCGGGTCAGGAGGAGCACGGGCACCTTGCCCGACCGCGCTGCCGGTGACGGCACCCCCGCAGCAGCACCGCGCTCCGGGGTCTCGGGGGTCGCGGCTGCCGGGAGGCTGCGGGGCGGGGAGAGAGCGGGCGCTCCGCCGCCGGTCCGCGCTCCGCCGCCGGTCCGCGCTCCGCCGCCGGTCCGCGCTCCGCCGCCGGTCCGCGCTCCGCCGCCGGTCCGCGCTCCGCCGCCGGTCCGCGCTCCGCCGGGCACCTGTGGATGGTGGCGGCCCCCGGCCGGCCCCAGGCGGGGCGGGGCCTGGGGGCGGGCCGGGGAGCGCCAGGGGCCGGCGCTGCCTCGCCAGACCCAGACGCAGCGGCGGCGGCTCGCCCAGCGCCGCCACTGCCAGTACCGGGAGAGGGGAGCGGTGCCGCGAGCCCCTGCGGGGGGACGCTGGGGGGACGGGGGAGGCACCATCGCGGGGAGCGGCGGAGGGCGGGCTCCGGACCGCCGAGAGCTGCCGCCGCCGCCTCACCTGGTGCTGCTGCCCCTGCTGCTGCTCCTACCGAAGCCGCTGCCGCTCAGAAGCCGCTGCCGAAGTCGCTGCTGCTCAAAAGCCGCTCAGAAGCCGCTCAGAAGCCGCTGCTGCCGCCGCCGCCGCAGCCTCGCTGTCAACGGCTCTGTCCACGCGCGGCCCGGGCGCCCGCTGCCACCGGGCGGAGCGGCCGGCGGGGGGGGTCTCGCGGCCGCGGGAGCCCGGGGAACGGCGGAGCGGGCCCTGCCCAGCCCCGCGGCCGGGCTCGTGCGCCCCCCGCCCGGCAGCAGCATCCCCGCGGCCGAGCCTTTGGAAACTGAACCTGAGCCTTGGGACCCTGCGAACGAGGCTTTAGAACTGAAACCGGAGGCTTTGGGAAGTCACAAGGAGGCTGCGATTTACTGCTTATTTTATCCCCTTTTTCCTTTCCACAGAGGTGGATTGAGGTGAGATTGTGATGAACACATAAATGTATTGGCTTTCTCAAATCATAGGTGTGCTCACGTGCAGGATATAACTGTACGAGTTTACAATAACAGAAACAAAACACGCTAAAGATACCAGACCAGACAACAAGTTAAAAAGGTTCAGATCTCTTGATCTAAATGGAGTCACATAGCAAAAGAATTTGTAAAGGTAAGAGAAGGTGGGGGGTGAAGCTTGGTATAAGGAAAGCTAGTGCCTGGAAAACATAGGGTTAAAGTACTGTTTAGCTTAACTTAGCTGTAGAAAGAGAACAGTGTTTATGTTGTAAGTCTGTGGGATGTTGTGGCCCCACTTAAACATGAGTTAATTGTTTCACGCTAGTCTTCTAAAGTAGTTTTAAAGAGCAATGTTTGTGTTGTAAGTCTGTGGTGAGATAACAGGCTTTAGTGGCCCCACTAAAAACGAATGAGTTATTTCACACCATCCTTATCAGTTAGTTTCCAGACAGAGCCTCCCAAGGCTCTGCTAGCTTGGGATACTCCTTGTCTGCCCATCCTGCAACAAATTTTGCAGGAAGGTCACACTGTTTTAAATCCTTGCTAGTTATCAGAATAATTACAGATATAGCTGGTTGTGTGATTGCTGGGGGGTCCAACTGTGCCAGAGGTGAAAAATACACCGTGAGGAAGACTGCTTACTTCATCTTGAAGACCCCTGCTCACAAGAGGAAGACTGTTTACTTCATCCTCAGGCCCCCTGCTCACAATCACCACAGAGCAGTGTGCAGACGCCAAGAGGAGGAGACTTGTGAGAATAAATTCTTGAAGCTCGTTATAATATCCCCCGCCTATATGCGGGAATTATGAATATGCATGTAACTAATGTAACACTGAAAGTATATAAACCTGTACCAAATGCTAATCCCTTGCGCCTCTGGCTGCGGTCACGCGCCCAGCGCTGTCGCTTTTGCTTTCTTGACTTTGTCCCTCACTAAACCCTCGTTACCTCGTTTAGAGGAGTGAGTTCGTATTTCACAAGCTCTCAGGAAGCTCTTCCCTGTGAGGGTGCTGAGGCGCTGGCGCAGGGTGCCCAGAGGAGCTGTGGCTGCCCCATCCCTGGCAGCGTTGGAGGCCGGGTTGGACACAGGGGCTCGGAGCAAGCTGCTCCTTCCATGTGGAAGGTGTCCCTGCCCGTGGCAGGGCTTGGAGCTGGAGGAGCTTTAAGGTCCCTTCACCCCAGCCCATCCGGTGCCTCTGGGATCCCATGAGGGGCGGCTCCTCCATGAGGAAAGGCCCCGCCCCTCACGGGGGTCCCGCTGCCTCCCCCCTTCCCCGCCCACTGCCTCGTGCGCATGTGCCGGAGGCCGGACTACAGGTCCCAGCGTGCCCCGCGCGGGGAAGCCGTGCGCTGATTGGCTGCGTCGGAGGCGGGCCCAGGGCGTGAGGCGGAGCTGCAGCCGGCAATGGCGGCGGCCGAGCGGGAGGAGGTGAGGGCGAGCGGGCGCGGCGCGGGTCTGGGGGGCGCTGCAGAGCCCGGGGAGCGGGGCTGGGGGTCTGCGGCCCCCCGAGGCTCTGGGCAGTGGGGCCGGGCGCTGCGGGGGAATGCGGGGGGCGGGTGCGAGCGCTGGGCAGTGGGGCTGCGAGATGGCTGGGAGTGTGGGGTGCTGCGAAGCCGGGGCATGGGGGGCTGGGAGCTGTGGGGGTCCCGCAGCTTTCCGGCCCTGGGGATGGAGCGGGGCTGTTGTGGGGGGCCCTGGGGGCTGTTTCCCCCCGGGGGGGGAGGTGCTGCTGGGGCAGCCGATCCCCGGCACCCGGGGGGGGAGGGGGGGTGCAGAGGTGTCGGTGACTCTGGGGCGGGTTTTGGCTCCTGGAGCGGGATGGGGAGCAGGAAGGGAAGGATGAAAAACCCGAGGGTGGAGATAAGAACAGTTTAATAACCGAAGCACAATGTACTAGTGCTGGTGATAGTGATAATGATGATAAGGGAAATAACAAGAAGAGAGAAAAAAAAAAAGAGGAAAAGGAAAAAAAAAAACAAGCCAATAAACACAAGTGATGCCCAATGCAATTGCTCAGCACCCACTGAGTGATACCCAGCCCGACCCGAGCAGTGATCCTTCCCTTCCAAACAACTCCCCCCAGTTTAGGTACAACTGAAACGTCAGTGTGTTGTCAGCATTGCTCTTGGTATAAAGCCAAAGCGTTGCTCTCAGTGTGGTTTTCAGCAGCCCATTGTACCATTTCCATTTCAAGTCTCAGTGTGTTGAGAAGGGCCAGAACCTTTCTTTGCCCTGCTGCTGATTTCCCCTGGTCATCGAGCTGAAGGCTTTAGATGTGGGAGCAGTTGATCTAGGGCTTGTTCATGTAATTTTATGCCATCTAAAAACTAAACGGAGTTTCTCTCATTAAAGCTCTACAAATGCCCTTTAAATCCTAGCGCTTTTAATGTATGAGATAGCTGTGGATGGCCCGGTACACAGCCTACGCGTACAGCACCCTACAGTACAAAATAATGTATGACCTTCCTGGTCCCTGCGTGCGGCTGAAAATGAGTGTGGTGTCACAGGAGGTTATTTGAGGATGAACTGGAAATGTTCCAGGACTTGTTTCTTGGGAAGTCTCTGGTTCCCAGGTTGTCCTGGTGCTCTGTGGACAGGCTCCTGGCCATGTGTTGTCTGTGCAGGTGTCCGGGAGGCTCCGTGCTTCGTCACGGAGTCGCGTCCTGCACTGAGGTGACTCTTAGTTACTGCCGTAGCTCAAGCACAGGCCCTCGCCAACGGCTGCAGTCGCTGTGAGTGCTGGTTTTTGTAAACACGTTTTTTTGCAGGGGATTGTCTCTTCTGTGAAACGTTTGCATGGGATTTCTGTAGTTAAAAAAATACACAACTGCTTTGTTTTCCCCCTCTGCTTGCCTGTGGTGAGTAGGAAGGAGAAGGAGAATGTCTGGCAGAGACGGGTAAAGAAGAGACAGGGGAAGAAACGAGCCCAGAGAAGCAGTGCGGAAGATGCCAGTGAAGAGCAGGGAGAAGAGAAGCAGCAGCCTCCAGCAGGTCAGGCGAGAAAGTGCCCCTCCCAGAGCAGCGTCCCAGAAAAAGGAAGGCGGCGAGAAGTTGGAGTCTCAGGTGAGCCTCCTGCTGAGGGAATGGGTCGTGGGTTTTGGTCGCTGAGAAGTTGAAGGGTGAGAAGCAGTCTCTAGGTTCAGGCAGGCCTCGGTCAGACACAGCAGTGAAGCAGCCATTTATTTAACGTTTGTGCACAAACGGGTGTCCTGGCAAGCAGGCACACACAGCAAAGGCAGAACTTTGATTTGTATTTCCTTTCCCATCCTCATGTTCCCTCCCTTGTTACCCCATTGGTTGGGGACTCCAAGGTTTACAGCCTCTCCGACGTGTACAATCTACGTGCTAACTGTCCCGCCTCTGGTTACACCTCCCCTTACTCAGTTTCGTACACCCCTTCCTCTTACTTCTTTCTTTCTCTCCCTTTAGGGTTTGATTTCATAACTCTCTGGCAGGCACATGGTACCCCAACTTACTGCTTAACTACAGCAGCAGTTTGCACCGGCTTAGCTTCATAGGTTGTACAAAGATAGCGTTCTTTTGCACCACAGAGCGTGTCTGTTGCCCACAGATGCCGTTGTCTTTAAGCACAGAGTGTGCCTGTTTAAGTCACGGTATTTCAAACCCTATGTTTCGTTCCCTGAGTAACTTAGCCCCAGCCCCATTATTGCAAAGTCTTAGTATTACAAAACCTTAATATTGCAAAGCCTCATCCCAAATGTGCAAACCCAACAGTGTTTCTCTCTCATGCGTGAATTTTCCCCGTAGGGAGCCTGCCATTTTCTTTTCACAGAATTGTAGAATGGTTTGGGTTGGAAAGGACCTTAAGATC
The DNA here is from genome assembly GCF_033815535.1 of Pezoporus flaviventris. NCBI lineage: Eukaryota > Metazoa > Chordata > Aves > Psittaciformes > Psittacidae > Pezoporus > Pezoporus flaviventris. The sequence goes on from NW_026892622.1 coordinate 411,168, forward strand.
ATCCACTTCCAATTCCCCTGCCGCAGGCTGGGACACCACACGCTAGACCGTGTCGTCCAAGACTCCGTCCAGCCTGGCCTTAAACACTGCCAGGGATGGAGCATCCACAGCCTCTCTGGGCAACCTGTTCCAGGGCCTCCCCACCCTCACAGTAAATGCAGTTGTTTTCATCATTCAGAGAATCTTTTTGGTAAAGGATCAGCGCAGCTTACAGATGGCATCGCTAATGGCACAGCTTCTAAGTACCCAAGTTTGGATCATTAATTCTTTCATCCACCTTGGAGCAAGAGTAGTCCTAAAGCATTGCTGCCTGGTTCTTAGTTGTTCTCAACATGCACCAAGTAACAGAAAAGACCCGAAGGAGAAGCTCTTGGGGTTTTATTTCTGGTGTTTAGGCAGTGGCAGTAGAGAGGAGACTGAGAGGTCTGGGAGCAGGCAGCTGTAAGCACACCTTCCTGGGATACCTGCCGAGCGGCTTGCGTTGCTTATCTCTGTTTCCCAGTGGTTTTAAATCCTGAATTGTGAGAGTTAAATGAATTCGTTGATCTCAACAGAGCACTTCTGCATGGAAATAGCTGCTCAGGAGGGAAAGATGCCTCTTAGTCATGGTGCTTAAGAACTAGACGTACATTTGTTTGATTTTAAAATTCATACCCTTCAAAATGCACTGGCAAATGCATTGTGTCCCTTTCCAAATGCTGCAGTAAGCATTACTGAAGGCAATTCCATAGAACAGGGCAGTTTGGCAGGTGGCCTTTTTTCTTGCTTTCTGATTGCACTGACTTTCCTTACCTTTCTCTACCCCCAGTGTGTCTTCTTTTCTTACAGCTTGGGTCTCACAGTGCCCAGGCAGTTTTGTGACCTACATTGATATTCAGGCTTCCTACAGATACAAACCCGATCAGTGGAATTACTTGAAGCAGTTCTGCAGACCTGGTTTTAAGAGTCCTCACAAGGTCTGTGTGTATCAGGAGGAGATGGAATACATTTTGTTTCTTCAAGCAATGTGTAATAAGCATGATTTTACTGAGCTACAGCAAAGCTTTGAATTATTCTGATCTCACCGTATAAGGAGTTGTCCCATACATACGCTTTGGCAGTGATTTGGTCAGGGATGAAGGTCTTGTATGCACATCCCATCCCTAACTCTTTCAGTGATTACTGTTTCCTTAAAGAGTATCTGCAGCTACCCATGTGGTTGCGGTACTGTGAGAAGTATCCTTTAGTACTTAAGTACCCCGCAGCAGTGGAGCAGAGTGTCTCAAAGCAGTTCTTAAGGCTCCTGTTGTGTAGAGCTCCTCAGTAATTTAGCTAGGCAAAGAAGTCTGTCTTTCGTGGAACTGATTTTGGACTCAAATGTACTGTGTGATTTCTCCCATCTCTAAACCGCCTTGCACTAAAGCTGTGTTGGTTGTGTTAAATTCTTACTCTTCTTTAAGAGAAAAGTAAGGGGGAGGCAAGGAGCGATTGCCCAGTCATTGCTGCTTTACCTGCCGATCCAAAGTGAAGAGGTCTTTTCTTTTTTGTCACTAGGAAAGTAAAGAATAGTCTTTTCCCAAATCCCATTGAGAGGCTGGATTCTCACATCATGAATGTGTCTTGCAGCTCCAGCAGTCAAGTTTGGGGAGGAGGCTACAGAGTCCAGTTTGGGGCATTTTCTCAGAGTGGGTGGGAAACAAAACGCACGTAGTTAATTCTGCTATGTATTCAGCATTCCTGGTTTTCCATTTTTCCGTCTGTTGCTCAAGCTCTACGTGATGAAGGTTGTCCTTTGATGATCATTCCAAGCAGGCCTTGTGAGTGGTTCTATTTCTTACACACATCTTAGCAGACTGTAAGCGTTCACATGAAATCACAGCTCCAGTCTGAAAAGTGTTCTGTGGCAAGACCACGAGGAGCTGGCTCTTACCTGGCAGTGGCCTCCATTCAGTTTTAAACAGTTTGAAAGTATGAAGCTTTATCATCATTTTTTCTAGAGAGCCATCCGTGGACACTTGGAGTGTGATTGGTTCAAGCTGAGCTCTTTCTTGCTCTTGAATCATTCCTGATAAGAAGTGGTTTACAGTGCAAACTCTTCCTTCCAGAACATGTGAGCACCCAACCGAACCCAAGCCAACCTGTTGGCAGGAAGGAAATGCCACGACTGCAGGAAAGCTCCTCTGGGCAGCTGTTGAAGTTCAGGTGGTACTTGAGCCCAGTTAACCGGGCAGCTTGCTTTTCAGTGCTGCACATAGTGCTGCCTATGGAGAGCAGCAGAGGAATTAAGGGGACAAAAAGCTGGTTTTGTCACTGTGGTCAGCAGGTGCTTTTGAGTAGACAGGCAGAGGCCTCAGAGCTCAAGAGTGTCTGTCACTGACCTAGAAGCTCATGCAAATAAGGAAGTGCTGTTATTTTTTTTCCATGCTTTAAAATAGAGATTGTGTAAAGCAGGCCCAGGCTGTCAAAAAGAGAAAATAATGGATGAAGCGCTAAAGAATTAAAAATCTGTATGAAAAATGATGTACTGACCCAAAAGGCAGAAAATCATTTGCAAAGAAATTCTTACCTTCTTTTTGCCTACAGCTAGAGGTGAAGATCAGAGAGGGAAGAAAAGAGACATGTTAGTTAAGTGTTTCCTGAGAATAAGTGGGGGAGTAGATATTGCAGACTGAATATTGAGCCCAGGCATCAGTGCTTATTGGAACCTGATAAGGAAAGTGCAGAACCAGTAGATAAAGGTGACATACAGCTGTGCAGGAGGACTGACCTACTCTTCCCTTTGGAATGAAACCAAGGATTTGGTGCAGCAAAGAGCAGGGCAACATAAATGAGTATGTGAACGTCTGTCCTTGTCTCTCTCTTTTATATATAAACTCCTCCTCTCTCTGTCTTACCCATAGTTTCTGTCTTTTTTTCCATTGCTTTCCATTCCTGCTTTCTTTTGGTATTTTGAATAGTTCTGAAGAGATGCTTCCTGGACTTCTCCATGAAGAGTGGTGTGCTAGCTGTGGCAAATCAGACTACCTTCAAAGATGGAAGAGGGAAAACAAGAAACGTAACCGACCTCAGGGGAGCTGCAAAGTAAGTTTTACCCTTCTTAAGTGCTTGTGTGTTGGCTTCTGAGACTGTGAAATAATTTAGGAATTGAAAAACAAAGATCAGAATCTGTTGTATCAAATGGCTGAGGGTACCCAGACGAGACTTCCTGGTAGATGGTTCCTGTGCCTGAGCTCTTGCAAAGTTCCAGTAGGGAAACCCAGCACTGTGGTATGCAGAAATGAGCAAGGAGCCAAAAGCTTTAGTGTTCCTCAGAATGACTGTCAGTTTTGAAAACATTCCACTTGGTTTTCCTAGCCAAAATTAATAGCAAGGAAAGTTAAAGGAGGTTCAAATTGAAGTCTTCATGCAGCAGGACTCGGGCCAGCCAGTGATGGCCTCAGCTCTTCCTTCCTACAGCAGCCTTCCTAGTACTGTGGATTGTCCTAGTACTTTTGCATCTCACCTCATCAGCACGCTCCTGTTTTTAGCACACGTCTGAAGGTCAAAAGGCAACGTCTTGGGCTCTGATACCAGACAGCACCTCCCTTGCAGATGGACAGCAAGCATCTCCAATGCTGGGTAGCAACCTGCTACTCTCCATCCTCAGGCAGTCTGGAGCACAGGGGTACCTTTTCTTACCTCTGGATCTGAGGCTGCCGCATTCTAGCACCTTCCCAGCAGTGCTAGCACCCGCAGCTTAGGAAGTTTCCTTCTTCTGGCATCTACAACTACACTGTTTGTTCTTTGACAAGATGATTCTTCATTTCTTCTTAGGAAACGTTAATATGGGCAAGCACTTTGCAGGCTAGGAAAACAACTCCAAGAAGTCCTCCTTTTGCTTCACTGAGCAGTTTTCTGCTTCTCTGCTATTAGCAGTCTTGTCTTTTCTCAGCAGCATCAGTAATATCCTGGATGCAAGATCAATTGGACTAAAAATTTTGAAGACTATGCTATTTCTTGGTACTGGATTTTAATGTAAGATTCTAATGGGTAATTTTATGTTTTTCCAAACTTACTATGGAATGTGTAGGGAATTGAAGAATTGATCACGTACGTGTTTGTTACCAAACCTACTTTTAAGCTTTGCCATAATGTTGTTATGGTTCTGTATGTGAGGTAAGGATAGCCCAGCATACATGCATACAGTATGGTCTGGAGTAGGTTTTGAATATCCTACCAGGCAGAAAGCCAAGAGGTGCTGCTGTCTTCTGTTGCAGGACCCATCTGCCAGGTAATTCCAAACCTAAAAATTCTTGATTACGAGACTTTCAAACCAATTGCAGTTGCTAAATGTCGTGAGTATCTATATAAAACACATCCCAATTTCCAAACTGATACTAGCAATATGTAGTTAAATTCATTGTAATACACAAATCCAGTGCAGCAGGAAAAGCAACTCAAAGAACAAAAACTACTGAACAGAGTTAGCTTTATCTTGCAATTATTACTCAATAACGAGCAATTAGTAAAAATGCAGCACCAAAACAAAAGAAGTAGCTATTTTGCTGCAGCAGATCTGTGAGTATATATGCCTAAATGGCCATTCTCTCTAGATCTGTTATTAAAATCAGACTTATGGTGAAGATTCTCTCAAAGGAGATGCTGCTCAACAGATGGGCTGGAGAGAGAATTGACCATTTTCTGAAGAGACTTTCTCCATACTGAAGCCAGTTTCCCCATTTCAAATAGGATACTTTTAGAAGGGATTGTTGTTACTTTTAAAGTAGTTGGGTAGAATTTTCCTCACACTTTTCACCAAATGACAGCATGCATCCAGTGATTTCTGGGCAAACATATGGAAGTGCCAGAGTTTGGGTGATGAGAGTGAAGGCCTGATGGTGAAAGGAGGTGGGATTAAAAATCTAATATGGAATTGCTCTGTTCTTTTTATCCTACTCCCAAAGAACTGCTGCTTTCAAGGCTCAGTTTAAGGGAAGCACTCTATTAATGACAGTTGTTACCATGTATTCATTCAGTTTTGGTGTTACTAGAGCAAATCTGAAGCTCACCGTAGATAAAGGTATCTTACTGCCTTGAAGAAGAGAGTCAGGAACTCCAAAATGACAGTGCTTTTTTGAGGAATACATTCTGAATTTCAAACAAGCCATTCAGAAGGGGAACACGCATCATGCTGGGAAGCCTCTAAGGGGCTAGGACTTAAGACCAGTTTACAAAGGCTTAACTAAATAAACTGATGTTCTTTTTCTTGTCCCTCTGCCCGTCTGGCTTAGTTTGCCCAAGACATCCGGTTTTGATTGTTTGTGGTCAGGCTGACCCGTTTGTTATCTTTAGTCACTGGCTAAATAAACTGGGAACGTTCAGAAGAGAAGTTCCTGACCACAGGGAAGAAAAGGGTTTCATTTCTTTTGAGTCTGTTCTAACACAAAATTCTGATGTAACACCTCAGAGTTGTAGAGAAATGAAATGTTCTGTGAAGCGTCTGAGCTGGATCTTTGTTGGATGGAACCGTTGTTCACACTGCTTTATTTGCATTGCTTTAGAAGAAACCCGCTGAGTAAAGGCCTTTTGCAGTCATTCTTTCCTTTCTGACTTGCTTTCTGGGAGTGAAATGAAAGCAAATGTTTCCTTAGCACAGACTTGATAAAGACACTGGAGATGTCCATCCTAGGGGTCCCACTGATGGCTCTGAACAGGTTCTTTTTATGCATCACTATGCCCTGATCATTTTCTTCTCCGATGGGTAGAAAGGATCACTGGTTTTCCTCCTAAAATGAATTCTTTTTTTTCTAGGAAAGCTCCTCAAATGTTACTTTCCTAATACTGTTTCTGTGCAAGCAGGGATTTTAAATGGAGGACATAAACCAGTAACCTCCCCACACCCAGGTATTTCTCCCATTTAAGTTTGTGTGCTGTAGACTAGGCCATGGCCTGGAAAAGGCAGTGAGTTGGTCAGCCAGTGTAAATGACCAAACCAGACGTGTGCTGGTCCCATTCAGACACCCTGAGAACTCGGTGTACGCAGACAATTCTGGCTGTGTCCAGATCATCATATATAATCTGTCTGTTTCTAACAGCAGAGAGCCATGAGGAAATATTTCATAAGGAAGATTTTGAAATACATTTTTGCAAACCGTTCTCCTACACGAGACGAAGGGACCCTCATTTGGAGTAAGAGGTGAGCAAGAAAGATGCTCACACTTGTTCTCCCTGGGTTTCTGTTTCTTGTCTTTCTAGTGGGCTGTTCGTTGCAATGATTGTGAGTCTGCTTTTCCTTGTGTTATTGAGGTTCACAGCTGGGATTCTCTTCTGGATTTTCATCTTTGGCGTGACTGGAATTACAGGTTAGGTAGGTAGGATCCTCCAGCCTCTGAGGCTGTTTTTCCTTATTGCATGATTTTGGGCAAGGAAAGCAAGTGATTACATCAGTTAAATGCTGTAGTTGGGAGAGCTAGTGCCTAGGTTTAGACTCAATTAAATGAGAAGGGCCTAAATGGCAGCAAAGTTTAGTAAGAATCCAGCTGTGCTGATACTTAGCCCCAGATGTAGTAACCTGAACTATTTACCCCCAGTGTACTTAGTCCGCTTTCACTTGTACTGATCTTTCTTATCTGTAGATGTGATGTTATAGCTGGCTAGTCTCGCAGTAACGCGTGTTTAGTTTTGCTTCCCCGACATGCTGAGGACAAAACGCTTCACTTGTCAAAGATTTAAATAACCCCAACCTTGTCTTTGCACTCTTCAAAAACGCTCATTTGATATTGATTGATTTTTAACAGGCATCTGGCATTGTCGCTGGGAGTACGACCATCTTAAAGGAATACCTGGATCTGAGCTCACTGTTTCTGGTACTGGATTCCAGACAGACTTGAGAGTGCACCTGCAGCTGAGGCAAACATGGTTAGCATTTAGTAAGTGCCCTTTAAACTTGGTATCCGTTAAGGGATGTTCAGAAGATTCAGTCGCTGTCTTGCTACAGTTTCTGCCTTGTTAAATCTCCTCCTCTGCATATGTTGCTCATAGAAGTAATCAGAATTCACTTTCTTTGTACAGTACAAAAATCTACCTTTTCCGCAAAGCGACTAGCGTATGTGTAAGGGGCCAGAATGCAGTCGCACTAGTGATGAGAGTGAAAAAGGCTTGTGTTCCTAGCATTCTACTTCCCGTGTGTTCAGTCTTCACAATGGGGAAGCAGAAGGCAAGAACTAAGTCCCGATGAAGATAAGGAGGGGCATTTTTGTCTCTCAGTCTGTTTATGCCCCCTCCTGGAGGGCCCCAGAAATGAGACGAATAACTCTGTGCATCTTTTGTAGACCTGTTTACATTCAGGTCACTGCATTTTCTTGGAGGCTGTCCTGAGGCTGTGTAATGAGCCACCACAAATGTCATCACTTCTGGTTTTCAGAAGTGCTTCACTGCTTTCTCTTACAAGGGCAGTGTATTTAAAACAATCCTACTGGAACAAAAGACAAGGAGGGGCAGAAGAGAGAACAAATATCTGTCAAATACTATTTGTGCTGCTGTTACTACTCTATTGGCAGGCCTGCAGGCACTAACTGATGATGAATGGCACATAGCCTAAAGCAGTGCTTCTCCCTATTGGTAGCTAAATGAATAGAGCTGTAGTTTGCTCCTTTAGTCTGCTTTCTCTGCTTTGTGTCTTCAAGTAACTGTGTTGGATCATTGAGCTCAGGAGCATCTTTGCATATTGTTGAGGCAGAGCTTTTTAGCGTGCTGGCCCTAGAGAATATTAGGATTTTCTTACATCTTTCCGTGTAACTCCCCTGCCTGATTCTTAGCAGCCACTGTACAGTTTATCCAGAGGTCAGTGTCACTTTCAGATGAGTGAATTGAGGTACTACTAATGGGGACAAGCTACGTTAACTTAAGAGATCTGAACTGGCCTGAGACCAACTGCAAAGCAGCCTGCCTATGTATTCCTTCATGGAGAACCATATCAAAAATAGGTGCTGAAATGTGTGTAACAAAACCTTTGTTCTGAAGAAAGTCTGTGGCTCTGAGCACCCCAGGGGTCACTTGCCACGTGCAGTTCTGATGGCTAGGGGTACTGCTATCAGTACTGGGGATCGCAACTGAACATCATCTCTGACTATCTGGGTCTGGATTCTGAGGCTGTGTCAAAGCTGTGGGACCTGAAGCCAATTCCCCTGTCCCTGTGCAAACCTCCAGACTCCACGGCTGAGGGATACCTTCCCTTTGTCCTCCTCTCCCTCCACAGAACTCTTGGTTTCAGCTGGAGGAGACAGGGCCTGCTGTGTGTAACCATCCACCACCGCTGGGCTGGTTTAATTGTTGTCTAACCCTCTGAGGCACCCAGAATTAAGGGATGTGTCTCAGGGTGAGAGGAGGTGTGCTTCAGGCATTTAAGACTCTGCCTTCTCGAGGTGGAGTCCAGAGAATTCTTTTGCTTCCTATTGCAGCAGTAGGATTTGAAGTGGCACAAATAGAAATCAGAGAGAAGCCAACTCTTTAAACAAGATCTGGGTTATGAATCAAACACTGCTCACAACTAAGAGAGGAAATGTTTCGGGACATGGTGCTCTCAGCTCTCTAACCTTAGAGCAAGTTTGTCATAATCATACTGATGCTGATCTTCCTAAGGAATCGGATCCTGATCGCCATTGCATTGTGCTTATAAGAGCTTTCTCGTTTGCAGTAAGACATTTCTTATCTCCCAGATCCCTGCCTTAAGAGTACAGACGCTGTTAGCGGCCCCATGTATCCTGGGTGCAAGGAGGTGTGTGCCCAGTGTGGGGCACTGTTAATAGGAGCCTAAGAGCTACAGCTGCCAGCTTTGCTCTGTCATTGGATTGTCTCCAGAGAGACATATACTAGTGGTAGAAGAGTGGTGTTGTTTTGGCTGGGGCTTTTAATTTAGGAAAGACCTTTTTTTCTGGAAATGCATAAGTCTGCAGAGGGAAAAGGAGAATTCCACGACCAGACATTGTGATGTGGTGTGGTCCAAGGCTCTTCTTTTCAGCTCTGCTTACAAAGGAAAGCAGAGCAGGATGTGAGAGTTGGGAGGCCTCTTCATTTTGTGTTTTCTGAAATCTGGATAGGCTTTATTCACATTGTTTCCTGGTTTATCCAGTGCCAACTCTTAGTTGTGGTTTGAGTTTGGTTTGGGTTTGTTTTAATGGGAACATAAGAAAGGAGAAATGGACTTAACACGCCCTTGGATTTAACTGCAAATAAGCTAAGGCCTTGAGGGCCTCGGAAGTAGAGCTCTGTTAGAGCACATGGAGTTAGCTCTGAGTTTCTCTGTGTGCACTTGCTTGTAGTTTTCTGCCCTCTCTGTTGATGTTATGGTTCTCAGGAGTCAGGGTTTAGGATTTTTGTAATGGGATTGGGAAATGCTGAGGTTCTGCCTTCAGCCAGGTACCTGTTTCCTGTCTTACGCTACTGTGCAGTTAAAGCATTGCAATTAATTAATTATCTGTGTACCTCTCTGGAGGAACAGTCTTCTGGTCTACAAGACCGGATAAGTCTCTGCTTTCACCTTAGCCAAACCAGTGTTAAAAGGGCTATTTGGTCACTTGGCACTTGCTGCACCGGTGCACTCTTCCTCACTGGGCATTTGCGTGTGATGTACCAACTGGATAGTGAATTCAGTGTCATTAGAAAGAACTGGACTAAAACCCATGCCGAGGTAGAGGATCATACAAGGTCTTTTATACTACATAAGGTTGGCTTCAAGGGGTGAAAAAGGAACCTGAGCAAAGAGTGACTATGCCCTTTCTTGGCTGTATGCTCTGTGAACCTGATGTTAATGGTCGCTTAGTTAGCTTGGGTGGGCTCCACGTGTGTTTTGTACAGAATAATGTAGGGAAGGAGTGAGAGAACACAGAGAGCCCAGAGTCCTCTGAATTGCCTGACAGCAGCCATTGTCTGTCCCTGGAAAGGCAAGGCTTTGGTAAAGTGTCAGAAAGGGGACAGTCAGGTTTTGCAAACAAATTGTTCTTTGTCATGCAAAGAGGGCCATGGCATACAGCTCTGGGATGAAGTCTGCTGAGTTCTGTAAGTACTGAAAGTATTCAGTCTTGTCTGTGGCCCTTCATACCCATCTCTGCATAGCAAGAGCGTTTTTCTGTGAGCGGCACAAGTGTTTTAGAGCTTGTGGTTACCCCCTGCAGACTCCTGAGTTGCTCAAAGCCCTCAGCTCTGGGATTCCTCCTTCAAAAACCTCATTCAGTTTTCTGGCTACATCAGGAGAACCTGTGTATAAAGTAATGGCTAATCAAACACCATGCAAGTATGCAAAGCTGACTTGTGACCCAGAGGGAGGTGTTACAAATACTTCCCTGCTGTGAGAGCTATCCTAATTGTATTTCTTAATCGCTGTTAAATGCAATGTGAGAAAATGTGCGTACCTTAAGTAATGATTCCTCATGTTAAATCTGAAAATAGTGCTTCGTGTTCAGCTAAGACTCCTTTGTTCAAAGAAATTTAGAGCTATGAAGCATTTTCTTTCTGCAGTGTCCTGTGAGCAGGTGAGTATCAACCAGCCTCATTTTCTGGGTGAGAAAAGAAGACGCAGAAATAGAGGTTTATTTGGAAAAGTGTTCCTGAATTCATGAGGATTTCTGGTTTTGTGGTTCTCAAAAGGCAGTGGAAGAATTTGAAAGCTGTGCCTCAGACTTGCCCAAAGAGCAGCCAGGTTTCAAAGCAGAGGCTTGGCTGCTTTTGCACAGTGCTGACCTTTATGGAGCTCCAGAAATACTTGTCTTTTGACTTGAGTGTGGGGTTGAATTGAAGTGTTTCTTGAAAACTAGAATTATTTATCAAATGTTATAGCAAGGTTATTTTCAGGTGTTTAAATGTCAATGCACTGCTGTGGTTAGGTACATCCCAGACAATTCCCCAACATCCTGATACCCGAACACTAAAAAAAAGGGATTAGGAACTGACTGGTTTTATTTAACGCCCAAACTGAGCAAACGCATGAATTGAACAACAGAAGTAAGGAAGAGTAATTTCATGTAAAGACTGCTCCTGTTTTAATACCGTGAGATGGGTAAGGGAAGCTGTGGCAGCTTGTACAGAATGGCTCAGCTCAGTTGATTTCAGCTCGGTTGTGCTGATTTGCACAGGCCTCTGGTTTTCAATTGTTCTTATTTCCTCATTGTTGCTTTTTATGTGAGCAGCTTTTCTTTAATGAAACGGAAGCGTTTGTGTATCTTAAAAGTATATTTCTGACATTCAGATTCCATATCTCTAGGTTTCAGTCGTGTGGTAAGCAGCCCTGTTTGCCAGCCGTATAGTTTAAAGTGAAATACCTGCATAGGACATGAGTCCTTATATATGCAAACAGGTTACATAGTACTGGAGTGCAGTGTTGAATGATCTAATGAGACATCAAGCAGAATGATGTGATTTGTATGAAGCTGCTAAATTTCAGAGCCTGTGAACACAGGATTCAGTGCTTATCATTGTGGTGTTGATTTCTCTTCCCGGACAGGCTTTTAGCACAACCAAGGTGACTGAACTGTGTGCAGGTGCTCAGCGTACTTTTGCTTTTTATGGAGGAGAAAGCCCGTACCTGAGTACCTCTTCATCTTCCAGGTAGCAGATGCCTTTGTCTTTCTCTGGCTGGTGAACTTTGCAGTTGCACTGGGTCCACGGACCCTTGCTGGTGCCTTTGCCTCTTGTTCCTGGGCCTCTGGCAAACCAGCTGATGTTCCACTATGGCCACTCTTCATTGGAACAAGCAATGCGGTGAGACTGTGGGGCTGGACGTGAGCCCTGTCACATATCCAGCAAGTGCAGGTTTTACATGTAGGGAAGCCATTCTGCAGATGCTGCAGCCCCCCCGACCCGACTGCCGCCCCCGCAGCACGGGCACACACACGTGTGCACCTATGGTCTGAGGTGTCATGAGCCCAGAGGGCTGAAAAGCATTTCTCTTAGACTGTATGATTTATAATGGTAAGAGAGATATATAAGCATTTCTATTATTATTATGGATAATTTTAATTATGTATATTTTTATATAATTATATATATTCTATAATAATTATAAAACCTTACTTACGTGTTCATGTGAAACTTTGAGTCTTGAGACTTTTGTTTGCATTTCATGATTTTTATGAGGGCACATTTCATTAAGGAGCCAACCCAAACCAGCCTGGGATTCTGAGATTCTGTGATTTTGTTCCATACCTTTAGCACAGGATGTAATTCTTAAATAATGGGCAAAATGAACCACAGATTCCTTCCAGTGCCAGTTATGTTAGTAGGGGTAAGACTGGAAAAGTAAATTGTGTTTTCTTCACCAGTGTCAGGAAACATGACCAAATTCAGGTTCCTCTTCATGCTGCATCAACAACCACCGCATCTTCAGGACCTGTGCATGCATCTTGTTCCAGTGCTAACTAGTGCAGTTAGTTAGTAACTACTGCTTGTGTCATAGCTACAGAAGATCCATCATGCCTCAAACCTTAAATGGTGCCAGGTGTGGCATATATGTAAGAGCACCAAGTTTTTACAGTGATGCCTCTATCTTCTCTCTGGCTTTTTAATTTTACTGAGAACTAACTTAGTACCTTTCTGGCCTAGTTTTAGTTGTCAGTAAAGTCACTCTTTCCAGTTGTCTTCCTATTTTCTCAGTAGCCTTTGATCTGTAAGGATCCGTCCCAGCAGCTGTGGCTGTCAGCTTCAGTGTTTCTAGTGACTTTGCTGCTGCAGACTCTAACCAGGAAAACACTGAAAACCTCTTGATAGCCTTCATGACATGATGTGATGTGGCTTGTTCTTCAGGTGGCACCATGTCTTGAATGCAGACATCTGCTGCCAGTGACTACACCCACTTGCATTGGATGGGAGTCACCAATAGCTCCACAGGTGCAGCCCCAAAGCAACATCTGCATAAAGGTAATGGAGAATAAATCTAACAAAAGAGCAATTTACCTCCTGGCATGCCTGTTTCTAACAGGTGACTTCTGTAAAAATAGTTTGATCCAGCTTGGGTACATTGTGAGAGCTTTAAGGGTTAATAGGATTCAAACCACCTTGAATAGAAATAAGCATTAAAGGTAAACCACGTAAGCTGAGGAAGGCATCTTGAAGAGCACAGGAGGCAGTTGTGTGAAAGACAGGACACGTGCACTTGTGTTCAGTAGGGAGGTATTCTGTGATTCTGTCATTTATGGCCTTAGTAGTACTGAGCATTTCATTAAATGCGTCCTCATTACTCTGCTTCCCTCAGTTGATTGTAAGTGCTTGGCACAGATGGGCTGGCAGGACTGGGTCAGTGGGGAGATGCCCAAAAGGCTCAAGCGCCGCAGTAGTCAGTGATCCAAAAGTGCTGGTGGGCTTAACTAGACAAAATCTACCCTCCAGAATGCTCCTTACCCAAGGAGCAGACTCATGATTCTCAGCTCTGGTGGAATCTGGCTTGTGAGATACAGTGACTGTGCTCGGGCACCCTCATGGGGATATGAATCATTTTCCTTGCAGACAGTGGTCTTGCTGCTTTGTGTGAGTGCAGTGGCTGTTCACAGTTTGCAGATACCATGTGAAATGCATTCTTTACTTAAAAGGGCAAAGTAATTTGTCAGGCGTGTGGCACGTGAAATCTTCACCATAAACACTGTGTGACTTGTGCAAGCAGGCTGCCTGAAATACAGACGCTGAGGCTTCTTGCATCAATCACAGCTGGGTTAATCAAATCAAAGCACAACATTCTTTTTCTCTGGAAAACTGAAGTCATAGCCCTGTGTCCCTGTTATAAAAGCAGAGATGGCCTCCCTCATGGGGAATTCAGGGCCCATACTCCCACAGATCATCCATCACAAATGTCCAGCTCAACAGAAGCGTACCTTTGAGTTCCTCCTGTGGAAGTCAGGACTGTGTGTGCCACTGTGAAAGCTGAGAAGGCTCTTAGAAAATGGGTAGTCTTGGCTCCAAGAGAGTTTTGTTTTGTTCAGATTGTTTTCAATTGCAGTAGAAAACTTGAGTGTCTGTATCAGGAAGACAAGTTTGGTTGTTTTCCATTATTTTGTGAAAATAAAATATTCTTTTACATTATTTTTCTTATCTCCATTTTCGTCTCCATCTCTATGTGCATACCGCTCCTGCGCTTGGATTTGGCTGTGACTGTAACAGATGGGAACCTCGCTGAGAGTTGATTCCCTCTCCTGACTGAGAGACAACCCAGTGTGGGTTTTTCACAGTGTATTTGGCAGAGTCCATGTGTGTATGTTCATGGTGAGTGTTTGTCGGAAAGAGGCAGGAAACCATGAGGGTGCAGCTGTTCCGTGAGCTTCCTGCTTGGGCACGCTGGGCCACCTGGCCAATGCTGTCAGTGTGACCAACACTGAGATGATGAGGAACTGCACGGGCCCACGAGTAAAGAGTGGCAGAGCTGGCATAAAGCCCCTTGTGTTTCTAAGGGTACAAAAGCAGGAGCCTCTTGTAGCTGACTCCGAGGCCTCACCTATGTGTGGATGGACCTCGTAGGAACTTTCCTGATTACCTGAGTCTCCCGGCAATGGCTGCAATGGGGCTTCCCAGCTGAAGTGTGGGCCTGGAGGATGGTTTGATGATGGCTGGTGATGTCTTTCTTCTAAGTCTCTGGCCTCTCTCTGCAGTATTGATTCGATGCACTGCTAATTGTCATCTGTACTTTACTTATATACATGTACACAATTTGTTTTACTGTACTTACTTACCGTATAGAAATATCCACCCAGTTCGCTTTACTGTGCTTGTTTGCTTTAGTGTGCTGGTTTAATCCACTGTGCATGTTGTACAGCGAGTGTGTGATCACTTTGTTGAGTACCCTTCCTGTCAGCAGAACACTTGTGTACCCAGCAACCTCCCTGCCTCTCTTACAGACACCAGGTCCTGCTGCTTTCCCCAAGGTGGAACTGGACGTCTACGGAAAAGGACCTACCATGTACAGGATGGAACCAAAAGCAGCCTTGGAGGAGACAAAACAGCGAAGGGAGGGCCAGCAGACTGCCGCCCAGGCAAGGTAAGGCAGCCTGCCCACCTCTCCTCCTCTGCTTCGCAACTACCAGCCTTTGAGCATCCCCACCTTCTGTTGGGGCTTCTGAGAACACACGACCACCTTAGTGGAGTGACCAGCGACAGGACAGCAGGCCTGCTCCCCTGCCTTGGCCCAAAGCTGAGCAGAGGGAGGCCAAGCAACATATCTTTGCCTCTCCACTAGCTCAGCTGTTAATTAGTCTCAGCTATAAACATCATGCAGGCATGGGCTTAACTTTATTGAAGTTTGCACATAGACCTGCAACAAAATAAAGTGATTGAGATTGAGTGAAGTTTCCATCGAGTGACAACAAAACATAAAATGAAGCAGTGTGAGGAGGGGCATCTGTAGCAAAGATGGATTTTATTGTTTAAGTGAAAATTGGATGTTCTGGGCCAGTGGTGCCCTGTGGCAGCTTCTCACAGCTGCAGCTACATGACAGCTGACACAAAGGGCTGTGAGCAGCTGTAGCCTGTTAGGAGCAAGTGGAAGTGAAGCCAGAGTTAGTGTATGTAAGGAATGGAAGGAGAGCAGAGACAACTCCTAATTCAAGGGTATTGCCAAAGGTTAATGTTGCTAATTCAGGCTGTGGCTGATGGCAAAGGCCGTGGAAGCAGTCCTGGCTCAGCTGGAGGAGTTCACCCTCTGGTTGCTCAAATGCATGGTGTATTTGGGTCACTGGTAATGCCGTCTTTTGTAAAGCCAGCTTGTTTCAGATGTCAAAGGGAGAAATAGAAATGTATGAGGACTTGAAAGGTGAACAGTGGCAGGGAACTCAAATTATCTACCTGTGAAAAAGATGAAAAGGTGAATATTAAGGTAACAAAAGATCCAAGAGATCTGAGGCTTTTTCTTTCTCCACCTGTGTTTCTCTGGGCAAATCATGTACTGCCCAATCTAGAGGTGTCATTGCACCAGTGAAAAATCCTAAGCTTGAGACAGTCAGTGGTTAGTTGAGAAGCTTTCAAAGAAGTGTGTTGGTTAGCCAGTGCTTGGAACCAGCTGTGGAGTGTGGCAGACATGCAGGTATGACTAGCATAAGCAACTGTGGTTGATCAGAGAGTTTACTGTTTCTGCTGAGTCATTCTTCTGGGTACTGTGAACCCAGGTGTAGCAGGGATGCTCTGTTGATATGAATCAACCCTACCAGTAGTTCAGTTTTATTAAAAATGAAGGTCACTGGACATTTGATGGTCAAGGGAATATTAGCTTCAAACTTGTCCAGACCTTGGGAAAACTTAGAATCATAGAATAGTTAGGGTTGGAAAGGACATTAACATCATCAAGTTCCAACCCCCCTACCATGGGCAGGGACACCTCCCACTAAACCATTCCACCCAAGGCTTCGTCCAGCCTGGCCTTGAACACCGCCAGGGAT
The DNA here is from genome assembly GCF_033815535.1 of Pezoporus flaviventris. Classification (NCBI taxonomy): domain Eukaryota; kingdom Metazoa; phylum Chordata; class Aves; order Psittaciformes; family Psittacidae; genus Pezoporus; species Pezoporus flaviventris. The sequence continues at coordinate 427,532 of NW_026892622.1, forward strand.
GGAGCATTCACAGCCTCCCTGGGCAACCCATTCCAGGCCCTCACCTGGAATTTCTTCCCTATATCCAGTCTAAACTTCCTCTGTTTAAGTTTGAACCCGTTACCCCTTGTCCTGTCATTACAATTCCTACTGAAGAGTCCCCCCCCAGCATCCCTATAGGCCCCCTTCAGATACTGCAAGGCTGCTATGAGGTCTCCACGCAGCCTTCTCTTCTCCAGGCTGAACAGCCCCAACTTTCCCAGCCAATCTTCATACGGGAGGTGCTCCAGTCCCCTGATCACCCTCTTGTCCCTCCTCTGGACTTGTTCCAACAGTTCCATGTCCTTTTTATGTTGAGGACACCAGAACTGCACACAATGCTCCAGGTGAGGTCTCACAAGAGCAGAGTAAAGTGGCAGGATCAGCTCCTTTGCCCTGCTGGTCACGCTCCTTTTGATGCAGCCCAGGATACGGTTGGCTTTCTGGGCTGGGAGTGCACACTGAAGTCGGCTCATGTTCATTTTCTCATCGACCAGCACCCCCAGGTCCTTCTCCACAGGGCTGCTCTGAATCTCTTCTCTGCCCAACCTGTAGCTGTGCCTTTACTTCATAAGTAGTGATCAAATTCTTGGCTGGTTCATATTTGCATGAGTGTACTGAACTCCCCAGCTGCAGGTCTATCCATAAATTACCCCTTGAGCTTTCCTTGATAATGAAATCAACACTTTAAATGTGGACTTTTTAACCATACCATATTGATGTTGTCAGATCTAACTGATATTCGTACACAAAGTGGATAGTTAGATAAAAACTGAGAGGACTTATTCTCTATTACTGGCAGTTTTTCCAAAAAAGGTTTGCTGGGTTTCTAGTGTAAGGAAAGCAGTAGAAAACACTGTTGGCATATGTTGCCCCTACTTTGCAGCACGTTGAACCCCCAGGCAACTCTTAAACGTCAATAGCAATAGAAATTACTACTAGAAAAACAGCACTAAGAGCCAAGTAGTGGTGTAGGAAACCCTCTTGATTCCAGAAACTGGTGATGTTTTCTCAAAGTTTTTAAGGTTTCCAGCAAATAATATATCGGATACCACAAATTTAGGAATGATAGTAAGGTAAATGTGAATTCCTGGATCAGAGAACCTGCAGTTTCTTGCAGGGCATGGAGAACTTTAATTTTGCATCCAAAAGGGATAGGAAGTTTTATATTTATTTTTCTTGAACTTTGATGCAAATTGTTATTGTTCCAGAGCTTTTTTCCGGATCATATGATACCTTTTCCAAGTGAGCCCCATGCAGCTGTAAGCCACTCTGGGATATTACAGGTGTGTAATCTTTGAATGAAGATGAGCCAGCATAGCTTAGAATTTCCCATTGCCTGTTTTTTTGTGAGCATAATTCTTTGCCACTGTTGGATCTGTTCCTAGGTTATGAATACCTCAAAATATGGTTACTACTTTTTTCCATATGAGGTATGAAGTGGTGTGTCCCTGCCAGACAGTTACTGTATGAACGCACTTGGAAACTTAGGCATTCTTTCGGAGTGTCAAAACAGAAGATGAAGTAAAAATGGTTAATGCCTTTCTTGGGTATTTCAGGTGAAAGACCCTGTTTCCTTAAAAAGGTGGAGTGCTGCAGTACTTGGCACATACTTAACAGCAGGCATTGGTAGGATAATGAGGAAATGGGAATGTGATACAACCCGCTAAAAAAAAAGGCTTAAAAGGTTAAACTTAATGAGCAGAAAATTCAGAGTGACTAGTATGATTTGTTAGCTGGAAGGCTACTGTAGGCTTTGGGGAAAAACAAGGTAGGTCACTCAGTGTTAGTCATCTTTAAGTGGACACAAGATTTTAACTTACAGTGGGAATAGATTCACAGAATGACCATATCAGGGATCATGGTCTTACTTCCCAAAGAGGGGAAAAATGAGTACTAAAGGTGGAAACACACTCATCACTCTTGCTTGCTTGTCACTAGAAAAATTAATTAATAGAAGAACTTTCAGTGGTCTTAAGACAACAAGCCTATGTGTGAGTTTTGGGGATAAAGACTGGTTGGAAAGGCAACATAAGAACACAGGATTTTAAAGGTAAAACTAAAAGAAATATTAAAGCTAGGTTGTTGAGGGTTTTTTTTTAATTATATAATAAATTCTACTCTAGCATCCACCAGTAAAGGAAAAACATTAAATAAATAATTCTCAAAACATTCTTCTGTATTAAAAAGTTATATCCTTATAAAAATGGATGTTTAGTCAGGAGGTTAAGCTAACCCCCAATGGATTAAAAATGTTTCAAATTAAATATAATTGACACATACAGAAGTAGATTCTGTAAATAATTTTTACAAACCTAAATAAAAAGAATTAATTTCTACAGATGCTGCATATCCAATGAAAATTGGTTCACTTTTGCTACCCAAATATCAAGTAGATTTTGCAGTGTAACATAAACATTTGATTTGGATGCTCTTGCCCATATACGATATACAGCGAATGTGCAGAGCTTGTGGGTAAGATTAAGAATCATTCTAAAGAGGTAATGGTTACACCCCATTTTGATAGATGGAAAAATCTGTTGTGAACGCTCCTCTGTTGCTGTTTTATGGTGTATTGTCTGTTTAATTGTATTTTGTTCAATAAAACTTAGGAGGCATGAGGCAGAGAATACCTTTGTGAACTGTGCAGTCCTCACGCACGTTTCAGCAGAAGCTGTTGGGTCAGTTGTTCACAGCCAGTCGCTATATCCTTGGAAACTTTCATTAAGACAAGTTGACGGTCTTGGTTGTTACTTGTGATGTGCTTGGTCAAGTAGCAAGAGAGACATTAGTTTTACCAACTCAGTGCTTACAAGTGATTAAAAAATCACTTCTGATACTTTTATAGTTTTTTGTGGATTGAGCAGTGAGCGAGTAAAATATTTTTCAAGTATGTTTTTCTTGACTTTCATTGAAAGTGAGTGTCCTGGGTTCAGCAGTAGCAGTCATGTTTTTCCTTTGTGTTAACTGGTGCAGTGCTGTGTTTTGACTTCTAGTTTGAGAGCAGCGTTGGTGAAGCCGATGTTTTCGGTTGTTGCTAAGTGATGTTTACCTTGACCAAGGACTCTGTGAGGCTCATGCTCTGCCAGGGAGGAGGGGAAGCTGTGAGGAGGCAGAGACGGGGCGCCTGACCCGGGCTAGCCGGGGAGGTATTCCATACCACAGCACGTCATGCCCGGGGTGGGGGGTAACTGGGAGTTACCCGGAAGGACAGGGGCTTCCGGGTGGAACTCGTTTTCTTGGCCGGTGGTATCGTATTCTCTTCCCTTGTTATTTTCCCTTATCATTGTTTTAGCTGATAGTAGCGGTGGTGATTTGTTGCTGGACTGTTCTTGTCTCAACCCGTAGGAGTTGCACTCTCTCGATCCTCCTCCCCGTTCCTCCGGGAGCGGGGAAGGGGAGAGCCCCGGTGCAGGGAGGGGGGGGAGACGAACACGGACCTTGATTGTTGTCAGCTCGGCACCACTCACTGGGAGTGAGTGAACAAGTTACCTGACTGGGTTTAAACCACGACAGTTCTTTTTTGGCGCCCAACATGGGGCACGAAGGGGTTGAGATAAGAACAGATCTGACTGGATTGATAGTCACTCGTCACAATGCTGATTTATTGGCTCTCAAGGTTTTTCCTCTTGATCTCACAGTTTCAGTATACCATATCTTACGTCCATCCGGTATTGGCTGTATTAGTGTTTTTCAAGTGTGGGGCTTGGGCTAAGGTTTTTATCCCATTGTACTTTATGGTAATGACTTGTAATACAATAGAATCGTTGATCATGAAACTGATCTGGTTTATGTTCCCAGTGTGGTCACCACCTTTATACTTTGGGAGGTATATGATGGAGGTGCTTAGCAATTACACATCTTTTTTCTCCTTCTCAGGTGCTCAACCTGTGAAGGAGACATCCTTTTACCCTCCTAGTCGTCCCCCCAGACCATTTACATTTGAGAGTTTTGAATTTTTTAAATGGCCTTTTAATGCTCTTGAGACTTGTTTACTGATGGTGATGGGAATCACCATGCTAACACGCATACAGAGTGTGTTTTGCCCACTACTGATTTCAAGAATTAAGCAGATTCAGGTTTGGGTCTTGTCTGGGGTCAAACGACGATGTAGGAGGACCGAGAGATTTTCCCAGAGGCTGGACAGCCATGAGTGGCAGGGTGTGTGGGATAGTATGGGCAAGTATCTAGGTCAGTGGGCCCCTCCAGTATTTTGGAATTTCACTACCGAACAACTGCAAAATCCAGAAGAATTAGTAAAACACTTAAATGAGGTGTGTGGTCATTCTGGCCATACCAGAGATGGACAAATCACGGCAACGTGCTGGGGCTTGGCCTATGCTTAGAGGGCCTTGTTCAACACTATCCAGCACCTTCAAAAGGAAAAGAATGTCGGCGGATTTGAGGGCAAAGCGACAGTCGCTACTCAAACTTTGGCTGCAATGAACTGCGCAGCTACCCCAGTGGCAAGTACAGCAGCTGCTCAAACTTCAACTGCAACAGACAGCGCGGTTACCCCAGCTCCAAGCACAGTAGCTACACCACCCCCAGCAACAAGTACAGTCGCCACTCAAACCACAGTGATAATCACTGCAGCCAAACCAGAGGACCAATTCGTACCAATATCAGTTGCCCCTGTACGCAAGAGAACAAGCAAAAAGGAGGCAAAAAGGGTGAAGCGAGATGAAGAACCAATGAATTCACCACCCGGTCCAGAATCTGATCAGGAGTCATCCTCACATGACGAAGAAGAAGAAGAAGAGGTAACTTCTCGACCTCGGACCTCAACCGAGCTGCGGAATATGCGAAAAGATTTTACCCGTCAACCAGGGGAGCACATCATCACCTGGTTACTCCGATGCTGGGACAATGGGGCCGATGGTCACGAACTAGAAGGTACAGAAGCCAAGCAGCTGGGATCACTTGCTAGAGAAGGGGGAATTGACAAAGCAATTGCAAGAGAGAAAAAGTCCCTCAGCCTTTGGAGGAGGCTCTTGGCAGCTGTGAAAGAAAGGTTTCCGTACAAGGACGATGTTACGAGTCGTTCGGCCAAGTGGACTACTATAGACAAAGGCATCCAGTCTCTGAGGGAATCGGCCATCGTAGAGATGATCTATCACATCAAGCCGAATAACGGGGATACACCTATAGATCCAGATGAAGTTGAATGTACACGACCCATGTGGCGAAAACTTACACGGAATGCACCGTCATCATATGCCCATTCATTGGCAACAGTGACCTGGAATGACATAGTACCACTAACAGTGGATGAAATGGTTCATAAACTCCGAGAGTTCGAAGACAATCTCACTCCTTCCATCATCTCAGCTGTGAAAAAACTGTCCCAGGACCTCGACAAATTGAGGGACGATGTGTCTGATTTATCCAGCTCCTCACGTGTACCAACACGCGTCTCAGCTATTAACAAAAGACGTCCTATTGTTCAAGAGAGGAGATACAGAAGGTATACGCCACGGGGTACCCTATGGTTTTACCTGCTGGATCACGGAGAAGACATGACAAAGTGGGATGGAAAACCTACTTCAGCTTTGGAGGAACGGGTGAGTGAACTGAAGAGGGGAGCAAGGGCCAAGACTGATCGTCCCATGAGAGCTACGGCTTCAGTCTCTGGTGAGCAGTTTCCCAGATGGAGTGGAAGAGCTGATTTTACTCCAGCTCCTGTGATAAGGAAGAATAATCCCTTTCAACACGACTTAAGTGTCCAATGCTGTGATGACCATTAGAGGGGCCCTGCCTCCAGCCAGGTGGAGGTAGGGGACAATCGGATTTACTGGACTGTGTGGATCAGATGGCCTGGCACATCAGTCCCACAGAAGTATAAGGCTCTAGTAGATACCGGTGCACAGTGTACCCTGATGCCATCAAGCTGTCAAGGGGTGGAACCCATCTATATTTCTGGAGTAACAGGAGGATCCCAAGAGTTGACTGTGCTGGAGGCTGAAATCAGCCTGACTGGGAGGGAGTGGCAAAAGCACCCTATTGTGACTGGTCCAGAGGCTCCATGCATCCTCGGCATAGACTACCTCAAGAGAGGGTACTTCAAAGACCCAAAAGGGTACCGGTGGGCTTTTGGTATTGCTGCTTTGGAGACTGAGGAAATTGAGCAGCTGTCCACCTTGCCTGGTCTCTCAGAAGATCCCTCTGCTGTGGGGTTGCTGAAAGTTGAAGAACAACAAGTGCCAATTGCGACCACAACAGTGCACCGGCGGCAATATCGCACCAACCGAGACTCCCTGATTCCCATCCATCAGCTGATCCGTAGACTGGAGAGTCAGGGGGTGATCAGCAGGACCCGCTCACCCTTCAATAGCCCCATATGGCCAGTGCGAAAGTCTAATGGAGAATGGAGACTAACAGTAGACTATCGTGGCCTGAATGAAGTCACACCACCATTGAGTGCTGCCGTACCGGACATGCTAGAACTTCAGTATGAACTAGAGTCAAAAGCAGCCAAGTGGTATGCCACGATTGATATTGCCAATGCATTTTTCTCCATTCCTTTGGCAGCAGAGTGCAGGCCACAGTTTGCTTTTACTTGGAGGGGTGTCCAGTTCACTTGGAACCGACTGCCCCAGGGGTGGAAACACAGCCCTACCATTTGCCATGGACTGATCCAGACTGCACTGGAACAGGGGCAAGCTCCAGAACACCTGCAATACATTGATGACATTATTGTGCGGGGCGATACAGCAGAAGAAGTCTTTGAGAAAGGGAGGAAAATAATCCAAATCCTGCTGAAAGCCGGTTTTGCCATAAAACGGAGTAAGGTCAAGGGACCTGCACAGGAGATTCAATTTTTGGGAATAAAATGGCAAGATGGACGTAGACAGATCCCCACAGATGTGATCAACAAGATAACAGCAATGTCTCCACCAACTAATAAGAAAGAAACGCAAGCTTTCTTGGGTGCAGTGGGGTTCTGGAGAATGCACATCCCAAATTACAGTTCGATTGTAAGCCCTCTCTATCATGTGACCCGGAAGAAGAATGATTTTAAATGGGGCCCTGAGCAGCAACAAGCCTTTGAGCAAATTAAACGCGAGATAGTTCATGCAGTAGCCCTTGGACCAGTCTGGACCGGGCCAGATGTAAAAAATGTGCTGTACACTGCAGCTGGGGAGAACGGTCCTACCTGGAGCCTCTGGCAGAAAGCTCCAGGGGAGACTCGAGGTCGACCCCTCGGCTTTTGGAGTCGGGGATATAAAGGATCTGAGGCCAGCTATACCCCAACTGAGAAAGAGATACTGGCAGCCTATGAAGGGGTTCGAGCTGCTTCGGAAGTGATTGGCACTGAAGCACAGCTCCTCCTGGCACCCCGGTTGCCCGTGCTGGGCTGGATGTTCAAAGGCAGGGTCTCCTCTACACATCATGCAACTGATGCTACATGGAGTAAATGGGCTGCACTAATTACACAACGAACTCGAATAGGAAATCCCAGTCGTCCAGGCATTCTAGAAGTCATCATGGACTGGCCAGAGGGCAAAGATTTCGGAATGTCACCAGAGGAGGAGGTGGTGTGTGCTGAAGAGGCCCCACCATATAATAAACTGTCAGAAAGTGAAAAGCAGTATGCCTTGTTTACTGATGGCTCTTGCCGTATTGTGGGAAAGCATCGGAGATGGAAGGCAGCTGTATGGAGTCCTGGACGACAAGTTGCAGAAACTGCTGAAGGAGAGGGTGAATCGAGTCAATTTGCCGAGGTGAAAGCCATCCAGCTGGCCCTGGACATTGCTGAACGAGAAAAGTGGCCAGTAATTTATCTCTATACTGACTCATGGATGGTGGCAAATGCCCTGTGGGGGTGGTTGAAGCAATGGAAGCAGAGCAACTGGCAACGCCGAGGTAAACCCATCTGGGCTGCTGCACTGTGGAAAGATATTGCTGCCAGGGTGCAGAACCTGGTGGTGAAGGTACGTCATGTAGATGCCCATGTACCCAAGAGTCCGGCCACTGAGGAACACCAGAACAACCAACAAGTGGATAAAGCGGCTAAGATTGAAGTGGCTCAGATGGACTTAGATTGGCAACATAAAGGTGAATTATTTTTGGCCCGGTGGGCCCATGACACTTCAGGCCATCAGGGCAGAGATGCAACATATAGATGGGCCCGTGACCGAGGGGTGGACTTAACAATGGACACTATTGCCCAGATTATTCATGAGTGTGAAACATGTGCTGCAATTAAACAAGCCAAGCGGTTAAAGCCTCTTTGGTATGGAGGACGATGGTTGAAGTATAAATATGGGGAGGCCTGGCAGATTGACTATATCACACTGCCACCAACCCGCCAAGGCAAGCGCCATGTGCTTACCATGGTGGAAGCAACCACCGGGTGGCTGGAAACATACGCTGTGCCCCATGCCACTGCCCGGAACACCATCCTGGGCCTTGAGAAACAGATTTTGTGGCGACACGGCACCCCAGAGAGAATTGAGTCAGACAATGGGACTCATTTCCGGAATAACCTTATAGATATTTGGGCCAAAGAGCATGGCATTGAGTGGGTATATCACATCCCCTACCATGCACCAGCCTCTGGGAAAATCGAACGGTACAATGGGCTGTTAAAAACTACACTGAGAGCGATGGGTGGGGGAACTTTCAAGCATTGGGATACACATTTACCAAAGGCCACCTGGTTGGTCAACACCAGAGGATCTGCCAACAGGGCTGGCCCAGCCCAGTCAGAACTTTTACATATTGTAGAGGGGGACAAAGTTCCCGTGGTGCATATGAAGAATTTGCTGGGGAAGACAGTCTGGGTTATTCCTGCTTCAGGTAAAGGCAAACCCACTCGTGGGATTGCTTTTGCTCAGGGACCTGGATATACTTGGTGGGTAATGCGGGAAGATGGGGAAGTCCGATGTATACCTCAAGGGGATTTGATTTTAGGGGAAAACAGCCAGTGAACTCAATTGTATGCTGTTGCCTGCTGTGTAATGCTTTTATAGCCCATCAACTAGATGTCTCCAGGTCACCAGCGACTGGCCCTGACTTCCCTCCAGCCATCATCCCAACAGAGAATGAACTTGGAACATCATGGACCGAATGGACTCGGCAGCATTATAGGGATTGGTCCATGCACTAAGAAAATGATTTTTTTTCCTCTTGGTCTGTATGTATATGGATGTATATATGTGGGAGAGCGATGGTGTATTGAAAATGTGGGATCTGAGCACGACGTGAATGGTATGGAATAAGGGGTGGATAATGTCCTGGGTTCAGCAGTAGCAGTCATGTTTTTTCCTTTGTGTTAGCTGGTGCAGTGCTGTGTTTTGACTTCTAGTTTTGAGAACAGCGTTGGTGAAGCCGATGTTTTCGGTTGTTGCTAAGTGATGTTTACCCTGACCAAGGACTCTGTGAGGCTCATGCTCTGCCAGGGAGGAGGGGAAGCTGTGAGGAAGCAGAGACGGGGCGCCTGACCCGGGCTAGCCGGGGAGGTATTCCATACCACAGCACGTCATGCCCGGGGTGGGGGGTAACTGGGAGTTACCCAGAAGGACAGGAGCTTCCGGGTGGAACTCGTTTTCTTGGCCGGTGGTATCGTATTCTCTTCCCTTGTTATTTTCCCTTATCATTGTTTTAGCTGATAGTAGCGGTGGTGATTTGTTGCTGGACTGTTCTTGTCTCAACCCGTAGGAGTTGCACTCTCTCGATCCTCCTCCCCGTTCCTCCGGGAGCGGGGAAGGGGAGAGCCCCGGTGCAGGGAGGGGGGGGAGACGAACACGGACCTTGATTGTTGTCAGCTTGGCACCACTCACTGGGAGTGAGTGAACAAATTACCTGACTGGGTTTAAACCACGACATGAGGTCTACGAGGCTATAATGGTGTCTATGGGGTTATATTGGGGCTCTATGAGGCTATAACGGGGCTCTACGAGGTAATAATGGGGCTCTGTGAGCAATACTGGGGCTCTATGATGCAATAATGGGGCTCTATGAGGCTATAATGGGGCTCTATGAGGTTATAATGGGGCTCTGTTAGGCTATAATAGGGTTTATGAGGCAATAATGGGGCTCTATGACGCAATAATGGGGTCTATGAGGCAATAATAGGCTCTATGGGAAATAATTTGTCTCTATGAGGTTATAATGGGGCGCTATGAAGCAATCATGGAGCACTATGATGCACTAACGGGGGTTCTATGATGCAATAATGGGGCTCTATGAGGCAATAATGGGGCCCTGTATCGCAACAACGGGGCTCTAGGAGGCTATAATGAAGTATATGAGGCAATAATGGCGCACTATGTGGTTATAAAATGTCTCTATGATGCAATAATGTGGCTCTATGAGCCAATAATGGGGCTCTAAAACGCAATAATGGGGCTCTATGAGGTAATAATAGGGCTCTATGAGGCAATACTGCGGCTCTGTGAGTCACTACTGGGCCTCTATGATACAATAATGGGCTCTATGAGGTAATAATGGGGTGCTATGATGCAATAATGGGGCTCTATGAAACAATAATGGGGCTCTATGAGGCTATAATGTGGCTCTAGGAGGCTATAATGAAGTCTATGAGGCAATAATGGGGCTCTGTTAGCCAATAATGGGTCTCTATTAGGCTATAATGGGGTCTATGCGGCTATAATAGGATTTATGAGGCAATAATGGGGCTCTGTGATGCAATAATGGAACACTATGAAGGAATAATGGGGCTCTATAACGCAAGAATGGGGCTCTACGAGGTAATAATGGGGCTCTATGAGGCAACAACGGGGCTCTAGGACGCAATACTGGGGCTCAATGATGGCTATAATGAGGTCTATGGGGCTATAATGGGGCTCTATGGGGTTATAATTGGCCTCTATGAGGCAGTAATAGGGCTTTATGAGGGAATAATGGGGCTCCATATAGCAACAATGGGACTCTATGAGGCTATAATGGGGTCTATGAGGCTATTCTGGGCCTCTATGGAGCAATAATGGGACTCTACGAGTAAATAATGGGGCTCTATGCTGCAATCATGGTGCTCTATGAGGTATGAATTGGGCTCTATGATGCAACAATGGGGCTCTAGGATGCAATAATGGGGCTCTATGAGGCAATAATGGGGCTCTGATGCAATAATGAGGCTCTATGAGGTTATTATGGGCCTCTAGGATGCAATAATGGGGCTCTATGAGGCAATAATGCGGCTCTATGAGGCTATAATGATGTCTTTGAGGCTATAATGATGTCTTTGAGGCTATAATGGGCCTCTATGAGGTTATAATGGGGATGTGTTAGGCTATAATAGGGTTTATGAGGCAATACTGGGGCTCTATGATGCAATAATGGGGCTCTATGAGGTTTTAATGGGGCTCTATGACGCATTAATGGGGCTCTATGAGGCTATAATGGGGGATATGAGGCAATAATGGGGCTCTATGAGGCAATAACGGGGCTCTATGACGCAATAATGGGGCTCTATGAGGCTATAATGAGGTCTACGAGGCTATAATGGCGTCTATGGGGTTATAATGGGGCTCTATGAGGCTATAACGGGGCTCTACGAGGTAATAATGCGGCTCTGTGAGCAATACTGGGGCTCTATGATGCAATAATGGGCCTCTATGACGATATAATGGGGCTCTGTTAGGCTATAATAATGTTTATGAGGCAATAATGGGGCTCTATGACGCAATAATAGTGCTCTATGAGGTTATAATGGGGCTCTGTTAGGCTATAATAGGGTTTATGAGGCAATAATGGGGCTCCATGACGCAATAATGGGGCTCTAAGAGGCAATAATGGGGCTCTAAAACGCAATACTGGGGCTCTACGAGGTAATAATGGGGTTCTATTAGGCAATAATGGGGCTCTACGAGGAAATAATCGGACTCTATGAGGCAATACTGGGGCTTTGTGAGTCAGTACTGGAGCTCTATGATGCAATAATGGGGCTCTATGAGGCAATAATGGGGCTCTATGATGCTATAATGGGGCTCTATGAGGCTATAATGGGGTCTATGAGGCTATATTGGGGCTCTATGGGGTTATAATTGGTCTCTATGAGGCAGTAATAGGGCTCTATGAGGGAATAATGGGGCTCTATATAGCAACAATGGGACTCTATGAGGCTATAATGGGGTCTATGAGGCTATTCTGGGGCTCTATGGAGCAATAATGGGAGTCCTCGAGTAAATAATGGGGCTCTATGTTGCAATCATGGTGCTCTAAGAGGTAAGAATTGGGCTCTAGGATGCAATAATGGGCCTCTAGGATGCAATAATGGGGCTCTATGAGGCAATACTGGGGGTCTATGAGGCTATAATGATGTCTTTGAGGCTATAATGGGGCTCTATGAGGTTATAATGGGGATGTGCTAGGCTATAATAGGGTTTATGAGGCAATAATGGGGCTCTATGATGCAATAATGGGGCTCTATCATGCAATAATGCGGCTCATGAGGCTATAATGGGGTCTATGACGCAATAATGGAGCTCTATGTCGCAATAATGGAGCTCTATGAGGCAATAATGGGGCCCTATGAGGCAATAATGGGTCTCTATGTCGCAACAATGGGGCTCTATGAGGCAATAATGCGGCTCTATGAGGCTATAATGAGGTATATGAGGCAATAATGGGGCTCTATGTGGTTATAAAGGGTCTCTATGACGCAATAATGGGGCTCTATGAGGCAATAATGGGGCTCTATGAGGTAATACTGGGGCTCTATGTGGTTATAAATGGGCTCTATGACGCAATAATGGGGCTCTATGAGGCAATAATGGGGCTCTATGAGGCAATAATGGGGCTCTAAGTCGCAACAATGGGGCTCTATGCGGCAATAATGCGGCTCTATGAGGCTATAATGAGGTCTTTGAGGCTATAATGGGCCTCTATGGGGTTATAATGGGGCTCTGTTAGGCTATAATAGAGTTTATGAGGCAATAATGGGGCTCTATGACGCAATAATCGGGCTCTATGAGGCAATAATGGGCTCTATGGGGAAATAATTTGGCTCTAAGAGGTTATAATGGGGCTCTATGAAGCAATCATGGGGCTCTATGACGCACTGATGGGGGTTCTGTGATGCAATAATGGAGCTCTATGAGGCAATAATCGGGCTCTATGAGGCAATAATGTGGCTCTACGTCGCAACAATGGGGCTCTAGGAGGCTATAATGAGGTCTATGAGGCAATAATGGGGCTCTATGTGGTTATAAAGGGTCTCTACGATGCAAAAATGTGGCTCTATGAGCCAATAATGGGGCACTAACACGCAATACTGGGGCTCTACGAGGTAATAATGGGGATCTATGAGTCAGTACTGAAGCTCTATGATGCAATAATGGGGCTCTCTGAGGCAATAATGGGGCTCTGTGTGGTTATAAAGGGGCTCTATGACGCAATAATAGGGCTCAATGAGGCAACAACGGGGCTCTATGAGGATATAATGAGGTCTATGAGGCAATAACGGGGCTCTGTGTGGTTATAAAGGGTCTCTATGATGCAATAATGGGGCTCTATGATGCAATAATGGGGCTCTAAAACGCAATACTGGGGCTCTATGTCGCAACAATGGGGCTCTATGAGGCAATAATTGGGCTCTATTAGGCAATAATGGGGCTCTATGTGGTTATAAAGGGGCTCTATGACGCAATAATGGGGCTCTATGAAGCAATAATGGGGCTCTATGAGGCAATAATGGGGCTCTAAGTCGCAACAATGGGGCTCTATGAGGCAATAATGCGGCTCTATGAGGCTATAATGAGGTCTTTGAGGCTATAATGGGCCTCTATGGGTTTATAATGGCGCTCTGTTAGGCTATAATAGGGTTTATGAGGCAATAATGGGGCTCTATGACGCAATAATCGGGCTCTATGAGGCAATAATGGGCTCTATGGGGAAATAATTTGGCTCTATGAGGCAATCATGGGGCTCTATGAAGCAATCATGGGGCTCTATGATGCACTACTGGGGGTTCTATGACCCAATAATGGGGCTCTATGAGGCAATAATGGGGCTCTATGAGGCAATAATGGGGCTCTATGTCGCAACAATGGGGCTCTAGGAGGCTATAATGAGGTCTATGAGGCAATGATGGGGCTCTATGTGGTTATAAAGGGTCTCTATGATGCAATAATGGGGCTCTATGAGCCAATAATGGGGCTCTAAAATGCAATACTGGGGCTCTGTGAGTCAGTACTGGGGCTCTATAATGCAATAATGGGGCTCTATTAGGTAATAAAGGGGCGCTATGATGCAATAATAGGGCTCTATGAGGCAATAATGGGGCTCTATGAGGAAATAATCGGGCTCTATGAGGCAATACTGGGGCTCTGTGAGTCAGTACTGGGGCTCTATAATGCAATAATGGGGCTCTATGAGGTAATAATGGGGCGCTATGATGCAATAATGGGGCTCTATGAGGTTATAATGGGGCTCTATGAGGCAATAATGGGGTCTACGAGGCTATAATGGCGCTCTGTGATGCAATAATGGGGCGCTATGATGCAATAATGGGGCTCTATGAGGCTATAATGGGGTCTATGAGGCTATTCTGGGGCTCTATGGAGCAATAATGGGACTCTACGAGTAAATAATGGGGCTCTATGTTGCAATCGTGGTGCTCTATGAGGTAAGGATTGGGCTCTAGGATGCAATAATGGGGCTCTAGGATGCAATAATGGGGCTCTATGAGGCAATAATGGGGATGTGTTAGGCTATAATAGAGTTTATGATGCAATAATGGAGCTCTATGATGCAATAATGGGGCTCTATAATGCAATAATAGGGATCTCTGAAGCAATAATGCGGCTCCATGAGGCTATAATGGGGTCTATGACGCAATAATGGAGCTCTATGAGGCAATAATGGGGTTCTATGTCGTTATAAAGGGGCTCTATGATGCAATAATGAGGTCTATGAGGCAATAATGGGGCTCTATGTGGTTATAAAGGGTCTCTATGAGGCAATAATGGGCTCTAAGGGGAAATAATTTGGCTCTATGATGTTATAATGGGGCTCTATGAAGCAATCATGGGGCTCTATGACGCACTAATGGGGGTTCTATGACGCAATAATGGAGCTCTATGAGGCAATAATGGGGCTCTATGAGGCAATACTGGGGCTCTATGATGCAATAACTGGTCTCTATGATGCAATAATGGGGCTCTATGAGGCAATAATGGGGCTCTATGAGGCTATAATGAGGTATATGAGGCAATAATGGGGCTCTATGATGCAATAACGGGGCTCTATTAGGGAATAATGGGGCTCTATGAGGCTATAATGAGGTCTACGAGGCTATAATGGCGTCTATGGGGTTATAATAGGGCTCTATGAGGCTATAACAGGGCTCTACGAGGTAATAATGGGGCTCTGTGAGCAATACTGGGGCTCTAGGAAGCAATAATGGGGCTCTATGAGGTTATAATGGGGCTCTGATAGGCTATAATAGGGTTTATGAGGCAATAATGGGGCTCGATGATGCAATAATAGCGCTCTATGAGGCAATAATGGGGCTCTATGAGGAAATAATGGGGCTCTATAAGCCAATAATGGGGCTCTGAAACGCAATACTGGGGCTCTACGAGGTAATAATGGGGCTCTATGAGGCAATAATGGAGCTCTACTAGGTAATAATGGGACTCTGAGTCAAAACTGAAGCTCTATGATGCAATCATGGGGCTCTATGAGGCAATAATGGGGCTCTGTGATGCAATAATGAGGTCTATGAGGTTATAATGGGGCTATATGAAGCAATAATGGGGCTCTAAGAAGCAATAATGGGGGTTCTATGACGCAATAATGGAGATCTATGACGCAATAATGGAGATCTATGACGCAATAATGGAGCTCTATGAGGCAATAATGGGGCTCTATAAGGCAATAATGGGGCTCTGTGATGCAATAATGGGGCTCTATGAGGTTATAATGGGGCTCTATGAGGCAATAAGGGGCTCTATGGGGCAATAATGGGGCCCTGTGAGGCAATAATGGGGCTCTATGAGGCTATAATAGGGTTAACGAGGCAATAATGGGGCTCTTTGATGCAATAATGGAACTCTATGCAGCAATAATGGGGCTCTATAACCCAATAATGGGGCTGTACGAGGCAATAATGGGGCTCTATGATGCAACACCGGGGCTCTATGATGGCTATAATGAGGTTTATGAGGCTATAATGGGGCTTTATGGGGTTACAATGAGGCTCTATGAGGCAGTAATGGGGCTCTATGAGGGAATAATGGGGCGCTATATCCAAACAATGGGGCTCCATGAGGCAATAATGGGGCACTATGAGGCAATAATAGGGCTCTATCAGGCAATAATGGGGCTTTATGAGGAATTAATGGGGTCTAGGAGGCTATTATGGGGCTCTATGAGGCAATAACGGGGCTCTATGAGGCAATAATAGGGCTCTATGTTGCAATAATGGGGCTCTATGAGGCAATAGTGGGGCTCTATGAGACAATAATAAGGCTCTATGAGGTTATAATGGTGCTCTACAATGCAATAATGGGGCTCTATGAGTCAATTATTGGGGGTTCTATGATGCAATAATGGAGCTCTGTGACGCAATAATAGGGCTCTATCATGCAATAATGGTGCTCTATTACCCAATAATGGGGCTCTACGAGGTAATAATGCGGCTCTATGAAGCCATATTGGGGCTCTATGTGGCAATGATGCGGCTCCATGAGGCAATAATGGGGCTCTATGAGGAAATAACGGGCTCTATGAGGTAATAATGGGGCTCAACGAGGCAATAAAGGAGCAATATGAGACAATAATGGGGCTCTATGAGGCAATAATGGGGCTCAATGTTGCAATAATGGGGCACTATGATGTAATAATTGGGCTCTATTAGGCAATAATGGGGCTCTATGAGGATATAATGGTGCTCTATAATGCAATAATGGGGTTCTACAAGGTAAGAATGCGGCTCTATGAAGCCATATTGGGGCTCTATGAGGCAATAATGAGGCTCTATGACGCAATAATGGGGCTCTATGAGGTTATTAATGGTGCACTATAATGCAATAATGAGGCTCTATGACACAAATATGGGGGTTCTATGACGCAATAATGGAGCTCTATCATGGATAATAGGGCTCTATCATGCAATAATGGTGCTCTATAACGAAATAATGAGGCTCTACGCAATAATGCGGCTCTAAGAAGCCGTATTGGGGCTCTATGAGGCAATAATGGGGCTCTATGAGGCAATAATGGGGCTCTATGTGGAAATAATGGGGCTCTATGAGGAAATAATGGGGCTCCATGATACAATAATGGGGCTCTATAAGGCAATAATGGGGCTCTGTGATGCAATAATGCAGCTCTATGAGGTTATAAGGGGACTCTATGAGGCAATAATGGGGCTCTATGTGGTTATAAAGGGTCTCTATGATGCAATAATGGGGCTCTACGAGGCTATAATGGGGCTCTATGTGGCTATGATGGGGTCTATGAGCCTATAATAGGATTTATGAGGCAATAATGGGGCTCTGTGATGCAATAATGGAACACTATGAAGAAATAATGGTGCTCTATAAGTCAAGAATGGGGCTCTACGAGGTAATAATGGGGCTCTATGAGGCAATAACGGGGCTCTATGACGCAATACTGGGGCTCAATGTTGGCTATAATGACGTCTATGGGGCTATAATGGGGCTCTATGGGGTTATAATTGGCCTCTATGAGGCAGTAATAGGGCTCTATGAGGGAATAATGGGGCTCTATATAGCAACAATGGGACTCTATGAGGCTATAATGAGGTCTATGAGGCAATAATGGGGCTCTATGTGGTTATAAAGGGTCTCTATGATGCAATAATGGGGCTCTATGAGGCAATAATGGGGCTCTATGAGGTAATAATGGGGCTCTATGTGGTTATAAAGGGTTTCTATGATGCAATAATGGGGCTCTATGAGGCAATAATGGGGCTCTATGAGGTAATACTGGGGCTCTATGTGGTTATAAAGGGGCTCTATGACGCAATAATGGGGCTCTATGAGGCAATAATGGGGCTCTATGAGGCAATAATGGGGCTCTAAGTCGCAACAATGGGGCTCTATGAGGAAATAATGCGGCTCTATGAGGCTATAATGAGGTCTTTGAGGCTATAATGGGCCTCTATGGGGTTATAATGGGGCTCTGTTAGGCTATAATAGGGTTTATGAGGCAATAATGGGGCTCTATGACGCAATAATCGGGCTCTATGAGGCAATAATGGGCTCTATGGGGAAATAATTTGGCTCTATGAGGTTATAATGGGGCTCTATGAAGCAATCATGGGGCTCTATGACGCACTAATGGGGGTTCTGTGATGCAATAATGGAGCTCTATGAGGCAATAATCGGGCTCTATGAGGCAATAATGGGGCTCTACGTCGCAACAATGGGGCTCTAGGAGGCTATAATGAGGTCTATGAGGCAATAATGGGGCTCTATGTGGTTATAAAGGGTCTCTACGATGCAATAATGGGGCTCTATGAGCCAATAATGGGGCACTAACGCGCAATACTGGGGCTCTACGAGGTAATAATGGGGATCTATGAGTCAATACTGAAGCTCTATGACGCAATAATAGGGCTCTATGAGGCAATAACGGGGCTCTATGAGGCTATAATGAGGTCTATGAGGCAATAACGGGGCTCTATGTGGTTATAAAGGGTCTCTATGATGCAATAATGGGGCTCTATAAGCCAATAATGGGGCTCTAAAACGCAATACTGGGGCTCTATGTCGCAACAATGGGGCTCTATGAGGCAATAATGGGGCTCTATTAGGCAATAATGGGGCTCTATGTGGTTATAAAGGGTCTCTATGATGCAATAATGGGGCTCTATGAGGCAATAATGGGGCTCTATGAGGTAATACTGGGGCTCTATGTGGTTATAAAGGGGCTCTATGACGCAATAATGGGGCTCTATGAAGCAATAATGGGGCTCTCTGAGGCAATAATGGGGCTCTCTGAGGCAATAATGGGGCTCTAAGTCGCAACAATGGGGCTCTATGAGGCAATAATGCGGCTCTATGAGGCTATAATGAGGTCTTTGAGGCTATAATGGGCCTCTATGGGGTTATAATGGCGCTTTGTTAGGCTATAATAGGGTTTATGAGGCAATAATGGGGCTCTATGATGCAATAATCGGGCTCTATGAGGCAATAATGGGCTCTATGGGGAAATAATTTGGCTCTATGAGGCAATAATGGGGCTCTATGAAGCAATCATGGGGCTCTATGATGCACTACTGGGGGTTCTATGACCCAATAATGGGGCTCTATGAGGCAATAATGGGGCTCTATGAGGCAATAATGGGGCTCTATGTCGCAACAATGGGGCTCTAGGAGGCTATAATGAGGTCTATGAGGCAATGATGGGGCTCTATGTGGTTATAAAGGGTCTCTATGATGCAATAATGGGGCTCTATGAGCCAATAATGGGGCTCTAAAATGCAATACTGGGGCTCTGTGAGTCAGTACTGGGGCTCTATAATGCAATAATGGGGCTCTATTAGGTAATAAAGGGGCGCTATGATGCAATAATAGGGCTCTATGAGGCAATAATGGGGCTCTATGAGGAAATAATCGGGCTCTATGAGGCAATACTGGGGCTCTGTGAGTCAGTACTGGGGCTCTATAATGCAATAATGGGGCTCTATGAGGTAATAATGGGGCGCTATGATGCAATAATGGGGCTCTATGAGGTTATAATGGGGCTCTATGAGGCAATAATGGGGTCTACGAGGCTATAATGGCGCTCTGTGATGCAATAATGGGGCGCTATGATGCAATAATGGGGCTCTATGAGGCTATAATGGGGTCTATGAGGCTATTCTGGGGCTCTATGGAGCAATAATGGGACTCTACGAGTAAATAATGGGGCTCTATGTTGCAATCGTGGTGCTCTATGAGGTAAGGATTGGGCTCTAGGATGCAATAATGGGGCTCTAGGATGCAATAATGGGGCTCTATGAGGCAATAATGGGGATGTGTTAGGCTATAATAGAGTTTATGATGCAATAATGGGGCTCTATAATGCAATAATAGGGATCTCTGAAGCAATAATGCGGCTCCATGAGGCTATAATGGGGTCTATGACGCAATAATGGAGCTCTATGAGGCAATAATGGGGTTCTATGTCGTTATAAAGGGGCTCTATGATGCAATAATGAGGTCTATGAGGCAATAATGGGGCTCTATGTGGTTATAAAGGGTCTCTATGAGGCAATAATGGGCTCTAAGGGGAAATAATTTGGCTCTATGATGTTATAATGGGGCTCTATGAAGCAATCATGGGGCTCTATGACGCACTAATGGGGGTTCTATGACGCAATAATGGAGCTCTATGAGGCAATAATGGGGCTCTATGAGGCAATCCTGGGGCTCTATGATGCAATAACTGGTCTCTATGAGGTTTTAATGGGGCTCTATGAGGCAATAATGGGGCTCTATGAGGCTATAATGAGGTATATGAGGCAATAATGGGGCTCTATGATGCAATAACGGGGCTCTATTAGGGAATAATGGGGCTCTATGAGGCTATAATGAGGTCTACGAGGCTATAATGGCGTCTATGGGGTTATAATAGGGCTCTATGAGGCTATAACAGGGCTCTACGAGGTAATAATGGGGCTCTGTGAGCAATACTGGGGCTCTAGGAAGCAATAATGGGGCTCTATGAGGCTACAATGGGGCTCTATGAGGTTATAATGGGGCTCTGATAGGCTATAATAGGGTTTATGAGGCAATAATGGGGCTCGATGATGCAATAATAGCGCTCTATGAGGCAATAATGGGGCTCTATGAGGAAATAATGGGGCTCTATAAGCCAATAATGGGGCTCTGAAACGCAATACTGGGGCTCTACGAGGTAATAATGGGGCTCTATGAGGCAATAATGGAGCTCTACTAGGTAATAATGGGACTCTGAGTCAAAACTGAAGCTCTATGATGCAATCATGGGGCTCTATGAGGCAATAATGGGGCTCTGTGATGCAATAATGAGGTCTATGAGGTTATAATGGGGCTATATGAAGCAATAATGGGGCTCTAAGAAGCAATAATGGGGGTTCTATGACGCAATAATGGAGATCTATGACGCAATAATGGAGATCTATGACGCAATAATGGAGCTCTATGAGGCAATAATGGGGCTCTATAAGGCAATAATGGGGCTCTGTGATGCAATAATGGGGCTCTATGAGGTTATAATGGGGCTCTATGAGGCAATAAGGGGCTCTATGGGGCAATAATGGGGCCCTGTGAGGCAATAATGGGTCTCTATGAGGCTATAATAGGGTTAACGAGGCAATAATGGGGCTCTTTGATGCAATAATGGAACTCTATGAAGCAATAATGGGGCTCTATAACCCAATAATGGGGCTGTACGAGGCAATAATGGGGCTCTATGATGCAACACCGGGGCTCTATGATGGCTATAATGAGGTTTATGAGGCTATAATGGGGCTTTATGGGGTTACAATGAGGCTCTATGAGGCAGTAATGGGGCTTTCTGAGGAATTAATGGGGTCTAGGAGGCTATTATGGGGCTCTATGAGGCAATAACGGGGCTCTATGAGGCAATAATAGGGCTCTATGTTGCAATAATGGGGCTCAATGAGGCAATAGTGGGGCTCTATGAGACAATAATAAGGCTCTATGAGGTTATAATGGTGCTCTACAATGCAATAATGGGGCTCTATGAGGCAATTATTGGGGGTTCTATGATGCAATAATGGAGCTCTGTGACGCAATAATAGGGCTCTATCATGCAATAATGGTGCTCTATTACCCAATAATGGGGCTCTACGAGGTAATAATGCAGCTCTATGAAGCCATATTGGGGCTCTATGTGGCAATGATGCGGCTCCATGAGGCAATAATGGGGCTCTATGAGGAAATAACGGGCTCTATGAGGTAATAATGGGGCTCAACGAGGCAATAAAGGAGCAATATGAGACAATAATGGGGCTCTATGAGGCAATAATGGGGCTCAATGTTGCAATAATGGGGCACTATGATGTAATAATTGGGCTCTATTAGGCAATAATGGGGCTCTATGAGGATATAATGGTGCTCTATAATGCAATAATGGGGTTCTACAAGGTAAGAATGCGGCTCTATGAAGCCATATTGGGGCTCTATGAGGCAATAATGAGGCTCTATGACGCAATAATGGGGCTCTATGAGGTTATTAATGGTGCACTATAATGCAATAATGAGGCTCTATGACACAAATATGGGGGTTCTATGACGCAATAATGGAGCTCTATCATGGATAATAGGGCTCTATCATGCAATAATGGTGCTCTATAACGAAATAATGAGGCTCTACGCAATAATGCGGCTCTAAGAAGCCGTATTGGGGCTCTATGAGGCAATAATGGGGCTCTATGAGGCAATAATGGGGCTCTATGTGGAAATAATGGGGCTCTATGAGGAAATAATGGGGCTCCATGATACAATAATGGGGCTCTATAAGGCAATAATGGGGCTCTGTGATGCAATAATGCAGCTCTATGAGGTTATAAGGGGACTCTATGAGGCAATAATGGGGCTCTATGATGCAATAATGGGGCTCTATGAGGCAATAATTGAGCTCTATAAGGTAATAATGTGGCCCTATGAGGCAATAATGGGGCTCTACGACGCAATAATGGGGCTCTCTGAGGCAATAATAAGGCTCTATGAGGCAAAAATGGGGCTCTATGAAGCAATAATGGGGCTCTATGCTGCAATAATAGGGCTCTATGAGGCAATAATGGTGCTCTATAACGCAATAATGGGGCTCTACAAGGTAATAATGCGGCTCTATGAAGCCATATTGGGGCTCTATGAGGCAATAATGGGGCTCTATGAGGCACTAATGGGCTCTATGAGGTAATAATAGGGCTCTATGAGGCAATACGGGGGCTCTATTACGCAATAATGGGGCTCTATGAGGCAATAATAGGGTCTATGAGGCTACTATGGGGCTCTATGGAGCAATAACGGAGCTCTGTGAGGCAATCATGGGGCTCTATGTTGCAATAATGGGGATCTATGAGGTAATAATGGGGCTCTATGATGTTATAAGGCAGCTCTCTGAGGCAATAATGGAGCTCTATGACGCAATAATCGGGCTGTATGAGGCAATATTGGGGCTCTATGATGCAATAATTATGCTCGATGAGGTTATAATGGGGCTCTATGATGCAATAATGGGGCTCTATGAGGCATTTATGGGGGTTCTATGACACAATAATGGAGCTCTATAACGCAATAATAGGGCTCTATGAGGCAATAATGGAGCTTTATGTCTCAAAAATGGGGCTCTATGAGGCAATAATGGTGCTGTATAACGCAATAATGGGGCTATACGTGGTAATAATGCGGCTCTATGACGCCATATTGGGACTCTATGAGGTAATAATGGGGCTCTATGAGGCAATAATGGGGCTCTCTGAGCCAATAATGGGGCTCTAAAACGCAATAATGGGGCTCTACGAGGTTCTAATGGGGCTCTACGAGGTTCTAATGGGGCTCTCTGAGGCAATAATGGGGCTCTATGAGGCAATAATGGGGCTCTATGAGGTTATAATGGGGCTCGAGGAGGCTATAATGAAGTCTATGAGGCAATAATGGGGCTCTATGTGGTTATCAAGGGTCTCTATGATGCAATAATGGGGCTCTACGAGGCTATAATGGGGCTCTATGAGGCTATGATGGGGTCTATGAGGCTATAATAGGATTTATGAGGCAATAATGGGGCTCTGTGATGCAATAATGGAACACTATGAAGAAATAATGGGGCTCTATAAGGCAAGAATGGGGCTCTACGAGGTAATAATGGGGCTCTATGAGGCAATAACGGGGCTCTATGACGCAATACTGGGGCTCAATGTTGGCTATAATGACGTCTATGGGGCTATAATGGGGCTCTATGGGGTTATAATTGGCCTCTATGAGGCAGTAATAGGGCTCTATGAGGGAATAATGGGGCTCTATATAGCAACAATGGGACTCTATGAGGCTATAATGGGGTCTATGAGGCTATTCTGGGGCTCTATGGAGCAATAATGGGAGTCCTCGAGTAAATAATGGGGCTCTATGTTGCAATCATGGTGCTCTATGCGGTAAGAATTGGGCTCTATGATGCAACAATGGGGCTCTAGGATGCAATAATGGGGCTCTAAGAGGCAATACTGGGGGTCTATGAGGCTATAATGCAGCTCTATGAGGCTATAATGATATCTTGGAGGCTATAATGGGCCTCTATGAGGTTATAATGGGGATGTGTTAGGCTATAATAGGGTTTATGAGGCAATAATGGGGCTCTAAGAGGCAATAATGGGGTTCTATGTCGTTATAAGGGGGCTCTATGACGCAATACTGGAGCTCTATGAGGCAATAATGGGGCTCTATGTCGAAACAATGGGGCTCTATGAGGATATAATGGGGCTCTATGAGGCAATAATGGGGCTCTAAGAGGTAATAATGGGGCTCTATGTCGCAACAATGGGGCTCTATGAGGCAATAATGGGGCTCTATGAGGCAATAATTGAGCTCTATAAGGTAATAATGTGGCCCTATGAGGCAATAATGGGGCTCTACGACGCAATAATGGGGCTCTCTGAGGCAATAATAAGGCTCTATGAGGCAAAAATGGGGCTCCATGAAGCAATAATGGGGCTCTATGCTGCAATAATAGGGCTCTATGAGGCTATAATGGTGCTCTATAACGCAATAATGGGGCTCTACAAGGTAATAATGCGGCTCTATGAAGCCATATTGGGGCTCTATGAGGCAATAATGGGGCTCTATGAGGCACTAATGGGCTCTATGAGGTAATAATAGGGCTCTATGAGGCAATACGGGGGCTCTATGATGCAATAATGGGGCTCTATGAGGCAATGACGGGGCTCTATTACGCAATAATGGGGCTCTATGAGGCAATAATAGGGTCTATGAGGCTACTATGGGGCTCTATGGAGCAATAACGGAGCTCTGTGAGGCAATCATGGGGCTCTATGTTGCAATAATGGGGATCTATGAGGTAATAATGGGGCTCTATGATGTAATAAGGCAGCTCTCTGAGGCAATAATGGAGCTCTATGACGCAATAATCGGGCTGTATGAGGCAATATTGGGGCTCTATGATGCAATAATTATGCTCGATGAGGTTATAATGGGGCTCTATGATGCAATAATGGGGCTCTATGAGGCATTTATGGGGGTTCTATGACACAATAATGGAGCTCTATAACGCAATAATAGGGCTCTATGAGGCAATAATGGAGCTTTATGTCTCAAAAATGGGGCTCTATGAGGCAATAATGGTGCTGTATAACGCAATAATGGGGCTATACGTGGTAATAATGCGGCTCTATGACGCCATATTGGGACTCTATGAGGTAATAATGGGGCTCTATGAGGCAATAATGGGGCTCTCTGAGCCAATAATGGGGCTCTAAAACGCAATAATGGGGCTCTACGAGGTTCTAATGGGGCTCTACGAGGTTCTAATGGGGCTCTCTGAGGCAATAATGGGGCTCTATGAGGCAATAATGGGGCTCTATGAGGTTATAATGGGGCTCGAGGAGGCTATAATGAAGTCTATGAGGCAATAATGGGGCTCTATGTGGTTATAAAGGGTCTCTATGATGCAATAATGGGGCTCTACGAGGCTATAATGGGGCTCTATGAGGCTATGATGGGGTCTATGAGGCTATAATAGGATTTATGAGGCAATAATGGGGCTCTGTGATGCAATAATGGAACACTATGAAGAAATAATGGGGCTCTATAAGGCAAGAATGGGGCTCTACGAGGTAATAATGGGGCTCTATGAGGCAATAACGGGGCTCTATGACGCAATACTGGGGCTCAATGTTGGCTATAATGACGTCTATGGGGCTATAATGGGGCTCTATGGGGTTATAATTGGCCTCTATGAGGCAGTAATAGGGCTCTATGAGGGAATAATGGGGCTCTATATAGCAACAATGGGACTCTATGAGGCTATAATGGGGTCTATGAGGCTATTCTGGGGCTCTATGGAGCAATAATGGGAGTCCTCGAGTAAATAATGGGGCTCTATGTTGCAATCATGGTGCTCTATGCGGTAAGAATTGGGCTCTATGATGCAACAATGGGGCTCTAGGATGCAATAATGGGGCTCTAAGAGGCAATACTGGGGGTCTATGAGGCTATAATGCAGCTCTATGAGGCTATAATGATATCTTGGAGGCTATAATGGGCCTCTATGAGGTTATAATGGGGATGTGTTAGGCTATAATAGGGTTTATGAGGCAATAATGGGGCTCTAAGAGGCAATAATGGGGTTCTATGTCGTTATAAGGGGGCTCTATGACGCAATACTGGAGCTCTATGAGGCAATAATGGGGCTCTATGTCGAAACAATGGGGCTCTATGAGGATATAATGGGGCTCTATGAGGCAATAATGGGGCTCTATGAGGTAATAATGGGGCTCTATGTCGCAACAATGGGGCTCTATGAGGCAATAATGCGGCTCTATGAGGATATAATGAGGTCTTTGAGGCTATAATGGGCCTCTATAGGGTTATAATGGGGCTCTGTTAGGCTATAATAGGGTTCTTGAGGCAATAATGGGGCTCTATGATGCAATAATGGGGCTCTATGAGGTTTTAATGGGGCTCTATGACGCAATAATGGGTCTCTATGAGGCTATAATGTGGTATATGAGGCAATAATGGGGCTGTATGAGGTAATAATGGGCCTCTATGAGGCAATAATGGGGCTCTATGTGGTTACAAAGGGCCTCTATGAGGCAATAATGGGCCTCTATGAGGCAATAATGGGGCTCTATGAGGCAATACTCGGGCTCTGTGAGTCAGTACTGGGGCTCTATGATGCAATAATGAGGCTCTATGAGGTAATAATGGGGCGCTATAATGCAATAATGGGGCTCTATGAGGCAACAATGGGGCTCTATGAGGCAATAATGCGGCTCTATGAGGCTATAATGAGGTCTTTGAGGCTATAATGGGCCTCCATGGGGTTATAATGGGGCTCTGTTAGGCTATAATAGGGTTTATGAGGCAATAATGGGGCTCTATGACGCAATAATTGGGCTCTATGAGGCAATAATAGCCTCTATTTGGAAATAATTTGGCTCTATGAGGTTATAATGGGGCTGTATGAAGCAATCATGGGGCTCTATGATGCACTAATGGGGGTTCTATGACGCAATAATTGGGCTCTATAGGCAATAATGGGGCTCTAGGAGGCTATAATGAAGTATATGAGGCAATAATGGGGCTCTATGTGGTTATAAAGGGTCTCTATGATGCAATAATGTGACTCTATGAGCCAATAATGGGGCTCTATGAGGCTATAATGGGGCTCTATGAGGTAATAATGGGGCTCTAGGAGGCTATAATGAAGTCTATGACGCAATAATGGGCCTCTATGTGGTCATAAAGGGTCTCTATGATGCAATAATGGGGCTCTCTGAGCCAATAATGGGGCTCTATGAGGCTATAATGGGGTCTAGGAGGCTATAATAGGATTTATGAGGCAATAGTGGGGCTCTGTGATGCAATAATGGAACACTACGAATCAATAATGGGGCTCCAAAACGCAATAATGGGGCTCTACGAGGTAATAATGGAGCTCTATGATGCAATAATGGAGCTCTAAGAGGCAATAATGGGCCTCTATGAGGCAATAATGGGGCTCTATGGCGCAACAATGGAGCTCTAAGAGGCAATACTGGGGCTCTATGTGGTTATAAAGGGGCTCTATGAGGCAATAATGGGGCTCTATGAGGCAATAATGGGACTCTATGAAGCTATAATGGGGTATATGAGGCAATAATGGGGCTCTATGAGTCTATAATGAGGTCTACGAGGCTATAATGGCGTCTATGGGGTTATAATGGGGCTCTATGACACTACAACGGGGCTATACGAGGTAATAATGGGGCTCTATGAGTCAATAATGGGGCTCAAGGAGGCTATAATAAGGCTCTATGAGGTTATAATGGGGCTCTATGAATCAATAATGCGGCTTCAGGAGGCTATAATGGGGTCTATGATGCAATAATGGAGCTGTATGAGGCAATAATGGGGCTCTATGAGGCAATACTGGGGCTCTATGTCGTTATAAAGAGGCTCTAAGAGGCAATAATGGGGCTCTATGAGGCAATAATGGGGCTCTATGAGGCAACAATGGAGGTCTATGAGGCAATACGGGGGCTCTATAATGCAATAATGGGGCTCTATGAGGTTTTAATGGGGCTCTATGACGCAATAATGGGTCTCCATGAGGCTATAATGTGGTATAGGAGGCAATAATTGGGCTCTATGAGGCAATACCGGGGCTCTATTAGGCAATAATGGGGCTCTATGAGGCTTATATGGGGCTCTATAAGGTTATAATGGGGCTCTGTTAGGCAATAATGGGGCTCTAGGAGGCTATAATGAGGTCTATGAGGCAATAATGGGGCTCTATGTGGTTATAAAGGGTCTCTATGATGCAATAATGGGGCTCTAAAACGCAATACTGGGGCTCTACGAGGCAATAATGGGGCTCCATGAGGCAATAATGGGGCTCTACGAGGCAATAATGGGGCGCTATGAGGGTATAATGGGGCTCTATGATGTTATAATGGGGCTCTATGAAGCTATAATGGGGTCTATGACACAATAATGGATCTCTATGTCGCAATAATGGAGCTCTATTAGGATATAATGTGGCTCTATGAGGCTATAATGGGGCTCTATGAAGCTATAATGGGGTCTATGACGCAATACTGGAGCTCTATGATGCAATAATGGAGCTCTATGAGGCAATAATGGGGCTCTATGAGGCAATATTAGGGCTCTAGGTCGTTATTAAGGGGCTCTATGAGGCAATAACGGGGCTCTATGAGGCAATATTGGGGCTCTATGAGACAATAATGGGGATCTATGAGGGAATAATGGGCCTCTATTAGGCAATAATGGGGCTCTGCGGTAATAATCGGGCTGGATGAGGCAATACTGGGGCTCTATGATGCAATAATGGGGCTCTATGAGGTTTTAATGGGGCTCTATGATGCAATAATGGGGCTCTATGAGGCTATAATGGGGGATATGAGGCAATAATGGGGCTGTATGAGGCAATAACGGGGCTCTATTAGGCAATAATGGGGCTCTGTGAGGCTATAATGAGGTCTACGAGGCTATAATGGCGTCTACGGGGTTATATTGGGGCTCTATGAGGCTATAACAGGGCTCTACGAGGTAATAATGGGGCTCCGTGAGCAATACTGGGGCTCTATGATGCAATAATGGGGCTCTACGAGGCAATACTGGGGCTCTATGATGCAATAATGGGGCTCTACGAGGCAATAATGGGGCTCTATGAGGCAATAATGGGGCTCTATGAGGCAATAATGGGGCTCTAAGTCGCAACAATGGGGCTCTATGAGGCAATAATGCGGCTCTATGAGGCTATAATGAGGTCTTTGAGGCTATAATGGGCCTCTATGGGGTTATAATGGGGCTCTGTTAGGCTTTAATAGGGTTTATGAGGCAATAATGGGGCTCTATGACGCAATAATCGGGCTCTATGAGGCAATAATGGGCTCTATTGGGAAATAATTTGGCTCTATGAGGTTATAATGGGGCTCTATGAAGCAATCATGGGGCTCTATGACGCACTAATGGGGGTTCTGTGATGCAATAATGGAGCTCTATGAGGCAATAATCGGGCTCTATGAGGCAATAATGGGGCTCTGTGATGCAATAATGCAGCTCTATGAGGTTATAAGGGGACTCTATGAGGCAATAATGGGGCTCTATGAGGCAATAATGGGGCTCTATGAGGCAATAATTGAGCTCTATAAGGTAATAATGTGGCCCTATGAGGCAATAATGGGGCTCTACGACGCAATAATGGGGCTCTCTGAGGCAATAATAAGGCTCTATGAGGCAAAAATGGGGCTCTATGAAGCAATAATGGGGCTCTATGCTGCAATAATGGGGCTCTATGCTGCAATAATAGGGCTCTATGAGGCAATAATGGTGCTCTATAACGCAATAATGGGGCTCTACAAGGTAATAATGCGGCTCTATGAAGCCATATTGGGGCTCTATGAGGCAATAATGGGGCTCTATGAGGCACTAATGGGCTCTATGAGGTAATAATAGGGCTCTATGAGGCAATACGGGGGCTCTATTACGCAATAATGGGGCTCTATGAGGCAATAGTAGGGTCTATGAGGCTACTATGGGGCTCTATGGAGCAATAACGGAGCTCTGTGAGGCAATCATGGGGCTCTATGTTGCAATAATGGGGATCTATGAGGTAATAATGGGGCTCTATGATGTAATAAGGCAGCTCTCTGAGGCAATAATGGAGCTCTATGACGCAATAATCGGGCTGTATGAGGCAATATTGGGGCTCTATGATGCAATAATTATGCTCGATGAGGTTATAATGGGGCTCTATGATGCAATAATGGGGCTCTATGAGGCATTTATGGGGGTTCTATGACACAATAATGGAGCTCTATAACGCAATAATAGGGCTCTATGAGGCAATAATGGAGCTTTATGTCTCAAAAATGGGGCTCTATGAGGCAATAATGGTGCTGTATAACGCAATAATGGGGCTATACGTGGTAATAATGCGGCTCTATGACGCCATATTGGGACTCTATGAGGTAATAATGGGGCTCTATGAGGCAATAATGGGGCTCTCTGAGCCAATAATGGGGCTCTAAAACGCAATAATGGGGCTCTACGAGGTTCTAATGGGGCTCTACGAGGTTCTAATGGGGCTCTCTGAGGCAATAATGGGGCTCTATGAGGCAATAATGGGGCTCTATGAGGTTATAATGGGGCTCGAGGAGGCTATAATGAAGTCTATGAGGCAATAATGGGGCTCTATGTGGTTATAAAGGGTCTCTATGATGCAATAATGGGGCTCTACGAGGCTATAATGGGGCTCTATGAGGCTATGATGGGGTCTATGAGGCTATAATAGGATTTATGAGGCAATAATGGGGCTCTGTGATGCAATAATGGAACACTATGAAGAAATAATGGGGCTCTATAAGGCAAGAATGGGGCTCTACGAGGTAATAATGGGGCTCTATGAGGCAATAACGGGGCTCTATGACGCAATACTGGGGCTCAATGTTGGCTATAATGACGTCTATGGGGCTATAATGGGGCTCTATGGGGTTATAATTGGCCTCTATGAGGCAGTAATAGGGCTCTATGAGGGAATAATGGGGCTCTATATAGCAACAATGGGACTCTATGAGGCTATAATGGGGTCTATGAGGCTATTCTGGGGCTCTATGGAGCAATAATGGGAGTCCTCGAGTAAATAATGGGGCTCTATGTTGCAATCATGGTGCTCTATGCGGTAAGAATTGGGCTCTATGATGCAACAATGGGGCTCTAGGATGCAATAATGGGGCTCTAAGAGGCAATACTGGGGGTCTATGAGGCTATAATGCAGCTCTATGAGGCTATAATGATATCTTGGAGGCTATAATGGGCCTCTATGAGGTTATAATGGGGATGTGTTAGGCTATAATAGGGTTTATGAGGCAATAATGGGGCTTTATGAGGCAATAATGGGGTTCTATGTCGTTATAAGGGGGCTCTATGACGCAATACTGGAGCTCTATGAGGCAATAATGGGGCTCTATGTCGAAACAATGGGGCTCTATGAGGATATAATGGGGCTCTATGAGGCAATAATGGGGCTCTATGAGGTAATAATGGGGCTCTATGTCGCAACAATGGGGCTCTATGAGGCAATAATGCGGCTCTATGAGGATATAATGAGGTCTTTGAGGCTATAATGGGCCTCTATAGGGTTATAATGGGGCTCTGTTAGGCTATAATAGGGTTCTTGAGGCAATAATGGGGCTCTATGATGCAATAATGGGGCTCTATGAGGTTTTAATGGGGCTCTATGACGCAATAATGGGTCTCTATGAGGCTATAATGTGGTATATGAGGCAATAATGGGGCTGTATGAGGTAATAATGGGCCTCTATGAGGCAATAATGGGGCTCTATGTGGTTACAAAGGGCCTCTATGAGGCAATAATGGGCCTCTATGAGGCAATAATGGGGCTCTATGAGGCAATACTCGGGCTCTGTGAGTCAGTACTGGGGCTCTATGATGCAATAATGAGGCTCTATGAGGTAATAATGGGGCGCTATAATGCAATAATGGGGCTCTATGAGGCAACAATGGGGCTCTATGAGGCAATAATGCGGCTCTATGAGGCTATAATGGGCCTCCATGGGGTAATAATGGGGCTCTGTTAGGCTATAATAGGGTTTATGAGGCAATAATGGGGCTCTATGACGCAATAATTGGGCTCTATGAGGCAATAATAGCCTCTATTTGGAAATAATTTGGCTCTATGAGGTTATAATGGGGCTGTATGAAGCAATCATGGGGCTCTATGATGCACTAATGGGGGTTCTATGACGCAATAATTGGGCTCTATAGGCAATAATGGGGCTCTAGGAGGCTATAATGAAGTATATGAGGCAATAATGGGGCTCTATGTGGTTATAAAGGGTCTCTATGATGCAATAATGTGACTCTATGAGCCAATAATGGGGCTCTATGAGGCTATAATGGGGCTCTATGAGGTAATAATGGGGCTCTAGGAGGCTATAATGAAGTCTATGACGCAATAATGGGCCTCTATGTGGTCATAAAGGGTCTCTATGATGCAATAATGGGGCTCTCTGAGCCAATAATGGGGCTCTATGAGGCTATAATGGGGTCTAGGAGGCTATAATAGGATTTATGAGGCAATAGTGGGGCTCTGTGATGCAATAATGGAACACTACGAATCAATAATGGGGCTCCAAAACGCAAAAATGGGGCTCTACGAGGTAATAATGGAGCTCTATGATGCAATAATGGAGCTCTAAGAGGCAATAATGGGCCTCTATGAGGCAATAATGGGGCTCTATGGCGCAACAATGGAGCTCTAAGAGGCAATACTGGGGCTCTATGTGGTTATAAAGGGGCTCTATGAGGCAATAATGGGGCTCTATGAGGCAATAATGGGACTCTATGAAGCTATAATGGGGTATATGAGGCAATAATGGGGCTCTATGAGTCTATAATGAGGTCTACGAGGCTATAATGGCGTCTATGGGGTTATAATGGGGCTCTATGACACTACAACGGGGCTATACGAGGTAATAATGGGGCTCTATGAGTCAATAATGGGGCTCAAGGAGGCTATAATAAGGCTCTATGAGGTTATAATGGGGCTCTATGAATCAATAATGCGGCTTCAGGAGGCTATAATGGGGTCTATGATGCAATAATGGAGCTGTATGAGGCAATAATGGGGCTCTATGAGGCAATACTGGGGCTCTATGTCGTTATAAAGAGGCTCTAAGAGGCAATAATGGGGCTCTATGAGGCAATAATGGGGCTCTATGAGGCAACAATGGAGGTCTATGAGGCAATACGGGGGCTCTATAATGCAATAATGGGGCTCTATGAGGTTTTAATGGGGCTCTATGACGCAATAATGGGTCTCCATGAGGCTATAATGTGGTATAGGAGGCAATAATTGGGCTCTATGAGGCAATACCGGGGCTCTATTAGGCAATAATGGGGCTCTATGAGGCTTATATGGGGCTCTATAAGGTTATAATGGGGCTCTGTTAGGCAATAATGGGGCTCTAGGAGGCTATAATGAGGTCTATGAGGCAATAATGGGGCTC
Source organism: Pezoporus flaviventris (assembly GCF_033815535.1). Lineage (NCBI taxonomy): Eukaryota > Metazoa > Chordata > Aves > Psittaciformes > Psittacidae > Pezoporus > Pezoporus flaviventris. The sequence continues at coordinate 461,250 of NW_026892622.1, forward strand.
TATGTGGTTATAAAGGGTCTCTATGATGCAATAATGGGGCTCTAAAACGCAATACTGGGGCTCTACGAGGCAATAATGGGGCTCCATGAGGCAATAATGGGGCTCTACGAGGCAATAATGGGGCGCTATGAGGGTATAATGGGGCTCTATGATGTTATAATGGGGCTCTATGAAGCTATAATGGGGTCTATGACACAATAATGGATCTCTATGTCGCAATAATGGAGCTCTATTAGGATATAATGTGGCTCTATGAGGCTATAATGGGGCTCTATGAAGCTATAATGGGGTCTATGATGCAATACTGGAGCTCTATGATGCAATAATGGAGCTCTATGAGGCAATAATGGGGCTCTATGAGGCAATATTAGGGCTCTAGGTCGTTATTAAGGGGCTCTATGAGGCAATAACGGGGCTCTATGAGGCAATATTGGGGCTCTATGAGACAATAATGGGGATCTATGAGGGAATAATGGGCCTCTATTAGGCAATAATGGGGCTCTGCGGTAATAATCGGGCTGGATGAGGCAATACTGGGGCTCTATGATGCAATAATGGGGCTCTATGAGGTTTTAATGGGGCTCTATGATGCAATAATGGGGCTCTATGAGGCTATAATGGGGGATATGAGGCAATAATGGGGCTGTATGAGGCAATAACGGGGCTCTATTAGGCAATAATGGGGCTCTGTGAGGCTATAATGAGGTCTACGAGGCTATAATGGCGTCTACGGGGTTATATTTGGGCTCTATGAGGCTATAACAGGGCTCTACGAGGTAATAATGGGGCTCCGTGAGCAATACTGGGGCTCTATGATGCAATAATGGGGCTCTACGAGGCAATACTGGGGCTCTATGATGCAATAATGGGGCTCTACGAGGCAATAATGGGGCTCTATGAGGCAATAATGGGGCTCTATGAGGCAATAATGGGGCTCTAAGTCGCAACAATGGGGCTCTATGAGGCAATAATGCGGCTCTATGAGGCTATAATGAGGTCTTTGAGGCTATAATGGGCCTCTATGGGGTTATAATGGGGCTCTGTTAGGCTTTAATAGGGTTTATGAGGCAATAATGGGGCTCTATGACGCAATAATCGGGCTCTATGAGGCAATAATGGGCTCTATTGGGAAATAATTTGGCTCTATGAGGTTATAATGGGGCTCTATGAAGCAATCATGGGGCTCTATGACGCACTAATGGGGGTTCTGTGATGCAATAATGGAGCTCTATGAGGCAATAATCGGGCTCTATGAGGCAATAATGGGGCTCTGTGATGCAATAATGCAGCTCTATGAGGTTATAAGGGGACTCTATGAGGCAATAATGGGGCTCTATGAGGCAATAATGGGGCTCTATGAGGCAATAATTGAGCTCTATAAGGTAATAATGTGGCCCTATGAGGCAATAATGGGGCTCTACGACGCAATAATGGGGCTCTCTGAGGCAATAATAAGGCTCTATGAGGCAAAAATGGGGCTCTATGAAGCAATAATGGGGCTCTATGCTGCAATAATGGGGCTCTATGCTGCAATAATAGGGCTCTATGAGGCAATAATGGTGCTCAATAACGCAATAATGGGGCTCTACAAGGTAATAATGCGGCTCTATGAAGCCATATTGGGGCTCTATGAGGCAATAATGGGGCTCTATGAGGCACTAATGGGCTCTATGAGGTAATAATAGGGCTCTATGAGGCAATACGGGGGCTCTATTACGCAATAATGGGGCTCTATGAGGCAATAATAGGGTCTATGAGGCTACTATGGGGCTCTATGGAGCAATAACGGAGCTCTGTGAGGCAATCATGGGGCTCTATGTTGCAATAATGGGGATCTATGAGGTAATAATGGGGCTCTATGATGTAATAAGGCAGCTCTCTGAGGCAATAATGGAGCTCTATGACGCAATAATCGGGCTGTATGAGGCAATATTGGGGCTCTATGATGCAATAATTATGCTCGATGAGGTTATAATGGGGCTCTATGATGCAATAATGGGGCTCTATGAGGCATTTATGGGGGTTCTATGACACAATAATGGAGCTCTATAACGCAATAATAGGGCTCTATGAGGCAATAATGGAGCTTTATGTCTCAAAAATGGGGCTCTATGAGGCAATAATGGTGCTGTATAACGCAATAATGGGGCTATACGTGGTAATAATGCGGCTCTATGACGCCATATTGGGACTCTATGAGGTAATAATGGGGCTCTATGAGGCAATAATGGGGCTCTCTGAGCCAATAATGGGGCTCTAAAACGCAATAATGGGGCTCTACGAGGTTCTAATGGGGCTCTCTGAGGCAATAATGGGGCTCTATGAGGCAATAATGGGGCTCTATGAGGTTATAATGGGGCTCGAGGAGGCTATAATGAAGTCTATGAGGCAATAATGGGGCTCTATGTGGTTATAAAGGGTCTCTATGATGCAATAATGGGGCTCTACGAGGCTATAATGGGGCTCTATGAGGCTATGATGGGGTCTATGAGGCTATAATAGGATTTATGAGGCAATAATGGGGCTCTGTGATGCAATAATGGAACACTATGAAGAAATAATGGGGCTCTATAAGGCAAGAATGGGGCTCTACGAGGTAATAATGGGGCTCTATGAGGCAATAACGGGGCTCTATGACGCAATACTGGGGCTCAATGTTGGCTATAATGACGTCTATGGGGCTATAATGGGGCTCTATGGGGTTATAATTGGCCTCTATGAGGCAGTAATAGGGCTCTATGAGGGAATAATGGGGCTCTATATAGCAACAATGGGACTCTATGAGGCTATAATGGGGTCTATGAGGCTATTCTGGGGCTCTATGGAGCAATAATGGGAGTCCTCGAGTAAATAATGGGGCTCTATGTTGCAATCATGGTGCTCTATGCGGTAAGAATTGGGCTCTATGATGCAACAATGGGGCTCTAGGATGCAATAATGGGGCTCTAAGAGGCAATACTGGGGGTCTATGAGGCTATAATGCAGCTCTATGAGGCTATAATGATATCTTGGAGGCTATAATGGGCCTCTATGAGGTTATAATGGGGATGTGTTAGGCTATAATAGGGTTTATGAGGCAATAATGGGGCTCTAAGAGGCAATAATGGGGTTCTATGTCGTTATAAGGGGGCTCTATGACGCAATACTGGAGCTCTATGAGGCAATAATGGGGCTCTATGTCGAAACAATGGGGCTCTATGAGGATATAATGGGGCTCTATGAGGCAATAATGGGGCTCTATGAGGTAATAATGGGGCTCTATGTCGCAACAATGGGGCTCTATGAGGCAATAATGCGGCTCTATGAGGATATAATGAGGTCTTTGAGGCTATAATGGGCCTCTATAGGGTTATAATGGGGCTCTGTTAGGCTATAATAGGGTTCTTGAGGCAATAATGGGGCTCTATGATGCAATAATGGGGCTCTATGAGGTTTTAATGGGGCTCTATGACGCAATAATGGGTCTCTATGAGGCTATAATGTGGTATATGAGGCAATAATGGGGCTGTATGAGGTAATAATGGGCCTCTATGAGGCAATAATGGGGCTCTATGTGGTTACAAAGGGCCTCTATGAGGCAATAATGGGCCTCTATGAGGCAATAATGGGGCTCTATGAGGCAATACTCGGGCTCTGTGAGTCAGTACTGGGGCTCTATGATGCAATAATGAGGCTCTATGAGGTAATAATGGGGCGCTATAATGCAATAATGGGGCTCTATGAGGCAACAATGGGGCTCTATGAGGCAATAATGCGGCTCTATGAGGCTATAATGAGGTCTTTGAGGCTATAATGGGCCTCCATGGGGTTATAATGGGGCTCTGTTAGGCTATAATAGGGTTTATGAGGCAATAATGGGGCTCTATGACGCAATAATTGGGCTCTATGAGGCAATAATAGCCTCTATTTGGAAATAATTTGGCTCTATGAGGTTATAATGGGGCTGTATGAAGCAATCATGGGGCTCTATGATGCACTAATGGGGGTTCTATGACGCAATAATTGGGCTCTATAGGCAATAATGGGGCTCTAGGAGGCTATAATGAAGTATATGAGGCAATAATGGGGCTCTATGTGGTTATAAAGGGTCTCTATGATGCAATAATGTGACTCTATGAGCCAATAATGGGGCTCTATGAGGCTATAATGGGGCTCTATGAGGTAATAATGGGGCTCTAGGAGGCTATAATGAAGTCTATGACGCAATAATGGGCCTCTATGTGGTCATAAAGGGTCTCTATGATGCAATAATGGGGCTCTCTGAGCCAATAATGGGGCTCTATGAGGCTATAATGGGGTCTAGGAGGCTATAATAGGATTTATGAGGCAATAGTGGGGCTCTGTGATGCAATAATGGAACACTACGAATCAATAATGGGGCTCCAAAACGCAATAATGGGGCTCTACGAGGTAATAATGGAGCTCTATGATGCAATAATGGAGCTCTAAGAGGCAATAATGGGCCTCTATGAGGCAATAATGGGGCTCTATGGCGCAACAATGGAGCTCTAAGAGGCAATACTGGGGCTCTATGTGGTTATAAAGGGGCTCTATGAGGCAATAATGGGGCTCTATGAGGCAATAATGGGACTCTATGAAGCTATAATGGGGTATATGAGGCAATAATGGGGCTCTATGAGTCTATAATGAGGTCTACGAGGCTATAATGGCGTCTATGGGGTTATAATGGGGCTCTATGACACTACAACGGGGCTATACGAGGTAATAATGGGGCTCTATGAGTCAATAATGGGGCTCAAGGAGGCTATAATAAGGCTCTATGAGGTTATAATGGGGCTCTATGAATCAATAATGCGGCTTCAGGAGGCTATAATGGGGTCTATGATGCAATAATGGAGCTGTATGAGGCAATAATGGGGCTCTATGAGGCAATACTGGGGCTCTATGTCGTTATAAAGAGGCTCTAAGAGGCAATAATGGGGCTCTATGAGGCAATAATGGGGCTCTATGAGGCAACAATGGAGGTCTATGAGGCAATACGGGGGCTCTATAATGCAATAATGGGGCTCTATGAGGTTTTAATGGGGCTCTATGACGCAATAATGGGTCTCCATGAGGCTATAATGTGGTATAGGAGGCAATAATTGGGCTCTATGAGGCAATACCGGGGCTCTATTAGGCAATAATGGGGCTCTATGAGGCCATAATAGGGCTCTATGAGGCAATAATGGCGCTCTATGAGGCTTATATGGGGCTCTATAAGGTTATAATGGGGCTCTGTTAGGCTATAATAGGGTTTATGAGGCAATAATGGGGCTCTATGATGCAATAATGGGGCTCTATGAGGCAATAATAGGCTCTATGGGGAGAAAATTTGGCTCTATGAGGTTATAATGGGGCTCTATGAAGCAATCATGGGGCTCTATGATGCACTAATGGGGGTTCTATGACGCAATAATGGGGCTCTAGGAGGCAATAATGGGGCTCTATGAGGCAATAATGGGGCTCTATGTCGCAACAATGGGGCTCTAGGAGGCTTTAATGAAGTCTATGAGGCAGTAATGGGGCTCTATGTCGTTATCAAGGGTCTCTATGATGCAATAACGTGGCTCTATGAGCCAATAATGGGGCTCTATGAGGTAATAATGGGGCGCTATGATGCAATAACGGGGCTCTATGAGGTTTTAATGGGGCTCTATGACGCAATAATGGGGCTCTATGAGGCTATAAAGGGGTATATGAGGCAATAATGGGGCTCTATGAGGCAATAATGAGGTCTACGAGGCTATAATGGCATCTCTGGGGTTATAATGGGGCTCTTTGTGGCTATAACGGGGCTCTACGGGGTAATAATGGGGCTCTGTGAGCAATACTGGGGCTCTATGATGCAATAATGGGGCTCTATGAGGCAATAATGGGGCTCTATGAGGTTATAATCGGGCTCTATGAGGCAATAATAGGCTCTATGGGGAAATAATTTGGCTCTATGAGGTTATAATGGGGCTCTATGAAGCAATCACGGGTCTCTATGACGCACTAATGGGGGTTCTATGACCCAATAATGGAGCTCTACGAGGCAAAAATAGGGCTCTATGAGGCAATAATGGAGCTCTGTGTCGAAACAATGGGGCTCTAGGAGGCTATAATGAGGTCTAGGAGGCTATAATGAGGTCTATGAGGCAATAATGGGGCTCTATGTGGTTATAAAGGGTCTCTATGATGCAATAATGGGGCTCTAAAACGCAATACTGGGGCTCTACGAGGCAATAATGGGGCTCCATGAGGCAATAATGGGGCTCTACGAGGCAATAATGGGGCGCTATGAGGGTATAATGGGGCTCTATGATGTTATAATGGGGCTCTATGAAGCTATAATGGGGTCTATGACACAATAATGGATCTCTATGTCGCAATAATGGAGCTCTATTAGGATATAATGTGGCTCTATGAGGCTATAATGGGGCTCTATGAAGCTATAATGGGGTCTATGACGCAATACTGGAGCTCTATGATGCAATAATGGAGCTCTATGAGGCAATAATGGGGCTCTATGAGGCAATATTAGGGCTCTAGGTCGTTATTAAGGGGCTCTATGAGGCAATAACGGGGCTCTATGAGGCAATATTGGGGCTCTATGAGACAATAATGGGGATCTGTGAGGGAATAATGGGCCTCTATTAGGCAATAATGGGGCTCTGCGGTAATAATCGGGCTGGATGAGGCAATACTGGGGCTCTATGATGCAATAATGGGGCTCTATGAGGTTTTAATGGGGCTCTATGATGCAATAATGGGGCTCTATGAGGCTATAATGGCGGATATGAGGCAATAATGGGGCTGTATGAGGCAATAACGGGGCTCTATTAGGCAATAATGGGGCTCTGTGAGGCTATAATGAGGTCTACGAGGCTATAATGGCGTCTACGGGGTTATATTGGGGCTCTATGAGGCTATAACGGGGCTCTACGAGGTAATAATGGGGCTCCGTGAGCAATACTGGGGCTCTATGATGCAATAATGGGGCTCTACGAGGCAATAATGGGGCTCTATGAGGCTATAATGGGGCTCTATGAGGTTATAATGGGGCTCTGTTAGGCTATAATAGGGTTTATGAGGCAATAATGGGGCTCTATGAGGTAATACTGGGGCTCTATGTGGTTATAAAGGGGCTCTATGAGGCAATAATGGGGCTCTATGAGGCAATAATGGGGCTCTATGAGGCAATAATGGGGCTCTAAGTCGCAACAATGGGGCTCTATGAGGCAATAATGCGGCTCTATGAGGCTATAATGAGGTCTTTGAGGCTATAATGGGCCTCTATGGGGTTATAATGGGGCTCTGTTAGGCTATAATAGGGTTTATGATGCAATAATGGAGCTCTATGAGGCAATAATCGGGCTCTATGAGGCAATAATGGGGCTCTACGTCGCAACAATGGGGCTCTAGGAGGCTATAATGAGGTCTATGAGGCAATAATGGGGCTCTATGTGGTTATAAAGGGTCTCTACGATGCAATAATGGGGCTCTATGAGGCAATAATGGGGCACTAACACGCAATACTGGGGCTCTACGAGGTAATAATGGGGATCTATGAGTCAATGCTGAAGCTCTATGACGCAATAATAGGGCTCTATGAGGCAATAACGGGGCTCTATGAGGCTATAATGAGGTCTATGAGGCAATAACGGGGCTCTATGTGGTTATAAAGGGTCTCTATGATGCAATAATGGGGCTCTATAAGCCAATAATGGGGCTCTAAAACGCAATACTGGGGCTCTATGTCGCAACAATGGGGCTCTATGAGGCAATAATGGGGCTCTATTAGGCAATAATGGGGCTCTATGTGGTTATAAAGGGGCTCTATGACGCAATAATGGGGCTCTATGAAGCAATAATGGGGCTCTATGAGGCAATAATGCGGCTCTATGAGGCTATAATGAGGTCTTTGAGGCTATAATGGGCCTCTATGGGGTTATAATGGCGCTCTGTTAGGCTATAATAGGGTTTATGAGGCAATAATGGGGCTCTATGACGCAATAATCGGGCTCTATGAGGCAATAATGGGCTCTATGGGGAAATAATTTGGCTCTATGAGGCAATAATGGGGCTCTATGAAGCAATCATGGGGCTCTATGATGCACTACTGGGGGTTCTATGACCCAATAATGGGGCTCTATGAGGCAATAATGGGGCTCTATGAGGCAATAATGGGGCTCTATGTCGCAACAATGGGGCTCTAGGAGGCTATAATGAGGTCTATGAGGCAATGATGGGGCTCTATGTGGTTATAAAGGGTCTCTATGATGCAATAATGGGGCTCTATGAGCCAATAATGGGGCTCTAAAATGCAATACTGGGGCTCTGTGAGTCAGTACTGGGGCTCTATAATGCAATAATGGGGCTCTATTAGGTAATAAAGGGGCGCTATGATGCAATAATAGGGCTCTATGAGGCAATAATGGGGCTCTATGAGGAAATAATCGGGCTCTATGAGGCAATACTGGGGCTCTGTGAGTCAGTACTGGGGCTCTATAATGCAATAATGGGGCTCTATGAGGTAATAATGGGGCGCTATGATGCAATAATGGGGCTCTATGAGGTTATAATGGGGCTCTATGAGGCAATAATGGGGTCTACGAGGCTATAATGGCGCTCTGTGATGCAATAATGGGGCGCTATGATGCAATAATGGGGCTCTATGAGGCTATAATGGGGTCTATGAGGCTATTCTGGGGCTCTATGGAGCAATAATGGGACTCTACGAGTAAATAATGGGGCTCTATGTTGCAATCGTGGTGCTCTATGAGGTAAGGATTGGGCTCTAGGATGCAATAATGGGGCTCTAGGATGCAATAATGGGGGTTCTATGACGCAATAATGGAGATCTATGACGCAATAATGGAGATCTATGACGCAATAATGGAGCTCTATGAGGCAATAATGGGGCTCTATAAGGCAATAATGGGGCTCTGTGATGCAATAATGGGGCTCTATGAGGTTATAATGGGGCTCTATGAGGCAATAAGGGGCTCTATGAGGCAATAAGGTGCTCTATGGGGCAATAATGGGGCCCTGTGAGGCTATAATAGGGTTAACGAGGCAATAATGGGGCTCTTTGATGCAATAATGGAACTCTATGAAGCAATAATGGGGCTCTATAACCCAATAATGGGGCTGTACGAGGCAATAATGGGGCTCTATGATGCAACACCGGGGCTCTATGATGGCTATAATGAGGTTTATGAGGCTATAATGGGGCTTTATGGGGTTACAATGAGGCTCTATGAGGCAGTAATGGGGCTCTATGAGGGAATAATGGGGCGCTATATCCAAACAATGGGGCTCTGTGATGCAATAATGGGGCTCTATGAGGTTATAATGGGGCTCTATGAGGCAATAAGGGGCTCTATGAGGCAATAAGGGGCTCTATGGGGCAATAATGGGGCCCTGTGAGGCAATAATGGGGCTCTATGAGGCTATAATAGGGTTAACGAGGCAATAATGGGGCTCTTTGATGCAATAATGGAACTCTATGAAGCAATAATGGGGCTCTATAACCCAATAATGGGGCTGTACGAGGCAATAATGGGGCTCTATGATGCAACACCGGGGCTCTATGATGGCTATAATGAGGTTTATGAGGCTATAATGGGGCTTTATGGGGTTACAATGAGGCTCTATGAGGCAGTAATGGGGCTCTATGAGGGAATAATGGGGCGCTATATCCAAACAATGGGGCTCCATGAGGCAATAATGGGGCACTATGAGGCAATAATAGGGCTCTATCAGGCAATAATGGGGCTTTATGAGGAATTAATGGGGTCTAGGAGGCTATTATGGGGCTCTATGAGGCAATAACGGGGCTCTATGAGGCAATAATAGGGCTCTATGTTGCAATAATGGGGCTCTATGAGGCAATAGTGGGGCTCTATGAGACAATAATAAGGCTCTATGAGGTTATAATGGTGCTCTACAATGCAATAATGGGGCTCTATGAGTCAATTATTGGGGGTTCTATGATGCAATAATGGAGCTCTGTGACGCAATAATAGGGCTCTATCATGCAATAATGGTGCTCTATTACCCAATAATGGGGCTCTACGAGGTAATAATGCGGCTCTATGAAGCCATATTGGGGCTCTATGTGGCAATGATGCGGCTCCATGAGGCAATAATGGGGCTCTATGAGGAAATAACGGGCTCTATGAGGTAATAATGGGGCTCAACGAGGCAATAAAGGAGCAATATGAGACAATAATGGGGCTCTATGAGGCAATAATGGGGCTCAATGTTGCAATAATGGGGCACTATGATGTAATAATTGGGCTCTATTAGGCAATAATGGGGCTCTATGAGGATATAATGGTGCTCTATAATGCAATAATGGGGTTCTACAAGGTAAGAATGCGGCTCTATGAAGCCATATTGGGGCTCTATGAGGCAATAATGAGGCTCTATGACACAAATATGGGGGTTCTATGACGCAATAATGGAGCTCTATCATGGATAATAGGGCTCTATCATGCAATAATGGTGCTCTATAACGAAATAATGAGGCTCTACGAAATAATGCGGCTCTAAGAAGCCGTATTGGGGCTCTATGAGGCAATAATGGGGCTCTATGAGGCAATAATGGGGCTCTATGTGGAAATAATGGGGCTCTATGAGGAAATAATGGGGCTCCATGATACAATAATGGGGCTCTATAAGGCAATAATGGGGCTCTGTGATGCAATAATGCAGCTCTATGAGGTTATAAGGGGACTCTATGAGGCAATAATGGGGCTCTATGTGGTTATAAAGGGTCTCTATGATGCAATAATGGGGCTCTACGAGGCTATAATGGGGCTCTATGTGGCTATGATGGGGTCTATGAGCCTATAATAGGATTTATGAGGCAATAATGGGGCTCTGTGATGCAATAATGGAACACTATGAAGAAATAATGGTGCTCTATAAGTCAAGAATGGGGCTCTACGAGGTAATAATGGGGCTCTATGAGGCAATAACGGGGCTCTATGACGCAATACTGGGGCTCAATGTTGGCTATAATGACGTCTATGGGGCTATAATGGGGCTCTATGGGGTTATAATTGGCCTCTATGAGGCAGTAATAGGGCTCTATGAGGGAATAATGGGGCTCTATATAGCAACAATGGGACTCTATGAGGCTATAATGAGGTCTATGAGGCAATAATGGGGCTCTATGTGGTTATAAAGGGTCTCTATGATGCAATAATGGGGCTCTATGAGGCAATAATGGGGCTCTATGAGGTAATAATGGGGCTCTATGTGGTTATAAAGGGTTTCTATGATGCAATAATGGGGCTCTATGAGGCAATAATGGGGCTCTATGAGGTAATACTGGGGCTCTATGTGGTTATAAAGGGGCTCTATGACGCAATAATGGGGCTCTATGAGGCAATAATGGGGCTCTATGAGGCAATAATGGGGCTCTAAGTCGCAACAATGGGGCTCTATGAGGAAATAATGCGGCTCTATGAGGCTATAATGAGGTCTTTGAGGCTATAATGGGCCTCTATGGGGTTATAATGGGGCTCTGTTAGGCTATAATAGGGTTTATGAGGCAATAATGGGGCTCTATGACGCAACAATCGGGCTCTATGAGGCAATAATGGGCTCTATGGGGAAATAATTTGGCTCTATGAGGTTATAATGGGGCTCTATGAAGCAATCATGGGGCTCTATGACGCACTAATGGGGGTTCTGTGATGCAATAATGGAGCTCTATGAGGCAATAATCGGGCTCTATGAGGCAATAATGGGGCTCTGTGATGCAATAATGCAGCTCTATGAGGTTATAAGGGGACTCTATGAGGCAATAATGGGGCTCTATGAGGCAATAATGGGGCTCTATGAGGCAATAATTGAGCTCTATAAGGTAATAATGTGGCCCTATGAGGCAATAATGGGGCTCTACGACGCAATAATGGGGCTCTCTGAGGCAATAATAAGGCTCTGTGAGGCAAAAATGGGGCTCTATGAAGCAATAATGGGGCTCTATGCTGCAATAATGGGGCTCTATGCTGCAATAATAGGGCTCTATGAGGCAATAATGGTGCTCTATAACGCAATAATGGGGCTCTACAAGGTAATAATGCGGCTCTATGAAGCCATATTGGGGCTCTATGAGGCAATAATGGGGCTCTATGAGGCACTAATGGGCTCTATGAGGTAATAATAGGGCTCTATGAGGCAATACGGGGGCTCTATGATGCAATAATGGGGCTCTATGAGGCAATGACGGGGCTCTATTACGCAATAATGGGGCTCTATGAGGCAATAATAGGGTCTATGAGGCTACTATGGGGCTCTATGGAGCAATAACGGAGCTCTGTGAGGCAATCATGGGGCTCTATGTTGCAATAATGGGGATCTATGAGGGAATAATGGGGCTCTATATAGCAACAATGGGACTCTATGAGGCTATAATGGGGTCTATGAGGCTATTCTGGGGCTCTATGGAGCAATAATGGGAGTCCTCGAGTAAATAATGGGGCTCTATGTTGCAATCATGGTGCTCTATGCGGTAAGAATTGGGCTCTATGATGCAACAATGGGGCTCTAGGATGCAATAATGGGGCTCTAAGAGGCAATACTGGGGGTCTATGAGGCTATAATGCAGCTCTATGAGGCTATAATGATATCTTGGAGGCTATAATGGGCCTCTATGAGGTTATAATGGGGATGTGTTAGGCTATAATAGGGTTTATGAGGCAATAATGGGGCTCTAAGAGGCAATAATGGGGTTCTATGTCGTTATAAGGGGGCTCTATGACGCAATACTGGAGCTCTATGAGGCAATAATGGGGCTCTATGTCGAAACAATGGGGCTCTATGAGGATATAATGGGGCTCTATGAGGCAATAATGGGGCTCTAAGAGGTAATAATGGGGCTCTATGTCGCAACAATGGGGCTCTATGAGGCAATAATGGGGCTCTATGAGGCAATAATTGAGCTCTATAAGGTAATAATGTGGCCCTATGAGGCAATAATGGGGCTCTACGACGCAATAATGGGGCTCTCTGAGGCAATAATAAGGCTCTATGAGGCAAAAATGGGGCTCTATAACGCAATAATGGGGCTCTACAAGGTAATAATGCGGCTCTATGAAGCCATATTGGGGCTCTATGAGGCAATAATGGGGCTCTATGAGGCACTAATGGGCTCTATGAGGTAATAATAGGGCTCTATGAGGCAATACGGGGGCTCTATGATGCAATAATGGGGCTCTATGAGGCAATGACGGGGCTCTATTACGCAATAATGGGGCTCTATGAGGCAATAATAGGGTCTATGAGGCTACTATGGGGCTCTATGGAGCAATAACGGAGCTCTGTGAGGCAATCATGGGGCTCTATGTTGCAATAATGGGGATCTATGAGGTAATAATGGGGCTCTATGATGTAATAAGGCAGCTCTCTGAGGCAATAATGGAGCTCTATGACGCAATAATCGGGCTGTATGAGGCAATATTGGGGCTCTATGATGCAATAATTATGCTCGATGAGGTTATAATGGGGCTCTATGATGCAATAATGGGGCTCTATGAGGCATTTATGGGGGTTCTATGACACAATAATGGAGCTCTATAACGCAATAATAGGGCTCTATGAGGCAATAATGGAGCTTTATGTCTCAAAAATGGGGCTCTATGAGGCAATAATGGTGCTGTATAACGCAATAATGGGGCTATACGTGGTAATAATGCGGCTCTATGACGCCATATTGGGACTCTATGAGGTAATAATGGGGCTCTATGAGGCAATAATGGGGCTCTCTGAGCCAATAATGGGGCTCTAAAACGCAATAATGGGGCTCTACGAGGTTCTAATGGGGCTCTACGAGGTTCTAATGGGGCTCTCTGAGGCAATAATGGGGCTCTATGAGGCAATAATGGGGCTCTATGAGGTTATAATGGGGCTCGAGGAGGCTATAATGAAGTCTATGAGGCAATAATGGGGCTCTATGTGGTTATAAAGGGTCTCTATGATGCAATAATGGGGCTCTACGAGGCTATAATGGGGCTCTATGAGGCTATGATGGGGTCTATGAGGCTATAATAGGATTTATGAGGCAATAATGGGGCTCTGTGATGCAATAATGGAACACTATGAAGAAATAATGGGGCTCTATAAGGCAAGAATGGGGCTCTACGAGGTAATAATGGGGCTCTATGAGGCAATAACGGGGCTCTATGACGCAATACTGGGGCTCAATGTTGGCTATAATGACGTCTATGGGGCTATAATGGGGCTCTATGGGGTTATAATTGGCCTCTATGAGGCAGTAATAGGGCTCTATGAGGGAATAATGGGGCTCTATATAGCAACAATGGGACTCTATGAGGCTATAATGGGGTCTATGAGGCTATTCTGGGGCTCTATGGAGCAATAATGGGAGTCCTCGAGTAAATAATGGGGCTCTATGTTGCAATCATGGTGCTCTATGCGGTAAGAATTGGGCTCTATGATGCAACAATGGGGCTCTAGGATGCAATAATGGGGCTCTAAGAGGCAATACTGGGGGTCTATGAGGCTATAATGCAGCTCTATGAGGCTATAATGATATCTTGGAGGCTATAATGGGCCTCTATGAGGTTATAATGGGGATGTGTTAGGCTATAATAGGGTTTATGAGGCAATAATGGGGCTCTAAGAGGCAATAATGGGGTTCTATGTCGTTATAAGGGGGCTCTATGACGCAATACTGGAGCTCTATGAGGCAATAATGGGGCTCTATGTCGAAACAATGGGGCTCTATGAGGATATAATGGGGCTCTATGAGGCAATAATGGGGCTCTAAGAGGTAATAATGGGGCTCTATGTCGCAACAATGGGGCTCTATGAGGCAATAATGGGGCTCTATGAGGCAATAATTGAGCTCTATAAGGTAATAATGTGGCCCTATGAGGCAATAATGGGGCTCTACGACGCAATAATGGGGCTCTCTGAGGCAATAATAAGGCTCTATGAGGCAAAAATGGGGCTCCATGAAGCAATAATGGGGCTCTATGCTGCAATAATAGGGCTCTATGAGGCTATAATGGTGCTCTATAACGCAATAATGGGGCTCTACAAGGTAATAATGCGGCTCTATGAAGCCATATTGGGGCTCTATGAGGCAATAATGGGGCTCTATGAGGCACTAATGGGCTCTATGAGGTAATAATAGGGCTCTATGAGGCAATACGGGGGCTCTATGATGCAATAATGGGGCTCTATGAGGCAATGACGGGGCTCTATTACGCAATAATGGGGCTCTATGAGGCAATAATAGGGTCTATGAGGCTACTATGGGGCTCTATGGAGCAATAACGGAGCTCTGTGAGGCAATCATGGGGCTCTATGTTGCAATAATGGGGATCTATGAGGTAATAATGGGGCTCTATGATGTAATAAGGCAGCTCTCTGAGGCAATAATGGAGCTCTATGACGCAATAATCGGGCTGTATGAGGCAATATTGGGGCTCTATGATGCAATAATTATGCTCGATGAGGTTATAATGGGGCTCTATGATGCAATAATGGGGCTCTATGAGGCATTTATGGGGGTTCTATGACACAATAATGGAGCTCTATAACGCAATAATAGGGCTCTATGAGGCAATAATGGAGCTTTATGTCTCAAAAATGGGGCTCTATGAGGCAATAATGGTGCTGTATAACGCAATAATGGGGCTATACGTGGTAATAATGCGGCTCTATGACGCCATATTGGGACTCTATGAGGTAATAATGGGGCTCTATGAGGCAATAATGGGGCTCTCTGAGCCAATAATGGGGCTCTAAAACGCAATAATGGGGCTCTACGAGGTTCTAATGGGGCTCTACGAGGTTCTAATGGGGCTCTCTGAGGCAATAATGGGGCTCTATGAGGCAATAATGGGGCTCTATGAGGTTATAATGGGGCT
This sequence comes from Pezoporus flaviventris, assembly GCF_033815535.1. Taxonomy (NCBI): domain Eukaryota; kingdom Metazoa; phylum Chordata; class Aves; order Psittaciformes; family Psittacidae; genus Pezoporus; species Pezoporus flaviventris. Next base: position 477,146 of record NW_026892622.1, read on the forward strand.
CGAGGAGGCTATAATGAAGTCTATGAGGCAATAATGGGGCTCTATGTGGTTATAAAGGGTCTCTATGATGCAATAATGGGGCTCTACGAGGCTATAATGGGGCTCTATGAGGCTATGATGGGGTCTATGAGGCTATAATAGGATTTATGAGGCAATAATGGGGCTCTGTGATGCAATAATGGAACACTATGAAGAAATAATGGGGCTCTATAAGGCAAGAATGGGGCTCTACGAGGTAATAATGGGGCTCTATGAGGCAATAACGGGGCTCTATGACGCAATACTGGGGCTCAATGTTGGCTATAATGACGTCTATGGGGCTATAATGGGGCTCTATGGGGTTATAATTGGCCTCTATGAGGCAGTAATAGGGCTCTATGAGGGAATAATGGGGCTCTATATAGCAACAATGGGACTCTATGAGGCTATAATGGGGTCTATGAGGCTATTCTGGGGCTCTATGGAGCAATAATGGGAGTCCTCGAGTAAATAATGGGGCTCTATGTTGCAATCATGGTGCTCTATGCGGTAAGAATTGGGCTCTATGATGCAACAATGGGGCTCTAGGATGCAATAATGGGGCTCTAAGAGGCAATACTGGGGGTCTATGAGGCTATAATGCAGCTCTATGAGGCTATAATGATATCTTGGAGGCTATAATGGGCCTCTATGAGGTTATAATGGGGATGTGTTAGGCTATAATAGGGTTTATGAGGCAATAATGGGGCTTTATGAGGCAATAATGGGGTTCTATGTCGTTATAAGGGGGCTCTATGACGCAATACTGGAGCTCTATGAGGCAATAATGGGGCTCTATGTCGAAACAATGGGGCTCTATGAGGATATAATGGGGCTCTATGAGGCAATAATGGGGCTCTATGAGGTAATAATGGGGCTCTATGTCGCAACAATGGGGCTCTATGAGGCAATAATGCGGCTCTATGAGGATATAATGAGGTCTTTGAGGCTATAATGGGCCTCTATAGGGTTATAATGGGGCTCTGTTAGGCTATAATAGGGTTCTTGAGGCAATAATGGGGCTCTATGATGCAATAATGGGGCTCTATGAGGTTTTAATGGGGCTCTATGACGCAATAATGGGTCTCTATGAGGCTATAATGTGGTATATGAGGCAATAATGGGGCTGTATGAGGTAATAATGGGCCTCTATGAGGCAATCATGGGGCTCTATGTGGTTACAAAGGGCCTCTATGAGGCAATAATGGGCCTCTATGAGGCAATAATGGGGCTCTATGAGGCAATACTCGGGCTCTGTGAGTCAATACTGGGGCTCTATGATGCAATAATGAGGCTCTATGAGGTAATAATGGGGCGCTATAATGCAATAATGGGGCTCTATGAGGCAACAATGGGGCTCTATGAGGCAATAATGCGGCTCTATGAGGCTATAATGAGGTCTTTGAGGCTATAATGGGCCTCCATGGGGTTATAATGGGGCTCTGTTAGGCTATAATAGGGTTTATGAGGCAATAATGGGGCTCTATGACGCAATAATTGGGCTCTATGAGGCAATAATAGCCTCTATTTGGAAATAATTTGGCTCTATGAGGTTATAATGGGGCTGTATGAAGCAATCATGGGGCTCTATGATGCACTAATGGGGGTTCTATGACGCAATAATTGGGCTCTATAGGCAATAATGGGGCTCTAGGAGGCTATAACGAAGTATATGAGGCAATAATGGGGCTCTATGTGGTTATAAAGGGTCTCTATGATGCAATAATGTGACTCTATGAGCCAATAATGGGGCTCTATGAGGCTATAATGGGGCTCTATGAGGTAATAATGGGGCTCTAGGAGGCTATAATGAAGTCTATGACGCAATAATGGGCCTCTATGTGGTCATAAAGGGTCTCTATGATGCAATAATGGGGCTCTCTGAGCCAATAATGGGGCTCTATGAGGCTATAATGGGGTCTAGGAGGCTATAATAGGATTTATGAGGCAATAGTGGGGCTCTGTGATGCAATAATGGAACACTACGAATCAATAATGGGGCTCCAAAACGCAATAATGGGGCTCTACGAGGTAATAATGGAGCTCTATGATGCAATAATGGAGCTCTAAGAGGCAATAATGGGCCTCTATGAGGCAATAATGGGGCTCTATGGCGCAACAATGGAGCTCTAAGAGGCAATACTGGGGCTCTATGTGGTTATAAAGGGGCTCTATGAGGCAATAATAGGGCTCTATGAGGCAATAATGGGACTCTATGAAGCTATAATGGGGTATATGAGGCAATAATGGGGCTCTATGAGTCTATAATGAGGTCTACAAGGCTATAATGGCGTCTATGGGGTTATAATGGGGCTCTATGACACTACAACGGGGCTATACGAGGTAATAATGGGGCTCTATGAGTCAATAATGGGGCTCAAGGAGGCTATAATAAGGCTCTATGAGGTTATAATGGGGCTCTATGAATCAATAATGCGGCTTCAGGAGCCTATAATGGGGTCTATGATGCAATAATGGAGCTGTATGAGGCAATAATGGGGCTCTATGAGGCAATACTGGGGCTCTATGTCGTTATAAAGAGGCTCTAAGAGGCAATAATGGGGCTCTATGAGGCAATAATGGGGCTCTATGAGGCAACAATGGAGGTCTATGAGGCAATACGGGGGCTCTATAATGCAATAATGGGGCTCTATGAGGTTTTAATGGGGCTCTATGACGCAATAATGTGTCTCCATGAGGCTATAATGTGGTATAGGAGGCAATAATTGGGCTCTATGAGGCAATACCGGGGCTCTATTAGGCAATAATGGGGCTCTATGAGGCCATAATAGGGCTCTATGAGGCAATAATGGCGCTCTATGAGGCTTATATGGGGCTCTATAAGGTTATAATGGGGCTCTGTTAGGCTATAATAGGGTTTATGAGGCAATAATGGGGCTCTATGATGCAATAATGGGGCTCTATGAGGCAATAATAGGCTCTATGGGGAGAAAATTTGGCTCTATGAGGTTATAATGGGGCTCTATGAAGCAATCATGGGGCTCTATGATGCACTAATGGGGGTTCTATGACGCAATAATGGGGCTCTAGGAGGCAATAATGGGGCTCTATGAGGCAATAATGGGGCTCTATGTCGCAACAATGGGGCTCTAGGAGGCTTTAATGAAGTCTATGAGGCAATAATGGGGCTCTATGTCGTTATCAAGGGTCTCTATGATGCAATAACGTGGCTCTATGAGCCAATAATGGGGCTCTATGAGGTAATAATGGGGCGCTATGATGCAATAACGGGGCTCTATGAGGTTTTAATGGGGCTCTATGACGCAATAATGGGGCTCTATGAGGCTATAAAGGGGTATATGAGGCAATAATGGGGCTCTATGAGGCAATAATGAGGTCTACGAGGCTATAATGGCATCTCTGGGGTTATAATGGGGCTCTTTGTGGCTATAACGGGGCTCTACGGGGTAATAATGGGGCTCTGTGAGCAATACTGGGGCTCTATGATGCAATAATGGGGCTCTATGAGGCAATAATGGGGCTCTATGAGGTTATAATCGGTCTCTATGAGGCAATAATAGGCTCTATGGAGAAATAATTTGGCTCTATGAGGTTATAATGGGGCTCTATGAAGCAATCACGGGTCTCTATGACGCACTAATGGGGGTTCTATGACCCAATAATGGAGCTCTACGAGGCAAAAATAGGGCTCTATGAGGCAATAATGGAGCTCTGTGTCGAAACAATGGGGCTCTAGGAGGCTATAATGAGGTCTATGAGGCAATAATGGGGCTCTATGTGGTTATAAAGGGTCTCTATGATGCAATAATGGGGCTCTAAAACGCAATACTGGGGCTCTACGAGGCAATAATGGGGCTCCATGAGGCAATAATGGGGCTCTACGAGGCAATAATGGGGCGCTATGAGGGTATAATGGGGCTCTATGATGTTATAATGGGGCTCTATGAAGCTATAATGGGGTCTATGACACAATAATGGATCTCTATGTCGCAATAATGGAGCTCTATTAGGATATAATGTGGCTCTATGAGGCTATAATGGGGCTCGATGAAGCTATAATGGGGTCTATGACGCAATACTGGAGCTCTATGATGCAATAATGGAGCTCTATGAGGCAATAATGGGGCTCTATGAGGCAATATTAGGGCTCTAGGTCGTTATTAAGGGGCTCTATGAGGCAATAACGGGGCTCTATGAGGCAATATTGGGGCTCTATGAGACAATAATGGGGATCTATGAGGGAATAATGGGCCTCTATTAGGCAATAATGGGGCTCTGCGGTAATAATCGGGCTGGATGAGGCAATACTGGGGCTCTATGATGCAATAATGGGGCTCTATGAGGTTTTAATGGGGCTCTATGATGCAATAATGGGGCTCTATGAGGCTATAATGGGGGATATGAGGCAATAATGGGGCTGTATGAGGCAATAACGGGGCTCTATTAGGCAATAATGGGGCTCTGTGAGGCTATAATGAGGTCTACGAGGCTATAATGGCGTCTACGGGGTTATATTGGGGCTCTATGAGGCTGTAACGGGGCTCTACGAGGTAATAATGGGGCTCCGTGAGCAATACTGGGGCTCTATGATGCAATAATGGGGCTCTACGAGGCAATAATGGGGCTCTATGAGGCTATAATGGGGCTCTATGAGGTTATAATGGGGCTCTGTTAGGCTATAATAGGGTTTATGAGGCAATAATGGGGCTCTATGAGGTAATACTGGGGCTCTATGTGGTTATAAAGGGGCTCTATGACGCAATAATGGGGCTCTATGAGGCAATAATGGGGCTCTATGAGGCAATAATGGGGCTCTAAGTCGCAACAATGGGGCTCTATGAGGCAATAATGCGGCTCTATGAGGCTATAATGAGGTCTTTGAGGCTATAATGGGCCTCTATGGGGTTATAATGGGGCTCTGTTAGGCTATAATAGGGTTTATGATGCAATAATGGAGCTCTATGAGGCAATAATCGGGCTCTATGAGGCAATAATGGGGCTCTACGTCGCAACAATGGGGCTCTAGGAGGCTATAATGAGGTCTATGAGGCAATAATGGGGCTCTATGTGGTTATAAAGGGTCTCTACGATGCAATAATGGGGCTCTATGAGGCAATAATGGGGCACTAACACGCAATACTGGGGCTCTACGAGGTAATAATGGGGATCTATGAGTCAATGCTGAAGCTCTATGACGCAATAATAGGGCTCTATGAGGCAATAACGGGGCTCTATGAGGCTATAATGAGGTCTATGAGGCAATAACGGGGCTCTATGTGGTTATAAAGGGTCTCTATGATGCAATAATGGGGCTCTATAAGCCAATAATGGGGCTCTAAAACGCAATACTGGGGCTCTATGTCGCAACAGTGGGGCTCTATGAGGCAATAATGGGGCTCTATTAGGCAATAATGGGGCTCTATGTGGTTATAAAGGGGCTCTATGACGCAATAATGGGGCTCTATGAAGCAATAATGGGGCTCTATGAGGCAATAATGGGGCTCTAAGTCGCAACAATGGGGCTCTATGAGGCAATAATGCGGCTCTATGAGGCTATAATGAGGTCTTTGAGGCTATAATGGGCCTCTATGGGGTTATAATGGCGCTCTGTTAGGCTATAATAGGGTTTATGAGGCAATAATGGGGCTCTATGACGCAATAATCGGGCTCTATGAGGCAATAATGGGCTCTATGGGGAAATAATTTGGCTCTATGAGGCAATAATGGGGCTCTATGAAGCAATCATGGGGCTCTATGATGCACTACTGGGGGTTCTATGACCCAATAATGGGGCTCTATGAGGCAATAATGGGGCACTATGAGGCAATAATGGGGCTCTATGTCGCAACAATGGGGCTCTAGGAGGCTATAATGAGGTCTATGAGGCAATGATGGGGCTCTATGTGGTTATAAAGGGTCTCTATGATGCAATAATGGGGCTCTATGAGCCAATAATGGGGCTCTAAAATGCAATACTGGGGCTCTGTGAGTCAGTACTGGGGCTCTATAATGCAATAATGGGGCTCTATTAGGTAATAAAGGGGCGCTATGATGCAATAATAGGGCTCTATGAGGCAATAATGGGGCTCTATGAGGAAATAATCGGGCTCTATGAGGCAATACTGGGGCTCTGTGAGTCAGTACTGGGGCTCTATAATGCAATAATGGGGCTCTATGAGGTAATAATGGGGCGCTATGATGCAATAATGGGGCTCTATGAGGTTATAATGGGGCTCTATGAGGCAATAATGGGGTCTACGAGGCTATAATGGCGCTCTGTGATGCAATAATGGGGCGCTATGATGCAATAATGGGGCTCTATGAGGCTATAATGGGGTCTATGAGGCTATTCTGGGGCTCTATGGAGCAATAATGGGACTCTACGAGTAAATAATGGGGCTCTATGTTGCAATCATGGTGCTCTATGAGGTAAGGATTGGGCTCTAGGATGCAATAATGGGGCTCTAGGATGCAATAATGGGGCTCTATGAGGCAATAATGGGGATGTGTTAGGCTATAATAGAGTTTATGATGCAATAATGGAGCTCTATGATGCAATAATGGGGCTCTATAATGCAATAATAGGGATCTCTGAAGCAATAATGCGGCTCCATGAGGCTATAATGGGGTCTATGACGCAATAATGGAGCTCTATGAGGCAATAATGGGGTTCTATGTCGTTATAAAGGGGCTCTATGATGCAATAATGAGGTCTATGAGGCAATAATGGGGCTCTATGTGGTTATAAAGGGTCTCTATGAGGCAATAATGGGCTCTAAGGGGAAATAATTTGGCTCTATGACGCAATAATGGAGCTCTATGAGGCAATAATGGGGCTCTATGAGGCAATACTGGGGCTCTATGATGCAATAACTGGTCTCTATGATGCAATAATGGGGCTCTATGAGGCAATAATGGGGCTCTATGAGGCTATAATGAGGTATATGAGGCAATAATGGGGCTCTATGATGCAATAACGGGGCTCTATTAGGCAATAATGGGGCTCTATGAGGCTATAATGAGGTCTACGAGGCTATAATGGCGTCTATGGGGTTATAATAGGGCTCTATGAGGCTATAACTGGGCTCTACGAGGTAATAATGGGGCTCTGTGAGCAATACTGGGGCTCTAGGAAGCAATAATGGGGCTCTATGAGGCTACAATGGGGCTCTATGAGGTTATAATGGGGCTCTGATAGGCTATAATAGGGTTTATGAGGCAATAATGGGGCTCGATGATGCAATAATAGCGCTCTATGAGGCAATAATGGGGCTCTATGAGGAAATAATGGGGCTCTATAAGCCAATAATGGGGCTCTGAAACGCAATACTGGGGCTCTACGAGGTAATAATGGGGCTCTATGAGGCAATAATGGAGCTCTACTAGGTAATAATGGGACTCTGAGTCAAAACTGAAGCTCTATGATGCAATCATGGGGCTCTATGAGGCAATAATGGGGCTCTGTGATGCAATAATGAGGTCTATGAGGTTATAATGGGGCTATATGAAGCAATAATAGGGCTCTAAGAAGCAATAATGGGGGTTCTATGACGCAATAATGGAGATCTATGACGCAATAATGGAGATCTATGAGGCAATAATGGAGCTCTATGAGGCAATAATGGGGCTCTATAAGGCAATAATGGGGCTCTGTGATGCAATAATGGGGCTCTATGAGGTTATAATGGGGCTCTATGAGGCAATAAGGGGCTCTATGGGGCAATAATGGGGCCCTGTGAGGCAATAATGGGGCTCTATGAGGCTATAATAGGGTTAACGAGGCAATAATGGGGCTCTTTGATGCAATAATGGAACTCTATGAAGCAATAATGGGGCTCTATAACCCAATAATGGGGCTGTACGAGGCAATAATGGGGCTCTATGATGCAACACCGGGGCTCTATGATGGCTATAATGAGGTTTATGAGGCTATAATGGGGCTTTATGGGGTTACAATGAGGCTCTATGAGGCAGTAATGGGGCTCTATGAGGGAATAATGGGGCGCTATATCCAAACAATGGGGCTCCATGAGGCAATAATGGGGCACTATGAGGCAATAATAGGGCTCTATCAGGCAATAATGGGGCTTTATGAGGAATTAATGGGGTCTAGGAGGCTATTATGGGGCTCTATGAGGCAATAACGGGGCTCTATGAGGCAATAATAGGGCTCTATGTTGCAATAATGGGGCTCTATGAGGCAATAGTGGGGCTCTATGAGACAATAATAAGGCTCTATGAGGTTATAATGGTGCTCTACAATGCAATAATGGGGCTCTATGAGGCAATTATTGGGGGTTCTATGATGCAATAATGGAGCTCTGTGACGCAATAATAGGGCTCTATCATGCAATAATGGTGCTCTATTACCCAATAATGGGGCTCTACGAGGTAATAATGCGGCTCTATGAAGCCATATTGGGGCTCTATGTGGCAATGATGCGGCTCCATGAGGCAATAATGGGGCTCTATGAGGAAATAACGGGCTCTATGAGGTAATAATGGGGCTCAACGAGGCAATAAAGGAGCAATATGAGACAATAATGGGGTCTATGAGGCAATAATGGGGCTCAATGTTGCAATAATGGGGCACTATGATGTAATAATTGGGCTCTATTAGGCAATAATGGGGCTCTATGAGGATATAATGGTGCTCTATAATGCAATAATGGGGTTCTACAAGGTAAGAATGCGGCTCTATGAAGCCATATTGGGGCTCTATGAGGCAATAATGAGGCTCTATGACGCAATAATGGGGCTCTATGAGGTTATTAATGGTGCACTATAATGCAATAATGAGGCTCTATGACACAAATATGGGGGTTCTATGACGCAATAATGGAGCTCTATCATGGATAATAGGGCTCTATCATGCAATAATGGTGCTCTATAACGAAATAATGAGGCTCTACGCAATAATGCGGCTCTAAGAAGCCGTATTGGGGCTCTATGAGGCAATAATGGGGCTCTATGAGGCAATAATGGGGCTCTATGTGGAAATAATGGGGCTCTATGAGGAAATAATGGGGCTCCATGATACAATAATGGGGCTCTATAAGGCAATAATGGGGCTCTGTGATGCAATAATGCAGCTCTATGAGGTTATAAGGGGACTCTATGAGGCAATAATGGGGCTCTATGTGGTTATAAAGGGTCTCTATGATGCAATAATGGGGCTCTACGAGGCTATAATGGGGCTCTATGTGGCTATGATGGGGTCTATGAGCCTATAATAGGATTTATGAGGCAATAATGGGGCTCTGTGATGCAATAATGGAACACTATGAAGAAATAATGGTGCTCTATAAGGCAAGAATGGGGCTCTACGAGGTAATAATGGGGCTCTATGAGGCAATAACGGGGCTCTATGACGCAATACTGGGGCTCAATGTTGGCTATAATGACGTCTATGGGGCTATAATGGGGCTCTATGGGGTTATAATTGGCCTCTATGAGGCAGTAATAGGGCTCTATGAGGGAATAATGGGGCTCTATATAGCAACAATGGGACTCTATGAGGCTATAATGAGGTCTATGAGGCAATAATGGGGCTCTATGTGGTTATAAAGGGTCTCTATGATGCAATAATGGGGCTCTATGAGGCAATAATGGGGCTCTATGAGGTAATAATGGGGCTCTATGTGGTTATAAAGGGTCTCTATGATGCAATAATGGGGCTCTATAAGCCAATAATGGGGCTCTATGAGGTAATACTGGGGCTCTATGTGGTTATAAAGGGGCTCTATGACGCAATAATGGGGCTCTATGAGGCAATAATGGGGCTCTATGAGGCAATAATGGGGCTCTAAGTCGCAACAATGGGGCTCTATGAGGAAATAATGCGGCTCTATGAGGCTATAATGAGGTCTTTGAGGCTATAATGGGCCTCTATGGGGTTATAATGGGGCTCTGTTAGGCTATAATAGGGTTTATGAGGCAATAATGGGGCTCTATGACGCAATAATCGGGCTCTATGAGGCAATAATGGGCTCTATGGGGAAATAATTTGGCTCTATGAGGTTATAATGGGGCTCTATGAAGCAATCATGGGGCTCTATGACGCACTAATGGGGGTTCTGTGATGCAATAATGGAGCTCTATGAGGCAATAATCGGGCTCTATGAGGCAATAATGGGGCTCTACGTCGCAACAATGGGGCTCTAGGAGGCTATAATGAGGTCTATGAGGCAATAATGGGGCTCTATGTGGTTATAAAGGGTCTCTACGATGCAATAATGGGGCTCTATGAGCCAATAATGGGGCACTAACACGCAATACTGGGGCTCTACGAGGTAATAAGGGGGATCTATGAGTCAATACTGAAGCTCTATGACGCAATAATAGGGCTCTATGAGGCAATAACGGGGCTCTATGAGGCTATAATGAGGTCTATGAGGCAATAACGGGGCTCTATGTGGTTATAAAGGGTCTCTATGATGCAATAATGGGGCTCTATAAGCCAATAATGGGGCTCTAAAACGCAATACTGGGGCTCTATGTCGCAACAATGGGGCTCTATGAGGCAATAATGGGGCTCTATTAGGCAATAATGGGGCTCTATGTGGTTATAAAGGGTCTCTATGATGCAATAATGGGGCTCTATGAGGCAATAATGGGGCTCTATGAGGTAATACTGGGGCTCTATGTGGTTATAAAGGGGCTCTATGACGCAATAATGGGGCTCTATGAAGCAATAATGGGGCTCTCTGAGGCAATAATGGGGCTCTATGTGGAAATAATGGGGCTCTATGAGGAAATAATGGGGCTCCATGATACAATAATGGGGCTCTATTAGGCAATAATGGGGCTCTGTGATGCAATAATGCAGCTCTATGAGGTTATAAGGGGACTCTATGAGGCAATAATGGGGCTCTATGAGGCAATAATGGGGCTCTATGAGGCAATAATTGAGCTCTATAAGGTAATAATGTGGCCCTATGAGGCAATAATGGGGCTCTACGACGCAATAATGGGGCTCTCTGAGGCAATAATAAGGCTCTATGAGGCAAAAATGGGGCTCTATGAAGCAATAATGGGGCTCTATGCTGCAATAATAGGGCTCTATGAGGCAATAATGGTGCTCTATAACGCAATAATGGGGCTCTACAAGGTAATAATGCGGCTCTATGAAGCCATATTGGGGCTCTATGAGGCAATAATGGGGCTCTATGAGGCACTAATGGGCTCTATGAGGTAATAATAGGGCTCTATGAGGCAATACGGGGGCTCTATGATGCAATAATGGGGCTCTATGAGGCAATGACGGGGCTCTATTACGCAATAATGGGGCTCTATGAGGCAATAATAGGGTCTATGAGGCTACTATGGGGCTCTATGGAGCAATAACGGAGCTCTGTGAGGCAATCATGGGGCTCTATGTTGCAATAATGGGGATCTATGAGGTAATAATGGGGCTCTATGATGTAATAAGGCAGCTCTCTGAGGCAATAATGGAGCTCTATGACGCAATAATCGGGCTGTATGAGGCAATATTGGGGCTCTATGATGCAATAATTATGCTCGATGAGGTTATAATGGGGCTCTATGATGCAATAATGGGGCTCTATGAGGCATTTATGGGGGTTCTATGACACAATAATGGAGCTCTATAACGCAATAATAGGGCTCTATGAGGCAATAATGGAGCTTTATGTCTCAAAAATGGGGCTCTATGAGGCAATAATGGTGCTGTATAACGCAATAATGGGGCTATACGTGGTAATAATGCGGCTCTATGACGCCATATTGGGACTCTATGAGGTAATAATGGGGCTCTATGAGGCAATAATGGGGCTCTCTGAGCCAATAATGGGGCTCTAAAACGCAATAATGGGGCTCTACGAGGTTCTAATGGGGCTCTACGAGGTTCTAATGGGGCTCTCTGAGGCAATAATGGGGCTCTATGAGGCAATAATGGGGCTCTATGAGGTTATAATGGGGCTCGAGGAGGCTATAATGAAGTCTATGAGGCAATAATGGGGCTCTATGTGGTTATAAAGGGTCTCTATGATGCAATAATGGGGCTCTACGAGGCTATAATGGGGCTCTATGAGGCTATGATGGGGTCTATGAGGCTATAATAGGATTTATGAGGCAATAATGGGGCTCTGTGATGCAATAATGGAACACTATGAAGAAATAATGGGGCTCTATAAGGCAAGAATGGGGCTCTACGAGGTAATAATGGGGCTCTATGAGGCAATAACGGGGCTCTATGACGCAATACTGGGGCTCAATGTTGGCTATAATGACGTCTATGGGGCTATAATGGGGCTCTATGGGGTTATAATTGGCCTCTATGAGGCAGTAATAGGGCTCTATGAGGGAATAATGGGGCTCTATATAGCAACAATGGGACTCTATGAGGCTATAATGGGGTCTATGAGGCTATTCTGGGGCTCTATGGAGCAATAATGGGAGTCCTCGAGTAAATAATGGGGCTCTATGTTGCAATCATGGTGCTCTATGCGGTAAGAATTGGGCTCTATGATGCAACAATGGGGCTCTAGGATGCAATAATGGGGCTCTAAGAGGCAATACTGGGGGTCTATGAGGCTATAATGCAGCTCTATGAGGCTATAATGATATCTTGGAGGCTATAATGGGCCTCTATGAGGTTATAATGGGGATGTGTTAGGCTATAATAGGGTTTATGAGGCAATAATGGGGCTCTAAGAGGCAATAATGGGGTTCTATGTCGTTATAAGGGGGCTCTATGACGCAATACTGGAGCTCTATGAGGCAATAATGGGGCTCTATGTCGAAACAATGGGGCTCTATGAGGATATAATGGGGCTCTATGAGGCAATAATGGGGCTCTAAGAGGTAATAATGGGGCTCTATGTCGCAACAATGGGGCTCTATGAGGCAATAATGGGGCTCTATGAGGCAATAATTGAGCTCTATAAGGTAATAATGTGGCCCTATGAGGCAATAATGGGGCTCTACGACGCAATAATGGGGCTCTCTGAGGCAATAATAAGGCTCTATGAGGCAAAAATGGGGCTCTATGAAGCAATAATGGGGCTCTATGCTGCAATAATAGGGCTCTATGAGGCAATAATGGTGCTCTATAACGCAATAATGGGGCTCTACAAGGTAATAATGCGGCTCTATGAAGCCATATTGGGGCTCTATGAGGCAATAATGGGGCTCTATGAGGCACTAATGGGCTCTATGAGGTAATAATAGGGCTCTATGAGGCAATACGGGGGCTCTATGATGCAATAATGGGGCTCTATGAGGCAATGACGGGGCTCTATTACGCAATAATGGGGCTCTATGAGGCAATAATAGGGTCTATGAGGCTACTATGGGGCTCTATGGAGCAATAACGGAGCTCTGTGAGGCAATCATGGGGCTCTATGTTGCAATAATGGGGATCTATGAGGTAATAATGGGGCTCTATGATGTAATAAGGCAGCTCTCTGAGGCAATAATGGAGCTCTATGACGCAATAATCGGGCTGTATGAGGCAATATTGGGGCTCTATGATGCAATAATTATGCTCGATGAGGTTATAATGGGGCTCTATGATGCAATAATGGGGCTCTATGAGGCATTTATGGGGGTTCTATGACACAATAATGGAGCTCTATAACGCAATAATAGGGCTCTATGAGGCAATAATGGAGCTTTATGTCTCAAAAATGGGGCTCTATGAGGCAATAATGGTGCTGTATAACGCAATAATGGGGCTATACGTGGTAATAATGCGGCTCTATGACGCCATATTGGGACTCTATGAGGTAATAATGGGGCTCTATGAGGCAATAATGGGGCTCTCTGAGCCAATAATGGGGCTCTAAAACGCAATAATGGGGCTCTACGAGGTTCTAATGGGGCTCTCTGAGGCAATAATGGGGCTCTATGAGGCAATAATGGGGCTCTATGAGGTTATAATGGGGCTCGAGGAGGCTATAATGAAGTCTATGAGGCAATAATGGGGCTCTATGTGGTTATAAAGGGTCTCTATGATGCAATAATGGGGCTCTACGAGGCTATAATGGGGCTCTATGAGGCTATGATGGGGTCTATGAGGCTATAATAGGATTTATGAGGCAATAATGGGGCTCTGTGATGCAATAATGGAACACTATGAAGAAATAATGGGGCTCTATAAGGCAAGAATGGGGCTCTACGAGGTAATAATGGGGCTCTATGAGGCAATAACGGGGCTCTATGACGCAATACTGGGGCTCAATGTTGGCTATAATGACGTCTATGGGGCTATAATGGGGCTCTATGGGGTTATAATTGGCCTCTATGAGGCAGTAATAGGGCTCTATGAGGGAATAATGGGGCTCTATATAGCAACAATGGGACTCTATGAGGCTATAATGGGGTCTATGAGGCTATTCTGGGGCTCTATGGAGCAATAATGGGAGTCCTCGAGTAAATAATGGGGCTCTATGTTGCAATCATGGTGCTCTATGCGGTAAGAATTGGGCTCTATGATGCAACAATGGGGCTCTAGGATGCAATAATGGGGCTCTAAGAGGCAATACTGGGGGTCTATGAGGCTATAATGCAGCTCTATGAGGCTATAATGATATCTTGGAGGCTATAATGGGCCTCTATGAGGTTATAATGGGGATGTGTTAGGCTATAATAGGGTTTATGAGGCAATAATGGGGCTCTAAGAGGCAATAATGGGGTTCTATGTCGTTATAAGGGGGCTCTATGACGCAATACTGGAGCTCTATGAGGCAATAATGGGGCTCTATGTCGAAACAATGGGGCTCTATGAGGATATAATGGGGCTCTATGAGGCAATAATGGGGCTCTAAGAGGTAATAATGGGGCTCTATGTCGCAACAATGGGGCTCTATGAGGCAATAATGGGGCTCTATGAGGCAATAATTGAGCTCTATAAGGTAATAATGTGGCCCTATGAGGCAATAATGGGGCTCTACGACGCAATAATGGGGCTCTCTGAGGCAATAATAAGGCTCTATGAGGCAAAAATGGGGCTCTATGAAGCAATAATGGGGCTCTATGCTGCAATAATAGGGCTCTATGAGGCAATAATGGTGCTCTATAACGCAATAATGGGGCTCTACAAGGTAATAATGCGGCTCTATGAAGCCATATTGGGGCTCTATGAGGCAATAATGGGGCTCTATGAGGCACTAATGGGCTCTATGAGGTAATAATAGGGCTCTATGAGGCAATACGGGGGCTCTATGATGCAATAATGGGGCTCTATGAGGCAATGACGGGGCTCTATTACGCAATAATGGGGCTCTATGAGGCAATAATAGGGTCTATGAGGCTACTATGGGGCTCTATGGAGCAATAACGGAGCTCTGTGAGGCAATCATGGGGCTCTATGTTGCAATAATGGGGATCTATGAGGTAATAATGGGGCTCTATGATGTAATAAGGCAGCTCTCTGAGGCAATAATGGAGCTCTATGACGCAATAATCGGGCTGTATGAGGCAATATTGGGGCTCTATGATGCAATAATTATGCTCGATGAGGTTATAATGGGGCTCTATGATGCAATAATGGGGCTCTATGAGGCATTTATGGGGGTTCTATGACACAATAATGGAGCTCTATAACGCAATAATAGGGCTCTATGAGGCAATAATGGAGCTTTATGTCTCAAAAATGGGGCTCTATGAGGCAATAATGGTGCTGTATAACGCAATAATGGGGCTATACGTGGTAATAATGCAGCTCTATGACGCCATATTGGGACTCTATGAGGTAATAATGGGGCTCTATGAGGCAATAATGGGGCTCTCTGAGCCAATAATGGGGCTCTAAAACGCAATAATGGGGCT
Organism: Pezoporus flaviventris; assembly: GCF_033815535.1. Taxonomy (NCBI): domain Eukaryota; kingdom Metazoa; phylum Chordata; class Aves; order Psittaciformes; family Psittacidae; genus Pezoporus; species Pezoporus flaviventris. The sequence continues at coordinate 492,938 of NW_026892622.1, forward strand.
CTACGAGGTTCTAATGGGGCTCTCTGAGGCAATAATGGGGCTCTATGAGGCAATAATGGGGCTCTATGAGGTTATAATGGGGCTCGAGGAGGCTATAATGAAGTCTATGAGGCAATAATGGGGCTCTATGTGGTTATAAAGGGTCTCTATGATGCAATAATGGGGCTCGACGAGGCTATAATGGGGCTCTATGAGGCTATGATGGGGTCTATGAGGCTATAATAGGATTTATGAGGCAATAATGGGGCTCTGTGATGCAATAATGGAACACTATGAAGAAATAATGGGGCTCTATAAGGCAAGAATGGGGCTCTACGAGGTAATAATGGGGCTCTATGAGGCAATAACGGGGCTCTATGACGCAATACTGGGGCTCAATGTTGGCTATAATGACGTCTATGGGGCTATAATGGGGCTCTATGGGGTTATAATTGGCCTCTATGAGGCAGTAATAGGGCTCTATGAGGGAATAATGGGGCTCTATATAGCAACAATGGGACTCTATGAGGCTATAATGGGGTCTATGAGGCTATTCTGGGGCTCTATGGAGCAATAATGGGAGTCCTCGAGTAAATAATGGGGCTCTATGTTGCAATCATGGTGCTCTATGCGGTAAGAATTGGGCTCTATGATGCAACAATGGGGCTCTAGGATGCAATAATGGGGCTCTAAGAGGCAATACTGGGGGTCTATGAGGCTATAATGCAGCTCTATGAGGCTATAATGATATCTTGGAGGCTATAATGGGCCTCTATGAGGTTATAATGGGGATGTGTTAGGCTATAATAGGGTTTATGAGGCAATAATGGGGCTCTAAGAGGCAATAATGGGGTTCTATGTCGTTATAAGGGGGCTCTATGACGCAATACTGGAGCTCTATGAGGCAATAATGGGGCTCTATGTCGAAACAATGGGGCTCTATGAGGATATAATGGGGCACTATGAGGCAATAATGGGGCTCTATGAGGTAATAATGGGGCTCTATGTCGCAACAATGGGGCTCTATGAGGCAATAATGCGGCTCTATGAGGATATAATGAGGTCTTTGAGGCTATAATGGGCCTCTATAGGGTTATAATGGGGCTCTGTTAGGCTATAATAGGGTTCTTGAGGCAATAATGGGGCTCTATGATGCAATAATGGGGCTCTATGAGGTTTTAATGGGGCTCTATGACGCAATAATGGGTCTCTATGAGGCTATAATGTGGTATATGAGGCAATAATGGGGCTGTATGAGGTAATAATGGGCCTCTATGAGGCAATAATGGGGCTCTATGTGGTTACAAAGGGCCTCTATGAGGCAATAATGGGCCTCTATGAGGCAATAATGGGGCTCTATGAGGCAATACTCGGGCTCTGTGAGTCAGTACTGGGGCTCTATGATGCAATAATGAGGCTCTATGAGGTAATAATGGGGCGCTATAATGCAATAATGGGGCTCTATGAGGCAACAATGGGGCTCTATGAGGCAATAATGCGGCTCTATGAGGCTATAATGAGGTCTTTGAGGCTATAATGGGCCTCCATGGGGTTATAATGGGGCTCTGTTAGGCTATAATAGGGTTTATGAGGCAATAATGGGGCTCTATGACGCAATAATTGGGCTCTATGAGGCAATAATAGCCTCTATTTGGAAATAATTTGGCTCTATGAGGTTATAATGCGGCTGTATGAAGCAATCATGGGGCTCTATGATGCACTAATGGGGGTTCTATGACGCAATAATTGGGCTCTATAGGCAATAATGGGGCTCTAGGAGGCTATAATGAAGTATATGAGGCAATAATGGGGCTCTATGTGGTTATAAAGGGTCTCTATGATGCAATAATGTGACTCTATGAGCCAATAATGGGGCTCTATGAGGCTATAATGGGGCTCTATGAGGTAATAATGGGGCTCTAGGAGGCTATAATGAAGTCTATGACGCAATAATGGGCCTCTATGTGGTCATAAAGGGTCTCTATGATGCAATAATGGGGCTCTCTGAGCCAATAATGGGGCTCTATGAGGCTATAATGGGGTCTATGAGGCTATTCTGGGGCTCTATGGAGCAATAATGGGACTCTACGAGTAAATAATGGGGCTCTATGTTGCAATCGTGGTGCTCTATGAGGTAAGGATTGGGCTCTAGGATGCAATAATGGGGCTCTAGGATGCAATAATGGGGGTTCTATGACGCAATAATGGAGATCTATGACGCAATAATGGAGATCTATGACGCAATAATGGAGCTCTATGAGGCAATAATGGGGCTCTATAAGGCAATAATGGGGCTCTGTGATGCAATAATGGGGCTCTATGAGGTTATAATGGGGCTCTATGAGGCAATAAGGGGCTCTATGAGGCAATAAGGTGCTCTATGGGGCAATAATGGGGCCCTGTGAGGCAATAATGGGGCTCTATGAGGCTATAATAGGGTTAACGAGGCAATAATGGGGCTCTTTGATGCAATAATGGAACTCTATGAAGCAATAATGGGGCTCTATAACCCAATAATGGGGCTGTACGAGGCAATAATGGGGCTCTATGATGCAACACCGGGGCTCTATGATGGCTATAATGAGGTTTATGAGGCTATAATGGGGCTTTATGGGGTTACAATGAGGCTCTATGAGGCAGTAATGGGGCTCTATGAGGGAATAATGGGGCGCTATATCCAAACAATGGGGCTCTGTGATGCAATAATGGGGCTCTATGAGGTTATAATGGGGCTCTATGAGGCAATAAGGGGCTCTATGAGGCAATAAGGGGCTCTATGGGGCAATAATGGGGCCCTGTGAGGCAATAATGGGGCTCTATGAGGCTATAATAGGGTTAACGAGGCAATAATGGGGCTCTTTGATGCAATAATGGAACTCTATGAAGCAATAATGGGGCTCTATAACCCAATAATGGGGCTGTACGAGGCAATAATGGGGCTCTATGATGCAACACCGGGGCTCTATGATGGCTATAATGAGGTTTATGAGGCTATAATGGGGCTTTATGGGGTTACAATGAGGCTCTATGAGGCAGTAATGGGGCTCTATGAGGGAATAATGGGGCGCTATATCCAAACAATGGGGCTCCATGAGGCAATAATGGGGCACTATGAGGCAATAATAGGGCTCTATCAGGCAATAATGGGGCTTTATGAGGAATTAATGGGGTCTAGGAGGCTATTATGGGGCTCTATGAGGCAATAACGGGGCTCTATGAGGCAATAATAGGGCTCTATGTTGCAATAATGGGGCTCTATGAGGCAATAGTGGGGCTCTATGAGACAATAATAAGGCTCTATGAGGTTATAATGGTGCTCTACAATGCAATAATGGGGCTCTATGAGGCAATTATTGGGGGTTCTATGATGCAATAATGGAGCTCTGTGACGCAATAATAGGGCTCTATCATGCAATAATGGTGCTCTATTACCCAATAATGGGGCTCTACGAGGTAATAATGCGGCTCTATGAAGCCATATTGGGGCTCTATGTGGCAATGATGCGGCTCCATGAGGCAATAATGGGGCTCTATGAGGAAATAACGGGCTCTATGAGGTAATAATGGGGCTCAACGAGGCAATAAAGGAGCAATATGAGACAATAATGGGGCTCTATGAGGCAATAATGGGGCTCAATGTTGCAATAATGGGGCACTATGATGTAATAATTGGGCTCTATTAGGCAATAATGGGGCTCTATGAGGATATAATGGTGCTCTATAATGCAATAATGGGGTTCTACAAGGTAAGAATGCGGCTCTATGAAGCCATATTGGGGCTCTATGAGGCAATAATGAGGCTCTATGACGCAATAATGGGGCTCTATGAGGTTATTAATGGTGCACTATAATGCAATAATGAGGCTCTATGACACAAATATGGGGGTTCTATGACGCAATAATGGAGCTCTATCATGGATAATAGGGCTCTATCATGCAATAATGGTGCTCTATAACGAAATAATGAGGCTCTACGAAATAATGCGGCTCTAAGAAGCCGTATTGGGGCTCTATGAGGCAATAATGGGGCTCTATGAGGCAATAATGGGGCTCTATGTGGAAATAATGGGGCTCTATGAGGAAATAATGGGGCTCCATGATACAATAATGGGGCTCTATAAGGCAATAATGGGGCTCTGTGATGCAATAATGCAGCTCTATGAGGTTATAAGGGGACTCTATGAGGCAATAATGGGGCTCTATGTGGTTATAAAGGGTCTCTATGATGCAATAATGGGGCTCTACGAGGCTATAATGGGGCTCTATGTGGCTATGATGGGGTCTATGAGCCTATAATAGGATTTATGAGGCAATAATGGGGCTCTGTGATGCAATAATGGAACACTATGAAGAAATAATGGTGCTCTATAAGTCAAGAATGGGGCTCTACGAGGTAATAATGGGGCTCTATGAGGCAATAACGGGGCTCTATGACGCAATACTGGGGCTCAATGTTGGCTATAATGACGTCTATGGGGCTATAATGGGGCTCTATGGGGTTATAATTGGCCTCTATGAGGCAGTAATAGGGCTCTATGAGGGAATAATGGGGCTCTATATAGCAACAATGGGACTCTATGAGGCTATAATGAGGTCTATGAGGCAATAATGGGGCTCTATGTGGTTATAAAGGGTCTCTATGATGCAATAATGGGGCTCTATGAGGCAATAATGGGGCTCTATGAGGTAATAATGGGGCTCTATGTGGTTATAAAGGGTTTCTATGATGCAATAATGGGGCTCTATGAGGCAATAATGGGGCTCTATGAGGTAATACTGGGGCTCTATGTGGTTATAAAGGGGCTCTATGACGCAATAATGGGGCTCTATGAGGCAATAATGGGGCTCTATGAGGCAATAATGGGGCTCTAAGTCGCAACAATGGGGCTCTATGAGGAAATAATGCGGCTCTATGAGGCTATAATGAGGTCTTTGAGGCTATAATGGGCCTCTATGGGGTTATAATGGGGCTCTGTTAGGCTATAATAGGGTTTATGAGGCAATAATGGGGCTCTATGACGCAACAATCGGGCTCTATGAGGCAATAATGGGCTCTATGGGGAAATAATTTGGCTCTATGAGGTTATAATGGGGCTCTATGAAGCAATCATGGGGCTCTATGACGCACTAATGGGGGTTCTGTGATGCAATAATGGAGCTCTATGAGGCAATAATCGGGCTCTATGAGGCAATAATGGGGCTCTGTGATGCAATAATGCAGCTCTATGAGGTTATAAGGGGACTCTATGAGGCAATAATGGGGCTCTATGAGGCAATAATGGGGCTCTATGAGGCAATAATTGAGCTCTATAAGGTAATAATGTGGCCCTATGAGGCAATAATGGGGCTCTACGACGCAATAATGGGGCTCTCTGAGGCAATAATAAGGCTCTGTGAGGCAAAAATGGGGCTCTATGAAGCAATAATGGGGCTCTATGCTGCAATAATGGGGCTCTATGCTGCAATAATAGGGCTCTATGAGGCAATAATGGTGCTCTATAACGCAATAATGGGGCTCTACAAGGTAATAATGCGGCTCTATGAAGCCATATTGGGGCTCTATGAGGCAATACTGGGGCTCTATGAGGCACTAATGGGCTCTATGAGGTAATAATAGGGCTCTATGAGGCAATACGGGGGCTCTATGATGCAATAATGGGGCTCTATGAGGCAATGACGGGGCTCTATTACGCAATAATGGGGCTCTATGAGGCAATAATAGGGTCTATGAGGCTACTATGGGGCTCTATGGAGCAATAACGGAGCTCTGTGAGGCAATCATGGGGCTCTATGTTGCAATAATGGGGATCTATGAGGGAATAATGGGGCTCTATATAGCAACAATGGGACTCTATGAGGCTATAATGGGGTCTATGAGGCTATTCTGGGGCTCTATGGAGCAATAATGGGAGTCCTCGAGTAAATAATGGGGCTCTATGTTGCAATCATGGTGCTCTATGCGGTAAGAATTGGGCTCTATGATGCAACAATGGGGCTCTAGGATGCAATAATGGGGCTCTAAGAGGCAATACTGGGGGTCTATGAGGCTATAATGCAGCTCTATGAGGCTATAATGATATCTTGGAGGCTATAATGGGCCTCTATGAGGTTATAATGGGGATGTGTTAGGCTATAATAGGGTTTATGAGGCAATAATGGGGCTCTAAGAGGCAATAATGGGGTTCTATGTCGTTATAAGGGGGCTCTATGACGCAATACTGGAGCTCTATGAGGCAATAATGGGGCTCTATGTCGAAACAATGGGGCTCTATGAGGATATAATGGGGCTCTATGAGGCAATAATGGGGCTCTAAGAGGTAATAATGGGGCTCTATGTCGCAACAATGGGGCTCTATGAGGCAATAATGGGGCTCTATGAGGCAATAATTGAGCTCTATAAGGTAATAATGTGGCCCTATGAGGCAATAATGGGGCTCTACGACGCAATAATGGGGCTCTCTGAGGCAATAATAAGGCTCTATGAGGCAAAAATGGGGCTCTATAACGCAATAATGGGGCTCTACAAGGTAATAATGCGGCTCTATGAAGCCATATTGGGGCTCTATGAGGCAATAATGGGGCTCTATGAGGCACTAATGGGCTCTATGAGGTAATAATAGGGCTCTATGAGGCAATACGGGGGCTCTATGATGCAATAATGGGGCTCTATGAGGCAATGACGGGGCTCTATTACGCAATAATGGGGCTCTATGAGGCAATAATAGGGTCTATGAGGCTACTATGGGGCTCTATGGAGCAATAACGGAGCTCTGTGAGGCAATCATGGGGCTCTATGTTGCAATAATGGGGATCTATGAGGTAATAATGGGGCTCTATGATGTAATAAGGCAGCTCTCTGAGGCAATAATGGAGCTCTATGACGCAATAATCGGGCTGTATGAGGCAATATTGGGGCTCTATGATGCAATAATTATGCTCGATGAGGTTATAATGGGGCTCTATGATGCAATAATGGGGCTCTATGAGGCATTTATGGGGGTTCTATGACACAATAATGGAGCTCTATAACGCAATAATAGGGCTCTATGAGGCAATAATGGAGCTTTATGTCTCAAAAATGGGGCTCTATGAGGCAATAATGGTGCTGTATAACGCAATAATGGGGCTATACGTGGTAATAATGCGGCTCTATGACGCCATATTGGGACTCTATGAGGTTATAATGGGGCTCTATGAGGCAATAATGGGGCTCTCTGAGCCAATAATGGGGCTCTAAAACGCAATAATGGGGCTCTACGAGGTTCTAATGGGGCTCTCTGAGGCAATAATGGGGCTCTATGAGGCAATAATGGGGCTCTATGAGGTTATAATGGGGCTCGAGGAGGCTATAATGAAGTCTATGAGGCAATAATGGGGCTCTATGTGGTTATAAAGGGTCTCTATGATGCAATAATGGGGCTCGACGAGGCTATAATGGGGCTCTATGAGGCTATGATGGGGTCTATGAGGCTATAATAGGATTTATGAGGCAATAATGGGGCTCTGTGATGCAATAATGGAACACTATGAAGAAATAATGGGGCTCTATAAGGCAAGAATGGGGCTCTACGAGGTAATAATGGGGCTCTATGAGGCAATAACGGGGCTCTATGACGCAATACTGGGGCTCAATGTTGGCTATAATGACGTCTATGGGGCTATAATGGGGCTCTATGGGGTTATAATTGGCCTCTATGAGGCAGTAATAGGGCTCTATGAGGGAATAATGGGGCTCTATATAGCAACAATGGGACTCTATGAGGCTATAATGGGGTCTATGAGGCTATTCTGGGGCTCTATGGAGCAATAATGGGAGTCCTCGAGTAAATAATGGGGCTCTATGTTGCAATCATGGTGCTCTATGCGGTAAGAATTGGGCTCTATGATGCAACAATGGGGCTCTAGGATGCAATAATGGGGCTCTAAGAGGCAATACTGGGGGTCTATGAGGCTATAATGCAGCTCTATGAGGCTATAATGATATCTTGGAGGCTATAATGGGCCTCTATGAGGTTATAATGGGGATGTGTTAGGCTATAATAGGGTTTATGAGGCAATAATGGGGCTCTAAGAGGCAATAATGGGGTTCTATGTCGTTATAAGGGGGCTCTATGACGCAATACTGGAGCTCTATGAGGCAATAATGGGGCTCTATGTCGAAACAATGGGGCTCTATGAGGATATAATGGGGCTCTATGAGGCAATAATGGGGCTCTAAGAGGTAATAATGGGGCTCTATGTCGCAACAATGGGGCTCTATGAGGCAATAATGGGGCTCTATGAGGCAATAATTGAGCTCTATAAGGTAATAATGTGGCCCTATGAGGCAATAATGGGGCTCTACGACGCAATAATGGGGCTCTCTGAGGCAATAATAAGGCTCTATGAGGCAAAAATGGGGCTCTATGAAGCAATAATGGGGCTCTATGCTGCAATAATAGGGCTCTATGAGGCAATAATGGTGCTCTATAACGCAATAATGGGGCTCTACAAGGTAATAATGCGGCTCTATGAAGCCATATTGGGGCTCTATGAGGCAATAATGGGGCTCTATGAGGCACTAATGGGCTCTATGAGGTAATAATAGGGCTCTATGAGGCAATACGGGGGCTCTATGATGCAATAATGGGGCTCTATGAGGCAATGACGGGGCTCTATTACGCAATAATGGGGCTCTATGAGGCAATAATAGGGTCTATGAGGCTACTATGGGGCTCTATGGAGCAATAACGGAGCTCTGTGAGGCAATCATGGGGCTCTATGTTGCAATAATGGGGATCTATGAGGTAATAATGGGGCTCTATGATGTAATAAGGCAGCTCTCTGAGGCAATAATGGAGCTCTATGACGCAATAATCGGGCTGTATGAGGCAATATTGGGGCTCTATGATGCAATAATTATGCTCGATGAGGTTATAATGGGGCTCTATGATGCAATAATGGGGCTCTATGAGGCATTTATGGGGGTTCTATGACACAATAATGGAGCTCTATAACGCAATAATAGGGCTCTATGAGGCAATAATGGAGCTTTATGTCTCAAAAATGGGGCTCTATGAGGCAATAATGGTGCTGTATAACGCAATAATGGGGCTATACGTGGTAATAATGCGGCTCTATGACGCCATATTGGGACTCTATGAGGTAATAATGGGGCTCTATGAGGCAATAATGGGGCTCTCTGAGCCAATAATGGGGCTCTAAAACGCAATAATGGGGCTCTACGAGGTTCTAATGGGGCTCTCTGAGGCAATAATGGGGCTCTATGAGGCAATAATGGGGCTCTATGAGGTTATAATGGGGCTCGAGGAGGCTATAATGAAGTCTATGAGGCAATAATGGGGCTCTATGTGGTTATAAAGGGTCTCTATGATGCAATAATGGGGCTCTACGAGGCTATAATGGGGCTCTATGAGGCTATGATGGGGTCTATGAGGCTATAATAGGATTTATGAGGCAATAATGGGGCTCTGTGATGCAATAATGGAACACTATGAAGAAATAATGGGGCTCTATAAGGCAAGAATGGGGCTCTACGAGGTAATAATGGGGCTCTATGAGGCAATAACGGGGCTCTATGACGCAATACTGGGGCTCAATGTTGGCTATAATGACGTCTATGGGGCTATAATGGGGCTCTATGGGGTTATAATTGGCCTCTATGAGGCAGTAATAGGGCTCTATGAGGGAATAATGGGGCTCTATATAGCAACAATGGGACTCTATGAGGCTATAATGGGGTCTATGAGGCTATTCTGGGGCTCTATGGAGCAATAATGGGAGTCCTCGAGTAAATAATGGGGCTCTATGTTGCAATCATGGTGCTCTATGCGGTAAGAATTGGGCTCTATGATGCAACAATGGGGCTCTAGGATGCAATAATGGGGCTCTAAGAGGCAATACTGGGGGTCTATGAGGCTATAATGCAGCTCTATGAGGCTATAATGATATCTTGGAGGCTATAATGGGCCTCTATGAGGTTATAATGGGGATGTGTTAGGCTATAATAGGGTTTATGAGGCAATAATGGGGCTCTAAGAGGCAATAATGGGGTTCTATGTCGTTATAAGGGGGCTCTATGACGCAATACTGGAGCTCTATGAGGCAATAATGGGGCTCTATGTCGAAACAATGGGGCTCTATGAGGATATAATGGGGCTCTATGAGGCAATAATGGGGCTCTAAGAGGTAATAATGGGGCTCTATGTCGCAACAATGGGGCTCTATGAGGCAATAATGGGGCTCTATGAGGCAATAATTGAGCTCTATAAGGTAATAATGTGGCCCTATGAGGCAATAATGGGGCTCTACGACGCAATAATGGGGCTCTCTGAGGCAATAATAAGGCTCTATGAGGCAAAAATGGGGCTCTATGAAGCAATAATGGGGCTCTATGCTGCAATAATAGGGCTCTATGAGGCAATAATGGTGCTCTATAACGCAATAATGGGGCTCTACAAGGTAATAATGCGGCTCTATGAAGCCATATTGGGGCTCTATGAGGCAATAATGGGGCTCTATGAGGCACTAATGGGCTCTATGAGGTAATAATAGGGCTCTATGAGGCAATACGGGGGCTCTATGATGCAATAATGGGGCTCTATGAGGCAATGACGGGGCTCTATTACGCAATAATGGGGCTCTATGAGGCAATAATAGGGTCTATGAGGCTACTATGGGGCTCTATGGAGCAATAACGGAGCTCTGTGAGGCAATCATGGGGCTCTATGTTGCAATAATGGGGATCTATGAGGTAATAATGGGGCTCTATGATGTAATAAGGCAGCTCTCTGAGGCAATAATGGAGCTCTATGACGCAATAATCGGGCTGTATGAGGCAATATTGGGGCTCTATGATGCAATAATTATGCTCGATGAGGTTATAATGGGGCTCTATGATGCAATAATGGGGCTCTATGAGGCATTTATGGGGGTTCTATGACACAATAATGGAGCTCTATAACGCAATAATAGGGCTCTATGAGGCAATAATGGAGCTTTATGTCTCAAAAATGGGGCTCTATGAGGCAATAATGGTGCTGTATAACGCAATAATGGGGCTATACGTGGTAATAATGCGGCTCTATGACGCCATATTGGGACTCTATGAGGTTATAATGGGGCTCTATGAGGCAATAATGGGGCTCTCTGAGCCAATAATGGGGCTCTAAAACGCAATAATGGGGCTCTACGAGGTTCTAATGGGGCTCTCTGAGGCAATAATGGGGCTCTATGAGGCAATAATGGGGCTCTATGAGGTTATAATGGGGCTCGAGGAGGCTATAATGAAGTCTATGAGGCAATAATGGGGCTCTATGTGGTTATAAAGGGTCTCTATGATGCAATAATGGGGCTCGACGAGGCTATAATGGGGCTCTATGAGGCTATGATGGGGTCTATGAGGCTATAATAGGATTTATGAGGCAATAATGGGGCTCTGTGATGCAATAATGGAACACTATGAAGAAATAATGGGGCTCTATAAGGCAAGAATGGGGCTCTACGAGGTAATAATGGGGCTCTATGAGGCAATAACGGGGCTCTATGACGCAATACTGGGGCTCAATGTTGGCTATAATGACGTCTATGGGGCTATAATGGGGCTCTATGGGGTTATAATTGGCCTCTATGAGGCAGTAATAGGGCTCTATGAGGGAATAATGGGGCTCTATATAGCAACAATGGGACTCTATGAGGCTATAATGGGGTCTATGAGGCTATTCTGGGGCTCTATGGAGCAATAATGGGAGTCCTCGAGTAAATAATGGGGCTCTATGTTGCAATCATGGTGCTCTATGCGGTAAGAATTGGGCTCTATGATGCAACAATGGGGCTCTAGGATGCAATAATGGGGCTCTAAGAGGCAATACTGGGGGTCTATGAGGCTATAATGCAGCTCTATGAGGCTATAATGATATCTTGGAGGCTATAATGGGCCTCTATGAGGTTATAATGGGGATGTGTTAGGCTATAATAGGGTTTATGAGGCAATAATGGGGCTCTAAGAGGCAATAATGGGGTTCTATGTCGTTATAAGGGGGCTCTATGACGCAATACTGGAGCTCTATGAGGCAATAATGGGGCTCTATGTCGAAACAATGGGGCTCTATGAGGATATAATGGGGCACTATGAGGCAATAATGGGGCTCTATGAGGTAATAATGGGGCTCTATGTCGCAACAATGGGGCTCTATGAGGCAATAATGCGGCTCTATGAGGATATAATGAGGTCTTTGAGGCTATAATGGGCCTCTATAGGGTTATAATGGGGCTCTGTTAGGCTATAATAGGGTTCTTGAGGCAATAATGGGGCTCTATGATGCAATAATGGGGCTCTATGAGGTTTTAATGGGGCTCTATGACGCAATAATGGGTCTCTATGAGGCTATAATGTGGTATATGAGGCAATAATGGGGCTGTATGAGGTAATAATGGGCCTCTATGAGGCAATAATGGGGCTCTATGTGGTTACAAAGGGCCTCTATGAGGCAATAATGGGCCTCTATGAGGCAATAATGGGGCTCTATGAGGCAATACTCGGGCTCTGTGAGTCAGTACTGGGGCTCTATGATGCAATAATGAGGCTCTATGAGGTAATAATGGGGCGCTATAATGCAATAATGGGGCTCTATGAGGCAACAATGGGGCTCTATGAGGCAATAATGCGGCTCTATGAGGCTATAATGAGGTCTTTGAGGCTATAATGGGCCTCCATGGGGTTATAATGGGGCTCTGTTAGGCTATAATAGGGTTTATGAGGCAATAATGGGGCTCTATGACGCAATAATTGGGCTCTATGAGGCAATAATAGCCTCTATTTGGAAATAATTTGGCTCTATGAGGTTATAATGCGGCTGTATGAAGCAATCATGGGGCTCTATGATGCACTAATGGGGGTTCTATGACGCAATAATTGGGCTCTATAGGCAATAATGGGGCTCTAGGAGGCTATAATGAAGTATATGAGGCAATAATGGGGCTCTATGTGGTTATAAAGGGTCTCTATGATGCAATAATGTGACTCTATGAGCCAATAATGGGGCTCTATGAGGCTATAATGGGGCTCTATGAGGTAATAATGGGGCTCTAGGAGGCTATAATGAAGTCTATGACGCAATAATGGGCCTCTATGTGGTCATAAAGGGTCTCTATGATGCAATAATGGGGCTCTCTGAGCCAATAATGGGGCTCCATGAGGCTATAATGGGGTCTAGGAGGCTATAATAGGATTTATGAGGCAATAGTGGGGCTCTGTGATGCAATAATGGAACACTACGAATCAATAATGGGGCTCCAAAACGCAATAATGGGGCTCTACGAGGTAATAATGGAGCTCTATGATGCAATAATGGAGCTCTAAGAGGCAATAATGGGCCTCTATGAGGCAATAATGGGGCTCTATGGCGCAACAATGGAGCTCTAAGAGGCAATACTGGGGCTCTATGTGGTTATAAAGGGGCTCTATGAGGCAATAATGGGGCTCTATGAGGCAATAATGGGACTCTATGAAGCTATAATGGGGTATATGAGGCAATAATGGGGCTCTATGAGTCTATAATGAGGTCTACGAGGCTATAATGGCGTCTATGGGGTTATAATGGGGCTCTATGACACTACAACGGGGCTATACGAGGATATAATGGGGCTCTATGAGTCAATAATGGGGCTCAAGGAGGCTATAATAAGGCTCTATGAGGTTATAATGGGGCTCTATGAATCAATAATGCGGCTTCAGGAGGCTATAATGGGGTCTATGATGCAATAATGGAGCTGTATGAGGCAATAATGGGGGTCTATGAGGCAATACTGGGGCTCTATGTCGTTATAAAGAGGCTCTAAGAGGCAATAATGGGGCTCTATGAGGCAATAATGGGGCTCTATGAGGCAACAATGGAGGTCTACGAGGCAATACGGGGGCTCTATAATGCAATAATGGGGCTCTATGAGGTTTTAATGGGGCTCTATGACGCAATAATGGGTCTCCATGAGGCTATAATGTGGTATAGGAGGCAATAATTGGGCTCTATGAGGCAATACCGGGGCTCTATTAGGCAATAATGGGGCTCTATGAGGCCATAATAGGGCTCTATGAGGCAATAATGGCGCTCTATGAGGCTTATATGGGGCTCTATAAGGTTATAATGGGGCTCTGTTAGGCTATAATAGGGTTTATGAGGCAATAATGGGGCTCTATGATGCAATAATGGGGCTCTATGAGGCAATAATAGGCTCTATGGGGAGAAAATTTGGCTCTATGAGGTTATAATGGGGCTCTATGAAGCAATCATGGGGCTCTATGATGCACTAATGGGGGTTCTATGACGCAATAATGGGGCTCTAGGAGGCAATAATGGGGCTCTATGAGGCAATAATGGGGCTCTATGTCGCAACAATGGGGCTCTAGGAGGCTTTAATGAAGTCTATGAGGCAATAATGGGGCTCTATGTCGTTATCAAGGGTCTCTATGATGCAATAACGTGGCTCTATGAGCCAATAATGGGGCTCTATGAGGTAATAATGGGGCGCTATGATGCAATAACGGGGCTCTATGAGGTTTTAATGGGGCTCTATGACGCAATAATGGGGCTCTATGAGGCTATAAAGGGGTATATGAGGCAATAATGGGGCTCTATGAGGCAATAATGAGGTCTACGAGGCTATAATGGCATCTCTGGGGTTATAATGGGGCTCTTTGTGGCTATAACGGGGCTCTACGGGGTAATAATGGGGCTCTGTGAGCAATACTGGGGCTCTATGATGCAATAATGGGGCTCTATGAGGCAATAATGGGGCTCTATGAGGTTATAATCGGGCTCTATGAGGCAATAATAGGCTCTATGGGGAAATAATTTGGCTCTATGAGGTTATAATGGGGCTCTATGAAGCAATCACGGGTCTCTATGACGCACTAATGGGGGTTCTATGACCCAATAATGGAGCTCTACGAGGCAAAAATAGGGCTCTATGAGGCAATAATGGAGCTCTGTGTCGAAACAATGGGGCTCTAGGAGGCTATAATGAGGTCTAGGAGGCTATAATGAGGTCTATGAGGCAATAATGGGGCTCTATGTGGTTATAAAGGGTCTCTATGATGCAATAATGGGGCTCTACGAGGCTATAATGGGGCTCTATGTGGCTATGATGGGGTCTATGAGCCTATAATAGGATTTATGAGGCAATAATGGGGCTCTGTGATGCAATAATGGAACACTATGAAGAAATAATGGTGCTCTATAAGTCAAGAATGGGGCTCTACGAGGTAATAATGGGGCTCTATGAGGCAATAACGGGGCTCTATGACGCAATACTGGGGCTCAATGTTGGCTATAATGACGTCTATGGGGCTATAATGGGGCTCTATGGGGTTATAATTGGCCTCTATGAGGCAGTAATAGGGCTCTATGAGGGAATAATGGGGCTCTATATAGCAACAATGGGACTCTATGAGGCTATAATGAGGTCTATGAGGCAATAATGGGGCTCTATGTGGTTATAAAGGGTCTCTATGATGCAATAATGGGGCTCTATGAGGCAATAATGGGGCTCTATGAGGTAATAATGGGGCTCTATGTGGTTATAAAGGGTTTCTATGATGCAATAATGGGGCTCTATGAGGCAATAATGGGGCTCTATGAGGTAATACTGGGGCTCTATGTGGTTATAAAGGGGCTCTATGACGCAATAATGGGGCTCTATGAGGCAATAATGGGGCTCTATGAGGCAATAATGGGGCTCTAAGTCGCAACAATGGGGCTCTATGAGGAAATAATGCGGCTCTATGAGGCTATAATGAGGTCTTTGAGGCTATAATGGGCCTCTATGGGGTTATAATGGGGCTCTGTTAGGCTATAATAGGGTTTATGAGGCAATAATGGGGCTCTATGACGCAACAATCGGGCTCTATGAGGCAATAATGGGCTCTATGGGGAAATAATTTGGCTCTATGAGGTTATAATGGGGCTCTATGAAGCAATCATGGGGCTCTATGACGCACTAATGGGGGTTCTGTGATGCAATAATGGAGCTCTATGAGGCAATAATCGGGCTCTATGAGGCAATAATGGGGCTCTGTGATGCAATAATGCAGCTCTATGAGGTTATAAGGGGACTCTATGAGGCAATAATGGGGCTCTATGAGGCAATAATGGGGCTCTATGAGGCAATAATTGAGCTCTATAAGGTAATAATGTGGCCCTATGAGGCAATAATGGGGCTCTACGACGCAATAATGGGGCTCTCTGAGGCAATAATAAGGCTCTGTGAGGCAAAAATGGGGCTCTATGAAGCAATAATGGGGCTCTATGCTGCAATAATGGGGCTCTATGCTGCAATAATAGGGCTCTATGAGGCAATAATGGTGCTCTATAACGCAATAATGGGGCTCTACAAGGTAATAATGCGGCTCTATGAAGCCATATTGGGGCTCTATGAGGCAATACTGGGGCTCTATGAGGCACTAATGGGCTCTATGAGGTAATAATAGGGCTCTATGAGGCAATACGGGGGCTCTATGATGCAATAATGGGGCTCTATGAGGCAATGACGGGGCTCTATTACGCAATAATGGGGCTCTATGAGGCAATAATAGGGTCTATGAGGCTACTATGGGGCTCTATGGAGCAATAACGGAGCTCTGTGAGGCAATCATGGGGCTCTATGTTGCAATAATGGGGATCTATGAGGGAATAATGGGGCTCTATATAGCAACAATGGGACTCTATGAGGCTATAATGGGGTCTATGAGGCTATTCTGGGGCTCTATGGAGCAATAATGGGAGTCCTCGAGTAAATAATGGGGCTCTATGTTGCAATCATGGTGCTCTATGCGGTAAGAATTGGGCTCTATGATGCAACAATGGGGCTCTAGGATGCAATAATGGGGCTCTAAGAGGCAATACTGGGGGTCTATGAGGCTATAATGCAGCTCTATGAGGCTATAATGATATCTTGGAGGCTATAATGGGCCTCTATGAGGTTATAATGGGGATGTGTTAGGCTATAATAGGGTTTATGAGGCAATAATGGGGCTCTAAGAGGCAATAATGGGGTTCTATGTCGTTATAAGGGGGCTCTATGACGCAATACTGGAGCTCTATGAGGCAATAATGGGGCTCTATGTCGAAACAATGGGGCTCTATGAGGATATAATGGGGCTCTATGAGGCAATAATGGGGCTCTAAGAGGTAATAATGGGGCTCTATGTCGCAACAATGGGGCTCTATGAGGCAATAATGGGGCTCTATGAGGCAATAATTGAGCTCTATAAGGTAATAATGTGGCCCTATGAGGCAATAATGGGGCTCTACGACGCAATAATGGGGCTCTCTGAGGCAATAATAAGGCTCTATGAGGCAAAAATGGGGCTCTATAACGCAATAATGGGGCTCTACAAGGTAATAATGCGGCTCTATGAAGCCATATTGGGGCTCTATGAGGCAATAATGGGGCTCTATGAGGCACTAATGGGCTCTATGAGGTAATAATAGGGCTCTATGAGGCAATACGGGGGCTCTATGATGCAATAATGGGGCTCTATGAGGCAATGACGGGGCTCTATTACGCAATAATGGGGCTCTATGAGGCAATAATAGGGTCTATGAGGCTACTATGGGGCTCTATGGAGCAATAACGGAGCTCTGTGAGGCAATCATGGGGCTCTATGTTGCAATAATGGGGATCTATGAGGTAATAATGGGGCTCTATGATGTAATAAGGCAGCTCTCTGAGGCAATAATGGAGCTCTATGACGCAATAATCGGGCTGTATGAGGCAATATTGGGGCTCTATGATGCAATAATTATGCTCGATGAGGTTATAATGGGGCTCTATGATGCAATAATGGGGCTCTATGAGGCATTTATGGGGGTTCTATGACACAATAATGGAGCTCTATAACGCAATAATAGGGCTCTATGAGGCAATAATGGAGCTTTATGTCTCAAAAATGGGGCTCTATGAGGCAATAATGGTGCTGTATAACGCAATAATGGGGCTATACGTGGTAATAATGCGGCTCTATGACGCCATATTGGGACTCTATGAGGTTATAATGGGGCTCTATGAGGCAATAATGGGGCTCTCTGAGCCAATAATGGGGCTCTAAAACGCAATAATGGGGCTCTACGAGGTTCTAATGGGGCTCTCTGAGGCAATAATGGGGCTCTATGAGGCAATAATGGGGCTCTATGAGGTTATAATGGGGCTCGAGGAGGCTATAATGAAGTCTATGAGGCAATAATGGGGCTCTATGTGGTTATAAAGGGTCTCTATGATGCAATAATGGGGCTCGACGAGGCTATAATGGGGCTCTATGAGGCTATGATGGGGTCTATGAGGCTATAATAGGATTTATGAGGCAATAATGGGGCTCTGTGATGCAATAATGGAACACTATGAAGAAATAATGGGGCTCTATAAGGCAAGAATGGGGCTCTACGAGGTAATAATGGGGCTCTATGAGGCAATAACGGGGCTCTATGACGCAATACTGGGGCTCAATGTTGGCTATAATGACGTCTATGGGGCTATAATGGGGCTCTATGGGGTTATAATTGGCCTCTATGAGGCAGTAATAGGGCTCTATGAGGGAATAATGGGGCTCTATATAGCAACAATGGGACTCTATGAGGCTATAATGGGGTCTATGAGGCTATTCTGGGGCTCTATGGAGCAATAATGGGAGTCCTCGAGTAA
Organism: Pezoporus flaviventris; assembly: GCF_033815535.1. NCBI lineage: Eukaryota > Metazoa > Chordata > Aves > Psittaciformes > Psittacidae > Pezoporus > Pezoporus flaviventris. The sequence goes on from NW_026892622.1 coordinate 511,610, forward strand.
ATAATGGGGCTCTATGTTGCAATCATGGTGCTCTATGCGGTAAGAATTGGGCTCTATGATGCAACAATGGGGCTCTAGGATGCAATAATGGGGCTCTAAGAGGCAATACTGGGGGTCTATGAGGCTATAATGCAGCTCTATGAGGCTATAATGATATCTTGGAGGCTATAATGGGCCTCTATGAGGTTATAATGGGGATGTGTTAGGCTATAATAGGGTTTATGAGGCAATAATGGGGCTCTAAGAGGCAATAATGGGGTTCTATGTCGTTATAAGGGGGCTCTATGACGCAATACTGGAGCTCTATGAGGCAATAATGGGGCTCTATGTCGAAACAATGGGGCTCTATGAGGATATAATGGGGCTCTATGAGGCAATAATGGGGCTCTAAGAGGTAATAATGGGGCTCTATGTCGCAACAATGGGGCTCTATGAGGCAATAATGGGGCTCTATGAGGCAATAATTGAGCTCTATAAGGTAATAATGTGGCCCTATGAGGCAATAATGGGGCTCTACGACGCAATAATGGGGCTCTCTGAGGCAATAATAAGGCTCTATGAGGCAAAAATGGGGCTCTATGAAGCAATAATGGGGCTCTATGCTGCAATAATAGGGCTCTATGAGGCAATAATGGTGCTCTATAACGCAATAATGGGGCTCTACAAGGTAATAATGCGGCTCTATGAAGCCATATTGGGGCTCTATGAGGCAATAATGGGGCTCTATGAGGCACTAATGGGCTCTATGAGGTAATAATAGGGCTCTATGAGGCAATACGGGGGCTCTATGATGCAATAATGGGGCTCTATGAGGCAATGACGGGGCTCTATTACGCAATAATGGGGCTCTATGAGGCAATAATAGGGTCTATGAGGCTACTATGGGGCTCTATGGAGCAATAACGGAGCTCTGTGAGGCAATCATGGGGCTCTATGTTGCAATAATGGGGATCTATGAGGTAATAATGGGGCTCTATGATGTAATAAGGCAGCTCTCTGAGGCAATAATGGAGCTCTATGACGCAATAATCGGGCTGTATGAGGCAATATTGGGGCTCTATGATGCAATAATTATGCTCGATGAGGTTATAATGGGGCTCTATGATGCAATAATGGGGCTCTATGAGGCATTTATGGGGGTTCTATGACACAATAATGGAGCTCTATAACGCAATAATAGGGCTCTATGAGGCAATAATGGAGCTTTATGTCTCAAAAATGGGGCTCTATGAGGCAATAATGGTGCTGTATAACGCAATAATGGGGCTATACGTGGTAATAATGCGGCTCTATGACGCCATATTGGGACTCTATGAGGTAATAATGGGGCTCTATGAGGCAATAATGGGGCTCTCTGAGCCAATAATGGGGCTCTAAAACGCAATAATGGGGCTCTACGAGGTTCTAATGGGGCTCTCTGAGGCAATAATGGGGCTCTATGAGGCAATAATGGGGCTCTATGAGGTTATAATGGGGCTCGAGGAGGCTATAATGAAGTCTATGAGGCAATAATGGGGCTCTATGTGGTTATAAAGGGTCTCTATGATGCAATAATGGGGCTCTACGAGGCTATAATGGGGCTCTATGAGGCTATGATGGGGTCTATGAGGCTATAATAGGATTTATGAGGCAATAATGGGGCTCTGTGATGCAATAATGGAACACTATGAAGAAATAATGGGGCTCTATAAGGCAAGAATGGGGCTCTACGAGGTAATAATGGGGCTCTATGAGGCAATAACGGGGCTCTATGACGCAATACTGGGGCTCAATGTTGGCTATAATGACGTCTATGGGGCTATAATGGGGCTCTATGGGGTTATAATTGGCCTCTATGAGGCAGTAATAGGGCTCTATGAGGGAATAATGGGGCTCTATATAGCAACAATGGGACTCTATGAGGCTATAATGGGGTCTATGAGGCTATTCTGGGGCTCTATGGAGCAATAATGGGAGTCCTCGAGTAAATAATGGGGCTCTATGTTGCAATCATGGTGCTCTATGCGGTAAGAATTGGGCTCTATGATGCAACAATGGGGCTCTAGGATGCAATAATGGGGCTCTAAGAGGCAATACTGGGGGTCTATGAGGCTATAATGCAGCTCTATGAGGCTATAATGATATCTTGGAGGCTATAATGGGCCTCTATGAGGTTATAATGGGGATGTGTTAGGCTATAATAGGGTTTATGAGGCAATAATGGGGCTCTAAGAGGCAATAATGGGGTTCTATGTCGTTATAAGGGGGCTCTATGACGCAATACTGGAGCTCTATGAGGCAATAATGGGGCTCTATGTCGAAACAATGGGGCTCTATGAGGATATAATGGGGCTCTATGAGGCAATAATGGGGCTCTAAGAGGTAATAATGGGGCTCTATGTCGCAACAATGGGGCTCTATGAGGCAATAATGGGGCTCTATGAGGCAATAATTGAGCTCTATAAGGTAATAATGTGGCCCTATGAGGCAATAATGGGGCTCTACGACGCAATAATGGGGCTCTCTGAGGCAATAATAAGGCTCTATGAGGCAAAAATGGGGCTCTATGAAGCAATAATGGGGCTCTATGCTGCAATAATAGGGCTCTATGAGGCAATAATGGTGCTCTATAACGCAATAATGGGGCTCTACAAGGTAATAATGCGGCTCTATGAAGCCATATTGGGGCTCTATGAGGCAATAATGGGGCTCTATGAGGCACTAATGGGCTCTATGAGGTAATAATAGGGCTCTATGAGGCAATACGGGGGCTCTATGATGCAATAATGGGGCTCTATGAGGCAATGACGGGGCTCTATTACGCAATAATGGGGCTCTATGAGGCAATAATAGGGTCTATGAGGCTACTATGGGGCTCTATGGAGCAATAACGGAGCTCTGTGAGGCAATCATGGGGCTCTATGTTGCAATAATGGGGATCTATGAGGTAATAATGGGGCTCTATGATGTAATAAGGCAGCTCTCTGAGGCAATAATGGAGCTCTATGACGCAATAATCGGGCTGTATGAGGCAATATTGGGGCTCTATGATGCAATAATTATGCTCGATGAGGTTATAATGGGGCTCTATGATGCAATAATGGGGCTCTATGAGGCATTTATGGGGGTTCTATGACACAATAATGGAGCTCTATAACGCAATAATAGGGCTCTATGAGGCAATAATGGAGCTTTATGTCTCAAAAATGGGGCTCTATGAGGCAATAATGGTGCTGTATAACGCAATAATGGGGCTATACGTGGTAATAATGCGGCTCTATGACGCCATATTGGGACTCTATGAGGTTATAATGGGGCTCTATGAGGCAATAATGGGGCTCTCTGAGCCAATAATGGGGCTCTAAAACGCAATAATGGGGCTCTACGAGGTTCTAATGGGGCTCTCTGAGGCAATAATGGGGCTCTATGAGGCAATAATGGGGCTCTATGAGGTTATAATGGGGCTCGAGGAGGCTATAATGAAGTCTATGAGGCAATAATGGGGCTCTATGTGGTTATAAAGGGTCTCTATGATGCAATAATGGGGCTCGACGAGGCTATAATGGGGCTCTATGAGGCTATGATGGGGTCTATGAGGCTATAATAGGATTTATGAGGCAATAATGGGGCTCTGTGATGCAATAATGGAACACTATGAAGAAATAATGGGGCTCTATAAGGCAAGAATGGGGCTCTACGAGGTAATAATGGGGCTCTATGAGGCAATAACGGGGCTCTATGACGCAATACTGGGGCTCAATGTTGGCTATAATGACGTCTATGGGGCTATAATGGGGCTCTATGGGGTTATAATTGGCCTCTATGAGGCAGTAATAGGGCTCTATGAGGGAATAATGGGGCTCTATATAGCAACAATGGGACTCTATGAGGCTATAATGGGGTCTATGAGGCTATTCTGGGGCTCTATGGAGCAATAATGGGAGTCCTCGAGTAAATAATGGGGCTCTATGTTGCAATCATGGTGCTCTATGCGGTAAGAATTGGGCTCTATGATGCAACAATGGGGCTCTAGGATGCAATAATGGGGCTCTAAGAGGCAATACTGGGGGTCTATGAGGCTATAATGCAGCTCTATGAGGCTATAATGATATCTTGGAGGCTATAATGGGCCTCTATGAGGTTATAATGGGGATGTGTTAGGCTATAATAGGGTTTATGAGGCAATAATGGGGCTCTAAGAGGCAATAATGGGGTTCTATGTCGTTATAAGGGGGCTCTATGACGCAATACTGGAGCTCTATGAGGCAATAATGGGGCTCTATGTCGAAACAATGGGGCTCTATGAGGATATAATGGGGCACTATGAGGCAATAATGGGGCTCTATGAGGTAATAATGGGGCTCTATGTCGCAACAATGGGGCTCTATGAGGCAATAATGCGGCTCTATGAGGATATAATGAGGTCTTTGAGGCTATAATGGGCCTCTATAGGGTTATAATGGGGCTCTGTTAGGCTATAATAGGGTTCTTGAGGCAATAATGGGGCTCTATGATGCAATAATGGGGCTCTATGAGGTTTTAATGGGGCTCTATGACGCAATAATGGGTCTCTATGAGGCTATAATGTGGTATATGAGGCAATAATGGGGCTGTATGAGGTAATAATGGGCCTCTATGAGGCAATAATGGGGCTCTATGTGGTTACAAAGGGCCTCTATGAGGCAATAATGGGCCTCTATGAGGCAATAATGGGGCTCTATGAGGCAATACTCGGGCTCTGTGAGTCAGTACTGGGGCTCTATGATGCAATAATGAGGCTCTATGAGGTAATAATGGGGCGCTATAATGCAATAATGGGGCTCTATGAGGCAACAATGGGGCTCTATGAGGCAATAATGCGGCTCTATGAGGCTATAATGAGGTCTTTGAGGCTATAATGGGCCTCCATGGGGTTATAATGGGGCTCTGTTAGGCTATAATAGGGTTTATGAGGCAATAATGGGGCTCTATGACGCAATAATTGGGCTCTATGAGGCAATAATAGCCTCTATTTGGAAATAATTTGGCTCTATGAGGTTATAATGCGGCTGTATGAAGCAATCATGGGGCTCTATGATGCACTAATGGGGGTTCTATGACGCAATAATTGGGCTCTATAGGCAATAATGGGGCTCTAGGAGGCTATAATGAAGTATATGAGGCAATAATGGGGCTCTATGTGGTTATAAAGGGTCTCTATGATGCAATAATGTGACTCTATGAGCCAATAATGGGGCTCTATGAGGCTATAATGGGGCTCTATGAGGTAATAATGGGGCTCTAGGAGGCTATAATGAAGTCTATGACGCAATAATGGGCCTCTATGTGGTCATAAAGGGTCTCTATGATGCAATAATGGGGCTCTCTGAGCCAATAATGGGGCTCCATGAGGCTATAATGGGGTCTAGGAGGCTATAATAGGATTTATGAGGCAATAGTGGGGCTCTGTGATGCAATAATGGAACACTACGAATCAATAATGGGGCTCCAAAACGCAATAATGGGGCTCTACGAGGTAATAATGGAGCTCTATGATGCAATAATGGAGCTCTAAGAGGCAATAATGGGCCTCTATGAGGCAATAATGGGGCTCTATGAGGCAATAATGGGGCTCTATGAGGCAACAATGGAGGTCTACGAGGCAATACGGGGGCTCTATAATGCAATAATGGGGCTCTATGAGGTTTTAATGGGGCTCTATGACGCAATAATGGGTCTCCATGAGGCTATAATGTGGTATAGGAGGCAATAATTGGGCTCTATGAGGCAATACCGGGGCTCTATTAGGCAATAATGGGGCTCTATGAGGCCATAATAGGGCTCTATGAGGCAATAATGGCGCTCTATGAGGCTTATATGGGGCTCTATAAGGTTATAATGGGGCTCTGTTAGGCTATAATAGGGTTTATGAGGCAATAATGGGGCTCTATGATGCAATAATGGGGCTCTATGAGGCAATAATAGGCTCTATGGGGAGAAAATTTGGCTCTATGAGGTTATAATGGGGCTCTATGAAGCAATCATGGGGCTCTATGATGCACTAATGGGGGTTCTATGACGCAATAATGGGGCTCTAGGAGGCAATAATGGGGCTCTATGAGGCAATAATGGGGCTCTATGTCGCAACAATGGGGCTCTAGGAGGCTTTAATGAAGTCTATGAGGCAATAATGGGGCTCTATGTCGTTATCAAGGGTCTCTATGATGCAATAACGTGGCTCTATGAGCCAATAATGGGGCTCTATGAGGTAATAATGGGGCGCTATGATGCAATAACGGGGCTCTATGAGGTTTTAATGGGGCTCTATGACGCAATAATGGGGCTCTATGAGGCTATAAAGGGGTATATGAGGCAATAATGGGGCTCTATGAGGCAATAATGAGGTCTACGAGGCTATAATGGCATCTCTGGGGTTATAATGGGGCTCTTTGTGGCTATAACGGGGCTCTACGGGGTAATAATGGGGCTCTGTGAGCAATACTGGGGCTCTATGATGCAATAATGGGGCTCTATGAGGCAATAATGGGGCTCTATGAGGTTATAATCGGGCTCTATGAGGCAATAATAGGCTCTATGGGGAAATAATTTGGCTCTATGAGGTTATAATGGGGCTCTATGAAGCAATCACGGGTCTCTATGACGCACTAATGGGGGTTCTATGACCCAATAATGGAGCTCTACGAGGCAAAAATAGGGCTCTATGAGGCAATAATGGAGCTCTGTGTCGAAACAATGGGGCTCTAGGAGGCTATAATGAGGTCTAGGAGGCTATAATGAGGTCTATGAGGCAATAATGGGGCTCTATGTGGTTATAAAGGGTCTCTATGATGCAATAATGGGGCTCTACGAGGCTATAATGGGGCTCTATGTGGCTATGATGGGGTCTATGAGCCTATAATAGGATTTATGAGGCAATAATGGGGCTCTGTGATGCAATAATGGAACACTATGAAGAAATAATGGTGCTCTATAAGTCAAGAATGGGGCTCTACGAGGTAATAATGGGGCTCTATGAGGCAATAACGGGGCTCTATGACGCAATACTGGGGCTCAATGTTGGCTATAATGACGTCTATGGGGCTATAATGGGGCTCTATGGGGTTATAATTGGCCTCTATGAGGCAGTAATAGGGCTCTATGAGGGAATAATGGGGCTCTATATAGCAACAATGGGACTCTATGAGGCTATAATGAGGTCTATGAGGCAATAATGGGGCTCTATGTGGTTATAAAGGGTCTCTATGATGCAATAATGGGGCTCTATGAGGCAATAATGGGGCTCTATGAGGTAATAATGGGGCTCTATGTGGTTATAAAGGGTTTCTATGATGCAATAATGGGGCTCTATGAGGCAATAATGGGGCTCTATGAGGTAATACTGGGGCTCTATGTGGTTATAAAGGGGCTCTATGACGCAATAATGGGGCTCTATGAGGCAATAATGGGGCTCTATGAGGCAATAATGGGGCTCTAAGTCGCAACAATGGGGCTCTATGAGGAAATAATGCGGCTCTATGAGGCTATAATGAGGTCTTTGAGGCTATAATGGGCCTCTATGGGGTTATAATGGGGCTCTGTTAGGCTATAATAGGGTTTATGAGGCAATAATGGGGCTCTATGACGCAACAATCGGGCTCTATGAGGCAATAATGGGCTCTATGGGGAAATAATTTGGCTCTATGAGGTTATAATGGGGCTCTATGAAGCAATCATGGGGCTCTATGACGCACTAATGGGGGTTCTGTGATGCAATAATGGAGCTCTATGAGGCAATAATCGGGCTCTATGAGGCAATAATGGGGCTCTGTGATGCAATAATGCAGCTCTATGAGGTTATAAGGGGACTCTATGAGGCAATAATGGGGCTCTATGAGGCAATAATGGGGCTCTATGAGGCAATAATTGAGCTCTATAAGGTAATAATGTGGCCCTATGAGGCAATAATGGGGCTCTACGACGCAATAATGGGGCTCTCTGAGGCAATAATAAGGCTCTGTGAGGCAAAAATGGGGCTCTATGAAGCAATAATGGGGCTCTATGCTGCAATAATGGGGCTCTATGCTGCAATAATAGGGCTCTATGAGGCAATAATGGTGCTCTATAACGCAATAATGGGGCTCTACAAGGTAATAATGCGGCTCTATGAAGCCATATTGGGGCTCTATGAGGCAATACTGGGGCTCTATGAGGCACTAATGGGCTCTATGAGGTAATAATAGGGCTCTATGAGGCAATACGGGGGCTCTATGATGCAATAATGGGGCTCTATGAGGCAATGACGGGGCTCTATTACGCAATAATGGGGCTCTATGAGGCAATAATAGGGTCTATGAGGCTACTATGGGGCTCTATGGAGCAATAACGGAGCTCTGTGAGGCAATCATGGGGCTCTATGTTGCAATAATGGGGATCTATGAGGGAATAATGGGGCTCTATATAGCAACAATGGGACTCTATGAGGCTATAATGGGGTCTATGAGGCTATTCTGGGGCTCTATGGAGCAATAATGGGAGTCCTCGAGTAAATAATGGGGCTCTATGTTGCAATCATGGTGCTCTATGCGGTAAGAATTGGGCTCTATGATGCAACAATGGGGCTCTAGGATGCAATAATGGGGCTCTAAGAGGCAATACTGGGGGTCTATGAGGCTATAATGCAGCTCTATGAGGCTATAATGATATCTTGGAGGCTATAATGGGCCTCTATGAGGTTATAATGGGGATGTGTTAGGCTATAATAGGGTTTATGAGGCAATAATGGGGCTCTAAGAGGCAATAATGGGGTTCTATGTCGTTATAAGGGGGCTCTATGACGCAATACTGGAGCTCTATGAGGCAATAATGGGGCTCTATGTCGAAACAATGGGGCTCTATGAGGATATAATGGGGCTCTATGAGGCAATAATGGGGCTCTAAGAGGTAATAATGGGGCTCTATGTCGCAACAATGGGGCTCTATGAGGCAATAATGGGGCTCTATGAGGCAATAATTGAGCTCTATAAGGTAATAATGTGGCCCTATGAGGCAATAATGGGGCTCTACGACGCAATAATGGGGCTCTCTGAGGCAATAATAAGGCTCTATGAGGCAAAAATGGGGCTCTATAACGCAATAATGGGGCTCTACAAGGTAATAATGCGGCTCTATGAAGCCATATTGGGGCTCTATGAGGCAATAATGGGGCTCTATGAGGCACTAATGGGCTCTATGAGGTAATAATAGGGCTCTATGAGGCAATACGGGGGCTCTATGATGCAATAATGGGGCTCTATGAGGCAATGACGGGGCTCTATTACGCAATAATGGGGCTCTATGAGGCAATAATAGGGTCTATGAGGCTACTATGGGGCTCTATGGAGCAATAACGGAGCTCTGTGAGGCAATCATGGGGCTCTATGTTGCAATAATGGGGATCTATGAGGTAATAATGGGGCTCTATGATGTAATAAGGCAGCTCTCTGAGGCAATAATGGAGCTCTATGACGCAATAATCGGGCTGTATGAGGCAATATTGGGGCTCTATGATGCAATAATTATGCTCGATGAGGTTATAATGGGGCTCTATGATGCAATAATGGGGCTCTATGAGGCATTTATGGGGGTTCTATGACACAATAATGGAGCTCTATAACGCAATAATAGGGCTCTATGAGGCAATAATGGAGCTTTATGTCTCAAAAATGGGGCTCTATGAGGCAATAATGGTGCTGTATAACGCAATAATGGGGCTATACGTGGTAATAATGCGGCTCTATGACGCCATATTGGGACTCTATGAGGTTATAATGGGGCTCTATGAGGCAATAATGGGGCTCTCTGAGCCAATAATGGGGCTCTAAAACGCAATAATGGGGCTCTACGAGGTTCTAATGGGGCTCTCTGAGGCAATAATGGGGCTCTATGAGGCAATAATGGGGCTCTATGAGGTTATAATGGGGCTCGAGGAGGCTATAATGAAGTCTATGAGGCAATAATGGGGCTCTATGTGGTTATAAAGGGTCTCTATGATGCAATAATGGGGCTCGACGAGGCTATAATGGGGCTCTATGAGGCTATGATGGGGTCTATGAGGCTATAATAGGATTTATGAGGCAATAATGGGGCTCTGTGATGCAATAATGGAACACTATGAAGAAATAATGGGGCTCTATAAGGCAAGAATGGGGCTCTACGAGGTAATAATGGGGCTCTATGAGGCAATAACGGGGCTCTATGACGCAATACTGGGGCTCAATGTTGGCTATAATGACGTCTATGGGGCTATAATGGGGCTCTATGGGGTTATAATTGGCCTCTATGAGGCAGTAATAGGGCTCTATGAGGGAATAATGGGGCTCTATATAGCAACAATGGGACTCTATGAGGCTATAATGGGGTCTATGAGGCTATTCTGGGGCTCTATGGAGCAATAATGGGAGTCCTCGAGTAAATAATGGGGCTCTATGTTGCAATCATGGTGCTCTATGCGGTAAGAATTGGGCTCTATGATGCAACAATGGGGCTCTAGGATGCAATAATGGGGCTCTAAGAGGCAATACTGGGGGTCTATGAGGCTATAATGCAGCTCTATGAGGCTATAATGATATCTTGGAGGCTATAATGGGCCTCTATGAGGTTATAATGGGGATGTGTTAGGCTATAATAGGGTTTATGAGGCAATAATGGGGCTCTAAGAGGCAATAATGGGGTTCTATGTCGTTATAAGGGGGCTCTATGACGCAATACTGGAGCTCTATGAGGCAATAATGGGGCTCTATGTCGAAACAATGGGGCTCTATGAGGATATAATGGGGCTCTATGAGGCAATAATGGGGCTCTAAGAGGTAATAATGGGGCTCTATGTCGCAACAATGGGGCTCTATGAGGCAATAATGGGGCTCTATGAGGCAATAATTGAGCTCTATAAGGTAATAATGTGGCCCTATGAGGCAATAATGGGGCTCTACGACGCAATAATGGGGCTCTCTGAGGCAATAATAAGGCTCTATGAGGCAAAAATGGGGCTCTATGAAGCAATAATGGGGCTCTATGCTGCAATAATAGGGCTCTATGAGGCAATAATGGTGCTCTATAACGCAATAATGGGGCTCTACAAGGTAATAATGCGGCTCTATGAAGCCATATTGGGGCTCTATGAGGCAATAATGGGGCTCTATGAGGCACTAATGGGCTCTATGAGGTAATAATAGGGCTCTATGAGGCAATACGGGGGCTCTATGATGCAATAATGGGGCTCTATGAGGCAATGACGGGGCTCTATTACGCAATAATGGGGCTCTATGAGGCAATAATAGGGTCTATGAGGCTACTATGGGGCTCTATGGAGCAATAACGGAGCTCTGTGAGGCAATCATGGGGCTCTATGTTGCAATAATGGGGATCTATGAGGTAATAATGGGGCTCTATGATGTAATAAGGCAGCTCTCTGAGGCAATAATGGAGCTCTATGACGCAATAATCGGGCTGTATGAGGCAATATTGGGGCTCTATGATGCAATAATTATGCTCGATGAGGTTATAATGGGGCTCTATGATGCAATAATGGGGCTCTATGAGGCATTTATGGGGGTTCTATGACACAATAATGGAGCTCTATAACGCAATAATAGGGCTCTATGAGGCAATAATGGAGCTTTATGTCTCAAAAATGGGGCTCTATGAGGCAATAATGGTGCTGTATAACGCAATAATGGGGCTATACGTGGTAATAATGCGGCTCTATGACGCCATATTGGGACTCTATGAGGTAATAATGGGGCTCTATGAGGCAATAATGGGGCTCTCTGAGCCAATAATGGGGCTCTAAAACGCAATAATGGGGCTCTACGAGGTTCTAATGGGGCTCTCTGAGGCAATAATGGGGCTCTATGAGGCAATAATGGGGCTCTATGAGGTTATAATGGGGCTCGAGGAGGCTATAATGAAGTCTATGAGGCAATAATGGGGCTCTATGTGGTTATAAAGGGTCTCTATGATGCAATAATGGGGCTCTACGAGGCTATAATGGGGCTCTATGAGGCTATGATGGGGTCTATGAGGCTATAATAGGATTTATGAGGCAATAATGGGGCTCTGTGATGCAATAATGGAACACTATGAAGAAATAATGGGGCTCTATAAGGCAAGAATGGGGCTCTACGAGGTAATAATGGGGCTCTATGAGGCAATAACGGGGCTCTATGACGCAATACTGGGGCTCAATGTTGGCTATAATGACGTCTATGGGGCTATAATGGGGCTCTATGGGGTTATAATTGGCCTCTATGAGGCAGTAATAGGGCTCTATGAGGGAATAATGGGGCTCTATATAGCAACAATGGGACTCTATGAGGCTATAATGGGGTCTATGAGGCTATTCTGGGGCTCTATGGAGCAATAATGGGAGTCCTCGAGTAAATAATGGGGCTCTATGTTGCAATCATGGTGCTCTATGCGGTAAGAATTGGGCTCTATGATGCAACAATGGGGCTCTAGGATGCAATAATGGGGCTCTAAGAGGCAATACTGGGGGTCTATGAGGCTATAATGCAGCTCTATGAGGCTATAATGATATCTTGGAGGCTATAATGGGCCTCTATGAGGTTATAATGGGGATGTGTTAGGCTATAATAGGGTTTATGAGGCAATAATGGGGCTCTAAGAGGCAATAATGGGGTTCTATGTCGTTATAAGGGGGCTCTATGACGCAATACTGGAGCTCTATGAGGCAATAATGGGGCTCTATGTCGAAACAATGGGGCTCTATGAGGATATAATGGGGCTCTATGAGGCAATAATGGGGCTCTAAGAGGTAATAATGGGGCTCTATGTCGCAACAATGGGGCTCTATGAGGCAATAATGGGGCTCTATGAGGCAATAATTGAGCTCTATAAGGTAATAATGTGGCCCTATGAGGCAATAATGGGGCTCTACGACGCAATAATGGGGCTCTCTGAGGCAATAATAAGGCTCTATGAGGCAAAAATGGGGCTCTATGAAGCAATAATGGGGCTCTATGCTGCAATAATAGGGCTCTATGAGGCAATAATGGTGCTCTATAACGCAATAATGGGGCTCTACAAGGTAATAATGCGGCTCTATGAAGCCATATTGGGGCTCTATGAGGCAATAATGGGGCTCTATGAGGCACTAATGGGCTCTATGAGGTAATAATAGGGCTCTATGAGGCAATACGGGGGCTCTATGATGCAATAATGGGGCTCTATGAGGCAATGACGGGGCTCTATTACGCAATAATGGGGCTCTATGAGGCAATAATAGGGTCTATGAGGCTACTATGGGGCTCTATGGAGCAATAACGGAGCTCTGTGAGGCAATCATGGGGCTCTATGTTGCAATAATGGGGATCTATGAGGTAATAATGGGGCTCTATGATGTAATAAGGCAGCTCTCTGAGGCAATAATGGAGCTCTATGACGCAATAATCGGGCTGTATGAGGCAATATTGGGGCTCTATGATGCAATAATTATGCTCGATGAGGTTATAATGGGGCTCTATGATGCAATAATGGGGCTCTATGAGGCATTTATGGGGGTTCTATGACACAATAATGGAGCTCTATAACGCAATAATAGGGCTCTATGAGGCAATAATGGAGCTTTATGTCTCAAAAATGGGGCTCTATGAGGCAATAATGGTGCTGTATAACGCAATAATGGGGCTATACGTGGTAATAATGCGGCTCTATGACGCCATATTGGGACTCTATGAGGTAATAATGGGGCTCTATGAGGCAATAATGGGGCTCTCTGAGCCAATAATGGGGCTCTAAAACGCAATAATGGGGCTCTACGAGGTTCTAATGGGGCTCTCTGAGGCAATAATGGGGCTCTATGAGGCAATAATGGGGCTCTATGAGGTTATAATGGGGCTCGAGGAGGCTATAATGAAGTCTATGAGGCAATAATGGGGCTCTATGTGGTTATAAAGGGTCTCTATGATGCAATAATGGGGCTCTACGAGGCTATAATGGGGCTCTATGAGGCTATGATGGGGTCTATGAGGCTATAATAGGATTTATGAGGCAATAATGGGGCTCTGTGATGCAATAATGGAACACTATGAAGAAATAATGGGGCTCTATAAGGCAAGAATGGGGCTCTACGAGGTAATAATGGGGCTCTATGAGGCAATAACGGGGCTCTATGACGCAATACTGGGGCTCAATGTTGGCTATAATGACGTCTATGGGGCTATAATGGGGCTCTATGGGGTTATAATTGGCCTCTATGAGGCAGTAATAGGGCTCTATGAGGGAATAATGGGGCTCTATATAGCAACAATGGGACTCTATGAGGCTATAATGGGGTCTATGAGGCTATTCTGGGGCTCTATGGAGCAATAATGGGAGTCCTCGAGTAAATAATGGGGCTCTATGTTGCAATCATGGTGCTCTATGCGGTAAGAATTGGGCTCTATGATGCAACAATGGGGCTCTAGGATGCAATAATGGGGCTCTAAGAGGCAATACTGGGGGTCTATGAGGCTATAATGCAGCTCTATGAGGCTATAATGATATCTTGGAGGCTATAATGGGCCTCTATGAGGTTATAATGGGGATGTGTTAGGCTATAATAGGGTTTATGAGGCAATAATGGGGCTCTAAGAGGCAATAATGGGGTTCTATGTCGTTATAAGGGGGCTCTATGACGCAATACTGGAGCTCTATGAGGCAATAATGGGGCTCTATGTCGAAACAATGGGGCTCTATGAGGATATAATGGGGCTCTATGAGGCAATAATGGGGCTCTAAGAGGTAATAATGGGGCTCTATGTCGCAACAATGGGGCTCTATGAGGCAATAATGGGGCTCTATGAGGCAATAATTGAGCTCTATAAGGTAATAATGTGGCCCTATGAGGCAATAATGGGGCTCTACGACGCAATAATGGGGCTCTCTGAGGCAATAATAAGGCTCTATGAGGCAAAAATGGGGCTCTATGAAGCAATAATGGGGCTCTATGCTGCAATAATAGGGCTCTATGAGGCAATAATGGTGCTCTATAACGCAATAATGGGGCTCTACAAGGTAATAATGCGGCTCTATGAAGCCATATTGGGGCTCTATGAGGCAATAATGGGGCTCTATGAGGCACTAATGGGCTCTATGAGGTAATAATAGGGCTCTATGAGGCAATACGGGGGCTCTATGATGCAATAATGGGGCTCTATGAGGCAATGACGGGGCTCTATTACGCAATAATGGGGCTCTATGAGGCAATAATAGGGTCTATGAGGCTACTATGGGGCTCTATGGAGCAATAACGGAGCTCTGTGAGGCAATCATGGGGCTCTATGTTGCAATAATGGGGATCTATGAGGTAATAATGGGGCTCTATGATGTAATAAGGCAGCTCTCTGAGGCAATAATGGAGCTCTATGACGCAATAATCGGGCTGTATGAGGCAATATTGGGGCTCTATGATGCAATAATTATGCTCGATGAGGTTATAATGGGGCTCTATGATGCAATAATGGGGCTCTATGAGGCATTTATGGGGGTTCTATGACACAATAATGGAGCTCTATAACGCAATAATAGGGCTCTATGAGGCAATAATGGAGCTTTATGTCTCAAAAATGGGGCTCTATGAGGCAATAATGGTGCTGTATAACGCAATAATGGGGCTATACGTGGTAATAATGCGGCTCTATGACGCCATATTGGGACTCTATGAGGTTATAATGGGGCTCTATGAGGCAATAATGGGGCTCTCTGAGCCAATAATGGGGCTCTAAAACGCAATAATGGGGCTCTACGAGGTTCTAATGGGGCTCTCTGAGGCAATAATGGGGCTCTATGAGGCAATAATGGGGCTCTATGAGGTTATAATGGGGCTCGAGGAGGCTATAATGAAGTCTATGAGGCAATAATGGGGCTCTATGTGGTTATAAAGGGTCTCTATGATGCAATAATGGGGCTCGACGAGGCTATAATGGGGCTCTATGAGGCTATGATGGGGTCTATGAGGCTATAATAGGATTTATGAGGCAATAATGGGGCTCTGTGATGCAATAATGGAACACTATGAAGAAATAATGGGGCTCTATAAGGCAAGAATGGGGCTCTACGAGGTAATAATGGGGCTCTATGAGGCAATAACGGGGCTCTATGACGCAATACTGGGGCTCAATGTTGGCTATAATGACGTCTATGGGGCTATAATGGGGCTCTATGGGGTTATAATTGGCCTCTATGAGGCAGTAATAGGGCTCTATGAGGGAATAATGGGGCTCTATATAGCAACAATGGGACTCTATGAGGCTATAATGGGGTCTATGAGGCTATTCTGGGGCTCTATGGAGCAATAATGGGAGTCCTCGAGTAAATAATGGGGCTCTATGTTGCAATCATGGTGCTCTATGCGGTAAGAATTGGGCTCTATGATGCAACAATGGGGCTCTAGGATGCAATAATGGGGCTCTAAGAGGCAATACTGGGGGTCTATGAGGCTATAATGCAGCTCTATGAGGCTATAATGATATCTTGGAGGCTATAATGGGCCTCTATGAGGTTATAATGGGGATGTGTTAGGCTATAATAGGGTTTATGAGGCAATAATGGGGCTCTAAGAGGCAATAATGGGGTTCTATGTCGTTATAAGGGGGCTCTATGACGCAATACTGGAGCTCTATGAGGCAATAATGGGGCTCTATGTCGAAACAATGGGGCTCTATGAGGATATAATGGGGCACTATGAGGCAATAATGGGGCTCTATGAGGTAATAATGGGGCTCTATGTCGCAACAATGGGGCTCTATGAGGCAATAATGCGGCTCTATGAGGATATAATGAGGTCTTTGAGGCTATAATGGGCCTCTATAGGGTTATAATGGGGCTCTGTTAGGCTATAATAGGGTTCTTGAGGCAATAATGGGGCTCTATGATGCAATAATGGGGCTCTATGAGGTTTTAATGGGGCTCTATGACGCAATAATGGGTCTCTATGAGGCTATAATGTGGTATATGAGGCAATAATGGGGCTGTATGAGGTAATAATGGGCCTCTATGAGGCAATAATGGGGCTCTATGTGGTTACAAAGGGCCTCTATGAGGCAATAATGGGCCTCTATGAGGCAATAATGGGGCTCTATGAGGCAATACTCGGGCTCTGTGAGTCAGTACTGGGGCTCTATGATGCAATAATGAGGCTCTATGAGGTAATAATGGGGCGCTATAATGCAATAATGGGGCTCTATGAGGCAACAATGGGGCTCTATGAGGCAATAATGCGGCTCTATGAGGCTATAATGAGGTCTTTGAGGCTATAATGGGCCTCCATGGGGTTATAATGGGGCTCTGTTAGGCTATAATAGGGTTTATGAGGCAATAATGGGGCTCTATGACGCAATAATTGGGCTCTATGAGGCAATAATAGCCTCTATTTGGAAATAATTTGGCTCTATGAGGTTATAATGCGGCTGTATGAAGCAATCATGGGGCTCTATGATGCACTAATGGGGGTTCTATGACGCAATAATTGGGCTCTATAGGCAATAATGGGGCTCTAGGAGGCTATAATGAAGTATATGAGGCAATAATGGGGCTCTATGTGGTTATAAAGGGTCTCTATGATGCAATAATGTGACTCTATGAGCCAATAATGGGGCTCTATGAGGCTATAATGGGGCTCTATGAGGTAATAATGGGGCTCTAGGAGGCTATAATGAAGTCTATGACGCAATAATGGGCCTCTATGTGGTCATAAAGGGTCTCTATGATGCAATAATGGGGCTCTCTGAGCCAATAATGGGGCTCCATGAGGCTATAATGGGGTCTAGGAGGCTATAATAGGATTTATGAGGCAATAGTGGGGCTCTGTGATGCAATAATGGAACACTACGAATCAATAATGGGGCTCCAAAACGCAATAATGGGGCTCTACGAGGTAATAATGGAGCTCTATGATGCAATAATGGAGCTCTAAGAGGCAATAATGGGCCTCTATGAGGCAATAATGGGGCTCTATGGCGCAACAATGGAGCTCTAAGAGGCAATACTGGGGCTCTATGTGGTTATAAAGGGGCTCTATGAGGCAATAATGGGGCTCTATGAGGCAATAATGGGACTCTATGAAGCTATAATGGGGTATATGAGGCAATAATGGGGCTCTATGAGTCTATAATGAGGTCTACGAGGCTATAATGGCGTCTATGGGGTTATAATGGGGCTCTATGACACTACAACGGGGCTATACGAGGATATAATGGGGCTCTATGAGTCAATAATGGGGCTCAAGGAGGCTATAATAAGGCTCTATGAGGTTATAATGGGGCTCTATGAATCAATAATGCGGCTTCAGGAGGCTATAATGGGGTCTATGATGCAATAATGGAGCTGTATGAGGCAATAATGGGGGTCTATGAGGCAATACTGGGGCTCTATGTCGTTATAAAGAGGCTCTAAGAGGCAATAATGGGGCTCTATGAGGCAATAATGGGGCTCTATGAGGCAACAATGGAGGTCTACGAGGCAATACGGGGGCTCTATAATGCAATAATGGGGCTCTATGAGGTTTTAATGGGGCTCTATGACGCAATAATGGGTCTCCATGAGGCTATAATGTGGTATAGGAGGCAATAATTGGGCTCTATGAGGCAATACCGGGGCTCTATTAGGCAATAATGGGGCTCTATGAGGCCATAATAGGGCTCTATGAGGCAATAATGGCGCTCTATGAGGCTTATATGGGGCTCTATAAGGTTATAATGGGGCTCTGTTAGGCTATAATAGGGTTTATGAGGCAATAATGGGGCTCTATGATGCAATAATGGGGCTCTATGAGGCAATAATAGGCTCTATGGGGAGAAAATTTGGCTCTATGAGGTTATAATGGGGCTCTATGAAGCAATCATGGGGCTCTATGATGCACTAATGGGGGTTCTATGACGCAATAATGGGGCTCTAGGAGGCAATAATGGGGCTCTATGAGGCAATAATGGGGCTCTATGTCGCAACAATGGGGCTCTAGGAGGCTTTAATGAAGTCTATGAGGCAATAATGGGGCTCTATGTCGTTATCAAGGGTCTCTATGATGCAATAACGTGGCTCTATGAGCCAATAATGGGGCTCTATGAGGTAATAATGGGGCGCTATGATGCAATAACGGGGCTCTATGAGGTTTTAATGGGGCTCTATGACGCAATAATGGGGCTCTATGAGGCTATAAAGGGGTATATGAGGCAATAATGGGGCTCTATGAGGCAATAATGAGGTCTACGAGGCTATAATGGCATCTCTGGGGTTATAATGGGGCTCTTTGTGGCTATAACGGGGCTCTACGGGGTAATAATGGGGCTCTGTGAGCAATACTGGGGCTCTATGATGCAATAATGGGGCTCTATGAGGCAATAATGGGGCTCTATGAGGTTATAATCGGGCTCTATGAGGCAATAATAGGCTCTATGGGGAAATAATTTGGCTCTATGAGGTTATAATGGGGCTCTATGAAGCAATCACGGGTCTCTATGACGCACTAATGGGGGTTCTATGACCCAATAATGGAGCTCTACGAGGCAAAAATAGGGCTCTATGAGGCAATAATGGAGCTCTGTGTCGAAACAATGGGGCTCTAGGAGGCTATAATGAGGTCTAGGAGGCTATAATGAGGTCTATGAGGCAATAATGGGGCTCTATGTGGTTATAAAGGGTCTCTATGATGCAATAATGGGGCTCTAAAACGCAATACTGGGGCTCTACGAGGCAATAATGGGGCTCCATGAGGCAATAATGGGGCTCTACGAGGCAATAATGGGGCGCTATGAGGGTATAATGGGGCTCTATGATGTTATAATGGGGCTCTATGAAGCTATAATGGGGTCTATGACACAATAATGGATCTCTATGTCGCAATAATGGAGCTCTATTAGGATATAATGTGGCTCTATGAGGCTATAATGGGGCTCTATGAAGCTATAATGGGGTCTATGACGCAATACTGGAGCTCTATGATGCAATAATGGAGCTCTATGAGGCAATAATGGGGCTCTATGAGGCAATATTAGGGCTCTAGGTCGTTATTAAGGGGCTCTATGAGGCAATAACGGGGCTCTATGAGGCAATATTGGGGCTCTATGAGACAATAATGGGGATCTGTGAGGGAATAATGGGCCTCTATTAGGCAATAATGGGGCTCTGCGGTAATAATCGGGCTGGATGAGGCAATACTGGGGCTCTATGATGCAATAATGGGGCTCTATGAGGTTTTAATGGGGCTCTATGATGCAATAATGGGGCTCTATGAGGCTATAATGGCGGATATGAGGCAATAATGGGGCTGTATGAGGCAATAACGGGGCTCTATTAGGCAATAATGGGGCTCTGTGAGGCTATAATGAGGTCTACGAGGCTATAATGGCGTCTACGGGGTTATATTGGGGCTCTATGAGGCTATAACGGGGCTCTACGAGGTAATAATGGGGCTCCGTGAGCAATACTGGGGCTCTATGATGCAATAATGGGGCTCTACGAGGCAATAATGGGGCTCTATGAGGCTATAATGGGGCTCTATGAGGTTATAATGGGGCTCTGTTAGGCTATAATAGGGTTTATGAGGCAATAATGGGGCTCTATGAGGTAATACTGGGGCTCTATGTGGTTATAAAGGGGCTCTATGACGCAATAATGGGGCTCTATGAGGCAATAATGGGGCTCTATGAGGCAATAATGGGGCTCTAAGTCGCAACAATGGGGCTCTATGAGGCAATAATGCGGCTCTATGAGGCTATAATGAGGTCTTTGAGGCTATAATGGGCCTCTATGGGGTTATAATGGGGCTCTGTTAGGCTATAATAGGGTTTATGATGCAATAATGGAGCTCTATGAGGCAATAATCGGGCTCTATGAGGCAATAATGGGGCTCTACGTCGCAACAATGGGGCTCTAGGAGGCTATAATGAGGTCTGTGAGGCAATAATGGGGCTCTATGTGGTTATAAAGGGTCTCTACGATGCAATAATGGGGCTCTATGAGGCAATAATGGGGCACTAACACGCAATACTGGGGCTCTACGAGGTAATAATGGGGATCTATGAGTCAATGCTGAAGCTCTATGACGCAATAATAGGGCTCTATGAGGCAATAACGGGGCTCTATGAGGCTATAATGAGGTCTATGAGGCAATAACGGGGCTCTATGTGGTTATAAAGGGTCTCTATGATGCAATAATGGGGCTCTATAAGCCAATAATGGGGCTCTAAAACGCAATACTGGGGCTCTATGTCGCAACAATGGGGCTCTATGAGGCAATAATGGGGCTCTATTAGGCAATAATGGGGCTCTATGTGGTTATAAAGGGGCTCTATGACGCAATAATGGGGCTCTATGAAGCAATAATGGGGCTCTATGAGGCAATAATGCGGCTCTATGAGGCTATAATGAGGTCTTTGAGGCTATAATGGGCCTCTATGGGGTTATAATGGCGCTCTGTTAGGCTATAATAGGGTTTATGAGGCAATAATGGGGCTCTATGACGCAATAATCGGGCTCTATGAGGCAATAATGGGCTCTATGGGGAAATAATTTGGCTCTATGAGGCAATAATGGGGCTCTATGAAGCAATCATGGGGCTCTATGATGCACTACTGGGGGTTCTATGACCCAATAATGGGGCTCTATGAGGCAATAATGGGGCTCTATGAGGCAATAATGGGGCTCTATGTCGCAACAATGGGGCTCTAGGAGGCTATAATGAGGTCTATGAGGCAATGATGGGGCTCTATGTGGTTATAAAGGGTCTCTATGATGCAATAATGGGGCTCTATGAGCCAATAATGGGGCTCTAAAATGCAATACTGGGGCTCTGTGAGTCAGTACTGGGGCTCTATAATGCAATAATGGGGCTCTATTAGGTAATAAAGGGGCGCTATGATGCAATAATAGGGCTCTATGAGGCAATAATGGGGCTCTATGAGGAAATAATCGGGCTCTATGAGGCAATACTGGGGCTCTGTGAGTCAGTACTGGGGCTCTATAATGCAATAATGGGGCTCTATGAGGTAATAATGGGGCGCTATGATGCAATAATGGGGCTCTATGAGGTTATAATGGGGCTCTATGAGGCAATAATGGGGTCTACGAGGCTATAATGGCGCTCTGTGATGCAATAATGGGGCGCTATGATGCAATAATGGGGCTCTATGAGGCTATAATGGGGTCTATGAGGCTATTCTGGGGCTCTATGGAGCAATAATGGGACTCTACGAGTAAATAATGGGGCTCTATGTTGCAATCGTGGTGCTCTATGAGGTAAGGATTGGGCTCTAGGATGCAATAATGGGGCTCTAGGATGCAATAATGGGGGTTCTATGACGCAATAATGGAGATCTATGACGCAATAATGGAGATCTATGACGCAATAATGGAGCTCTATGAGGCAATAATGGGGCTCTATAAGGCAATAATGGGGCTCTGTGATGCAATAATGGGGCTCTATGAGGTTATAATGGGGCTCTATGAGGCAATAAGGGGCTCTATGAGGCAATAAGGTGCTCTATGGGGCAATAATGGGGCCCTGTGAGGCAATAATGGGGCTCTATGAGGCTATAATAGGGTTAACGAGGCAATAATGGGGCTCTTTGATGCAATAATGGAACTCTATGAAGCAATAATGGGGCTCTATAACCCAATAATGGGGCTGTACGAGGCAATAATGGGGCTCTATGATGCAACACCGGGGCTCTATGATGGCTATAATGAGGTTTATGAGGCTATAATGGGGCTTTATGGGGTTACAATGAGGCTCTATGAGGCAGTAATGGGGCTCTATGAGGGAATAATGGGGCGCTATATCCAAACAATGGGGCTCTGTGATGCAATAATGGGGCTCTATGAGGTTATAATGGGGCTCTATGAGGCAATAAGGGGCTCTATGAGGCAATAAGGGGCTCTATGGGGCAATAATGGGGCCCTGTGAGGCAATAATGGGGCTCTATGAGGCTATAATAGGGTTAACGAGGCAATAATGGGGCTCTTTGATGCAATAATGGAACTCTATGAAGCAATAATGGGGCTCTATAACCCAATAATGGGGCTGTACGAGGCAATAATGGGGCTCTATGATGCAACACCGGGGCTCTATGATGGCTATAATGAGGTTTATGAGGCTATAATGGGGCTTTATGGGGTTACAATGAGGCTCTATGAGGCAGTAATGGGGCTCTATGAGGGAATAATGGGGCGCTATATCCAAACAATGGGGCTCCATGAGGCAATAATGGGGCACTATGAGGCAATAATAGGGCTCTATCAGGCAATAATGGGGCTTTATGAGGAATTAATGGGGTCTAGGAGGCTATTATGGGGCTCTATGAGGCAATAACGGGGCTCTATGAGGCAATAATAGGGCTCTATGTTGCAATAATGGGGCTCTATGAGGCAATAGTGGGGCTCTATGAGACAATAATAAGGCTCTATGAGGTTATAATGGTGCTCTACAATGCAATAATGGGGCTCTATGAGGTAATTATTGGGGGTTCTATGATGCAATAATGGAGCTCTGTGACGCAATAATAGGGCTCTATCATGCAATAATGGTGCTCTATTACCCAATAATGGGGCTCTACGAGGTAATAATGCGGCTCTATGAAGCCATATTGGGGCTCTATGTGGCAATGATGCGGCTCCATGAGGCAATAATGGGGCTCTATGAGGAAATAACGGGCTCTATGAGGTAATAATGGGGCTCAACGAGGCAATAAAGGAGCAATATGAGACAATAATGGGGCTCTATGAGGCAATAATGGGGCTCAATGTTGCAATAATGGGGCACTATGATGTAATAATTGGGCTCTATTAGGCAATAATGGGGCTCTATGAGGATATAATGGTGCTCTATAATGCAATAATGGGGTTCTATGAGGTTATTAATGGTGCACTATAATGCAATAATGAGGCTCTATGACACAAATATGGGGGTTCTATGACGCAATAATGGAGCTCTATCATGGATAATAGGGCTCTATCATGCAATAATGGTGCTCTATAACGAAATAATGAGGCTCTACGAAATAATGCGGCTCTAAGAAGCCGTATTGGGGCTCTATGAGGCAATAATTGGGCTCTATGAGGCAATAATGGGGCTCTATGTGGAAATAATGGGGCTCTATGAGGAAATAATGGGGCTCCATGATACAATAATGGGGCTCTATAAGGCAATAATGGGGCTCTGTGATGCAATAATGCAGCTCTATGAGGTTATAAGGGGACTCTATGAGGCAATAATGGGGCTCTATGTGGTTATAAAGGGTCTCTATGATGCAATAATGGGGCTCTACGAGGCTATAATGGGGCTCTATGTGGCTATGATGGGGTCTATGAGCCTATAATAGGATTTATGAGGCAATAATGGGGCTCTGTGATGCAATAATGGAACACTATGAAGAAATAATGGTGCTCTATAAGTCAAGAATGGGGCTCTACGAGGTAATAATGGGGCTCTATGAGGCAATAACGGGGCTCTATGACGCAATACTGGGGCTCAATGTTGGCTATAATGACGTCTATGGGGCTATAATGGGGCTCTATGGGGTTATAATTGGCCTCTATGAGGCAGTAATAGGGCTCTATGAGGGAATAATGGGGCTCTATATAGCAACAATGGGACTCTATGAGGCTATAATGAGGTCTATGAGGCAATAATGGGGCTCTATGTGGTTATAAAGGGTCTCTATGATGCAATAATGGGGCTCTATGAGGCAATAATGGGGCTCTATGA
The DNA here is from genome assembly GCF_033815535.1 of Pezoporus flaviventris. Taxonomy (NCBI): domain Eukaryota; kingdom Metazoa; phylum Chordata; class Aves; order Psittaciformes; family Psittacidae; genus Pezoporus; species Pezoporus flaviventris. The sequence continues at coordinate 536,304 of NW_026892622.1, forward strand.
GGTAATAATGGGGCTCTATGTGGTTATAAAGGGTTTCTATGATGCAATAATGGGGCTCTATGAGGCAATAATGGGGCTCTATGAGGTAATACTGGGGCTCTATGTGGTTATAAAGGGGCTCTATGACGCAATAATGGGGCTCTGTTAGGCTATAATAGGGTTTATGAGGCAATAATGGGGCTCTATGACGCAATAATCGGGCTCTATGAGGCAATAATGGGCTCTATGGGGAAATAATTTGGCTCTATGAGGTTATAATGGGGCTCTATGAAGCAATCATGGGGCTCTATGACGCACTAATGGGGGTTCTGTGATGCAATAATGGAGCTCTATGAGGCAATAATCGGGCTCTATGAGGCAATAATGGGGCTCTGTGATGCAATAATGCAGCTCTATGAGGTTATAAGGGGACTCTATGAGGCAATAATGGGGCTCTATGAGGCAATAATGGGGCTCTATGAGGCAATAATTGAGCTCTATAAGGTAATAATGTGGCCCTATGAGGCAATAATGGGGCTCTACGACGCAATAATGGGGCTCTCTGAGGCAATAATAAGGCTCTATGAGGCAAAAATGGGGCTCTATGAAGCAATAATGGGGCTCTATGCTGCAATAATGGGGCTCTATGCTGCAATAATAGGGCTCTATGAGGCAATAATGGTGCTCTATAACGCAATAATGGGGCTCTACAAGGTAATAATGCGGCTCTATGAAGCCATATTGGGGCTCTATGAGGCAATAATGGGGCTCTATGAGGCACTAATGGGCTCTATGAGGTAATAATAGGGCTCTATGAGGCAATACGGGGGCTCTATTACGCAATAATGGGGCTCTATGAGGCAATAATAGGGTCTATGAGGCTACTATGGGGCTCTATGGAGCAATAACGGAGCTCTGTGAGGCAATCATGGGGCTCTATGTTGCAATAATGGGGATCTATGAGGTAATAATGGGGCTCTATGATGTAATAAGGCAGCTCTCTGAGGCAATAATGGAGCTCTATGACGCAATAATCGGGCTGTATGAGGCAATATTGGGGCTCTATGATGCAATAATTATGCTCGATGAGGTTATAATGGGGCTCTATGATGCAATAATGGGGCTCTATGAGGCATTTATGGGGGTTCTATGACACAATAATGGAGCTCTATAACGCAATAATAGGGCTCTATGAGGCAATAATGGAGCTTTATGTCTCAAAAATGGGGCTCTATGAGGCAATAATGGTGCTGTATAACGCAATAATGGGGCTATACGTGGTAATAATGCGGCTCTATGACGCCATATTGGGACTCTATGAGGTAATAATGGGGCTCTATGAGGCAATAATGGGGCTCTCTGAGCCAATAATGGGGCTCTAAAACGCAATAATGGGGCTCTACGAGGTTCTAATGGGGCTCTACGAGGTTCTAATGGGGCTCTCTGAGGCAATAATGGGGCTCTATGAGGCAATAATGGGGCTCTATGAGGTTATAATGGGGCTCGAGGAGGCTATAATGAAGTCTATGAGGCAATAATGGGGCTCTATGTGGTTATAAAGGGTCTCTATGATGCAATAATGGGGCTCTACGAGGCTATAATGGGGCTCTATGAGGCTATGATGGGGTCTATGAGGCTATAATAGGATTTATGAGGCAATAATGGGGCTCTGTGATGCAATAATGGAACACTATGAAGAAATAATGGGGCTCTATAAGGCAAGAATGGGGCTCTACGAGGTAATAATGGGGCTCTATGAGGCAATAACGGGGCTCTATGACGCAATACTGGGGCTCAATGTTGGCTATAATGACGTCTATGGGGCTATAATGGGGCTCTATGGGGTTATAATTGGCCTCTATGAGGCAGTAATAGGGCTCTATGAGGGAATAATGGGGCTCTATATAGCAACAATGGGACTCTATGAGGCTATAATGGGGTCTATGAGGCTATTCTGGGGCTCTATGGAGCAATAATGGGAGTCCTCGAGTAAATAATGGGGCTCTATGTTGCAATCATGGTGCTCTATGCGGTAAGAATTGGGCTCTATGATGCAACAATGGGGCTCTAGGATGCAATAATGGGGCTCTAAGAGGCAATACTGGGGGTCTATGAGGCTATAATGCAGCTCTATGAGGCTATAATGATATCTTGGAGGCTATAATGGGCCTCTATGAGGTTATAATGGGGATGTGTTAGGCTATAATAGGGTTTATGAGGCAATAATGGGGCTTTATGAGGCAATAATGGGGTTCTATGTCGTTATAAGGGGGCTCTATGACGCAATACTGGAGCTCTATGAGGCAATAATGGGGCTCTATGTCGAAACAATGGGGCTCTATGAGGATATAATGGGGCTCTATGAGGCAATAATGGGGCTCTATGAGGTAATAATGGGGCTCTATGTCGCAACAATGGGGCTCTATGAGGCAATAATGCGGCTCTATGAGGATATAATGAGGTCTTTGAGGCTATAATGGGCCTCTATAGGGTTATAATGGGGCTCTGTTAGGCTATAATAGGGTTCTTGAGGCAATAATGGGGCTCTATGATGCAATAATGGGGCTCTATGAGGTTTTAATGGGGCTCTATGACGCAATAATGGGTCTCTATGAGGCTATAATGTGGTATATGAGGCAATAATGGGGCTGTATGAGGTAATAATGGGCCTCTATGAGGCAATCATGGGGCTCTATGTGGTTACAAAGGGCCTCTATGAGGCAATAATGGGCCTCTATGAGGCAATAATGGGGCTCTATGAGGCAATACTCGGGCTCTGTGAGTCAATACTGGGGCTCTATGATGCAATAATGAGGCTCTATGAGGTAATAATGGGGCGCTATAATGCAATAATGGGGCTCTATGAGGCAACAATGGGGCTCTATGAGGCAATAATGCGGCTCTATGAGGCTATAATGAGGTCTTTGAGGCTATAATGGGCCTCCATGGGGTTATAATGGGGCTCTGTTAGGCTATAATAGGGTTTATGAGGCAATAATGGGGCTCTATGACGCAATAATTGGGCTCTATGAGGCAATAATAGCCTCTATTTGGAAATAATTTGGCTCTATGAGGTTATAATGGGGCTGTATGAAGCAATCATGGGGCTCTATGATGCACTAATGGGGGTTCTATGACGCAATAATTGGGCTCTATAGGCAATAATGGGGCTCTAGGAGGCTATAACGAAGTATATGAGGCAATAATGGGGCTCTATGTGGTTATAAAGGGTCTCTATGATGCAATAATGTGACTCTATGAGCCAATAATGGGGCTCTATGAGGCTATAATGGGGCTCTATGAGGTAATAATGGGGCTCTAGGAGGCTATAATGAAGTCTATGACGCAATAATGGGCCTCTATGTGGTCATAAAGGGTCTCTATGATGCAATAATGGGGCTCTCTGAGCCAATAATGGGGCTCTATGAGGCTATAATGGGGTCTAGGAGGCTATAATAGGATTTATGAGGCAATAGTGGGGCTCTGTGATGCAATAATGGAACACTACGAATCAATAATGGGGCTCCAAAACGCAATAATGGGGCTCTACGAGGTAATAATGGAGCTCTATGATGCAATAATGGAGCTCTAAGAGGCAATAATGGGCCTCTATGAGGCAATAATGGGGCTCTATGGCGCAACAATGGAGCTCTAAGAGGCAATACTGGGGCTCTATGTGGTTATAAAGGGGCTCTATGAGGCAATAATAGGGCTCTATGAGGCAATAATGGGACTCTATGAAGCTATAATGGGGTATATGAGGCAATAATGGGGCTCTATGAGTCTATAATGAGGTCTACAAGGCTATAATGGCGTCTATGGGGTTATAATGGGGCTCTATGACACTACAACGGGGCTATACGAGGTAATAATGGGGCTCTATGAGTCAATAATGGGGCTCAAGGAGGCTATAATAAGGCTCTATGAGGTTATAATGGGGCTCTATGAATCAATAATGCGGCTTCAGGAGCCTATAATGGGGTCTATGATGCAATAATGGAGCTGTATGAGGCAATAATGGGGCTCTATGAGGCAATACTGGGGCTCTATGTCGTTATAAAGAGGCTCTAAGAGGCAATAATGGGGCTCTATGAGGCAATAATGGGGCTCTATGAGGCAACAATGGAGGTCTATGAGGCAATACGGGGGCTCTATAATGCAATAATGGGGCTCTATGAGGTTTTAATGGGGCTCTATGACGCAATAATGTGTCTCCATGAGGCTATAATGTGGTATAGGAGGCAATAATTGGGCTCTATGAGGCAATACCGGGGCTCTATTAGGCAATAATGGGGCTCTATGAGGCCATAATAGGGCTCTATGAGGCAATAATGGCGCTCTATGAGGCTTATATGGGGCTCTATAAGGTTATAATGGGGCTCTGTTAGGCTATAATAGGGTTTATGAGGCAATAATGGGGCTCTATGATGCAATAATGGGGCTCTATGAGGCAATAATAGGCTCTATGGGGAGAAAATTTGGCTCTATGAGGTTATAATGGGGCTCTATGAAGCAATCATGGGGCTCTATGATGCACTAATGGGGGTTCTATGACGCAATAATGGGGCTCTAGGAGGCAATAATGGGGCTCTATGAGGCAATAATGGGGCTCTATGTCGCAACAATGGGGCTCTAGGAGGCTTTAATGAAGTCTATGAGGCAATAATGGGGCTCTATGTCGTTATCAAGGGTCTCTATGATGCAATAACGTGGCTCTATGAGCCAATAATGGGGCTCTATGAGGTAATAATGGGGCGCTATGATGCAATAACGGGGCTCTATGAGGTTTTAATGGGGCTCTATGACGCAATAATGGGGCTCTATGAGGCTATAAAGGGGTATATGAGGCAATAATGGGGCTCTATGAGGCAATAATGAGGTCTACGAGGCTATAATGGCATCTCTGGGGTTATAATGGGGCTCTTTGTGGCTATAACGGGGCTCTACGGGGTAATAATGGGGCTCTGTGAGCAATACTGGGGCTCTATGATGCAATAATGGGGCTCTATGAGGCAATAATGGGGCTCTATGAGGTTATAATCGGTCTCTATGAGGCAATAATAGGCTCTATGGAGAAATAATTTGGCTCTATGAGGTTATAATGGGGCTCTATGAAGCAATCACGGGTCTCTATGACGCACTAATGGGGGTTCTATGACCCAATAATGGAGCTCTACGAGGCAAAAATAGGGCTCTATGAGGCAATAATGGAGCTCTGTGTCGAAACAATGGGGCTCTAGGAGGCTATAATGAGGTCTATGAGGCAATAATGGGGCTCTATGTGGTTATAAAGGGTCTCTATGATGCAATAATGGGGCTCTAAAACGCAATACTGGGGCTCTACGAGGCAATAATGGGGCTCCATGAGGCAATAATGGGGCTCTACGAGGCAATAATGGGGCGCTATGAGGGTATAATGGGGCTCTATGATGTTATAATGGGGCTCTATGAAGCTATAATGGGGTCTATGACACAATAATGGATCTCTATGTCGCAATAATGGAGCTCTATTAGGATATAATGTGGCTCTATGAGGCTATAATGGGGCTCGATGAAGCTATAATGGGGTCTATGACGCAATACTGGAGCTCTATGATGCAATAATGGAGCTCTATGAGGCAATAATGGGGCTCTATGAGGCAATATTAGGGCTCTAGGTCGTTATTAAGGGGCTCTATGAGGCAATAACGGGGCTCTATGAGGCAATATTGGGGCTCTATGAGACAATAATGGGGATCTATGAGGGAATAATGGGCCTCTATTAGGCAATAATGGGGCTCTGCGGTAATAATCGGGCTGGATGAGGCAATACTGGGGCTCTATGATGCAATAATGGGGCTCTATGAGGTTTTAATGGGGCTCTATGATGCAATAATGGGGCTCTATGAGGCTATAATGGGGGATATGAGGCAATAATGGGGCTGTATGAGGCAATAACGGGGCTCTATTAGGCAATAATGGGGCTCTGTGAGGCTATAATGAGGTCTACGAGGCTATAATGGCGTCTACGGGGTTATATTGGGGCTCTATGAGGCTGTAACGGGGCTCTACGAGGTAATAATGGGGCTCCGTGAGCAATACTGGGGCTCTATGATGCAATAATGGGGCTCTACGAGGCAATAATGGGGCTCTATGAGGCTATAATGGGGCTCTATGAGGTTATAATGGGGCTCTGTTAGGCTATAATAGGGTTTATGAGGCAATAATGGGGCTCTATGAGGTAATACTGGGGCTCTATGTGGTTATAAAGGGGCTCTATGACGCAATAATGGGGCTCTATGAGGCAATAATGGGGCTCTATGAGGCAATAATGGGGCTCTAAGTCGCAACAATGGGGCTCTATGAGGCAATAATGCGGCTCTATGAGGCTATAATGAGGTCTTTGAGGCTATAATGGGCCTCTATGGGGTTATAATGGGGCTCTGTTAGGCTATAATAGGGTTTATGATGCAATAATGGAGCTCTATGAGGCAATAATCGGGCTCTATGAGGCAATAATGGGGCTCTACGTCGCAACAATGGGGCTCTAGGAGGCTATAATGAGGTCTATGAGGCAATAATGGGGCTCTATGTGGTTATAAAGGGTCTCTACGATGCAATAATGGGGCTCTATGAGGCAATAATGGGGCACTAACACGCAATACTGGGGCTCTACGAGGTAATAATGGGGATCTATGAGTCAATGCTGAAGCTCTATGACGCAATAATAGGGCTCTATGAGGCAATAACGGGGCTCTATGAGGCTATAATGAGGTCTATGAGGCAATAACGGGGCTCTATGTGGTTATAAAGGGTCTCTATGATGCAATAATGGGGCTCTATAAGCCAATAATGGGGCTCTAAAACGCAATACTGGGGCTCTATGTCGCAACAGTGGGGCTCTATGAGGCAATAATGGGGCTCTATTAGGCAATAATGGGGCTCTATGTGGTTATAAAGGGGCTCTATGACGCAATAATGGGGCTCTATGAAGCAATAATGGGGCTCTATGAGGCAATAATGGGGCTCTAAGTCGCAACAATGGGGCTCTATGAGGCAATAATGCGGCTCTATGAGGCTATAATGAGGTCTTTGAGGCTATAATGGGCCTCTATGGGGTTATAATGGCGCTCTGTTAGGCTATAATAGGGTTTATGAGGCAATAATGGGGCTCTATGACGCAATAATCGGGCTCTATGAGGCAATAATGGGCTCTATGGGGAAATAATTTGGCTCTATGAGGCAATAATGGGGCTCTATGAAGCAATCATGGGGCTCTATGATGCACTACTGGGGGTTCTATGACCCAATAATGGGGCTCTATGAGGCAATAATGGGGCACTATGAGGCAATAATGGGGCTCTATGTCGCAACAATGGGGCTCTAGGAGGCTATAATGAGGTCTATGAGGCAATGATGGGGCTCTATGTGGTTATAAAGGGTCTCTATGATGCAATAATGGGGCTCTATGAGCCAATAATGGGGCTCTAAAATGCAATACTGGGGCTCTGTGAGTCAGTACTGGGGCTCTATAATGCAATAATGGGGCTCTATTAGGTAATAAAGGGGCGCTATGATGCAATAATAGGGCTCTATGAGGCAATAATGGGGCTCTATGAGGAAATAGTCGGGCTCTATGAGGCAATACTGGGGCTCTGTGAGTCAGTACTGGGGCTCTATAATGCAATAATGGGGCTCTATGAGGTAATAATGGGGCGCTATGATGCAATAATGGGGCTCTATGAGGTTATAATGGGGCTCTATGAGGCAATAATGGGGTCTACGAGGCTATAATGGCGCTCTGTGATGCAATAATGGGGCGCTATGATGCAATAATGGGGCTCTATGAGGCTATAATGGGGTCTATGAGGCTATTCTGGGGCTCTATGGAGCAATAATGGGACTCTACGAGTAAATAATGGGGCTCTATGTTGCAATCATGGTGCTCTATGAGGTAAGGATTGGGCTCTAGGATGCAATAATGGGGCTCTAGGATGCAATAATGGGGCTCTATGAGGCAATAATGGGGATGTGTTAGGCTATAATAGAGTTTATGATGCAATAATGGAGCTCTATGATGCAATAATGGGGCTCTATAATGCAATAATAGGGATCTCTGAAGCAATAATGCGGCTCCATGAGGCTATAATGGGGTCTATGACGCAATAATGGAGCTCTATGAGGCAATAATGGGGTTCTATGTCGTTATAAAGGGGCTCTATGATGCAATAATGAGGTCTATGAGGCAATAATGGGGCTCTATGTGGTTATAAAGGGTCTCTATGAGGCAATAATGGGCTCTAAGGGGAAATAATTTGGCTCTATGACGCAATAATGGAGCTCTATGAGGCAATAATGGGGCTCTATGAGGCAATACTGGGGCTCTATGATGCAATAACTGGTCTCTATGATGCAATAATGGGGCTCTATGAGGCAATAATGGGGCTCTATGAGGCTATAATGAGGTATATGAGGCAATAATGGGGCTCTATGATGCAATAACGGGGCTCTATTAGGCAATAATGGGGCTCTATGAGGCTATAATGAGGTCTACGAGGCTATAATGGCGTCTATGGGGTTATAATAGGGCTCTATGAGGCTATAACTGGGCTCTACGAGGTAATAATGGGGCTCTGTGAGCAATACTGGGGCTCTAGGAAGCAATAATGGGGCTCTATGAGGCTACAATGGGGCTCTATGAGGTTATAATGGGGCTCTGATAGGCTATAATAGGGTTTATGAGGCAATAATGGGGCTCGATGATGCAATAATAGCGCTCTATGAGGCAATAATGGGGCTCTATGAGGAAATAATGGGGCTCTATAAGCCAATAATGGGGCTCTGAAACGCAATACTGGGGCTCTACGAGGTAATAATGGGGCTCTATGAGGCAATAATGGAGCTCTACTAGGTAATAATGGGACTCTGAGTCAAAACTGAAGCTCTATGATGCAATCATGGGGCTCTATGAGGCAATAATGGGGCTCTGTGATGCAATAATGAGGTCTATGAGGTTATAATGGGGCTATATGAAGCAATAATAGGGCTCTAAGAAGCAATAATGGGGGTTCTATGACGCAATAATGGAGATCTATGACGCAATAATGGAGATCTATGAGGCAATAATGGAGCTCTATGAGGCAATAATGGGGCTCTATAAGGCAATAATGGGGCTCTGTGATGCAATAATGGGGCTCTATGAGGTTATAATGGGGCTCTATGAGGCAATAAGGGGCTCTATGGGGCAATAATGGGGCCCTGTGAGGCAATAATGGGGCTCTATGAGGCTATAATAGGGTTAACGAGGCAATAATGGGGCTCTTTGATGCAATAATGGAACTCTATGAAGCAATAATGGGGCTCTATAACCCAATAATGGGGCTGTACGAGGCAATAATGGGGCTCTATGATGCAACACCGGGGCTCTATGATGGCTATAATGAGGTTTATGAGGCTATAATGGGGCTTTATGGGGTTACAATGAGGCTCTATGAGGCAGTAATGGGGCTCTATGAGGGAATAATGGGGCGCTATATCCAAACAATGGGGCTCCATGAGGCAATAATGGGGCACTATGAGGCAATAATAGGGCTCTATCAGGCAATAATGGGGCTTTATGAGGAATTAATGGGGTCTAGGAGGCTATTATGGGGCTCTATGAGGCAATAACGGGGCTCTATGAGGCAATAATAGGGCTCTATGTTGCAATAATGGGGCTCTATGAGGCAATAGTGGGGCTCTATGAGACAATAATAAGGCTCTATGAGGTTATAATGGTGCTCTACAATGCAATAATGGGGCTCTATGAGGCAATTATTGGGGGTTCTATGATGCAATAATGGAGCTCTGTGACGCAATAATAGGGCTCTATCATGCAATAATGGTGCTCTATTACCCAATAATGGGGCTCTACGAGGTAATAATGCGGCTCTATGAAGCCATATTGGGGCTCTATGTGGCAATGATGCGGCTCCATGAGGCAATAATGGGGCTCTATGAGGAAATAACGGGCTCTATGAGGTAATAATGGGGCTCAACGAGGCAATAAAGGAGCAATATGAGACAATAATGGGGTCTATGAGGCAATAATGGGGCTCAATGTTGCAATAATGGGGCACTATGATGTAATAATTGGGCTCTATTAGGCAATAATGGGGCTCTATGAGGATATAATGGTGCTCTATAATGCAATAATGGGGTTCTACAAGGTAAGAATGCGGCTCTATGAAGCCATATTGGGGCTCTATGAGGCAATAATGAGGCTCTATGACGCAATAATGGGGCTCTATGAGGTTATTAATGGTGCACTATAATGCAATAATGAGGCTCTATGACACAAATATGGGGGTTCTATGACGCAATAATGGAGCTCTATCATGGATAATAGGGCTCTATCATGCAATAATGGTGCTCTATAACGAAATAATGAGGCTCTACGCAATAATGCGGCTCTAAGAAGCCGTATTGGGGCTCTATGAGGCAATAATGGGGCTCTATGAGGCAATAATGGGGCTCTATGTGGAAATAATGGGGCTCTATGAGGAAATAATGGGGCTCCATGATACAATAATGGGGCTCTATAAGGCAATAATGGGGCTCTGTGATGCAATAATGCAGCTCTATGAGGTTATAAGGGGACTCTATGAGGCAATAATGGGGCTCTATGTGGTTATAAAGGGTCTCTATGATGCAATAATGGGGCTCTACGAGGCTATAATGGGGCTCTATGTGGCTATGATGGGGTCTATGAGCCTATAATAGGATTTATGAGGCAATAATGGGGCTCTGTGATGCAATAATGGAACACTATGAAGAAATAATGGTGCTCTATAAGGCAAGAATGGGGCTCTACGAGGTAATAATGGGGCTCTATGAGGCAATAACGGGGCTCTATGACGCAATACTGGGGCTCAATGTTGGCTATAATGACGTCTATGGGGCTATAATGGGGCTCTATGGGGTTATAATTGGCCTCTATGAGGCAGTAATAGGGCTCTATGAGGGAATAATGGGGCTCTATATAGCAACAATGGGACTCTATGAGGCTATAATGAGGTCTATGAGGCAATAATGGGGCTCTATGTGGTTATAAAGGGTCTCTATGATGCAATAATGGGGCTCTATGAGGCAATAATGGGGCTCTATGAGGTAATAATGGGGCTCTATGTGGTTATAAAGGGTCTCTATGATGCAATAATGGGGCTCTATAAGCCAATAATGGGGCTCTATGAGGTAATACTGGGGCTCTATGTGGTTATAAAGGGGCTCTATGACGCAATAATGGGGCTCTATGAGGCAATAATGGGGCTCTATGAGGCAATAATGGGGCTCTAAGTCGCAACAATGGGGCTCTATGAGGAAATAATGCGGCTCTATGAGGCTATAATGAGGTCTTTGAGGCTATAATGGGCCTCTATGGGGTTATAATGGGGCTCTGTTAGGCTATAATAGGGTTTATGAGGCAATAATGGGGCTCTATGACGCAATAATCGGGCTCTATGAGGCAATAATGGGCTCTATGGGGAAATAATTTGGCTCTATGAGGTTATAATGGGGCTCTATGAAGCAATCATGGGGCTCTATGACGCACTAATGGGGGTTCTGTGATGCAATAATGGAGCTCTATGAGGCAATAATCGGGCTCTATGAGGCAATAATGGGGCTCTACGTCGCAACAATGGGGCTCTAGGAGGCTATAATGAGGTCTATGAGGCAATAATGGGGCTCTATGTGGTTATAAAGGGTCTCTACGATGCAATAATGGGGCTCTATGAGCCAATAATGAGGCACTAACACGCAATACTGGGGCTCTACGAGGTAATAAGGGGGATCTATGAGTCAATACTGAAGCTCTATGACGCAATAATAGGGCTCTATGAGGCAATAACGGGGCTCTATGAGGCTATAATGAGGTCTATGAGGCAATAACGGGGCTCTATGTGGTTATAAAGGGTCTCTATGATGCAATAATGGGGCTCTATAAGCCAATAATGGGGCTCTAAAACGCAATACTGGGGCTCTATGTCGCAACAATGGGGCTCTATGAGGCAATAATGGGGCTCTATTAGGCAATAATGGGGCTCTATGTGGTTATAAAGGGTCTCTATGATGCAATAATGGGGCTCTATGAGGCAATAATGGGGCTCTATGAGGTAATACTGGGGCTCTATGTGGTTATAAAGGGGCTCTATGACGCAATAATGGGGCTCTATGAAGCAATAATGGGGCTCTCTGAGGCAATAATGGGGCTCTATGTGGAAATAATGGGGCTCTATGAGGAAATAATGGGGCTCCATGATACAATAATGGGGCTCTATTAGGCAATAATGGGGCTCTGTGATGCAATAATGCAGCTCTATGAGGTTATAAGGGGACTCTATGAGGCAATAATGGGGCTCTATGAGGCAATAATGGGGCTCTATGAGGCAATAATTGAGCTCTATAAGGTAATAATGTGGCCCTATGAGGCAATAATGGGGCTCTACGACGCAATAATGGGGCTCTCTGAGGCAATAATAAGGCTCTATGAGGCAATAATGGTGCTCTATAACGCAATAATGGGGCTCTACAAGGTAATAATGCGGCTCTATGAAGCCATATTGGGGCTCTATGAGGCAATAATGGGGCTCTATGAGGCACTAATGGGCTCTATGAGGTAATAATAGGGCTCTATGAGGCAATACGGGGGCTCTATGATGCAATAATGGGGCTCTATGAGGCAATGACGGGGCTCTATTACGCAATAATGGGGCTCTATGAGGCAATAATAGGGTCTATGAGGCTACTATGGGGCTCTATTGAGCAATAACGGAGCTCTGTGAGGCAATCATGGGGCTCTATGTTGCAATAATGGGGATCTATGAGGTAATAATGGGGCTCTATGATGTAATAAGGCAGCTCTCTGAGGCAATAATGGAGCTCTATGACGCAATAATCGGGCTGTATGAGGCAATATTGGGGCTCTATGATGCAATAATTATGCTCGATGAGGTTATAATGGGGCTCTATGATGCAATAATGGGGCTCTATGAGGCATTTATGGGGGTTCTATGACACAATAATGGAGCTCTATAACGCAATAATAGGGCTCTATGAGGCAATAATGGAGCTTTATGTCTCAAAAATGGGGCTCTATGAGGCAATAATGGTGCTGTATAACGCAATAATGGGGCTATACGTGGTAATAATGCGGCTCTATGACGCCATATTGGGACTCTATGAGGTAATAATGGGGCTCTATGAGGCAATAATGGGGCTCTCTGAGCCAATAATGGGGCTCTAAAACGCAATAATGGGGCTCTACGAGGTTCTAATGGGGCTCTCTGAGGCAATAATGGGGCTCTATGAGGCAATAATGGGGCTCTATGAGGTTATAATGGGGCTCGAGGAGGCTATAATGAAGTCTATGAGGCAATAATGAGGCTCTATGTGGTTATAAAGGGTCTCTATGATGCAATAATGGGGCTCTACGAGGCTATAATGGGGCTCTATGAGGCTATGATGGGGTCTATGAGGCTATAATAGGATTTATGAGGCAATAATGGGGCTCTGTGATGCAATAATGGAACACTATGAAGAAATAATGGGGCTCTATAAGGCAAGAATGGGGCTCTACGAGGTAATAATGGGGCTCTATGAGGCAATAACGGGGCTCTATGACGCAATACTGGGGCTCAATGTTGGCTATAATGACGTCTATGGGGCTATAATGGGGCTCTATGGGGTTATAATTGGCCTCTATGAGGCAGTAATAGGGCTCTATGAGGGAATAATGGGGCTCTATATAGCAACAATGGGACTCTATGAGGCTATAATGGGGTCTATGAGGCTATTCTGGGGCTCTATGGAGCAATAATGGGAGTCCTCGAGTAAATAATGGGGCTCTATGTTGCAATCATGGTGCTCTATGCGGTAAGAATTGGGCTCTATGATGCAACAATGGGGCTCTAGGATGCAATAATGGGGCTCTAAGAGGCAATACTGGGGGTCTATGAGGCTATAATGCAGCTCTATGAGGCTATAATGATATCTTGGAGGCTATAATGGGCCTCTATGAGGTTATAATGGGGATGTGTTAGGCTATAATAGGGTTTATGAGGCAATAATGGGGCTTTATGAGGCAATAATGGGGTTCTATGTCGTTATAAGGGGGCTCTATGACGCAATACTGGAGCTCTATGAGGCAATAATGGGGCTCTATGTCGAAACAATGGGGCTCTATGAGGATATAATGGGGCTCTATGAGGCAATAATGGGGCTCTATGAGGTAATAATGGGGCTCTATGTCGCAACAATGGGGCTCTATGAGGCAATAATGCGGCTCTATGAGGATATAATGAGGTCTTTGAGGCTATAATGGGCCTCTATAGGGTTATAATGGGGCTCTGTTAGGCTATAATAGGGTTCTTGAGGCAATAATGGGGCTCTATGATGCAATAATGGGGCTCTATGAGGTTTTAATGGGGCTCTATGACGCAATAATGGGTCTCTATGAGGCTATAATGTGGTATATGAGGCAATAATGGGGCTGTATGAGGTAATAATGGGCCTCTATGAGGCAATAATGGGGCTCTATGTGGTTACAAAGGGCCTCTATGAGGCAATAATGGGCCTCTATGAGGCAATAATGGGGCTCTATGAGGCAATACTCGGGCTCTGTGAGTCAGTACTGGGGCTCTATGATGCAATAATGGGGCTCTCTGAGCCAATAATGGGGCTCTATGAGGCTATAATGGGGTCTAGGAGGATATAATAGGATTTATGAGGCAATAGTGGGGCTCTGTGATGCAATAATGGAACACTACGAATCAATAATGGGGCTCCAAAACGCAATAATGGGGCTCTACGAGGTAATAATGGAGCTCTATGATGCAATAATGGAGCTCTAAGAGGCAATAATGGGCCTCTATGAGGCAATAATGGGGCTCTATGGCGCAACAATGGAGCTCTAAGAGGCAATACTGGGGCTCTATGTGGTTATAAAGGGGCTCTATGAGGCAATAATGGGGCTCTATGAGGCAATAATGGGGCTCTATGAGGCAATAATGGGGCTCTATGAGGAAATAATGGGGCTCCATGATACAATAATGGGGCTCTATTAGGCAATAATGGGGCTCTGTGATGCAATAATGCAGCTCTATGAGGTTATAAGGGGACTCTATGAGGCAATAATGGGGCTCTATGAGGCAATAATGGGGCTCTATGAGGCAATAATTGAGCTCTATAAGGTAATAATGTGGCCCTATGAGGCAATAATGGGGCTCTACGACGCAATAATGGGGCTCTCTGAGGCAATAATAAGGCTCTATGAGGCAAAAATGGGGCTCCATGAAGCAATAATGGGGCTCTATGCTGCAATAATAGGGCTCTATGAGGCTATAATGGTGCTCTATAACGCAATAATGGGGCTCTACAAGGTAATAATGCGGCTCTATGAAGCCATATTGGGGCTCTATGAGGCAATAATGGGGCTCTATGAGGCACTAATGGGCTCTATGAGGTAATAATAGGGCTCTATGAGGCAATACGGGGGCTCTATGATGCAATAATGGGGCTCTATGAGGCAATGACGGGGCTCTATTACGCAATAATGGGGCTCTATGAGGCAATAATAGGGTCTATGAGGCTACTATGGGGCTCTATGGAGCAATAACGGAGCTCTGTGAGGCAATCATGGGGCTCTATGTTGCAATAATGGGGATCTATGAGGTAATAATGGGGCTCTATGATGTAATAAGGCAGCTCTCTGAGGCAATAATGGAGCTCTATGACGCAATAATCGGGCTGTATGAGGCAATATTGGGGCTCTATGATGCAATAATTATGCTCGATGAGGTTATAATGGGGCTCTATGATGCAATAATGGGGCTCTATGAGGCATTTATGGGGGTTCTATGACACAATAATGGAGCTCTATAACGCAATAATAGGGCTCTATGAGGCAATAATGGAGCTTTATGTCTCAAAAATGGGGCTCTATGAGGCAATAATGGTGCTGTATAACGCAATAATGGGGCTATACGTGGTAATAATGCGGCTCTATGACGCCATATTGGGACTCTATGAGGTAATAATGGGGCTCTATGAGGCAATAATGGGGCTCTCTGAGCCAATAATGGGGCTCTAAAACGCAATAATGGGGCTCTACGAGGTTCTAATGGGGCTCTACGAGGTTCTAATGGGGCTCTCTGAGGCAATAATGGGGCTCTATGAGGCAATAATGGGGCTCTATGAGGTTATAATGGGGCTCGAGGAGGCTATAATGAAGTCTATGAGGCAATAATGGGGCTCTATGTGGTTATCAAGGGTCTCTATGATGCAATAATGGGGCTCTACGAGGCTATAATGGGGCTCTATGAGGCTATGATGGGGTCTATGAGGCTATAATAGGATTTATGAGGCAATAATGGGGCTCTGTGATGCAATAATGGAACACTATGAAGAAATAATGGGGCTCTATAAGGCAAGAATGGGGCTCTACGAGGTAATAATGGGGCTCTATGAGGCAATAACGGGGCTCTATGACGCAATACTGGGGCTCAATGTTGGCTATAATGACGTCTATGGGGCTATAATGGGGCTCTATGGGGTTATAATTGGCCTCTATGAGGCAGTAATAGGGCTCTATGAGGGAATAATGGGGCTCTATATAGCAACAATGGGACTCTATGAGGCTATAATGGGGTCTATGAGGCTATTCTGGGGCTCTATGGAGCAATAATGGGAGTCCTCGAGTAAATAATGGGGCTCTATGTTGCAATCATGGTGCTCTATGCGGTAAGAATTGGGCTCTATGATGCAACAATGGGGCTCTAGGATGCAATAATGGGGCTCTAAGAGGCAATACTGGGGGTCTATGAGGCTATAATGCAGCTCTATGAGGCTATAATGATATCTTGGAGGCTATAATGGGCCTCTATGAGGTTATAATGGGGATGTGTTAGGCTATAATAGGGTTTATGAGGCAATAATGGGGCTTTATGAGGCAATAATGGGGTTCTATGTCGTTATAAGGGGGCTCTATGACGCAATACTGGAGCTCTATGAGGCAATAATGGGGCTCTATGTCGAAACAATGGGGCTCTATGAGGATATAATGGGGCTCTATGAGGCAATAATGGGGCTCTAAGAGGTAATAATGGGGCTCTATGTCGCAACAATGGGGCTCTATGAGGCAATAATGGGGCTCTATGAGGCAATAATTGAGCTCTATAAGGTAATAATGTGGCCCTATGAGGCAATAATGGGGCTCTACGACGCAATAATGGGGCTCTCTGAGGCAATAATAAGGCTCTATGAGGCAAAAATGGGGCTCTATGAAGCAATAATGGGGCTCTATGCTGCAATAATAGGGCTCTATGAGGCAATAATGGTGCTCTATAACGCAATAATGGGGCTCTACAAGGTAATAATGCGGCTCTATGAAGCCATATTGGGGCTCTATGAGGCAATAATGGGGCTCTATGAGGCACTAATGGGCTCTATGAGGTAATAATAGGGCTCTATGAGGCAATACGGGGGCTCTATGATGCAATAATGGGGCTCTATGAGGCAATGACGGGGCTCTATTACGCAATAATGGGGCTCTATGAGGCAATAATAGGGTCTATGAGGCTACTATGGGGCTCTATGGAGCAATAACGGAGCTCTGTGAGGCAATCATGGGGCTCTATGTTGCAATAATGGGGATCTATGAGGTAATAATGGGGCTCTATGATGTAATAAGGCAGCTCTCTGAGGCAATAATGGAGCTCTATGACGCAATAATCGGGCTGTATGAGGCAATATTGGGGCTCTATGATGCAATAATTATGCTCGATGAGGTTATAATGGGGCTCTATGATGCAATAATGGGGCTCTATGAGGCATTTATGGGGGTTCTATGACACAATAATGGAGCTCTATAACGCAATAATAGGGCTCTATGAGGCAATAATGGAGCTTTATGTCTCAAAAATGGGGCTCTATGAGGCAATAATGGTGCTGTATAACGCAATAATGGGGCTATACGTGGTAATAATGCGGCTCTATGACGCCATATTGGGACTCTATGAGGTAATAATGGGGCTCTATGAGGCAATAATGGGGCTCTCTGAGCCAATAATGGGGCTCTAAAACGCAATAATGGGGCTCTACGAGGTTCTAATGGGGCTCTCTGAGGCAATAATGGGGCTCTATGAGGCAATAATGGGGCTCTATGAGGTTATAATGGGGCTCGAGGAGGCTATAATGAAGTCTATGAGGCAATAATGAGGCTCTATGTGGTTATAAAGGGTCTCTATGATGCAATAATGGGGCTCTACGAGGCTATAATGGGGCTCTATGAGGCTATGATGGGGTCTATGAGGCTATAATAGGATTTATGAGGCAATAATGGGGCTCTGTGATGCAATAATGGAACACTATGAAGAAATAATGGGGCTCTATAAGGCAAGAATGGGGCTCTACGAGGTAATAATGGGGCTCTATGAGGCAATAACGGGGCTCTATGACGCAATACTGGGGCTCAATGTTGGCTATAATGACGTCTATGGGGCTATAATGGGGCTCTATGGGGTTATAATTGGCCTCTATGAGGCAGTAATAGGGCTCTATGAGGGAATAATGGGGCTCTATATAGCAACAATGGGACTCTATGAGGCTATAATGGGGTCTATGAGGCTATTCTGGGGCTCTATGGAGCAATAATGGGAGTCCTCGAGTAAATAATGGGGCTCTATGTTGCAATCATGGTGCTCTATGCGGTAAGAATTGGGCTCTATGATGCAACAATGGGGCTCTAGGATGCAATAATGGGGCTCTAAGAGGCAATACTGGGGGTCTATGAGGCTATAATGCAGCTCTATGAGGCTATAATGATATCTTGGAGGCTATAATGGGCCTCTATGAGGTTATAATGGGGATGTGTTAGGCTATAATAGGGTTTATGAGGCAATAATGGGGCTTTATGAGGCAATAATGGGGTTCTATGTCGTTATAAGGGGGCTCTATGACGCAATACTGGAGCTCTATGAGGCAATAATGGGGCTCTATGTCGAAACAATGGGGCTCTATGAGGATATAATGGGGCTCTATGAGGCAATAATGGGGCTCTATGAGGTAATAATGGGGCTCTATGTCGCAACAATGGGGCTCTATGAGGCAATAATGCGGCTCTATGAGGATATAATGAGGTCTTTGAGGCTATAATGGGCCTCTATAGGGTTATAATGGGGCTCTGTTAGGCTATAATAGGGTTCTTGAGGCAATAATGGGGCTCTATGATGCAATAATGGGGCTCTATGAGATTTTAATGGGGCTCTATGACGCAATAATGGGTCTCTATGAGGCTATAATGTGGTATATGAGGCAATAATGGGGCTGTATGAGGTAATAATGGGCCTCTATGAGGCAATAATGGGGCTCTATGTGGTTACAAAGGGCCTCTATGAGGCAATAATGGGCCTCTATGAGGCAATAATGGGGCTCTATGAGGCAATACTCGGGCTCTGTGAGTCAGTACTGGGGCTCTATGATGCAATAATGGGGCTCTCTGAGCCAATAATGGGGCTCTATGAGGCTGTAATTGGGTATAGGAGGCTATAATAGGATTTATGAGGCAATAGTGGGGCTCTGTGATGCAATAATGGAACAGTACGAATCAATAATGGGGCTCCAAAACGCAATAATGGGGCTCTACGAGGTAATAATGGAGCTCTATGATGCAATAATGGAGCTCAAAGAGGCAATAATGGGCCTCTATGAGGCAATAATGGGGCTCTATGGCGCAACAATGGGGGTCTATGAGGCAATACTGGGGCTCTATGTGGTTATAAAGGGGCTCTATGAAGCAATAATGGGGCTCTGTGAGGCAATAATGGGACTCTATGAAGCTATAATGGGGTATATGAGGCAATAATGGGGCTCTATGAGTCTATAATGAGGTCTACGAGGCTATAATGGCGTCTATGGGGTTATAATGGGGCTCTATGACACTACAACGGGGCTATACGAGGAAATAATGGAGCTCTATGAGTCAATAATGGGGCTCAAGGAGGCTATAAAAAGGCTCTATGAGGTTATAATGGGGCTCTATGAATCAATAATGCGGCTTCAGGAGGCAATAATGGGGCTCTATGAGGCAATACTGGGGCTCTATGTCGTTATAAAGAGGCTCTAAGAGGCAATAATGGGGCTCTATGAGGCAATAATGGGGCTCTATGAGGCAACAATGGAGGTCTATGAGGCAATACGGGGGCTCTATAATGCAATAATGGGGCTCTATGAGGTTTTAATGGGGCTCTATGATGCAATAATGGGTCTCCATGAGGCTATAATGTGGTATAGGAGGCAATAATTGGGCTCTATGAGGCAATACCGGGGCTCTATTAGGCAATAATGGGGCTCTATGAGGCCATAATAGGGCTCTATGAGGCAATAATGGCGCTCTATGAGGCTTATATGGGGCTCTATAAGGTTATAATGGGGCTCTGTTAGGCTATAATAGGGTTTATGAGGCAATAATGGGGCTCTATGATGCAATAATGGGGCTCTATGAGGCAATAATAGGCTCTATGGGGAGAAAATTTGGCTCTATGAGGTTATAATGGGGCTCTATGAAGCAATCATGGGGCTCTATGATGCACTAATGGGGGTTCTATGACGCAATAATGGGGCTCTAGGAGGCAATAATGGGGCTCTATGAGGCAATAATGGGGCTCTATGTCGCAACAATGGGGCTCTAGGAGGCTTTAATGAAGTCTATGAGGCAATAATGGGGCTCTACGTCGTTATCAAGGGTCTCTATGATGCAATAACGTGGCTCTATGAGCCAATACTGGGGCTCTATGAGGTAATAATGGGGCGCTATGATGCAATAACGGGGCTCTATGAGGTTTTAATGGGGCTCTATGACGCAATAATGGGGCTCTGTGTCGAAACAATGGGGCTCTAGGAGGCTATAATGAGGTCTATGAGGCAATAATGGGGCTCTATGTGGTTATAAAGGGTCTCTATGATGCAATAATGGGGCTCTAAAACGCGATACTGGGGCTCTACGAAGCAATAATGGGGCTCCATGAGGCAATAATGGGGCTCTACGAAGCAATAATGGGGCGCTATGAGGGTATAATGGGGCTCTATGATGTTATAATGGGGCTCTATGAAGCTATAATGGGGTCTATGACACAATAATGGATCTCTATGTCGCAATAATGGAGCTCTATTAGGATATAATGTGGCTCTATGAGGCTATAATGGGGCTCTATGAAGCTATAATGGGGTCTATGACGCAATACTGGAGCTCTATGATGCAATAATGGAGCTCTATGAGGCAATAATGGGGCTCTATGAGGCAATATTAGGGCTCTATGTCGTTATTAAGGGGCTCTATGAGGCAATAACGGGGCTCTATGAGGCAATATTGGCGCTCTATGAGATAATAATGGGGATCTATGAGGGAATAATGGGCCTCTATTAGGCAATAATGGGGCTCTGCGGTAATAATCGGGCTGGATGAGGCAATACTGGGACTCTATGATGCAATAATGGGGCTCTATGAGGTTTTAATGGGGCTCTATGACGCAATAATGGAGCTCTATGAGGCAATAATGGGGTTCTATGTCGTTATAAAGGGGCTCTATGATGCAATAATGAGGTCTATGAGGCAATAATGGGGCTCTATGTGGTTATAAAGGGTCTCTATGAGGCAATAATGGGCTCTATGGGGAAATAATTTGGCTCTATGATGTTATAATGGGGCTCTATGAAGCAATCATGGGGCTCTATGACGCACTAATGGGGGTTCTATGACGCAATAATGGAGCTCTATGAGGCAATAATGGGGCTCTATGAGGCAATACTGGGGCTCTATGATGCAATAATTGGTCTCTATGAGGTTTTAATGGGGCTCTATGAGGCAATAATGGGGCTCTATGAGGCTATAATGAGGTATATGAGGCAATAATGGGGCTCTATTAGGGAATAATGGGGCTCTATGAGGCTATAATGAGGTCTACGAGGCTATAATGGCGTCTATGGGGTTATAATAGGGCTCTATGAGGCTATAACAGGGCTCTACGAGGTAATAATGGGGCTCTGTGAGCAATACTGGGGCTCTAGGAAGCAATAATGGGGCTCTATGAGGCTACAATGGGGCTCTATGAGGTTATAATGGGGCTCTGATAGGCTATAATAGGGTTTATGAGGCAATAATGGGGCTCGATGATGCAATAATAGCGCTCTATGAGGCAATAATGGGGCTCTATGAGGAAATAATGGGGCTCTATAAGCCAATAATGGGGCTCTGAAACGCAATACTGGGGCTCTACGAGGTAATAATGGGGCTCTATGAGGCAATAATGGAGCTCTACTAGGTAATAATGGGACTCTGAGTCAAAACTGAAGCTCTATGATGCAATCATGGGGCTCTATGAGGCAATAATGGGGCTCTATGAGGCAATAATGGGGCTCTATGTCGTTATAAATGGGCTCTATGACGCAATAATGGGGCTCTATTAGGCAGTAATGGGGCTCTATGAGGTTATAATGGGGCTCTATGAGGCAATACTGGGGCTCTAAAACGCAATAATGGGACTCTACGAGGTAATAATGGGGTTCTATGATGTAATAATGGGCCTCTATGAGGCAATACTGGGGCTCTACGAGGCAATAATGGGGCTCTATGTCGCAACAATGGGGCTCTATGAGGCAATATTGGCGCTCTATGTCGTTATAAAGGGGCTCTATGAGGCAATTATGGGGCTCTATGAGGCAATAATGGGGCTCTATGAGGCTATAATGGGGCTCTATGATGTTATAATGGGGCTCTATGAAGCTATAATGGGGTCTATGACGCAATAATGGAGCTCTATGATGCAATAATGGGGCTCTATTAGGTAGTAACGGGGCTCTATGAGGTTATAATGGGGCTCTATGAGGCAATGCTGGGGCTCTATGAGGCAATAACGGGGCTCCATTTGGCAATAATGGGGCTCTATGAGGCTATAATGAGGTCTACGAGGCTATAATGGCGTCTATGGGGTTCTAATGGAGCTCTATGAGGCCATAACCGGGCTCTACAAGGTAATAATGGGGCTCTGCGAGCAATACTGGGGCTCTATGATGCAATAATGGGGCTCTATGAGGCAATAATGGAGCTCTATGAGGCTATAATGGGGTCTATGCGGCTATAATAGGATTTATGAGGCAATAATGGGGCTCTGTGATGCAATAATGGAACACTATGAAGCAATAATGGGGCTCTATAACGCAAGAATGGGGCTCTAGGAGGTAATAATGGTGCTCTATGAGGCAATAACGGGGCTCTATGACGCAATACTGGGGTTCAATGATGGCTATAGTGAGGTCTATCAGGCTATAATGGGGCTCTATGGGGTTATAATTGGCCTCTATGAGGCAGTAATAGGGCTCAATGGGGGAATAATGGGGCTCTATATAGCAACAATGGGACTCTATGAGCTATAATGGGGTCTATGAGGCTATTCTGAGCCTCAATGGAGCAATAATGGGACTCTACGAGTAAATAATGCGGCTCTATGTTGCAATCATGGTGCTATATGAGGTAAGAATTGGGCGCTATGATGCAATAATGGGGCTCTATGAGGCAATAATGGGGCTCTGATGCAATAATGAGGCTCTATGAGGTTATAATGGGCCTCTATGAGGCAATAATGGGCCTCTATGAGGCAATAATGCGGCTCTATGAGGCAATAATGATGTCTTTGAGGCTATAATGTGCCTCTATGAGGTTATAATGCTGATGTGTTAAGCTATAATAGGGTTTATGAGGCAATAATGGGGCTCTATGATGCATTAACGGGGCTCTCGGAGGCAATAATAGGGCCCTATGATGCAATAATGGGGCTCTATGTCGCAACAATGGGGGTCTATGAGGCAATATTGGGGCTCTATGTCGTTATAAAGGGGCCCTATGATGTAATTATGGGGCTCTATGCGGCAGCAATGGGGGTGTATCAGGAAATAATGGGGCTCTATGGGGCAATAATGGGGCGCTATGAGGAAATATTGGGGTATATGAGGTATATATATTGAGGTCTATGAGGCCACAATGCGGCTTTATGGGGTTAAAATGGGGCTCTATGAGGCTATAATGGGGGTCTATGAGGCTATAATGGGGTCTATGAGGCTATTATGGGGCTATATGGGCAATAACGGGGCTCTATAATACAATAATGGGGCTCTATGACGCAATAATGGGGCTCTATAAGGCAATTACGGCAGTTCTATGATGAAATAATTGAGCTCCTTGACGCAATAATGAGGTTTATGATGCAATAATGGAGCTCTATGAGGCATTAATGGGGTTCCATGAGGCAATAATGGGGCTCTATGTCGTTATAAAGAGGCTCTATGAGACAATAATAGGGCTCTACGAGGCAATAATGGGGCTCTATGAGGCAATAATGGGGCTCTGTGTCGCAACAATGGGGGTCTATGAGGCAATATTGAATCTCTATGTCGTTATAAAGGGGCTCTATTAGGCAATAATGGGGCTCTATGAGGCTATAATGAGGTCTACGAGGCTATAATGCCGTCTATGGGGTTATAGTGGGGCTCTATGAGGCTATAACGGGGCTCTACGAGGTAATAATGGGGCTCTGTGAGCAATACTGGGGCTCTATGAGGTTATAATGGGGCTCTGTTAGGCTATACTAGGGTTTTTGAGGCAATAATGGGGCTCTATGACGCAATAATGGGCCTTTATGAGGCAATAATAGGCTCTATGGGGAAATAATTTGGCTCTATGAGGTTATAATGGGGCTCTATGAAGCAATCATGGGGCTCTATGATGCACTAATGGTGGTTCTATGACACTATAATGGGGCTCTATGAGGCAATAATGGGGCTCTATGAGGCAATAATGGGGCTCTATGTCACAACAATGGGGCTCTAGGAGGCTATAATGAAGTCTATGAGGCAATAATGGGTCTGTATGTGGTTATAAAGGGTCTCTATGATGCAATAATGTGGCTCTATGAGCCAATAATGGGGCTCTAAAACGCAATACTGGGGCTCTACCAGGTAATAATGGAGCTCTATGATGCAATAATGGGGCTCTATGAGGTAATAATGGGGCTCTATGAGGCAATACTGGGGCTCTGTGAGTCAGTACTGGGGCTCTGTGATGCAATAATGAAGCTCTATGAGGTAATAATGGGGCGCTATGATGCAATAATGGGGTTCCATGAGGCACTAATGGGGCTATATGAGGCTATAATGGGGCTCTATGAGGTTATAATGGGGCTCTAGGAGGCTATAATGAAGTCTATGAGACTATAACGGGGCTCTACGAGGTAATAATAAGGCTCTGTGAGCAATACTGGGGCTCTATGATGCAATAATGAAGCTCTATGAGGGAAGAATGCGGGTCTATGAGGCTATAATGATGCCTTTGAGGCTATAATGGGCCTCTATAAGGTTATAATGGGGATGTGTTAGGCTATAATAGGGTTTATGAGGCAATAATGGGGCTCTATGAGGCAATAATGGGGCTCTATGATGCAATAATGGGGCTTTATGAAGCAATAATGCGGCTCCATGAGGCTATAATGGGGACTATGACGCAATAATGGAGCTCTATGTCGCAATAATGGAGCTCTATGAGGCAATAATGGGGCTCTATGAGGCTATAATGGGGCTCTATGAGGCTATAATGGGGCTCTGTTAGGCTATAAGAGGGTTTATGAGGCAATAATGGGGCTCTATGATGCAATAATGGGGCTCTATGAGGCAATAATAGGTTCTATGGGGAAATAAATTGGCTCTATGAGGTTATAATGGGGCTCTATGAAGCAATCATGGGGATCTATTATGCACTAATGGGGGTTCCATGATGCAATAATGGGGCTCTATGAGGCAATAATGGGGCTCTATGAGGCTATAATGGGGTCTATGAGGTTATAATGGGGCAATATGTGGTTATAAACGGGCTCTATGACGCAATAATGGTGCTCTAGATGGAAATAATAGGGGGCTATGAGACAATAATGGGGCTCTATGAGGCAATAATGAGGCTCTATGAGGCAATAATGGGGCTCTGTGGTAATAATGGGGCTCTATGAGGCAATAATGGGGCTCTAAGTGGTTATAAAGGGGCTCTATGACACAATAATGGGGATCTATGAGGCAATGATTGGCCTCTATGAGGCAATAATGGGGCTATGTGATGCAATAATGCGGCTCTATGAAGCAATAATGGGGGTTCTATGACACAATAATGGAGCTCTATGAGGCAATAATGGGGCTCTATGAGGCTATAATGGGGTCTATGAGGTTATAATGGGGCAATATGTGGTTATAAACGGGCTCTATGACGCAATAATGGTGCTCTAGATGGTAATAATAGGGGGCTATGAGACAATAATGGGGCTCTATGAGGCAATAATGTGGCTCTATGAGGCAACAACGGGGGTCTATGAGGCAATAACGGGGCTCTATAAGGCAATAATGGGGCTCTATGAGGTAATAATGGGGCTCTATGAGGCAATACTGGGGCTCTATGTGGTTATAAAGGGGCTCTATGGCACAATAATGTTGCTCTATGAGGCATTAATGGGGCTCTATGAGGCTATAATGGGGTCTATGAGGCAATAATGGGGCTCTATGAGGCAATAATGGGGCTCTATGAGGCAATAATTGGGCTCTATAAGGTAAAAATGGGCCTCTATGAGGCAATAATGGGGCTCTATGGGGTTATAATGGGGTGTATGAGGCAGTAATGGGGCTCTATGTGGTTATAATTGGGGTCTGGGGGCAATAATGGGTCTCTGTGAGGCATTAATGGGGCTCTATGAGGCTACAATGGGGTTTATGAGGCAGTAATGGGGCTCTATGTGGTTATAATTGGGCTCTGGGGGGCAATAATGGGGCTCCATGAGGCAATAGTCATAGAATCATAGAATCATTATCGTTGGAAAGGCCCTTAAGATCATCTAGTTCCAACCCCCTGCCATGGGCAGGGACACCTCACACTAAACCATCTCACCCAAGGCCTCATCCAACCTCGCCTTGAACACTGCCAGGGATGGAGCATTCACAACCTCCCTGGGCAACCCATTCCAGTGCCTCACCACCCTCACAGGAAAGAGTTTCCTCCTTAGATCCAATCTAAACTTCCCCTGTTTAACTTTCAACCCGTCACCCCTTGTCCTGTCACTACAGTCCCTAATGAAGAGTCCCTCCCCAGCATCCCTATAGGCCCCCTTCAGATACTGGAAGGCTGCTATGAGGTCTCCACGCAGCCTTCTCTTCTCTGCTTCTGCAGAAAACCCAGAGAACTAGATGGTACTGGTATGGGTAATCAAAGCTAGGAAGTAAGATCCCGAAACATCAGCATTACAGTGCAGATGCCCTGCTAACCGTTTCCCAAATGAACTTACCCAAGTGCCCAGTGCCAGCAGAGAGCATGCCGGGTCCTGTGGCTCACGGTAGCCGGCCCGTTCGGTGCGCATGGCCGCGCACAGCACAGTCAGGATGCTCCTCTTCACACACAAACCTCTGCAAACGCACCGCAGTCCTGACCTCCAGCACTGCTTATTGTGGTTTGGAATGTTTCTGAACAGCTACTGCCAGAATTGTCAAAATGAATGAAATTAAAAACTGACCTACAGTGAAAACCACGCTCGGTTTTTTATTTATGACTCAAAATAAGAATATACCTTCCTACTTTTAAAGTCTGTCAAATAAGGAAAGTTTAAAATTACGTAGATAATTCACAATCAGTGATGAATTTTAAAGTCAGCCACGTCTCTCCAGTTCGTGTCAATACGTCTGAGGAAATTCTCTCGGTCGTCTTTGGTATTTGAAGAGTTGGAAGCACGTTGTAACAAACAAACAAGGACCCATGCAGAGATATCAGTGGGTGGTATTGCCACAAGGCATGAAAAATTCACCAACGATATGTCAAGGTTATGTTGATGTAGCTGCGTCCATTTCGGGAAAGACACCCCCAATTATTAGTGTATCGTTATATGGATGATATACTGGTGGCTGGGAAAGTAACCTACAAGCTGTTAAACAAGAATTGTGTTCAGTGTTGCAACAACATAAATTGCAAATTGCCCCTGAAAAGGTTCAGGATATCACACCATGGAAATATTTGGGTTGGAAAGTCTTAGATCATACCACTGAACCTCAGAAAATTAGCCATCAAGGTCAATATCCATACACTTAACGATGTGCAAGTCTTGTTAGGGAATATCAATTGGATTCGAACATTATTGGGAATTGACAGCAAAACTTTAGAACCATTGTTTGAATTGTTGAAGGGTGACACAGACTTCAATGCACCCAGACAATTAACACCAGCAGCAACACGAGCAATAGCAATGGTAGAAGCCGCATTAAGTGAGAGACAGGCACATCGTGTGATGGAGTTCCTACTGAGTTTTTGACTGTCAGTAATGATTTCCAGCCAGCAGGATTAATCATGCAATGGGTTGACTCTGATAAGGAGAAATTGAAAAAACAGTGCAAAACCCCCAAAATAGCCCCAAAACACCTCAAAACCACCTTCTCCTGCTTCTCCTCTGCGATACAGGGTCAGAGTCCCAAAACAGACAAAAAACACCCTGAAAACCACCCCAAAACCACCTTGTCCTGCTTCTCCTGTGGGATACAGGGTCAGAGCCCCAAAACAGACCCAAAACAGGACAAAAACAACCCAAAACACCCAAAAATACCCAAAACCGACCTTGTCCTGCTTCTCCTGTGAAATACAGGGTCAGGGCCCCAAAACAGACCCAAAACAGGACAAAAACAACACAACCCCCCCCAAACAGCCCAAAACCACCTTCTCCAGCTTCTGCTCCGGGATACAGGGTTGGAGACCCCAAACAGACCCAAAACAGGCCAAAACCAGTCAGAAACCCCAAAACAGCCCCAAAACACCCCAAAACTACCTTGTCTTGCTTCTCCTGTGGGATACAGTGTCAGAGCCCCAAAACAGGACAAAACCAGACCCAAAACAGGACAAAACCACCCCAAAACTCCCAAAACCACCCAAAAAACTCCCCCAAAGCACCCTAAAACCACCCCAAAACCATGTTATCCTGTTGCTTCTGTGGGATACAGGGTCAGAGCCCCAAAACAGACTCAAAACAGGACAAAAACAACCCAAAACCACTCCCCAAAACAGCCCAAAACCACCCTGTCCTGCTTCTGCTATGGGATACAGGGTCAGAGCCCCCAAACAGCCTCAAAACAGGCCAAAATCACTCCAAAACCCCCAAACCACCCGAAAACCTCATTGACCTGCTTCTCCTGTGGGATACAGGGTCAGAGCCTCAAAACAGACCAAAAACAGGCCAAAATCAGGACAAAACACGCAAAAAAAAAAACGTAAAACAGGCCAAAACCACCCCAAAATCACCTTGTCCTGATTCTCCTATGGGACACAGGTCAGAGCCCCAGAACAGCCCCAAAACAGCCCAAACACAGGACTAAAACACCCCACAACCACCCCAGAACGACCCCAAAACCACCCTGTCCTGCTTCTCCTAGGGGATACAGGGTCAGAGCCCCAATACAGGACAAAAGCAGCCCTAAAACTCCCCAAAAACGAACCCAAAATCACCTTGTCCAGCTTCTCCTGTGGGACACAGGGTCACACCACAAAACAGATGCAAAACAGGACAAAAGCAACCCAAAACCACCCCAAAACCACCTTGTCCTGCTTCTTTTATGGGATACAAGGTCAGAGCCTCAAAACAGCCTTAAAAACAGAGAAAACCACCCCAAAACACCAAGTCCTGCTTCTCCTATGGGTGCCACCCAGTGAGAACCCAAAACAGCCCCAAATCACCCCAACCCCCCCCAAAATGGAACCTTCTGGAGGTCGCTTTGGAGCTTCTTTAGCCTGGCCTCGAGCTGCGACACCTTCTGGGGTAGGTCCAAGGCTGTGGGGGGCCTGTGGGTGGGAAAAGGGCAATGGGGAGGGGCCCTGGGGTGTCCCCATATTGGGGGGGAATCCCAGACCTACATGTGGGGGTCCCAGCCCCACATACAAGGGCGACATGAGGAGGGGGGTCTCCATATAGGGGTAGTCCCTGCACCTGATGGGGAAGGGGGGGGGGGGGCGCTCCCAAAACACCTTCAAGCAACCCCAAAACCACATGGTATCCCAAAACCCAACCAACCACAGGAATCTCCATCCCTTCCAATCCCCATGGTACCCCTAAACCATGCCAAAACTGCATGGTGCCCCAAACCCCAATCAACCACAGGCAACTCCACCCCTCCCAACACTGCTGGCACCCCTAAATGACCCCAAACCCCATCTTTATTGAGCCCCATAAGGAAGGGTCCCCACACCCAGCATGTTGGGGTCCGGAGCCAGCGGCCCAGCTCCGCCATGATGGCCGAAATTGGCGCGCTGGGAGCGCCGCGCGGCACGACGGGAGTTGTAGGCCAAGCCGGGCGGCGCCTTAATGGTGCTGTAGGGCTGTCGCACTGCATCATGGGAGTTGTAGTCCAGGCTGGGCGACGCCCTCGTGGTGCTCTATGCGTGCCGCGCGGCATGATGGGAGTCGTAGTACCGCCTGGCTTCTGTATAATGGTGTTCTATGGGAGCCGCAGGGTATGATGGGAGTTGTAGTCATAACTGGGCGCCGCCATAACGGGGCTCAATGTGTGCCGCGCTGCATGATGGGAGTTGTAGTCCCGGCTGGGCGCCACCGTAAAGGGGCTCTATGGGTGCCGCGTTGCATGATCAGGGTTGTAGTCCCTGTAGTCTATGGGTCTCTACGGAGTCTCTATGGGGTCTCTACGAGGTCTTTATGGAGTCTCTATGGGGTCTCTATGAAGTCTCTATGGGGTCTCTATGGGGGCTCTATGGTTCACTTTGGGATGCTTTCGGGCTCTGTGCGGTGTCTATGGATCTCTATGGGTTTCTATGAGTCTCTATGGGGTCTCTAAGGGCCTCTATGAGTCTCTGTGGGCTGTGGGTCTATATGGGTCTCTCTATGGGGTCTCTATGGCTCCCTACAGGGTCTGACCATGGGGGGGGGGGGGGGGGGGGTCTCTTTACGAGTCCCTTGGAGGGGGAAGCAGCAGCAGCTCCAGTACCAGGATGCAGGGGGCAGAGCTCGAAACCCCGAGACCCCCCCTTTACCCCCATTGCCCCCGTTACCCCAAACTGCTCCCATTGCCCCATTACCGACATTGCCCCTACATAAAGCCATGGAGCCATCAGTGGGTGTGAACCTGTCCCTGCCCCATAGGGTTCTATAGGGGTCCATAGGGGTCCCATCGCCCCCCATCTCCCTCCTTTCCCCCCCAGCCAACGCGCGCTCTGTTCCTGTCGCCCCGCCCACTTTCACGGCAGCAAATCAGCGCCTGGCCCCGCGCACTGCGCCGCGGAGCCAATCAGAGCGCAGGGTGGGAGAGTAACCCCTCCGCCCCCTTCAGCTGACTCCGCCCCCTGTAAAGGCCGCAGGCGCGAGGAGAGGTGGGGGGCGGGGGGGGGGGGCAATGGGGCCGATGGGGGGCAATGGGAGTAATGGGGGGTAATGGGGACAGTCGGGGGTAATCGGGGGCAATGGGGGTAATGGGTGTATATGGGGCCAATGTGGGGGTAATGGGGGGCAATGGGGCAGTGGGGGCAATGGAGATAATGGGGGGTGATGGGGGGTAATGTGGGCAATGGGGGTAATGGGGACAATGGGGGTTATGGGGGACAATGGGGGTTATGGCCGGTAATGAAGGCAATGAGTGTAATGGGGATAATGGGGGGCAATGAAGCCAATGTGGGGGTAATGGAGGCCATGGGGGTAATGGGGGGTAATGGAGGCAATGGGGTAATGGGGCAATGGGTTAATGGGGGCAGTGGGGTCAATGGCGACAACAGGGGGTGATGGGATGTAATGTGGGCAATGGGGGCAATGGGGGGTAATGGGGGCAATGGAGGGCAATGGGGGCAATGGGGGATAATGGGGGGGTAATGGGGGGTAAAAGGGGCATGGGGGGCAATGGGGACAATGGGGGGGGGGGGTCAGTAGGGATCCTGGGGTCTCCACGGGGCAAACTGCGGCCCTTTGGGGGATCAAACTTCACAACTCCATTTCCTCACCCACATTTCATAGAATCATACAATCATGGAATATTTAGGGTTGGAAAGGACCTTAAGATCATTCAGTTGAACACCCTGCCATGGGCAGGGACACCTCACACTAAACCATCTCACCCAAGGCCTCGTCCAACCTGGCCTTGAACACTGCCAGGGATGGAGCATTCACAACCTCCCTGGGCAACCCATTCCAGTGCCTCACCACCCTCACAGGAAAGAATTTCCTCCTTAGATCCAATCTAAACTTCCCCTGTTTAACTTTCAACCCATCACCCCTTGTCCTATCACTACAGTCCCTAATGAAGAGTCCCTCCCCAGCATCCCTATAGGCCCCCTTCAGATACTGGAAGCTGCTATGAGGTCTCCATGCAGCTTCTCTTCTCCAGGCTGAACAGCCCCAAATTCCTCAGCCTGTCTTCATACGGGAGGTGCTCCAGTCCCTGATCATCCTCGTGGCCTCCTCTGGACTTGTTCCAACAGTTCCATGTCCTTTTTATGTTGAGGACACCAGAACTGCACACAGTGCTCCAGGTGAGGTCTCACAAGAGCAGAGCAGAGGGGCAGGATCACCTCCTTCGACCTGCTGGTCACGCTCCTTTTGATGCAGCCCAGGATACGGTTGGTTTCTGGGCTGCGAGCGCACACTGAAGCCGGCTCATGTTCATTTTCTCATCGACCAACACCCCCAAGGCCTTCTCCTTGGGCTGCTCTGAATCTCTTCTCTGCCCAACCTGTAGCTGTGCCTGGGATTGCTCCGACCCAGGTGTAGGACCTTGCACTTGGCATGGTTAAACTCCATGAGGTTGGCATCAGCCCACCTCACAAGCGTATCGAGGTCCCTCTGGATGGCATTCCTTCCCTCCAGCGTGTCAACCGAACCACACAGCTCGGTGTCATCGGCAAACTTGCTGAGGGCGCACTCAATCCCACTGTCCATGTCAGCAACGAAGATGTTGAACAAGACTGGTCCCAACACCGATCCCTGAGGGACGCCACTCGTTACTGGTCTCCAGCTGGACACTGAGCCATTGACAAGGCAAGGGAAAGCAAGGCCACTCCAGGACAGCCAGGTAGGGCCAGGTAAGGCAATGCAAGGCAAGGCCAGTCCAGGACAGGCAACACAAGGCCAGATAAGGCCAGGGAAGGCAATGCAAAAAAAAGCCAGGCAAGACAAGGCAAGAAAAGTCAATGCAAGGCAAGGCCTGGCCAGGCCAGGCCAGGAAGGCAAGGCAAGGCCAGTCACGGCAAGGTAAGTCTAGGCAAGGCAAGGCCGGTCCAGGACTGGCCAGTCCATGCAAGGCCAGGTAAAGGCCATGTAAGGCAAGGTAAGGCAAGGCAAGGCCCGGCCCATACAGTAGTTGCAGTTCAGGCCAGGTAACGCAAGCCCAGGACAGGTAAGGCCAAGTAAGGCAAGGCCTGGCCAGCCAAGGCCAGGCAAGGGCAGGCAAGCTCAGGCCAATCAAGGCCGGCGAGGGCAAGGCCAGTCCAGGCTAGGCCAGGCAAGGAAAGGCTAGGCACGGCAAGGCAACAGAAGGCCAGGCAATGCCAGTCCAGGCAAGGCCCAGCAGGTCAAGGCCAGGCCAGGCAAGGCTAGACCAGGCAAGGCAATTCAAAGCAAGGCAAGGCTAGGCAAGGCAAGGCAATGCAAGGCAAGTCCAGGACAGGCAATGCTAGGCCAGGTAAGGCCAGGTAAGGCAAGGCAAGGAAAGGCCATGCCATGAAGGCCAGGCCAGGCAAGGCAAGGAAAGGCAACATAAGGCTAGGCAAGGCAAGGACAGTCGAGGCAAGGCCAGGCAAGGTCAGGCCAGGCCAGGCCAGGTCAGGCCAATCAAGGCAATGCAAGGCCAGGAAATGACAGGGAAGGCAAGGCCAGGCCAGGCCAAACCAGGGCAGGCCTGGCAAGGCAAGGCAAGGCAAGGCCAGTCCAAGACAGGCAATGCAAGGCCAGGTAAAGCCAGGTAAGCCAAGGCCAGGCCAGGCCAGGCCATGAATGCAAGGCCAGGCAAAGCAAGGCACGTCAAGGCAAGGCCAGGCCAGGCCAGGCCAGACCAGGCCAGGCTAGGCCAGGCAAGGCCATTCAAGTCAAGGCAAGGCAAGGCAAGGGAAGGACAGGCCAGACAATCAAGGCAAGGCAAGGCAAGCCTAGACAAGGCAAGGCTACACAACACAAGGAAAGGCAAGTTTACGCAGCTCCAGGACAGGCAATGGAAAGCTTGGTAAGGCAAGGCAAGGCCAAGCCAAGCCAGTCCAGGTCATACAAAACCAGGGCAGGCCAGGCAAGTCCAGGCAAGGCAAGGTAATACAAGGCAAGGCAAGTCAAGACAAGGCCAGGCGAGGCAAGACATGGCCAGGCGAGACATGGGCAGGCAGGAAAGGCCAGGCCAGGCCATGCCAGGCCATGCAAGCCCAGGCAAGGCAAGGTAAGGCCAGGCAAGGCAAGCCCAGTTCAGTCCAGGAGAGGCCAGGACATGCAAGGCAAGACCAGGTAAGGCCAGGTAAGACCAGGAAAGGCCAAGCCAGTCAAGGCCAGGCAAGGCAAGGCAAAGGAAGGCAAGGCAAGGCTAGGCAATGCCAGGCAAGGTAAGGTAATACAAGGCAAGGCAAGTCAAGACAAGGCCAGGTGAGGCAAGACCAGGCGACACATGGGCAGGCAAGGAAAGGCCAGGCCAGGCCATACAAGGCCATGCAAGGCAGGCAAGGCCAGGCAAGGCAAGGTAAGACTAGGCAAGGCAAGGCCAGTCCAGGACAGGCAATTCAAGGCCTGGTAAGGCCAGGTAAGCCAAGGCCAGGCCATGAAGGCAAGGACAGGCCAGGCCAGGCAAGGCAAGGTAAGGCTAGCAAGGCAAGGCCTGTCCAGGACTGGCCAGGCAAGGCAAGGCCAGGCCAGGCAAGCTAGGACAGTCCAGTCAAGGGCAGGCCAGGCCAGGCCAGGGAAGGCCAGGTGAGTCTAGGCAAATCAAAGCAAGGCCAGGCAAGGCACAGCAATGCAAGGCAGTGCAAGGCCACTCTGGGACATACCAGGACAGGCATTGCAATGCCAGGTAAGACCAGGTAAGGCCAGGTAAGGATAGGTAATATCAGGACAGACAAGGCCAGCCAATGCCAGGCCAGGCCAGGCCAGTAAAGGAAATTCAAGACAAGGCAAGGCCAGGCAAGGCAAGGCAAGGAAATGAGAGGCAAGGCAAGGCAAGGCAAGGCAAGGACATCCAGGCCAGGCCAGGAAATGCTAGGCAAGGCAAGGCAAGGCAGCCCAGTCGAGGCAAGGCGAGGCAAGGCAAGGGAAGGCAAGGCCAGGCCAGGTAAGGATAGGCCATTAAGGACAGGCCAGGCAAGACTAGGCCAGGCCAGCAAGGCCAGTCCACACCAAGGAAGCCCAGGCAGACAAGGCAAGGCAAGGCAAAACCAGGTAAGGCCAGGCAAGACCAGGCGAGGCAAGGCCAGGCCAGGCCAGGCCAGGCCAGGTAAGCAAGGACAGACCAGGGCAGGCAATGCAAGGCAAGGCCAGACTAGGCCAGGCAAGACAAGGCAAGCCCAGTCCAGTCCAGGAGAGGCCAGGACATGCAATGCAAGACCAGGTAAGGCCAGGTAAGACCAGGAAAGGCCAAGCCAGTCAAGGCCAGGAAAGACAAGGCAAAGGAAGGCAAGGCAAGGCTAGGCAATGCCAGGCAAGGTAAGGCCAAGCCAGGCAAGGACAGGCAAGACAAAGCCAGGCCAGGCCAGGCCAGGTAAAGATCAGGCAAGGCGGTGCTAGCCCAGGCCATGATAGGCCAGGTCATGAAAGGGAAGACCAGGTCATGCAAGGGAAGGCCAGGTCAGGCAAGGCAAGGCAAGGCAAGGCAAGGCAAGGCAAGGCAAGGCTAGGCAAGCCCAGGCCAGGCAATGCAAGGCCAGGAAAGGCCAGGCAATGCAAGGCCAGGTAAGGCCAGGCAATGCCAGCCCAGGCCTGGCCAGGCCAGGCTAGGCCAAGTCATACAAAACCAGGCCAGGCCAGGCAAGGCCCGGCAAGGCAAGGTAAGGCGAGGCAAGGCAAGGCCAGTCCAGGACTGCCCAGTCCAGGAAAGGCCAGGTAAGTCCAGATAAAGCCAGGTCAGGCAAGGCCAGGGAAGTCCATGCATGGCCAGGCCAGGCAAGGCATGGCAAGGCAAGGCAAGGCAAGGCAAGTCAAGGCAAGGCAAGGCAAGGCAAGGTGAAACAAAGAAAGGCAAGGCAATGCAAGGAAATTGCAGGACGGGCAATGCAAGGCCAGGTAAGGCCATGCAAGACCAGGCCAGGCCAGGCTCGGCCAGGTCATACAAAACCAGGCAAGGCAAGGCAAGGAAAGCAAGGCCAGGTAAAGCAAGGGCAGGCCAGGCAAGGCCAGGCAAGTCCAGGCAAGGCAAGGCAAGGACAGGCAAGGGAAGGAAAAGCAAATCAAGGGAAGGCAAGGAAAAGAAAGGCCAGGCAAGGTAAGGCCAAGCAAGGACTGGCAAGGAAAGGCAAGGCAAGACAAGGCAAGGCAAGGCAAGGACAGGCCATGCCAGGCCAGGCCAGGCCAAGCCATGCAAGGAAAGTCCAGACCACGCCAGGCAAGGCAAGGCAATGCAAGGCAAGGCAAGGCCAGGCAAGGCAAGGCAGGCCAGGCCAGGCCAGGCCAGGAGAGGCAAGTCTAGGCAAGGCAAGGCAAAGCAAGGCAAGGCTCGTCCCGGACAGGCAATGCAGGCCAGGTAAGGCCAGGTAAGGCAAGGCCAGGCCAGCCCAAGTCAGGCAAGGGCAGGCAAGGCCAGGCCAGGCAAGGCCAGTCAAGACCAGGACTGCCAATGCAAGGACAGATATGGCAAGTTCAGTTGAGGACAGGCCAGGACAGGCAGTGCAAGTCCAGGTAAGGACAGATAAGGCAAGGAATGGCCAGGTCAGGCAAGGGAAGGCAAGGCCAGGACAGCCCATGAAAGGCCAGGCCAGGCCATGCCAGGAAATGCAAGGACAGGCCAGTATAGGCAAACCCTTGGAAGGCCAGGCAAGGCAAGGCAAGACAAGGCAAGGCTCGTTCAGGACAGGCAATGCAGGCCAGGTAAGGCAAGACAAGGCCAGCCCAAGCCAGGCAAGGGCAGGTAAGGCCAGGTGAGGCTAGGCAAGCAAGGCCAGTCCAGGACTGGCCAGTACATGCAAGGCCAGGTAAGGCCAGGTAAGGCAAGCCATGGAAAGGCCAGGCCAGGAAAGGCAAGGAAAGGCCAGGAAAGGGAAGGCAAGGCAAGGCAAGGCAAGGCAAGGCAGGCAAGTCAAGGGAAGGGAAGGGAAGGGAAGGGAAGGGAAGGGAAGGGAAGGGAAGGGAAGGGAAGGGAAGGGAAGGGAAGGGAAGGGAAGGGAAGGGAAGGGAAGGGAAGGGAAGGGAAGGGAAGGGAAGGGAAGGGAAGGGAAGGGAAGGGAAGGGAAGGGAAGGGAAGGGAAGGAAAAGCAAGGCCAGTCCAGGACAGGCAATGCAAGGCCAGGTTAAGCCAGGGAAGGCCAGGGGAGGCAAGGCCAAGCCAGGCAAGGCCAGGCAACTCAAGGCCAGGGAACGCAAGGCCAGGCCAGGTCATGACAGGCCAGGGCAGGCAAGGTATTTCAAGTCAACGCAAATCAAGGTAAGGCAATGCGAGGCAAGGCAAGGCAAGGCAAAGCAAGGCAAGCAAAGCAAGGCAAGGCAAGTCGCGGACAGGCAGTGCAAGTCCAGGACAGGCCAGACAAGGCCAGGCAAGGCAAGGCAATGCAAGGCAAGACAAGGCAAGGCCAGGCCATTCAAAGCCAGGCAAGGGAAGGCCACGAGAAGCAATGCCAGGCAAGGCAAGGCCAGGCCAAGGTAGGCAAGGCAATTCAAGGGCAGTCCAGGACAGGCAATGCTAGGCCAGGTAAGGCCAGGTAAGGCAAGGCAAGGCCAGACATTGCAAGGCAAGGCAAGGACAGTCTAGGACAGGTAATGCAAGACCAGGTAAGGCCTGGTAATTAAGGCAAGGCAAGGCCAGGCAAGGAAGGGCAATGCAAGGCAAGGCAAGGCAATGCAAAGCCTCTCCAGGACAGGCAATGCTAGGCCAGGTAATGCACTGCAAGGCAAGGCAAGGCCAGTCCAGGACAGGCAATGGAAGGCCAGGTAAGGCAAGGCAAGGAAACGCCAGGCCAGGGCAGGCCAGTCAAGGCAAATCAGTCCAAGGCAAGTCCCAGGACAGGCAATGCAAGGCCAGGGAAGGCCAGGAAAGGCAAGGCCAGGCCAGGCCAGGCAAGGCAAGGTAAGGCTAGGCAAGGCAAGGCCTGTCCAGGACAGGAAATGCAAGGCCTGGTAAGGCCAGGTAAGCCAAGGCCAGGCCAGGCCATGAAGGCAGGGCCAGGCCAGGCCAGGCCAGGCCAGGCAAGGCAAGGCAAAGCAAGGTAAGGCTAGGCAAGGCAAGGCAAGGCAAGGGCAGGCCAGGCCAGGCAAGTCAAGGCAAGGCAAGGATTGACAAGGCAAGACTACACAAGGCAAGGCAAGGCAAGTTTAGGCAAGTCCAGGACCAGCAAGGGTAGGCTTGGAAAGTCCAGGAAAGTCCAGGCCAGGCCAGTCCAGGTCATACAAAACCAGGGCAGGCCAGGCAAATCCAGGCAAGGCAAAGTAATACAAGGCAAGGCAAGTCAAGACAAGGCCAGACAAGGCAACACAAGGCCAGACGAGGCATGGCCAGGCAAGACAAGGCCAGGAAAGGCATGGCAAGGCAAGGAAAGTCCAGGCCATGCAAGACCAGGCAAGGCAAGGCAAGGTAAGGCTAGGCAAGGCAAGGCCTGTCCAGGACAGGAAATGCAAGGCCTGGTAAGGCCAGGTAAGCCAAGGCCAGGCCAGGCCATGTAGGCAGGGCCAGGCCAGGCCACGCAAGGCCAGGCAAGGCAAGACAAGGCAAGGCCTGGCCAGGCAAGGCACGGCAAGGCCAGGTAAGTCCAGGCCAGGCAATTCAGTGCAATGCAAATCAAGGGAAGGGAAAGCAAGACCGCGCCAGGCCAGGCCATGACAGGCAATGCAAGGCCAGGCAAGGCAAGGCCAAACCAGGCCAGGCCTGCCAAGGCCAGGGAAGGCAATGCAAGGCAAGACAAGGTAAGGCAAGTCCACGACAGGCAATGGAAGGCCTGGTAACGCAAAGCAAGGCCAGGCCAGGAAAGGCCAGGCAAGGCCAGGTCATACAAAACCAGGGCACGCCAAGCAAGGCCAGCCAAGGCAAGGCAAGACAAAGCAAGGCAAGGCAAGGGAAGGTAATGCAAGGCAACGCAAAGCAAGACCAGGCCAGGCAAGGCCAGTCAAGGCAAGGCAAGCGAAGACAAGGTAAGTCCAGGCAAGGCAAGGCAAGGGAAGGTAATGCAAGGCAATGCAAAGCAAGACTAGGCCAGGCAAGGCAAGGCAAGCGAAGACAAGGTAAGGCCAGGCAAGGCAAGGCAAGGCAAGGCAAGGCAAGGGAAGGGAAGGTAATGCAAGGCAATGCAAAGCAAGACTAGGCCAGGCAAGACAAGGCAAGCGAAGACAAGGTAAGG
Source organism: Pezoporus flaviventris (assembly GCF_033815535.1). Classification (NCBI taxonomy): domain Eukaryota; kingdom Metazoa; phylum Chordata; class Aves; order Psittaciformes; family Psittacidae; genus Pezoporus; species Pezoporus flaviventris. The sequence continues at coordinate 575,848 of NW_026892622.1, forward strand.
CCAGGCCAGGCAAGGCCAGGCAAGGCAATGCAAGGCTACACAAGGTGAGGAAAGGCAAGGTAAGGCATGTCCAGGACAGGCAATGGAAGGCCTGGTAAGGCAAGACAAGGCCAACCCAGGAAAGGCCAGGCCAGGCCAGGCCAGGTCATACAAAATGAGGGCAGGCCAGGCCAGGCAAGGCCAGGAAAGGCAAGGCAAGGCAAGGCAAGACAAAGCCAGTCCAAGACAGGCAATGCAAGACCATGTAAGGCCAGCTAAGCCAAGTCCAGGGCAGGCCATAAAAGCAAGGCCAGGCCTGGCCAGGCAAGGCAAGGCAAGGCCAGGCAAGCCAAGGTAAGCCTAGGCAAGGGAAGGCCTGCCCAGGACTGGCCAGGCAAGGCAAGGCCAGGCCAGGCCAGGCCAGTGAAGTAAAGTAAAGTCAAGGCCAGGCAAGGCAAGGCAATGCAAGGTATAGCTAGGCAAGGCAAGGCCAGTCCAGGACTGGCCAGTGCATCCAAGGTCAGGGAAGGCCAGGCAAAGCAGGTAAGGCCATGTAAGGCCAGGTCAGGCAAGGCATGGTAAGGCTAGGCAACGCAAGGCAAGGCAAGGCCAGTCCCCGACTGGACAGTATATGCAGGTAAAGCCAGACCAGACCAGGTAAGGCCAGGTCAGGCAAGGCCAGAGAAGGCCAGCAGGGCAAGGCAAGGCAAAGCAAGGCAATGCAAGTCAAGGCCATGCAAGGCAAGGTAAGGCTAGGCAAGGCAGGCAAGTCAAGTCAAGTCAATGCAAGGCAAGGCAAGGTAAGGCTAGGCAAGGCAGGCAAGTCAAGTCAATGCAAGGCAAGGCAAGGCTAGTCAAGGCAAGGCAAGGCTAGTCAAGGCAGGCAAGTCAAGTCAATGCAAGGCAAGGCAAGGCTAGTCAAGGCAAGGCAAGGCTAGTCAAGGCAAGGTAATACAAGGCAAGTCCAGGACAGTCAATGCAAAGCCAGGTAAGGCCAGGCAAGGCCAGACCAACCAGGCCTGCCCAGTTCATATACAACCAGGCCAGGCCAGTCAAGGCCAGACCAACCAGGCCTGCCCAGTTCATATACAACCAGGCCAGGCCAGTCAAGGCCAGGCAAGGCAATGCAATACAAAGGAAGGCAAAGCAAGGCTTGGCCAGGCCACGCCAGACAAGGCAAGGCATGGCCAGGAGAAGCAATGCCAGGCAAGGTTAGGCAAGGCAATGCCAGGCAAGGCAAGGTAAGGCTAGGGAAGGATAGGCCAGGCAATGAAGGCAAGGCAAGGCAAGGCAAGGCAAGGCTAGACAAGGCAAGGCAACACAAGGTAAAGCAAGTCCAGGACAGGCACTGGAAGGCCTGGTACGGCCAGGCCGGGCCAGGTCATACAAAATCAGGGCAATGCAAGTCCAGGCAAGGCAAGGCAATACAAGGCAAGGCAAGTACAAAGCAGGCCAGACCAGGCCAGGCAAGCCCAGGAAAAGCAAGGCAAAGCAAAGCAAGGCAAGGCAAGGCCAGTCCAGGACAGGCAATGCAAGGCCAGGTAAAGCCAGGCAAGGCAAAGCAAGGCCAGGCAAGGCCAGGCAAGGCAAGACAAGGCAAGGCAAGGCAAGGGCAGGTAAGGCAAGGGAAAAAAAATCCAGGCAAGGCAAGGCAAGACAAGTCAAGGCAAAGCAAGGCAATGCAAGGCCAGGCCAGGCCATGCTATGAAGGCATTGGTAAGTATAGGCAAGGCAAGGCCAGTCCAGGACTGGCTAGTCCATGCAAGGCCAGGTAACGGCCATGTAAGGCAAGGTAAGGCAAGGCAAGACAAGGCAAGGCCAGTCCAGGACTAGACAGTATATGCAGGTAAAGCAAGGCAAGGCAAGGAAAGGCAAGGCACGGCTGGCAAGGAAAGGCAAGGCAAGGCACGTCTAGCAAGGGAAGGCAAGGCAATGCAAGGAGACCACAAGACAGGCGATGCTAGGCCAGGTAAGGCCAGGTAAGGGAATGCAAGGCACGGCCAGGCCAGGCCAGGCAAGGCAAGGCCAGGTTAGGCCAGGTAAGTCCAGGTAAGACAAGGCAAGGAGAGGCCAGGCAAGGCAAGGAGAGGCAATGGAAGGCAAGGCCAGGCAAGGCCAGGCCAGGCCAGGCCAGGCAAGGCAAGGGCAGGCAAGGCAAGTCAGTGCAAGGCAAGGCAAGGGAATGCAAGGAAAGGCAAGTGAAGGTAAGGTCAGGCCAAGCTATGCAAGGGGAGTCCAGAGCAGGCCGGCAAGGCAAGGCCAGTCCAAGACTGACCAGTCCATGCAAGGCAAGTTAAGGCCAGGTAAGGCCAGGTCAGGCAAGGTCAGGGAAGGCAAGCAAGGCAAGGCAAGAGAAGACACGGCAAGGCCAGGCAATGCAAGGTAAGGCTAGGCACGGCAAGGCCAGTCCAGGACTGGCCAGTCCATGCAAGGCCAGGTAAAGGTCAGGTAAGACAAGGTAAGGCCTTGTAAGGCCAGGTCAGGCAAGGGAAGGAAAGGCCAGGAAGGCAAGGCAAGACAAGTCAAGGTAAGGGAAGGCAAGGCCAGGCCAGGCCATGAAGGCAAGGCCCGGCCAGGCCAGGCAAGGCAAGGCCAGGCAAGGCAAGGTAACACTAGTCAAGGCAAGGCCAGTCCAGGACTGGCCAGTCCATGCAAGGCCAGGTAAAGACAGTGTAAGGCAAGGTAAGGCAAGGCAAGGCAAGGCAAGGCCCATACAGTAGTAGCAGTGCAGGACAGGCAAGGGCAGGTAAGGCAAGGCCAGGACAGGTAAGGCCAGGCAAGGGCAGGTAAAGTCAGCCCAATCAAGGCCAGCCAGGGCAAGGCTAGGCCAGGTTAGGCCATGCAAGGCAAGGCTAGGCAAGGAAAGGCAAGGCCAGGTGATGCCAGTCTTGGTCAGGCTATGCCAGGCATGGCCAGGCAAGGCCAGACCAGGGAAGGCCAGGCTAGGCCTTGCCAATCAAGGCAATGCAAAGACAGGAAAGGACAGGGAAGGCAAGGCCAGGCCAGGCCAGGCAAGGCCTGACCAGGCAAGGCCAGGCCAGGCAAGGCCAGGGAATTCAAGGCCATGACAGGCCAGGCCAGGCAAGGGAATTCAAAGCAAGGCAAGGCTAGGTAAGGCAAGACAATACAAGGCATAGCAAGTCCAGGACAGGCAATGGAAGGCCAGCTAAGGCCAGGCAAGGCCAGGCAAGCAAGGCAATACAAGGTAAGGTGAGTTAAAACAAGGCGAGGCAATGCCAGGCCCGGCAAGACAAGGCAAGGCAAAGAAAAGCAAGGCAAGGCAAGGCAAGGCCAGGCAAAGGAAGGCAAGGCAAGGCGAGGGCAGTCCAGGACAGGCAATGCAAGGCCAGGTAAGGCCTGGTAAGGCAAAGCAAGTCAAGGCAAGTGAAGGCAAGGCAAGTCCAGGACAGGGAATGAAAGGGCAGGTAATGCAATGCCAGGTAAGGCCAGGCTAGGCAATTCAAGGAAAGGGAAGGCCAGGCAAGGCCAGGCAAGGCAAGGCCAGGCCAGGCAAGGCAAGGCAAGGCCAGGCCACTCCAGGACAGTCAATGCTATGCTAGGTAAGGCAGGTAAGGCTATGTAAGGCAATGCCAGGAAAGGCAAGGCAAGGCAATGCCAGCGAAGGCCAGACAAGGCCAGACAATACAAGGCAAGTTAAAACAAGGCAAGTTAGGGCCAGCAGAGGCAATGCCAGGTCAGGCAAGGCAAGGCAATACAAGGCAAGGCAAGGCAAGACAATACAAGGCAAGGCAAGGCAAGACAAGGCCAGGACAAACCAGGACAGACCAGGCCAGGCAAGGCCAGGAAAAGCAAGGCAAAGCAAAGCAAGGCAAGGCAAGGCCAGTCCTGGACAGGCAATGCAAGGTCAGGTAAAGCCAGGAAAGGCAAAGCAAGGCAAGGCAAGACAAGGCAAGGCCAGGCAAGGCCAGGCAATACAGGTTAAGGCAAAGCCAGGCAAGGCCAGGTAAGGCAAGGTAAGCCCAGGCCAAGCCAGGCCATGAAGTCAAAGCCAGGCCAGGCAAGGCAAGGCCATGCAAGGCAAGGCAAGGCTAGTCAAGGCAAGGCAAGGCAAGGTAATACAAGGCAAGTCCAGGACAGTCAATGCAATGCCAGGTAAGGCCAGGCAAGGCCAGACCAACCAGGCCTGCCCAGTTCATATAAAACCAGGCCAGGCCAGGCCAGGCCAGTCAAGGCAAGGCAATGCCAGGCAAGGCAAGGTAAGGCTAGGGAAGGACAGGCCAGGCAACCAAGGCAAGGCAAGGCAAGGCGAGGCAAGGCTAGAGAAAGCAAGGCTGTTAGCGGCGAGGAGAAGCAAGACACGCCAACCCAATATGGGTGATAAGCAAGCTTCTACTTTAGTCGTGGCGCACATCGCTTATATCCACGTGGTGTTAGCCATGCCTACTAGTCACAACAGTATTGGTTAGTTCTACATGGCTTCTTTTACATTCTCCTCCTACGTCCGGTTTCCGGTTACCTGTGAGGCCTACACTTTGCTTTGCTTGCACAAGGCCTCTAAGGATCCATGGCCTTGCTCTTGGAGCCATTCTGCAACACCTGACCTGGCCTTACCTGGCCTTGCCTGGCCTTACCCAGCCTTACCTGGCCTTGCAGGGACTGGCAAGTCCTGGACTGGTCTTGCCTTGCCTAGCCTTACGTTGCCTTGTCTGGCTTTTTCTTGTCTAGACTTACATTGCTTAGCCTGCCCTTTCCTTCCCTTACCTTGCCTGGCCTGGCCTTGCATTGCCTGGTGTGGCCTGGCAGCGCCTGGCTTGCCTGGCCTTTCATTTTCATGCCTTGCTTTTTCTGGCCTTGCCTTGCCTTGCCTTGCCTTGCCCTGCCGTGCCCTGCCCTTCCCTGCCTTGCCCTGCCCTGCCCTGCCTTGCCCTGCCTTGCCCTGCCCTGCTCTGCCTTGCCTTGCCTTGCCTTGCCCTGCCTTGCCTTGCCTGTCCTTGCCTTGCCTGTCCTTGCCTTGCCTCTCATTTCCTTGGCTTGGCTTGCCTTGCCTTGCCTTGAATTTCCTTTACTGGCCTGGCCTGGCCTGGCCTGGCGTTGGCTGGCCTTTTCTGTCCTGATATTACCTATCCTTACCTGGCCTTACCTGGTCTTATCTGGCATTGCAATGCCTGTCCTGGCATGTCCCAGAGTGGCCTTGCACTGCCTTGCATAGCCATGCCTTGCCTGGCCTTGCTTTGATTTGCTTAGACTCACCTGGCCTTCCCTGGCCTGGCCTGGCCTGCCCTTAACTGGACTGTCCTAGCTTGCCTGGCCTGGCCTTGCCTTGTCTGTCCTAGCCTTGCCTGGCCAGTCCTGCACAGGCCTTGCCTTGCTATCCTTACCTTGCCTTGCATGGCCTTGCCTTGCCTTGCCTGGCCTGGCCTTGCCTTGCATTGCCCTGATTTTGTATGACCTGGCCCGGCCTGGCCTTACCAGGCCTTCCATTGCTTGTCTTGGACTTGATTTACCTTGTGTTGCCTTGCCTTGTCTAGCCTTGCCTTGCCTTGCCTCGCCTCGCCTTGCCTTGCCTTGGTTGCCTGGCCTGTCCTTCCCTAGCCTTACCTTGCCTTGCCTGGCATTGCCTTGCCTAGATTTGCCTGGCCCGGCCTGGCCTGGCCTTGCCTTCATGGCCTGGCCTAGCCTGGGCATGCCTTGCCTTGCCTGGCCTTGTTTTCCCCTGTATTGCCTTGCCTTGTTTTGCCTTGCCTTGCCCTGCCTTGCCTGGCCTTGTCTGCCTGGCCAGGCCTGGCCTGGACTTGCCTTGCCTTGTGTTGCCTTGCTTCTCCTTGTCTTGCCTTGATTGTCTGGCCTGTCCTTGCCTTGCCTAGCCTTGCCTTGCCTTGCCTGGCGTAGCCTTACCTTGCTTTGCCTTGCCTTGCCTGGCCTTGCTTGTCCTGCCCTGATTTTGTATGACCTGGCCCAGCCTGGCCTTACCAGGCCTTCCATTGCCTGTCCTGGACTTGCTTTACCTTGTGTTGCCCTGCCTTGTCTAGCCTTGCCTTGCCTCGCCTCGCCTTGCCTTGCCTTGGTTGCATGGCCTGTCCTTCCCTAGCCTTACCTTGCCTTGCCTGGCATTGCCTTGCCTGGCATTGCCTTGCCTAGCCTTGCCTGGCCTGGCCTGCCCTTGCTTTCATGGCCTCGCCTAGCCTGGGCTTGCCTTGCCTTGCCTGGCCTTGCCTTCCCCTGTATTGCCTTGCCTTGTTTTGCCTTGCCTTGCCCTGCCTTGCCTGGCCTTGCCTGCCTGGCCAGGCCTGGCATGGACTTGCCTTGCCTTGCCTGGCATTGCTTCTCCTGGCCATGCCTTGACTTGTCTGGCCTGGCCTGGTCAAGCCTTGCTTTGCCTTCCCTTGTATTGCATTGCCTTGCCTGGCCTTTCCTGGCCTGGCCTGATTGTATATGAACTGGGTAGGCCTGGTTGGTTTGGCCTTGCCTGGCCTTACCTGGCCTTGCATTGACTGTCCTGGACTTGCCTTCTATTACCTTGCCTTGCATTGCCTTGCATTGACTTGACTAGCCTTGCCTTGCCTTGCATTGCCTTGCCTTGCCTTGCCTTGCCTTGCCTGGCCTTACCTTGCCTTGCATGGCCTTGACTTGCATTGCCTTGCTTTGCCTTGCCTTGCCCTGCTGCCCTTCTCTGGCCTTGCCTGACCTGGCCTTACCTGGTCTGGCCTGGCCCTACTGGGTCTTACTTGGCCTTGTATATACTGTCCAGTCCTGGACTGGCCTTGCCTTGCCTTGCCTTGCCTTGCTGGCCTTTCCTTTCCTTGCCTGACCTCGCCTTACATGGCCTTACCTGCCTTGCCTGGCCTTCCCTGACCTTGCCTTGCCTGGCCAGTCCTGGACTGGCCTTGCCTTGCCTAGCATTACCTTGCCTTGCATGGCCTTGCCTTGCCTGGCCTGGCCTTGCCTTCATGGTTTATCCTGGCCTGGGCTTACCTGGCCTTGCCTGGCCTGTCCTGGATTTGCATTGACTGTCCTGGACTTGCCTTGCCTTGCTTTGCCGTGCCTTTCCTTGCCTTTCCTTGCCTGTCATTTCCCTGCCTTGCCTGGCCTTGACTTTACTTTAATTTACAGGCCTGGCCTGGCCTGGCCTTGCCTGGCCAGTCCTGGAAAGGCCTTCCCTTGCCTGTCCTTGCCTTGCCTGTCCTGGCCTTGCCTGGCCGTGCCTTGCCTGTCCTGTCCTGGAAAGGCCTTCCCTTGCCTAGCCTTCCCTTGCCTGGCCTTGCCTGGCCTTACCTGGCCTTGCCTTGCCTTTATGGCCTGTCCTGGATTTGGCTTAGCTGGCCTTACATGGCCTTGCATTTCCTGTCTTGGACTGGCCTTTTCTTGCCTTGCCTTTCCTGGCCTTGCCTGGCCTGGCCTTGCCTGGCCTGTCCTCTTTTTGTATGACTTGGCCTGGCCTTTCCTGGGCTGGCCTTGTCTTGCCTTACCAGGCCTTCCATTGCCTGTCCTGGACATGCCCTACCTTGCCTTTCCTCGCCTTGTGTAGCCTTGCCTTGCCTTGCCTTGCCTGGACTTACCTTGTCTTCGCTTGCCTTGCCTTGGCTGGCCTTGCCTGTCCTAGTCTTGCCTTGCATTGCCTTGCATTACCTTCCCTTGCCTTGCCTTGCTTTGCCTTGCCTTGCCTCGCCTCGGCTGGCCTTGCCTGGCATGCCCTGGTTTTGTATGACCTGGCCTGGCCTGCCCTGGCGTGGCCTTTCCTGGCCTGGCCTTTCCTGGCCTGGCCTTGCTTTGCATTACCAGGCCTTCCATTGCCTGTTGTGGACTTGCCTTACCTTGTCTTGCCTTGCATTGCCTTACCTGGCCTTGGTAGGCCTGGCCTGGTTTGGCCTTGCCTTGCCTGGCCTTGCATTGCCTGTCATGGCCTCATCTGGCCCGGCCTTGCCTTCCCTTCCCTTGACTTCCATTGCACTGAATTGCCTGGCCTGTCCTGCCTAGGCCTGACCTTGCCGTGCCTTGCCTGGCCAGCCCTTGCCTGGCCTGGCCTGGTCTGGCCTGGCCTGACCTTGTCTTGCCTGGCAATCCCTGGCCTGCCCTTACATCTCCCTGCCTGGCCTGGCCTGGCCTGCCCTGAGATTGCCTGTCCTGCCATGGCCTGACCTTTCCTGGCCTTGTCTTTCCTGACCTTCTCTGGCTTCGTCTGGCCTGGCCTTTTCTTACATGGCCTTTTATAGCCTGGTCTGGCCTGGTCTTCCCTGCTCTTGCCTGGCCTGGTTTTTCCTGGCATGTCATAGCCTGGCCTTTCCTTACCTGGCCCTGCATTGCCTGGCATGCCTTGGAATGGCCTGCCCTTGCATTCCCTTCCCTTGACTTGCATTGCACTGAATTTCCTTGCCTGGCGTGCCCTGGCCTGGCCTTGCTGTGCCTTGCCATGCCTTGCCTTGCCTGGCCTTGCATCTCCTATCCTGGCCTGGCCTTGCCTTGCCTTGCATTGTCTTGCCTTGCTTGTCCTGGTCTGGATTTGCCTTGCATGGCTTGGCCTGGCCTTGCCTTGCCTAGCCACGCCTTGCCTTGCCTTGCACTGACTTGCCCTGCCTTTGCTTGCCTTCTCTGGCCTAGCCTGGCCTGGCATGGCCTGGCCATGCTTGGCCTTGCTTGGCCTTGCTTTGCCTTGCCTTGCCTTGTCTTTAATGGCCTTGACTGGCCTTGCCTAGCCTGGCCTTACCAAGCCTTCCCTTGCCTGTCCTGGCCTTATATTACCTGGCATTGCATTGCCTGGCCTGGCCTTGCATTGCTTTGCCTTGCCTTGCCTTGCCTGGCCTTGCATCTCCTGGCCTGGCCTTGTCTTGTCTTTAATGGCCTTGGCTGGCCTTGCCTGGCCTGGCCTTACCAAGCCTTCCTTGCCTGTCCTGGCCTTATATTACCTGGCATTGCTTTGCCTGGCCTGGCCTGGCCTAAGTTTGCCTTGCCTTGCCTAGCCTTGCCTTGCCTAGCCTTACCTTACTGTGCCTTGCCTAGCCTTACCTTACCTTACCTTGCCTTTCCTTGCCTTGCCTGGCCTGGCCTTGCCCTGGCTGGCCTTGATTGGCCTGATCTTGCCTGCCCTTGCCTGGCTGGGGCTCAGCCGGCCTTTCTTACCTGGCCTTACCTGTCCTGCATTTCTACTACTGTATGGGCCATGCCTTGTCTTACTTTGCCTTACCTTGCCTTACTTTGCCTTACCTGGCCTTTACCTGGCCTTGCAGAGACTGGCCAGTTCTGGACTGGCCTTGCCTTGCCTAACCTTACCTTGCGTTGCCTGGCCTTGCACTGCCTTGCCTTGCTTTGCCTTGCCTTGCCCTGCTGGCCTTCCCTGGATTTTCCTGACCTGGCCTTACCTGGCCTTGACTAGGCTTACCTGGCCTTGTATGGACTGCCTAGTCCCAGACTTGCCTTGCCTTGCCTACACTTACCTTCCCTTGCCTGGCCTTGCCTTCCCTTGCCTTGCCTTGCCTTGTCTTGCCTTGCCTTGCCTTGTCTTGCCTTGCCTGGCCTAGCCTTGCCATGACTTGCCTGGCCTGGCCATGCCTGACATTGCCTTGCCTGGCCTTGCCTTGCCTTGCCTTGCCTTCCCTTGTATTTCCTTGTCTTACCTTTACTGGCCTTGCATTGCCTATCCTGGACTTGCCTTGCTTTCCCGTTCCTTGCCTAGCCTTGCCTTGACTTGTCTTGACTTGCCTTGACTTGAATTGCCTTGCTTGGCCTGGCCTGTCATGACCTGGCCTGGCCTTGCCTTCCCAGGCCTTGACTAATCTGGCCTGACATTGCCTGGCCTTGCCTTGCCTTGCCTTGCCTTGCCTTTCATTGCCTTGCCTTGCCTGGTCTGGTCTTGACTTTCCTTGCATGGCTTGACTTGGCCTTGCCTTGTCTTTTATTGCCTTGTCTTGCCTGGCCTTGACTGGCCTGGCCTGGCCTGGCATAGCCTGGCCTTAGCTGGCCTTGCATTGCCTGTCGTGGACTTGCTATGCCTTGCATTGTCTTGCCTTACCTAGCCTTGCCTTGCTTTGAATTCCCTTGCCTAGCCTGGCCTGTCATGGCCTGGCCTGGCCTTGAATTCCCTGGCCTGGCCTTGACCTGCTTGGCCTTGCCTGGACTGGCCTTGCCTGGCCGTGCTTGGTATAGCCTGACCAAGACTGTCATGGCCTGGCCTTGCCTTTCCTAGCCTAGCCCTGCCTTGCATGGCCTAACCTGGCCTGGCCTTGCCCTGGCTGGCCTTGATTGGGCTGACCTTACCTGCCCTTGCCTGGCCTTACCTGTCCTGGCCTTGACTTACCTGCTCTAACCTGGCCTGGCCTTGCCCTGGCTGGCCTTGATTGGGCTGACCTTACCTGCCCTTACCTGCCCTTACCTGGCCTGGCCTTGCCTTACCTGCCCTTGCCTGTCCTGCACTGCTACTACTGTATGGGCTTTGCCTTGCCTTCCCTTGCCTTACCTGGCCTTCACCGGGCCTTGCATGGACTGGCCAGTCCTGAACTAGACTTACCTCGCTTGGCCTTGCCTTGCCTGGCCTGGTCTGGTCTTGTCTTGCATGGCTTGGCCTGGCCTGGCCGGGCCTTGCCTTGTCTTGTCTTCTCTTGCCTTGCCTTGCCTGCCCTGGCCTGGCCTTGCCTTCACTTGCCTTGCCTTGTCTTGCCTTGCCTTGCCTGGCCTTTCCTTGTCTTGACTTACCTAGCCTAACCTGGCCTTGGGTTGCCTGCCCTTGACTGGCCGTGCCTTGCATTGCTTTACCCTGCCTTACCTGGCCTAGCATTGCCTGTCCTGGAATGGCCTTGCCTTGCCTTGCCTTGCCTCGGCTGGCATGGCATGGCCTGGCCTGGCCGTCCCTGGTTTTGCCTGGCCTGGCCTTGAGTGGCCTGTCCTTTTCTGGCCTGGCCTGGCTTTGCCTTCCCTGTGATTTCCTGGCCTTGCATTGCCTTTATTAGCCTGGCCTGGCCTGGCCTGGACCTGACCTGCTTGGCCTTGCCTGGCCTTTCCTTACCTGGCCTTACCTGGCCTTGCATGGCCTGTCTAGACCTGGACTAGCCTTGCCTTGCCTTAACTGGCCTTGCCTTTCCTTGCCTGACCTGGTCTGGCCTTCCCTTCATGGGCCTTGCCTTCCGTTGCCTTGTCTTGCCTTGCCTCTCCTGGCCTGGTCTCACCTGTCTTGCCTGGCCTTGCCTTCCCTTCCCTTGCCTTGCTGTTGTGGTTTAAACCCAGCCAGACAGCTTGTTCACTCACTTCCCCCCAGGGGACTTGAGGATATCACGGAAGCACACAATGGTTTGGATTCGGAGGGACCTTAAAGCTCCTCCAGCTCCAACCCCTGCCACTGGCAGAGACAACTTCCACTAGAGCAGCTTGCTCCAAGCTCCATTCAACCTGGCCTTGAGCACTGCCAGCCACGGGGCAGCCACAGCTTCTCTGGGCACCCTGTGCCACTGTCCCACCACCCTCACAGGGAACAACTTCTAAGATCTCATCTCAATCTCCCCTCTCGGTCACGTTAAAATCGTTCCCCCTTGTCCCATCCCCACAGGCCCTTGCTCTCCCCACAAGAAATGAGGGCAGATCCCAGGATCATCCCTCTGCAGCCGCAGCGCTCCGCTGCCGGCTCAGCCAGCCCAACTCACACACCGAGTCCAAAGCAGCCACTCTGGGGAAGTCTCTTGAGGTGTTCTGGCAACTTCTACAGCACCCCAAGATCGCCATCGCCACCCACCTCGTTCCACACTCCTCTGTCCACAGGCAGCACCGGCTCCGAGACACCAAGACGGGAACCACCAGAGGAGCTGCTCTTGCCTCCTCCACCGGTAGCTTGTGTTCCGTGGGGCAGCTGTCATCTCCCGGTGCCTCTGCTGGAGGGTTCTGTGGGGTTCTGTGACCCCATACACCTGAACAGGGGGAGTTCCAGAATCAACCACCCCTGTGGTCTCCATGTCCCCAAGGTCATTGTGATGCATGAGCTCTGACTGGGTCCATGGGGTGCTCTGGAGGTGCTGCAGGCATTCTCTGGGATTCTGTAGGGGTATCCCCAGGATGCCCTGGGAGTGCACAGAGACACAGGGCCGTGGAGCAATCTGCTCTAGTGGAAGGTGTCCCTGCCCGTGCCTTTGGGGGTTGGAGCTGGGTGAGCTTTAAGGTCCCTTCCAGCCCAGCCCAGCCCACTCTAGGATTCCATGATTCTCTGCTGTGCCAATGTTGGTCCCTCTCCACTCCTCGTAGGTGGCTGTGACGCCCTGTTCCATGGGCCAGGTTGAGCTGTGACCCCTCGCATGCTCCACCTCCGGACCAAAGGCACTGAGGAAGAGCAGCCCGTGAGGGACCTCCCCGAGCCGGCTGGGCAGAGGCTGGTCCCCCCGCAGCCACTCCCGGAGCACCCCTGGGTGCCCTCAGCTTCCAAAACGGGGGGGGGGGGGGTCCCCAATGGACACAACCTCCCATCCCCCACCCGGGGGTGTCGGGGTTGGGGACCTCCCCCCCTCTTTATACCCGGGATGGGAGAGGGGAGGATAAAGGGGGGATGGGGGGGGTCGATCCGAAGCCTTGTTGACACCAATGTAAATAGCGGGGGGGGGGGGGGAAAGGGGAGGGAAGGCGGGAGGCGTCACCTTAAGACTGTATAAAAAGGAAAATTAACCAATAAATGAAGATCTCACAGGAAATCGAGGCCTCTTCTCCCCCCCTCCCCCGCGTTTCGGCCTTTCCCCATCCCCGTTCGGCGATGCTCGCCGCACTTCCGGGTTGGTTGCTAGGCAACGGGGTCTCCGCGTACCGCTTCCCGCACGTTGCCAGGTGACAGCCAGTGAGCTTCCACCGTGCTGCGCGTTGCCAGGCAACCTTGCCCCCCCCCCCCCCCCCCCCCCCCCCGGCGTGTTCTGGCGACCATCGCCCAGGCAACAGCCAATGAGCTCTGAGCTCCCCAACTCGTGTCCCCATTTAAGCCCGTCCCGGCTGCCCCCCATGGGGCTGAATATGGGGCTTTTCCTTGCCCCTGCCCCATCATTTGTCCCCTCTTCTCCTCCCCCCCTTATGCCCCCCATACCCCCTCCCCCTTTTTCCCACCCCCATTCCCCACATTCCTGCCATTTCTCCCCCTCTCCCTCCATCCCTCCCCATTTCTCATCCCACCATCGTTACCCCCCCCCTTATTTACATGCAATTAGCGTAGGACCTGCTTTACTCACACGCAGTTCATGTAGGGTTGAACTTATTTACATGTTACTAACACAGACCCTTCCTTATTTACATGTTATTAATGGAGGGCCTACTTAATTTGCGTCCTTTTAGTGGAGGACCTGCTTTATTTACATGTCATTAACATGGAGCCACTCGTATTTGCACGTTCTTACTGTAGGACCTCCTGTATTTACATGGTGCTGTGCCAGGACCTCCTGTATTTACTCACTTATTAATGTAGGACCTATTTTATGTACAGTTGCTGTCGGATCTGCTCTATTGACAGGGTATTGGGGCAGGACCTACTTCATTTATGGGCCCTTATTGTAGGTCCTACTTTATCGAGGAGGTATTATTGTAGGATCCATTTTTTTGAGGGAGTTATTAATGTAGGGCCTACTTTATTTACATGTTGTTATGGCAGGACCGCCAGTATTTACAGTTTCATTACCGCAGGACCTACTGTATTGGGGGTGGTTGTTATGTCAGGACCCGCTTTACTGAGTAACTTATTTACAAGTTCTCAATGTAGGATCTACTTTTATGTACCCGTCATTAACATAGAGCCTGTCTAATTTACATATTCCTGTAGGTCCTACTTCATTCCCAGGCTGTTATTGTAGGTCGTGCTTTATAAGGGAATTTATTATGTCAGGACCTGCTTTGTTTACACTTTCGTTACTGTAGGACCTGCTTTATTTATGTGTTACTGTAGGCCACACGTTATCTGTGCATTGTTATTGGAGGCTCTGGCTTGTTGACATGCTGTTACTGCAGGCGGGACGAATTTATTAACACAAGACATGCTTTGCATCTCATTAACATGGGTGCAACCTCATTTACATGTAATTAACACAGGACCTGCTTTATTTACTGCTCTATTTCTGTAGGACCTACTCTATTCCGCTTCCAGGACCGTAGCCTTGTGGCCACACCCCCCTCCAAGCCCTGCCTCCTGCACCCCATCCAATAGGAGCATCTGATGAAACCGAGGCTCAGGGTTGGGGCTTGCTCTGGTCACACCCTTCCTTGTCGGTGGTGGGCGGCGCTAAGGGGAGGGGGCGGTGCAAGTTTAGGGTACGGGTGGCCTGGGACCAGCGCTTCAGCCAATGGGAGAAGGGGATGTTGCTGGGGGGCGTGGCCGGTATCCACTGAGCTGGCTGCTCCCACCTATGAAAGACGAAGGAGGGGGGAAGGGGGAATGTGACATCACACATGGTGGGCGTGGCCTCTCACAGACCCACCCTTGCCGTCTCACCATTGGCTGATGACGTCCTGGAGGTGGGGCCAGCCCTCGAGGTACTGCTGGACCCGAATGGACAGCGCCTGCAGCTGGGGGAGGAGCTCCGCGATGGCCACGCCCTCTGCGGGTGCTGCAAAGGGACAGGGTCAGCGCAGGCCACACCCTCACCCCCCAGCTCGTCCCCCTCACTCACCGCGGGGTGGGCGGGGGTTCCAGGGTCCCGCCCCTTGCGCTGACCTCACCCCCTGCAGCTGTTCCAGCTCCCCCCCCCCGCAGCTCTGCCGCCTGCAACAGCGCCCCCTGTGGGGGCTGAGGCACAAACACACCTGAGCAACGGCCCCATTGCCCCTCCCCCCTTTATGTCCCCTTCTCGCATTGCTCTTCCCCCTTTATGGCCTTCCCCCTCTTTATGACCCCTGCCCCCTCTATGGCCCCTCCTTCCAATTCCCCTCCCCCACCTCACTCTCTGCCATTCCTAGAGCACGTCTGATTGGCTGCAGTGGGCTGTGGGCGGGGCTAGAGGGAGAATGGAGGGGTCAGCACAGCCCTTCCCCCCTCCCCCACCACCCTCCCCCCCTCCCAATTCACTCACCTCGGGGGGAGGGGCACCCTCTCCTTTCCCAGCATGCTCAGCGCTTCCTGCAGCCGCTGCCCTTCCCCCTGCAGCCCTGGGGGGAGCCGCACAGCTCCTCGGGCCTGAAAGGGGCGTGGCCAAAGCTCTGAGGCCTCGCCCACTCACCATTAAGCCCCGCCTCACTTCCCTCCCCCTCGTTCCTTACCTGGGCCTGCAGGGGGCACAGCTGAGCCCGGAGCTTCTCATTGGATGGGGCCAGAGCCCGGAGCTGGATCCAGCGGCGGGACTGGAAGGGGTGGGGGGGACACAAGGAAATGAGGGACCCCAAAGCCATGGGAGGGACCCAAATACCCCCCAAGACCCCCAAACACCTTAAATATCGCCCCATATTTCTCCCCAAAACCTCTCCCTTCACCCCAAACCAATCCAGAACCCCAGATCCCCCTCCCAGCAATGCTGAATCCCCAAAATCCCCCCTAAAGCCCCAAACTCCTCCATATCATCCCCTATAGACCCAAAATCCCCCTTCAGGACCCCCAAATATCCCGAATCCCTCCCAAAAAGTGGTGCTGAGACCCTTTAGGGACCCCAACCCCTCCCCATAACCATCAAATTCCACCCCCCAGACCCCCCCAAGCCCATCAGGACCCCCCCCAAATCCCCACATTCCCCCGTTGGCACCCACCAGCCGCTGCTTCCCCTCCTGCAGCTGCCTCCTCAGTGGCCCCAGGGCAGCTTCTGGGGAGTCCATGGGGCTGCCCCGTAGCTCCTGGATCTGCTGGATCAGGGCCTCCCGAGCCCCTGAGAGCCCTGCGGCCTCCAGCATCAACCTGGGGGGCAATGGGGCCCCAAAGCCAAATGTTGAGGGGAGTTTGGGAGGCCCAAAGGGGTTCAAGAACCCTTTTTGGGGGGGAACGGGACCATAAAAGGACTGCAGGGACCATGGAGGGATTGGGGGCACCCCAAAAGGTCCCAGCACTGGGTTTAGGGAGAATCTGGGGGGGCTTTAAGGACCCCTATGAGCCCAGCACCCACTTCAGAAGGAAACCCAGTGGGGTTTAAAGTACAGAGAAGATCCCTAAAGGGTTCTGAGGTTCAGGAGTGGGGAGGAAAAGGTCATGGGGGAGTGCCCAGGGGCAGTTTTGGGGTGCAGGGGGGGAAACCGGGCTGCAGGACGCATTCAAGGGGTCGTTGAGAGGTTTTGGGTGCATGAGGGAATCCACAGGGAGGTTTTGGGGTGCAGGGGAGTTGGTTTGCGGTGCCGTGTGGGTTCTGGGGTGCATGGGGGTGGTTTTAGGGTGCGGGGGTGTGTTTTGAGGTGCAGGGGATAAGGTTTTGGGGTGCAGGGGAGATGGTTTCAAATGTAGTGGATTGTTTTGGGGTGCAGAGGGGGTGTTTTTAGATGCAGGGGGTGTGCTTTGGGGTGCAGGGGGAATGGTTCTGGAGTGCAAGTAGGTGTTTTGGGGTGCAGAGGGGTGGTTTTGGGGTTCAGGGAGGTGTTTTGGAGTGCAGGGTTTTACCTGGCAGCCTGCTGGGCTTTGGGGTCCCCCTCCAGGCGCTGCTGGATCTCCTCCTGCAGCTGGAGGAGCCGGAGCCTCAGGGGGGACAGGTGGGAGGCCAAGGAGTGGATGAGGTCCCAGAGTCCCCCCACATCCACCCAGCAGTCCTAGGAGGTGCAAAGGGGGGATCCCACATCAATGGGGAGCTCCGAGCCCTAAAGCACCCCCAAATGTGCCCCTCAAGTGCCCCTATTTACCTGGATGAGGGTCTTCATATGGGGCTGAGCATCAGGGTCAGGGTTGGGGTCAAGGTCAGGGCTGATTTTGGGGTAGCCCTTCCTGCAATGGAACAACGGGGAATGGGGGGAGGACGCAACCCCCCCCCCGTTGGCTCCACCCACCGGTAGCCCCGCCCCTTTCCTAGTGCCCTGGGGCCACACCCTCAGAACCTTATAAGGGAAGTCCTGCCCCCTTTAAGCCGCACCCCCAGCAGCCCACTGGCTCTGACCCTTCCCCAAGCTCCACCCCCTCCCAAAGCCCCATTTCTTAAGTCCCTCCCCTCTCCTAAGCTCCTCCCCCTAAGCCCCACCCCTCATAAGCTCCTCCAGGGCCTCCTCCCGCAGCTTGCACACGGCCTGGGGGGGGGGGGGGGGGGGGGGGGGCGGGCGGGCGGGGAAATGGGGGCGTGGCCACGCTCAGACCCCCTCCCCCTCCCATAAGCCCCTCCTCCTTCCCAATAAGCCCCGCCCCTTCTTACCGGCAATTTCGACGTTAGTCCCACCTTTGGCCCCGGCTCCCTGCAAGCGCAGAGCATCATGGGAATGCTGCCCCCCGCCCCCATTGGGATACCCATGAAGAAGCCCCGCCCACTCCTCGCTTACGGGTGGGCGGAGCTTATCTGGGCCCGCTCCCTCCTGCGCCGCAGCCCCTCCTGCGCCGCCTCCGCCCCCAGGGCGTGAAGCTCCTGCCCCGGCGACGCTCCGCCCCCTGGCCGTTAAGCTCCGCCCCCAGTGCCTCTTCTACAAGCAAACAAAGGGGGCAGATCCTCAGGTCAGGTGACCGGTAGCCCAGCCTCTTTACCCCCCACCCCACAATGAACTCACCCAGCTCCAGCACCGCTGCCCCGGCCTCGCCCACGGCCCCGCCCATCACTTTAAGCTCCGCCCTCACCTGCTCCAAGGCCTCATGCACTTCCATATAAGGCGTGCTTGACCCCGCCCCTCGCTGGGGTGAGACACTAAAGGTCACCTGAGGACACCACCCCCCCATCCTTAAGCCCCATTTTTTCTCCCTCCACCACCCCTCAAATTTGCACCCCCGCCCAAATCTTGCCCCCCCCATCCCTCTGGGACTCCCCAAAACCCCATAGAGCCCCCCCCAAACCCTCCCCCACCCAAACCTGAATCTCCTCGAGGTGCCAGTACCTGAGCCCCGAGTTAAGGAGGAAACGGGGGTTAAAGGAGGAGTTGGGGGGGGTCGGTGGGGGTGTCATGGGAGGGAATTGGGGGTTCCTGGGGATCCCAATGGGATTTGGAGTTGTCCTAAAGGAATCTGGGGCTCCTGTGCATGGATTTGGGAGGAGAAAAGAGGTTGGGGGACTCACAGGGGGAACTGGGGGGTGCTGGGGTGGGTCTTGGGATCCCAATGCAATTTTGGAGGGGTTTTGGAGGCTCTCCAAGGAGCTTGGGGGTCCCCAGAGGGGGCAGCTTTGGGTCCACCCCCCTTTTTTGGGTGCAGCGGATACCACAGCAGGTTCCCTTTGATCTTCTTCACATTCCTATATGAACACACACCCCCCCCCCCGCCATGTATTTTAGGGACCGATCCGAGGTTTGGGGTCCCTCCAGATGTTGCAATTCCTCCCCCCAACATGTTGGGGTGCCCCCCTCACCGCGGTGCCGCACATGGCCCATGATGTACTCCCGGATGGGGGCACAGGGCCCCGTGCACAGCCTGGAGGTGGGGGGAGACAAAGAGAGGGGGTCAGGAGCACCCCAACCCCCCAGGGCCCCAAAAGCCCCCACTGGGGGGTCCCGCGGGCTCCAACCTGCGCAGGTCGGGATCGGAGGGGAGCTCCAGCTCCGCCATGATGGGCGAAATTGGCGCGCTGGGAGCGCCGCGCGGCACGACGGGAGTTGTAGGCCAAGCCGGGCAGTGCCTTAGTGGTGCTGTAGGGCTGTCGCACTGCATCATGGGAGTTGTAGTCCAGGCTGGGCGACGCCCTCGTGGTGCTCTCTGGTTGCCGCGCGGCATGATGGGAGTCGTAGTACCGCCTGGCGTCTGTATAATGGTGTTCTATGGGAGCCGCAGGGTATGATGGGAGTTGTAGTCATAACTGGGCGCGGCCATAACAGGGCTCAATGGGTGCCGCGCTGCATGATGGGAGTAGTAGTCCCGGCTGGGCGCCACCGCAAAGGGACTGTATGGGTGCCGCGTTGCATGATCAGGTTGTAGTCCCTGTAGTCTATGGGTCTCTATGGGGTCTCTATGGGCGTCTCTATGGTTCACTTTGGGTCGCTTTCAGGATCTCTGCGGTGTCTATGGATCTCTATGGGTCTCTATGAGTCTCTATGGGGTCTCTATGAGCCTCTGTGGGCTGTGGATCTATATGGTCTCTATGAGTCTCTCTGTTTGGTCTCTATGGGTCTCTCTATGGGGTCTCTATGGGTCCCCTGCAGCGTCTGACCATGGAGGGGGGTCTCTTTACGAGTCCCTTGGAGGGGGAAGCAGCAGCAGCTCCAGTACCAGGATGCAGGGGTCAGAGCTCGAGACCCCGAGACCCCCCTTTACCCACATTGCCCCCCTTTACCCCAAATTGCTCCCATTGCCCCATTACCGCCCATTGCCCCCATATAAAGCCATGGGGGGAGCCAGCAGTGGGTGTGAACCTGTCCCTGCCCCATAGGGTTCTATAGGGGTCCATAGGGGTCCCATCGCCCCCTATCTCCCTCCTTTCCCCCCCAGCCAACGCGCGCTCTGTTCCTGTCGCCCCGCCCACTTCCACGGCAGCCAATCAGCGCCTGGCCCCGCGCACTGCGCCGCGGAGCCAATCAGAGCGCAGGGTGGGAGAGTAACCCCTCCGCTCCCCTCACCTGACTCCGCCCCCTGTAACGGCCGCAGGCCGTTGAACAAGACCGGTCCCAGCCCCGATCCCTGAGGGACCCCACTCGTTACTGGTCTCCAGCCGGACACTGAGCCATTGACCACAACTCTTTGTGTGCGGCCATGCAGCCAGTTCTTTATCCACCGAGTGGTCCATCCATCAAATTGATGTCTCTCCAATTTAGAGACAAGGATGTCGTGTGGGATGGTGTCGAACGCTTTGCGCAAGTCCAGGTAGATGCCATCAACTGCTCTGCCCCTGTCCATCAGTTCTGTAGCCCCATCATAGAAGGTCACCACATTGGTCAGGCAGGATTTCCCCTCAGTGAAGCCCTGCTGGCTGTCACCAAGCACCTTGTTGATTTTCATGTGCCTTAGCATGCCTTCCAGGAGAATCTGCTCCAAGCTTTTGCCAGGGACAGAGGTGAGACTGACTGTTCTGTCATTCCCCAGGTCATCCATTTTCCCCTTCTTGAAAATGGGGGTTATATTTCCCTTTTTCCAGTTGTCAGGAACTTCACCTGACTGCCATGTTTTTTCAAATATGAAGGCCAGTGGCTTAGCAACTTCATTAGCCAGCTCCTTCAGGACCTGTGCATGGATTTCATTAGGCCCCATGGACTTGTGCATGTTCAGATTTTTAAGATGGTCTCGAGCCAGCTCCTCTCCTACAGTGGGCCCAAGGTCTTCATTCTCACAGTCTCTGCATCTGCCTTCCAAGACTTGGGTGGTGTGGTCAGAGCCTTTGCCAGTGAAGAGCGAGGCAAAGAAGTCATTCAGAACCTCAGCCTTCTCCAAATCCTGTGTAGCCAGTTCTCCCGGGAGCTTCCGGAAGGGGGCTATGTTGTCCCTAGTCTTTTTATTTGCTACATACCTGAAGAATCCCTTCCTGTTATCCTTAACATCCCGAGCCTATTTGAATTCTACCTGGGCCTCAGCTTTCCTAACCTGGTCCCTAGCTTCCCGGAGAAATTCTTCCTCAGCTCCATCTAAACCTGCCCTGGTGCAGCTTGAGGCCATTTCCTCTTGTCCCATCCCTTGTTCCTTGGGAGCAGAGCCCAGCCCCTCCTGGCTCCATCCTCCTCTCAGGCAGGCAGCGATCAGGTCCCCCCCAGGTCCCTCAGCCCTTCCCCATCACATTTGTGCTCCAGGCCCTGCACCAGCTCCGCTGCCCTTCTCTGGCCCCTCTCCAGCACCTCAATGTCTCTCTTGTAATGAGGGGCCCAGAGGTGAACCCAGGATTCGAGGTGCGGCCTCAGCAGTGCTCAGTGCAGGGGCACCACCACTGCCCTGGCCCTGCTGCCACACTGGTGCTGATCCAGGCCAGGATGCTGGTGGCTTCCTGGCTGCCTGAGCACAAGCTGCTCATGTTCAGCTCCATCACTCAGCACCCACAGCTCCTTTCCCATGAGCAGTTTTCAGCCCCTCTTCCCCAAACCTGGAGCATTGCAGGGGGTTGTTGTGGCCCAAGCGCAGGACCCTGCACTTTGCCTTCTTGACCCTCAACACATTGGCCACAGCCCATGGATCCAGCCTGTCCAGATCCCTCTGCAGAGCTTCCTACCCTCCATCCCCCACCACACCTCCTTGGTCTTTTGGTGGGACATCCCAAATTAGGCAACCCCCACTCTGGGGCTGGCCCCCCCAGCTCCCTGATACCAAAGACGGGGGAGCTGGGCTGCCCCATGGGGTGTGGTTTGGGGGCAACGAGGAGCAATTTGGGGCTGGGTGGCATTGGAGGGGGGGAGCAGCTTTTCTGGGGTACCCCCAGTTGGGGGTGGGTGTTTGGTGGGGCTCCTCCAGGTTTTTGGGTCCCTGGGTTCATCTGGGGGGGGCTGGGGGGATGGAAGGGTGTGGGTGACTTTTGTGCTGCCCCAGGCCCCCACTTGGGGGTCCTGCCTGCTTTTGTGCTGCTTCAGGGAGATTTGGGGTTACCCTAGGATTTAGGGGCAGCACGATTGCTTTGGGTGCTTCCAGGGCCCTTTGGGGTGCAGTGTGGTTTTGGTTTGCCCCTTTATTGGGGTGACCCTTTTGGGGATCCACCCCCTTAGGCCCACCTAATTCACTACTGAGCCGAAAGGAATGTTGGGGTCCCCCCAGTGTGTTCGGAGTTCCAGAGATCTTGATGGATCCCCAGGGCAGGTGCTGGGGGAACACCACTTTTCGGAACACCCCTTTTTTAGCAAGTCTGTGCCACTGTGCTGAGCCGGGGCGGCTTTGGAGCTGTGGGCTTTGGGTTTGGGGGAATTTGGGGGGATGCAGGGAGGATTTGGGGATTCAGGCTGGTCCACAAAACTCTTTGGGGTGGCTCATTTATTTGAGGGACTCCCTGTCTACCGAGACTGGGGGGTCCATCAATCCCAGGGCAGCCGAATCTCATTGGATGCCCTAGGGAGCCCCATTGACAGAAGCGGGAGGAATTTGGGTGTTCAGAGCGATTTGAGGGTTCAAGGAACATTTTGTGGTTCAGGGGGGGATCCCCAAAATGTGCTGTAGGGGGCACATTATGTTGGGAGATCTCCCATGTACCTGGGTCCCAGGGCCCCCTCAGTCGCTTTTGAGTGAGCAACATTCCCCCAGCATGGAGATGTGTTGAGGGGAAGAGTTTGGGGGTTCAGAGGGGATTTCGGCATTGGGGGAGATCCCCAAAGCTCCCTGGGGTGGTGCAGGCATTTGGGGAACAGCCAGTGTCCCAAAACCAGGGGTTACATTTGACCCAGGGTACCCTGACTCTTCAGTGCCCCTGTTGGCCCATGGCAGTAAATGGAAGGGATTTGGGGTTCGGAAGGGAACTGGAGGTTTAGGGGGATTTGGAGGTTCATGGGAATGCACCCAAGCTCTGCAGGGGACAAATGGAGGACTCAAACAGGGGCTACAGCCACCAGAGACCACCCCACAGATCACTGGGGCTTTGGGATGGCGGCAGCATCGTGCCCATGGCCGCTGGGCACACAGGAGTGCTCTGGGAGTGGCTGCGGGCGGACCAGCCTCTGCCCAGCCGGCTCGGGGAGGTCCCTCACGGGCTGCTCTTCCTCAGTGCCTTTGGTCCGGAGGTGGAGCATGCGAGGGGTCACAGCTCAACGTGGGCCATGGAACAGGGCGTCACGGCCACCTCCGAGGAGTGGAGAGGGACCGACATTGGCACAGCAGAGAATCATGGAATCCCGAGTGGGCTGGAAGGGACCTTAAAGCTCAGCCAGCTCCAACCCCCAAAGGCACGGGCAGGGACACCTTCCACTAGAGCAGCTTGCTCCACGGCCCTGTGTCTCTGTGCACTCCCAGGGCATCCTGGGGATACCCCTACAGAATCCCAGAGAATGCCTGCAGCACCTCCAGAGCACCCCATGGACCCAGTCAGAGCTCATGCATCACAATGACCTTGGGGACATGGAGACCACAGGGGTGGTTGATTCTGGAACTCCCCGTGTTCAGGTGTGTGAGGTCACAGAACCCCACAGAACCCTCCAGCAGAGGCACCGGGAGATGACAGCTGCCCCACGGAACACAAGCTACCGGTGGAGGAGGCAAGAGCAGCTCCTCTGGTGGTTCCCGTCTTGGTGTCTCGGAGCCGGTGCCGCCTGTGGACACAGGAGCGTGGAACGAGGTGGGTGGCGATGGTGATCTTGGGGTGCTGTAGGAGTTGCCAGAACACCTCAAGAGACTTCCCCAGAGTGGCTGCTTTGGACTCGGTGTGTGAGTTGGGCTGGCTGAGCCGGCAGCGGAGCGCTGCAGCTTCCGAGGGATGATCCTGGGAGACTGAGATGAGATCTTAGAAGTTGTTCCCTGTGAGGGTGGTGGGACAGTGGCACAGGGTGCCCAGAGAAGCTGTGGCTGCCCCATGGCTGGCAGTGCTCAAGGCCAGGTTGAATGGAGCTTGGAGCAAGCTGCTCTAGTGGAAGTTGTCTCTGGCAGTGGCAGGGGTTGGAGCTGGAGGAGCTTTAAGGTCCCTCCGAATCCAAACCATTGTGTGCTTCCGTGATATCCTCAAGTCCCCTGGGGGGAAGTGAGTGAACAAGCTGTCTGGCTGGGTTTAAACCAGGACAGCAAGGTAAGGCAAGGGAAGGCAAGGCAAGGCAAGGCCAGGCAAGACAGGCGAGACCAAGCCAGGAGATGCAAGACAAGGCAAGACAAGGCAAGGGAAGGCAAGGCCCATGAAGGGAAGGCCAGGCCAGGTCAGGCAAGGCAAGGCCAAGCAAGGCAAGGCTACTCCAGGACTGGCCAGTCCATGCAAGGCCCGGTGAAGGCAAGGTAAGGCAAGGCAAGGCCCGTACAGTAGTAGCAGTGCAGGACAGGTAAGGGCAGGTAACGCAAGGCCAGGACAGGTAAGGCCAGGCAAGGGCAGGTAAGGTCAGCCCAATCAAGGCCAGCCAGGGCAAGGCCAGGCCAGGTTAGGCCATGCAAGGCAAGGCTAGGCAAGGAAAGGAAAGGCAAGGCCATGCCACTCTTGGTCAGGCTATACCAAGCACGGTCAGGCAAGGCCAGTTCAGGCAAGGCCAAGCAGGTCAAGGCCAGGCCAGGCCAGGAAAGGCCAGGATAGGCCAATCATGGCAATGCAAGGCCAGAAAAGGACAAGGAAGGCAAGGCCAGGCCAGGCCAGGCCATGACAGGCCAGGCCAGGCAAGGGA